>NC_137077.1:28741472-29341472 GCF_951640355.1 Cnephaeus nilssonii
TTTTAAGTGTGTTTTCTTATTAGAATCACCTTCAGTTACAGGAGTGGTAACTAACCTACCTCCAGTTACAGGAGAGGGAAATTGCTAACAAAAGATATCTTCTCTTACAACCTAGGCCAAGTTAAGCCGTCTCTGTGAACAAGATAAAGTGGTACATGCTCTGGAAGAGAAACTTCAGCAACTCCACAAGGAGAAAGTAGGACAATTATGTTTATTATCTACAATTGGTGTTACTTTATATGGTTATTATTGGGACACTGTAATAACTGAAGTAAAAAGGAATTAATTCCATGGTGCAGAACATTAAATGTAATTATTTTTATTACAATAGTACACGCTTGAGCAAGCTTTGCTATCTGCCAGCCAAGAGATAGAAATGAATGCCGATAACCCAGCAGCCATCCAGACTGTGGTGTTGCAGAGGGATGATTTACAAAACGGGCTGCTTAGCACATGTCGAGAGCTTTCTCGAGCCACTGCCGTAAGTAGCAGATTCTGTTTTCCTATTAAGACTCCCTGCTCTAGCTGGTTTGGCTCAGTGGATAGAGCGTCGATCTGTGGACCAAATGGTCCCAGGTTCGATTCCAGTAAAGGGCACATGCCCAGGGTTGCAGGCTCGATCCCCAGTAGGGGACGTGCAGGAGGCAGCCAATCAATGATTCTCTCTCATCATTGATGTTTCTATCTTTCCCTCTCCCTTCCTCTCTGAAATCAGTAAAAATAAAAATATATTTAAAGGACTCCCTGAAATATTAGGCAGTTTTTCCTTTATCCATTTCTGTTTTATTGGACTCTCTTTAGAATTTCTTTATTATAACTAGAAATTAATTTGTTATTAATAATATAAAAAATGAAGGGTGGTCTTCATTTCTCTAATTAGTAGTGGGCATCTTATTTATTGTGAAATAGTTGTTTTCATAAAAGATAAATACTCCTGTTTATATATTATGCAAATGAAAAATTTTCAAATATGTTTAGATTTATTATAGTAAGGAAATAATTTTTTTTTAACTTTAAGGGAGTTGGGATAATTTTGAGAAGGTGGTAATTAGGTTCACCCAACCAACCATTTCAGTAAAAGGCACCTGTGAAATGCTTTTAAGAGCCTGTCAACATTACTTTTTCATAGCTGCAGTGTAATCTAAGTTTAGATGATAGGTTTCAGTAAGAAATATAATTAGCCGAACCTTTTAACCCACAGTCTTGTTGCTTTATAAAGAGTCTCTTGGGATTACTAAATCTAAAAGTCTTACGTGCAGTTTATAAATTAAGTGTTTTATGAGTCTACACAGGCTACTTTAGATCCTATATGCAGTCATCTCTAGACATGGTAAGAGCACCTGCCCAAGCAGCTCTTTGAAAGAGAAATCCTCGCAAAAGCCACCTGTTAAAGCTGCTAACACACCCTTGTCTGTAGCTTCAATGGGCTCTTTAGGGAGCAGCTACCTTTTAAGAAGGTCCACAGCTTAACTAAGAAAGGTCTTTTCAAGCTGGCAGGATTCCAGAATCTCAACATGGCTTCAATTCTAAACACTAAAATGGTATTCCAAACAAGAGCTATTTTTGCCCTAGCTGGTTTGGCTCAGTTGGCCCGCAACTGAAGGGTCCCAGGTTGGATTCTGGTCAAGGACACGTTCCTTGGTTGCAGGCTCATGTGAAAGGTAACCAATCAATGAGTCTCTCTCACATCAATATTTCTCTCTGTCTCTCCCCCTCCCTTCCACTCTCTCTAAAAATCAATGGGAAAATATCCTCAGGTGAGGATTTAAAAACAAAACAAAACAAAAAACACCATGGGCTATTTTTAAATGAATATAGCGTGGTGTTAAGCAAATCAAAACTTAAATACCTAATATTTAATACTAGAGGCCCGGTGCACGAAATTCGTGCACTTGGGGGCGGGGGGTCCCTCAGCCTGGCCTGCGCCCTCTTGCAGTCCGGGAACCCGTGGGGAGCGAGCCTAACCTGGCAGTCAGACATCCTTAGCACTGCTGCGGAGGCGGGAGAGGCTCTCACCACCACCACTGCGCTCACCAGCCATGAGCCTGGCTTCTGGCTGAGCGGTGCTCCCCCTGTAGGAGCACACTGACCACCAGGGGGCAGCTCCTGTGGTGGTTAGTGCACATCATAGCAACCAGTCATTCCGCCATTCGGTTGATTTGCTTATTAGCCTTTTATTATATAGGATACTTATCCCTGATTTTAAAGTCATTTAAATTATCTCATTTAATGTCTTTTACTTACACGGTGATATTATAGGTGTGTTTTTTAAGAGTTTAATATTCTTTCATTTGTGATCTTGATATCAGAACCATCTAGCTGTAGCATCCAGCACTCTTAAGATGTGCATTGAAAATTGGATGAATTGGTTGAACTGAATGATTTGCCCAACGTTACAAAACTAAGAAGTGCTGTGTCCAGAACACAAATCGGACCTGAAGACTTAGATTACATGGATTTTTATAATCCTATATAATAAAACCCTAATATGCAAATCGACCGAACGGTGGAACGACTGGTCACTATGACACGCACTGACCACCAGGTGCCAGACGCTCAATGCAGGAGCTGCGCCCTGGTGGCCATTGTGCTCCCACAGGAGGAGTGCCACTCAGCCAGAAGCCAGGCTCACAGCTGACGAGCGTAGCAGCGGTGGCGGGAGCCTCGGAGCAAGGGGTCATTGACTGCGAGAGCCCTGGACTACAAGAGGGATGTCTGACTGCCAGCTTAGGCCCAATCCCCAGGGGGATCTGAATGTTGTGCACCAGGCCTCTAGTGTAGTCATAAAGAAAATGAGTACACCTGAAATGTCTACAAGATGGTAATCAATTAATGATGGGTCGGTTTTGGATAGGAAGAAAGGGGAAGTGAAAGGTGGTCCATACAGGACAAAATGTCTCAAATCACAGCACAGAAATGAGAATGTGGGAGACATGTCTGGAGAAGCAAGTAGTGGAACTGACTGTCTAGAATTCGGGGATCGGAATATGAGATTAGAAAGGGAAATGGGGCTAAGCTGTCAGTGCTGAACTCATGAAAGCTTCAGTATTCCTGTATGACCTGAGTCAAATCAAAATTTAGTTGGAAGCTATTTCATGATTGATATCTGTTTTAGGGAATTCTGGGGATGTGCACTTAAATCTCATTAGGAGGCTTAGAATTTGCTCCATCCCAAGGTTAACTCCAGCACTGATAGAAGTTTATTAAAAATGTTTTAATAGAAATTAATCATGTTTTAGTATCCCGCTTTCTGGTTTTATCCCATATAATCACTTTTCTGTTTTGTTTCTTTCCCCTTGCCTTTGGCATTATTCAATGATCATTACAAACCCTCAGTATGTTCTTCTAAGACATATCTTACTGCATAGAATACAAACTGTGTTAATTTGTGCCTTTGTGTAAAGTTAACGCATATTAGCAGCTGAAGGCTACAAATGATGCATAGCATCATACTGGGCATATGGTGGACACTCAGTGGATGTTGATTAGATTTAAATTTGATTTAACATTTATGCCAGCAGAATCTCAAAGGAGTCCTCTGATTCTCTCACAATTGATTCAGGGCATTGGTTCAAATCTAACTTCTGAGGTATAAAAGATAGAACATCAGAGGCATAACATTAAGGCATCCAATGATCAAACCTGGGTTTCAGAGAACATCTCCTCATCTGGTTGGCTACTTAGGTACATGAAACCAGGATTAGCACAAGGTAAACATGTAAAGCAGCATTCCCTTTATGTTTTATTTAATTCTTGAAGATATACCTCCTCTCCATAAGCCCCACCCAGCACACCCACATGCTTTTAGGCACATGGTGTTCTCTCCTCGCCTCTACTTTATTTTATCTAAACCCAATTAGTGAGCAAGATTATTAAAGCAGTCTGTTATAACTTGAAATTTTTCAGTGTGTAACTGTCTTGGTTTGGATTCTCCTCTGAAAGCAGACCCTGAGATGAGGAACTGGGTTCAGAAAGTTTGGGGGGAGGTGATTTCAGGAACGGAAGCACTGAGTGTGTAGAGGGAGAGGGGAAAGCCAGTGAAGGTTTCACTGCTGAGTCGTTTACCGCTGTGAGCAACGGGACTTGGGTCCCCCTGAGGGCTCTGAGAAAATGGGCAGAATGCTTCAGGATTTCCCAGTGAGAGGCTTGCCAAGGCGACAAAACTAATAAGGAACAGAGTCAGACCAGAGTCAGCATCTAAGTCAGACACTTCATTCTGGGGCTTCTGTACTTCCTGCTCCACCTCTCGAGGCAGTCACATGTACTTTCTGGAACTTGAAATCAAATTTATATTTTCTTATGAAAAAATCTGAAATTGGGATTTCAGACATCCGAAGCGAGTTATAAAGGCCCCCAGTCATCCTGAATCATTCTAGTGGAGGGCTTATGTATTGATCCACTGTAAAACTATCAGTATATGAAAAAAAAAAACTATCAGTATATGAAACAGTAGTAATAACCATGAATATTTCTCCAGCAGTTATTAACTGCCGGGTTCATTATGAGTGATTTACATGCACTTAATCCGAATAATACCCCCTTGACGTGGGTACTATTATTACTATGTTGAAAGAGGAAAACTGAGACACGGAGATTGCAGTTAAGTAGCATGTGTAGACTTCCATTAAACTTATTTGTGTTCTAAACTGGATGGGAGATAGGAGGGCCTTGAGTAAGTGGAGAATTTAGACTACAGTGGATAAAGCAGGTTTAAGATTGTAAGCTTAAAGGGGCGTGGAAGCAGGGAGAGACTTACACCAAGTGAAATGTCACGGACTGTGCTTTGAAGGATTGTAAGATGGGTTTTAAATACCCTGGTTACTTCATGATTACTAAGCCACATCCCCGAGAAAGAGACAGCCAGATGTGATAGCCCCCTGGTGTGCTGCAATAGAAGGTACCCAGCAACACTTAAGAGGTATTTTTACCAAAAAAATCAAATCTGAATCTCAACAGTCTCCATATCTAACTACGAATTTATAGGAAATACAGGAAACAGAAAAGCACGCTAAGCAATATCACAGGAATTCAATTAGCAAAACCTAGAGTAGGAGAACCTCTACAGAAAAAGGAGCCCATTTTCTTCAACAAATACGTAGCAAGGGAGTGGGGGGAGATGTTGTTATACGTTTTAAAAGTGTTTTTTTACACTACTGCATTTGACTAGCCGTAAAAAAAAAAAAGTGGTTTTTTTTTAAAAATATATTTTTATTGATTTCAGAGAGGAAGAGAGAGGTAGAAACATCAAGTGATTAGAGAGAATCATTGGCTGCCTCCTGCACGCCCCCTATTGGGGAACGAGCCGGCAACCAGGTTCAATTCCTGGTCAAGGGCATGTGCCTAGGTTGCAGGCCCTATCCCAGTCCAGGTTGTGTCTCTCTCACATCATTTACTCTCTCTCTCCACCCTCCCTCCCTTCCACTCTCTAAAAATCAATGGAAAAATTATCCTCAGGTGAGGATTAACCAAAAAAATTCACTTGTTGGCTAAGTTGGGATTTTTTATTCTTTTGCCATTCCTGAAACGATCCCACACATGTACACATATTTTTTAAACTGTTATAACATATTCTCCAAAAAGTACACTAGTAAATGCAGAGATATGCCTGCTATCCATATCAAGGCATTGAATTTTATTGCCTCCTCCCAAAAACACCATCACTTCACTGTTAAATTATATATTAGCTTTGCCTGTTTTTGTATCTTAATAAAATATGATCATATAATATATACTCTTTTAACTTTGTGATGTTCATCCATGGGGTTTTAGATTGCAAGAGTTCATTCTCTTAACTGTATGATATGAAACTTCACACATTTTTATTTCAAGCACTGTTGTCTATGGTTTTAAGATAATTGCCTACTTGAAAGTCATTAAAACCCTTTTAATTGCCTTGATGCACGTATATATTATCTTCTTGAGAAAAAAATAGTAAGGACATATTTAAAGATTTTAACATTGTACTTGTATAATCCATTAAATTATTTAATGACATACTCAGCCAGGTGTTGGAAGGAAACTGATGTTATGCCAGTGCCACCCCTTTTCTTGGGATCACCTGTTGACTTGTGTTCTGCCCACCTATAATCATGTTGGAGGAGCCGAGAGATAATGGCAGAAATGGGAGGCCCAACAGGATTATAGGACTCGGGCCAAACGATATAGTGCAATGCGGGACTTTCCAGGTTATGAAAACTGAAAGTATATTATGTTTCCTCACTCCTAAAATATTGGAAAAGTAATCTCTGGCTCTCATTCTCTCTTTCTCGTGTTTCTGTAAGAAAGATGAGGATTCCCACCATTCTAAAATGTTCTTATATTTAGATGCCTCTACAGTGCCTTTGGGCGCATCCCCCCCCCCCCCCGCCGCCACCCCCCTCTCCCCAAACTCTGGCTTTTCTATGAGGTGTTAGGTGTTAGTTTGGCAATACCATCTTCCTTAATCACTGGGCTGCCATTGGATCCGTTACCCTCATTTTACCATCCCTGAAGCCTTCAAAAGCCCTCTACCTAAATTTGCCTCTTTTTTTTTTTTTTATGTGTGTACAAATTAGAAGATGGCTAGAAGCTATTTTCATTAAAGGAGATAATATCCTTGTTTATTCCGGTAGAAAGAGTTTTTCTGAAGCCAAGTAAGGAGGCTAGTGTTGATACCATAAAGATCAGATGAAAATCTTTAGTCCTTTATTACTTTGCTTTTTTAAAATTTAATTCATTGTGAAATCTGCATAATAGGCTCCTTAGGCTACCTATTTAAAACCTTTTAAGGAGTCAGAACAGCGTGGCTCAGTGACCTGTGAACCAGGAGGTCTTGGTTCAGTTCCTGGTCAGGGCACATGCCCAGGTTTCAGGCTCAGTCCCCAGTAAGGAGCATGCAGGTCTCATCATTGATGTTTCAGTTTCTCTCCCTTTCCCTTCCTCTCTGAAATACACACACACACACACACACACACACACACACACACACACACACTTAAACCTGTTAAGGAGAATCTTAAACTCAAAAAGCAATGATTCCAAATGACCAGATTTTAAGACTTAATTTTTTAAAAGTATGTACCTTGAGAAGAGGTCCTCTAGGAACTTGAGGTATTGCTGTTTGTTTGTCTGTTTGTTTGTTTAACTAAGATTATTTTAAATACCCTCTTAAAATATTTTAAATACCTTTCTTCCACACTCAGTACTCTCTTTCCTATCCCCAGACTATTGCAGTTGTTAAACTGACGTTTCCCAGGGAAGTTTCATTCAAAGCAGCTCAAGGCAAGAAATTCCTGGTCATGGGTGGTTCTTAAGACAAGAGTCACTAATTCATTTTACAATAGCATTCAGTAAGCATTTGTTGGTTATGTTACATGTGCCAGCACCACGTAGATAACTGGTGATAAAATAGTAATCAAATATTGTCCCTGCACCCTACCAGTGTGGATCAGTTGGTTGAGTGTCGTTCCATGAAACCAGGAGGTCACTGTTCAATTCCCAGTAGGGGGCATGCAGGAGGCAGCCCATCGATGTTTCTCATTGATATTTCTATCGCTCTCTCCCTCTCCTTTCCTCTTTCTGAAATTAATAAAATGTAGTCCCTGCCCTATTTTAGTTTATGAAGTTATTGACCTCATACCACCACTCTCTGAAGTGTCAGAAGGGTAACTGCAACCCATAGAAGCAGAATATAATCATGATGTAATTTGAGCGCTTGTAGAATCATTCTATATTCAATAGAGATAGACCAAGTATGAAAACCTTCTCTATGATTTTAGAGTTTGGGGGTGATGGTTTTTCCAAAGGAGAAAAGTAGAGATGAGTAGTGTCTATATTGAGTCTTTGGATTCACTGGCTTGTGTAGTTAGCTGAATTAGGTTTGTACGTTACTGTAAATTTACTCTTAAGTAATTAAATTCATGTCAGGCTTCTGTGTTATTGAAAACCTAACATGGTAAAATACAACATATTTAGTGTTTTTATTCATGGAAAAATTTTAATCAAGGCATATAAGGGACTGTTTTAAACAATAAAGGAAAATGAGTTACAAAGGTGTTTTGTTTTCTGCCCAATATAAACTATATGATAATTGCAGTGATAACAACATTAGAATAATGAAAGCTCTTTTGCTTTTAGGAACTGGAACGAGCATGGAGAGAATATGATAAGTTAGAATACGATGTAACTATTACCAGGAACCAGATGCAAGAACAGCTAGATCGCCTTGGTGAAGTTCAGGTATAAAAGTGTCATGTTTTTTACGTTGTTTTACCTTGTTAGATTCATGTACGCCCATAACAGTTTTTACAGTATTGACTACCTAAGACCTGGGTTTGAATATTTTCAATGATAGGAATCTTACTATCTCACAAGATTTCCCATCTCTCTCTGTTTAAAGTTCTTTATTCTCTCAGGTGCATGGTGTAGTGTTCTGTGTTCCGAGCTAACTTTATGGCACTGAGGCGTTGAATTATATGAATTTATCAAATAATGGATATTTTAGCTTTTTTAAAATAAAGTTTATTCTGACTTATTCTAATTCATTCTATATTGAATGCCTCTTTTTTAACAAACTATATTTAGCCTATTATCTTGGCCGATATATTATTAGAATATACAGCACCATTTGGAATAAAGAATCCAGTTTTGTAAACAGGCCACAAGTAGTTAAGACATTTAAAAATATTCACACTAATAAAAGTGTAAGATGCTAATTGACCGTACCTTCATGACACCCACCAGCCAATCAGGAGTGGGTATGCAAATTAACCCAACAAAGATGGGAGGTTTATTTGCATACACATGCGCTGAGCGGCCGGGGGCGGGACAGGATGCTTGCATCATCGCCATGGTGATGACACAGGCATTCCACACCACCCCAGGTGTTCCAGGCCTCTGGGCAGCGTGGGAAGGTGGAAAGGCGGCTCCAGCCAGAGTGAAGGCGGTGCCAGCAGCCAGGGGAAGGAAGGCCCATTCTTGCACGAATCTTTGTACATAGGGCCTCTAGTAGTAATAATAAAGAACTAGAAGGCACACACTATGATAAGTAGCATGGCACATGTGACCTTAGACCAGTTACATTACAGTTCTGCACCTCGGTTTCCACAACTATAAAATGAAAATAGTAATAGTACCTACTTCTATTGGCTTATTATAATGATTAAATGTGTTGATGTTTTTGGAGTACTTAGAACAGCATCAGACACATAAAGCAAATTGTATAAGTGTTTATTAAATAACTAAACAATGAAGGCAACATTGACAAACTCAAAAGGTGACATACTGGAAAGAACTACCTTGACTCCTAGACTTCAATAAGAGTTACTGTCTAGATCTGCAAAGATTTTTATTTTATTTTATTTTATTTTTTTTTTTGAGAAACAGTACAGTAGCAAAATGAACGAAGAACATGAGTAGTTTTAATTCATAAAAAAGTAAAATTCAGATTGCTAACAAGGGTGTATATGTTATTCAAAGTTACTGGTAACCAGAAAATGCAAAATAAATTTTAAAATGAGATTTTCTTTTTTTTTTTTTTTTCTTACATTCTTTTTTTTTTTTAAATATATTTTATTGATTTTTTACAGAGAGGAAGAGAGAGGGATAGAGAGTTAGAAACATCGATGAGAGAGAAACATCGATCAGCTGCCTCTTGCACACCCCCTACTGGGGATGTGCCCGCAACCAAGGTACATGCCCTTGACCGGAATCGAATCTGGGACCCTTGAGTCCGCAGGCCGACGCTCTATACACTGAGCCAAACCGGTTTCAGCTATATATGTAATTTTTTAATTGTTGCATAAGTAATACAGATTCTATATCGAGCATGTATAGTATCAAATATTTGTAGTTGCTGTTCCCTCCCTGTGTTCATAGCAGTAGTCACATCTCTGGGCTGCCGTCATCTTGGGCCCGTGTCAGGACTTCCTTCCTTTGCTTTGATGCTTTCAGCCTGTGGCTGGGAAAGCTGGATCACTAAGGTTATGCAGTACGTTGGGAGGCAGCGTTAGCGCTCATAGTCCTTATGTTTCTAGACTTGGAACACTTATTTCTATTCATTGCCCTTTTTTTTTAAATAAAGTTCCATTCCTGTGATATTTATTGTTATCTTAAGTATCTACCAATAAGAATCATAGAGTTCTGTTACAGTCTTACTGAAAACCAATATGATCTTATTTTCGTTTCAGTTACAGTACTTAGCCTGAGGACATGAAATGGGGTATTAGAAGTAAGACAGTGGGGTATTAGAAGTAAGACAGTTAGATTCCAAAATTGAGAATTAGTTCTGCAAACACGTTTAACTCCATGAGTCAAAAACTCCTTTTGTTTGTTTGTTTGTTTGGCATGTCTCTGTGTTTTAGAACCAGAAATTAATATACTTTCCATTGCTTTCCCCCCACCCCAAAAAAAGTGTTGTTGTTTTTTTAATTTGGGTTTTGAGAGTTTGTATTTTGTTCTGTTTTCCATTTTTAGTCCCTTCTGACCAGTATTCCTTCCTGGAGTCATAAATAACACAAGACAAAGCTTACTAAGGAGATGTGAAATAATATGCTTATAGCTGAAAAATGATATTCTTTTCTCTGCTTTATCTTTTATCAGTGCCACTAAAAATCTTCTTTTAAAACATATAAATAGCAGAATATATAACTTTAATGATTTTTTTTCTGTATGCGGTCTATTTTTACTGATAGACCGAATCAGCAGGAATTCAGCGTGCACAGATTCAGAAAGAACTTTGGAGAATTCAGGATGTCATGGAAGGCCTGAGTAAGCACAAACAGCAAAGAGGCACTACAGAAACAGGTAAGTTTGCTTTTTGTATTGTGTTATACAGTAATGGACCATAGTATTATATCTAAATGGGATGACACAGAAAACTGGGTTACTTTTGTTATTTTAATAGGTTTTTTAACACTCTTCTTGGTAACATTGAGTCAGTACACAAGTTTATAAAGTAAAAAAGCAAAAGTTCTGCCCACCTCACCCACTCAAAAATAAATCATCGTTTTATGTGTACTGTAATTATAAACACGCAAACAGTGCTTTGGTTGTGCGAGGTTTTTTTCCCCACAACAGAAGATGGAATCATACTATACCTATTTTCAACCATTTGCTCTTTTGTTCTTAACTGCAATATAATAATTGCTGTGTACAAATTCATTGTGTACCCCTGGCTGGTGTGGCTCAGTTGATTGAGCATAGTCCCATGCACCAAAAGATTGCTTGTTCGATTCCTGGTCAGGGCACATGCCTGGGTTGCAGGCTCTATCCCCAGTAGGGGTCATGCAGAAGGCAGCCAATTGATATTTCTTTCTCTCTCCTTTCCTTTCTCTCTAAAAACAAAAACAAAAAACATAGCTTAAAGAAAAAAGCACCCTGGCCAGGGCCAGTGTACCTCAGTGGTTGAAGCGTCAGCCAGCACACCAAAGGGTTGTGGGTTCAATTTCCAGTCAAGGGTATGGCATGTTCACTCCCCACTCCTATCTCACATCAATGTCTCTCCCACCCCCTTCTCCCTCTCCCCCTCTCTCCCTCTCTCTCTCCCTCTCTCCGTCTCCCTCTTCCCTCCTTCTATCCTCCTCCCTCCCACTCTCTGAAAAAGCAATGGGGGTAAAATTAACCTTGGGTGAGGATCAACAAAAACAATTTTCAGACTATGTCCATTTCTGTGATGATGAACATGTTTTTAGGTTTTGGAGTTTTTGTTGTTATTTTCCCTGGTCATAAGCCATGCTATCATGAACATTATTGTGTATATATATCACTAAATATTTATGGTAGTACTTTTGGATTTCAAGGAGTGGGAAATGACACATTTTCCATTTTGATAGGCATGGCCAAATTGCCCTCCTAAAAGATATCAAAATGTACTTACACCAGTAAATGTTTGAGAAAACTCATTTCCCTATATAAGTTGTTTTAGTTTATGTTTTTTAATGTAGTTGGTTTCAAATTCTGAAAACATTAAAAATGAGGGATTAGAAACTGAAGATTTAACCTATATATATAAAGAGCCAGGGCCCATAACCACCACGGCTCGACTGACACAGGAAGTCAGTGCTGGGTTGCTGTGGCAACCCAGCACTGACTGCCTAAGGGGCTGCGGATCAGGCCCAGAGGGAGGCCTGCAGAGAGAGAGGCAGGGTCTGATCCCCAGCCTCCGTGGCAGCTGTTGATCAGCCCTTGCCTCTCTCTTTCTCTCCTGGCTTGACTAGCAGCCAGGCCTCTGTTTCTCTCTGGGCCTCCTCAGGGGCTGCTGATCAGCCCCGCCTCTTGATCAGGCCCAGAGAGAGGCCCGGAGACGCTGACTGGCATAGAAACCAACCAGTCAGAACCAAATCTGGGTGAACTGCGAAGGCAGAACCTAAGTTGGGGGCTGAGGAGGGGTTTTAAGGGCAACAGCTGTTTGGTGTAAGGTGTAAGAAAGTGGTTCAATTTTTTTCATGACAGGTTTGGTAATATACTGCATATGGCTGGCTATCAGTCCAGATATAGGGATTATGTGTTTTTGTCTGCCAAGAGCATCTCCTCCTGCTGAAAAAGGCTTCCCCCCCCCCGGCCCATTTAAGCAATTCTATCCTATATAATCTATCTATACTACTAAAAGGGTAATATGCTAATTAGACCGGGTAGACCAGCCATCTTCCAGACGTCCAACTTCCTTCCAGACAAAGCCATGGTGGTGGAGGCAGAGGCAGTTAGGGGTGATCAGGCCGACAGGGGAGGGAAGTTGGGGGCAAGATCAGGCCGGCAGGGGAGGGCTGTTGGGGGCAACATCAGGCCAGCAGGGGAGGGCACTTGGGGGCAAGATCAGGCTGGCAGGGGTGGGCAGTTAGGGGCAATCAGGCAGGCATGCAGGTGAGCAGTTAGAAGCCAGCGGTCCCAGATTGCAAGAGGGATGTCCGACCACCGGTTTAGGCCACAGGGATCGGGCCTAAACCGGTGGTCGGACATCCCTCAAGGGGTCCCCAATTGGAGAGGGTGCAGGTTGGGCTGAGGGGACCCGCGGATTCCCCCCCTCACCCCCGCACGGGGGCCCTAGTTTAAAAGAAATGAAATTATTTTCTTTTTCTGTAGATTTAAAAAGATATGTTTAGTATAAGTTATGTTGTATGCTTTTTTTAATAGGTATAGCAGTATCAAAGCCTTTCACAACAGTTAAGTACAAAAATGAGGTAAGTTCGAATTGTTTGTCTAACTATAAGTTATTTTAAATGTTTAAAACATGAATTAGAATTGTCTACTCATAAACTCATAACAAAAGTATTTTTTAAATACATTCTAGTTATTGTTTTAATCTTGAAATTTCACTGGTTCAGTGATTTGGTACTTCTAACAAATGTGATTTTTCTTCCCTTAATGCAAAAAATTTAATCACTATTTTTCATCTCTATATTAGAACTTTAACATTGTCATACTTTGTATAATAAAAGTAATTTGAATTTTTATCATTGTTATACTTGATAACATTTGTAGGATGATTGATAGATAAGTTGGCTGTGTATCATGCATACTATAAAGAAATTGCAACTACAAAGAGATACTGTCAACCGAATTGAAAGCATCTATGGTCTTAAATTATGTATTAAAGCCAGTCAAAAAGAAATGTTTGGTTTTTTTTCCCTTGAAAATGGCCCAAAACATAGGCAACAAGATTTTCAAATTAATTTTTTCTCTTCTATTTTTAAAATGAAATGCAATCATTTCATGTATCTGTTTAGATGTTGAGTTACCAAAAAAGATACAACCATATTTGAAACTATATTGACTATCATAAGTATTTTGGGTTTTACTTTTCAATATGAGACTTTTGGCTTGGCAGTGTCCCTTTAATTATCTTAAAGCTAATTTAAGTTAACTTACCATTGCAAAGAATTTAGATATACTTAACTCAGTATGCTTATCTAAATAAGGTGACTGTTCTACAATCTTTAGGAAGAGGAAGTAGTCCCACCTCGTCCTCCACTTCCTCGGTCCTATGACTTTACAGAGCAGCCTCCCATAATCCCCCCTCTGCCCAGTGATAGCAGCTCCTTGCTCTGTTATAGCAGGGGCCCAGTCCATCTGCCTGAAGACAAGAAGACTCAAGTTCAAGGATATACAAGAAATGGATCTCACTGTGTAAGTGGCTGCAGTAGCCACAGAATAATCAATTTTATATGCCCTCTCATTTTTTGAAAGTGAATTTATTTTACATTCAAACTTTTTTTATAACACCACTTTTAGCCAGTGCTGTTTTTGTTTATAATGTTATCCTTTTGTTTTTTTCTGTTTTGGCTATATCATTCTCACTTTTTAATATTTTCACAACTTTAATCATCTTTCATAATTTCATATTTTTCACAAATATTTTTATAAAATGGTTACTTTTATAAAATGAGTCATATTTTAAACCTGTCATGTCGGGATATCAGAGACAAATGGAATCTTTAGGTCAGAAAGAAAAGGATTACTAGGAATGATAAAAGGGTTGGGACGCTGGCAGTTCAGTCTAGAAAAACTGTTAAGGTTGTGGACATTGCCAAGCAGAGACATCACCCATCGAAACTGGAAATGGAGGTTTGGGGTTAAACAAATAAATGTGAAATGCAATAAACAAGAAGTGAATAAGGAAAAAGGCAATAGAACTAATTGAGTTAATATGATATAATTATTTTCAGGCCTCAGTTGTATCATGATAAAAATGTTCTAAAAATGACTTTATTCCCAAGAGGAATATTCTTAACTTTTCAAACCAAAACATTTACCTGTTAAAAATATTTCAAATTCTTTTTCTTCTATCTTAGTTGTAGCATATATTAATTAGTTGTGCTATACCCAAGATAGGTAACTGAGGCTTTTAATTTTTAGAGTTTGATTTGAGTCTTTATTGGTAAACATTTTACAAGAAACTTTCACCAATTTTTTGTTTAATTGCATGTCTTCCTTTCAAGGGTCCAGATTATAGACTCTACAAGAGTGAACCAGAGTTAACAACTGTGGCAGAAGTTGATGAATCTAATGGAGAAGAAAAATCAGAACCTGTTTCAGAAATGGAAGCTTCAGTTAAAGGTCAGAACTTGGGATGTGTTTTATCTCCTGTGTTTTCAGACATTTTAGCAATAAATTCCGTTTTCATGTTGACCTAGTACATGAACAAGTCCACAATTCCTTATCTGAAAACTTCGGAATCTGACAAGTTTTTGAATTCAGAAGTTTCATATATTAAAAAGATGACATGACCCATAAACCATCTATGATGTCACCTCAGCTAGGCATGAGGCAGCACCCTCTTTTAAACACATTGATATTTCTGGAATATTCATCGTAAGTGGGATAAATCAGTTCCGGTTAGGTTTTACTGAGAAATAAGTTTATGACACACTTTTAAAAGCCTTTTCTTTTCCTGTTATTTTTTTTTTTTTTTTTTTTTTTTTTGGTTTTCTATTTTAAAATTACACATAAAAGATTAAGGGCTAAGACAAACTTTCATAAAATTTCTATAAAATGAATAAATTCCATGAAATAATACCATTATTTTTTTAATGCTGATCATTCTTCAGTGTTGTAAAGAAAAAGGGTAGCAGGAAGGGGGCTCTTCAGGATTAAAAATGTTGAAAATGCCAGATATAATGCAATGTTTGAGCCTTGATTGGATTATGGTTTGAAGGAAAAGTCTGTAAAGACATTCTTGGGACAACTATGGAAATTTAAATATATTCTAGATATTATCTAATAGTAAGTAATACTATGATATTGTGATTATGTAGGAGAATGTGTTATGTGAATTCTGAATCACTTAGAAGAATATTTGTAACTTATTCTCATTTAAAACTAGTTACTTTTCATCAAAATTTAAAACTTCTGCCCATCAGAATGGGAGAAAATATTAGCAATACATACACCTGACAAAGGCCTTGTATTCAGAATTTTTTAAACTCTTGTGAATCAATAATAAACTCAGACAACCCAATAAAAAGTATTCAAAAGACTTGACCACTTAACAGATTAAGGTATACAAAATTGCCCTTAAGCATATAAAAAGTTTAGAACTGATTAACCATAAAAGAAATTTTGGTTTAATGCAAACTAAAATTACAATTTACAACTAGAATGGCTAAACTTAAAAAATTACCAAGTATTGGTTAGGATGTGTAACAATTGGGACTCATGTGTTCCCGATGGTGGTATATGGTAGAACAGCAGTTTGGCAGTTTCTTACAAAGGTAAACATTCAGTTAGCTTAGCGAGTAATTCAACTCCTATGTCTTTACCTAAGAAAAATGGAAACATAATTTCTCAAAAAGACATACAAGGATTTTTATAGCAGCTTTAATTCATATTAGAAAAAAAAACAAAACTGGAAGCAACCCATATGTCAGTAAACAAGAGTTCATACAATGGATTTGATGCCCAATTAGGACACATGCCCAGGTTGTGGTTCAATTCCCAGTCGGGCATGTACAGGAGGCAACTGATTGGTGTATCTCTCTCATATCGACATTTCTCTCTCTCCCCCTCCCTCCCTCTCTCTCCCTCTCTCCCCCCCTCTCTAAAATCAAAAAACAATAACAAATAATTGAGTTGCAGATTGTTTGGTTTATAACCTAAAGGGGCCCTGAATGACTGACCTACACCATTTGTCTTTGTGGATGTGGGGTGTGTAAGACACTTCTTTTTTCTGGTTGATGTGAGTTTTTGTTTTCTAATTGTAAACGAGAGAGTGACAGTGATTACCTTAGTTAACTTTGTTAGTGGTTTCTTTATTGAGACAGTCCAGTATAATTGAAAGAGACCAATTGGAAATTAAGGACATTTAGGTAAATCACTTAAACCTTCCCAGCTACTTTTTGTCATCTGTGAGATGTGAGAGGATTACATTAAGGTACTGAAAATGTGAATGTTTCATGAAGAAGCAGAGTAGCAGCAGAAGGCTAACGCAGACTCCAGCCCTGCTGCTGCTGAGCTCTGTGGACTTGAGGAAGCAAATAACCCATAAGGATCTATGATGGATTAGGGGTACTGAAGTTTTTAAATTTTTTTTATTGATTGATGAGAGAGAGAGAGAGAGAGAACCATTAATTTATTGTTCCACTTATTTATGCATTCATTGGTTTATTCTTGTATGGGCCCTCACCAGGGATCGAACCCACAACCTTGCTGTATCGGGACGACACTCTAACCAACTGAGCTACCCAGCCAGAGGATTTTTAATATCATCTTTTAATCTGTAGAACTTTATTTCTAAATCTAACCCTAAATTTATCTGGCAATATCATTGGCTAGCTTATGAGGTAGAATAGGTAATAGAAGGCTAGTACATTTTCCCTGGCTCTTTCCAAACAATAAATTGGTCTTGTGATTTTAAAAGCCTCAGAAATCGAGTATGTAAAAAAAAAGCCATGTTATGTGAGAGATAACTCCTATTTTAAATTTTAGGTTCCCACTTTCCTGTTGGAGTTGTGTCTCCAAGAACAAAGTCACCAACACCCGAATCTTCGACAATAGCCTCATATGTAACCTTAAGGAAAACGAAGAAGATGGTGGATTCAAGAACGGTATTTAGCTAGAAATTAATTTCTAGAAGGAGTCTGACACTTCTAAGAATTTCCTTGAGGAGAGTGATAGACGTGTACTGTGGTCACCCAAGTGAATGGGTTTCCAAGCTAGCCTGAGTTTGCAGGGCCTTTCAGCTGGGGTGGATTTGGAGTTTGCCAGTCCTCTGGCTACTCTGAGAAATGTGGGTTGGGATTGGGAAATAAATCCTGCGTTTCACACTTTCATCTGAGATCACTGAATTCAAACTGGCTCCAAACCAGTCTGATGGTCTTGGAAGGTTCTCAGAGTATTTACCTCCCTTTCACCAAGTAGTCTTAGAAATTTGAGCTGCAAAAGAACTTTTACTTTGCATCTTTGCAAAGTCTCTACTTACTTGGTATGAGATAATTTTAAGCTATAAGAAAAGACTGAATGGTACAACAAAGAAAAAGGTCTATGGTTATCTTTGAAAGATATTAAAGTATAGCTAACCAGTATATGCCAAAAAAATCTGACAAATCCATATATAAGAACTATCTTTTCAATAAATACAAAATTATAAAGATCTATAGGAATAATTAGTGTAGAATAAAAATAATGAATAGCTATGTGTCAATATTAACATTAGTGATCATGATTCTATAATACTATTATTTGTTCATAGAGTTGGGCATTTTTTGCAGATTGGAGGTGTTTTCTATGGGAATTGTGATGCTAAAGTAAACAGAAAAAGGATGTTGAGATCAAGCAGAAGATATTAGTGGATTTATATTATTCTTTATCTTTTTTATAACTCTCTTAAATACTAGAAGAAAAGATTCTACCTAACTAAATACCGGGGGGCGGGGGGGAAGTATAGAAAACTATAGTTCTATAATGTTGGTACAAGAAAGACCTTTATAAGCAACTAGTAGCCCATTTGCAGGAAGAATCCTGCAAGCGGCCGCTGCCGAGGCATGCGCTGCTGCCGTTGCTTCCGCCGTGCCTGCACCCACATGCCGTGCCTGCACCCACGTGCCGCTGCCGCCTGGCCCGCTCCGCCCCGCCCCACCCGGGCTTTCCCTCTGGCAGCCACCTTGCTTTCCGCTTTTCCTCCCTCTTCCTTCTAAGTTGTCTTCAGTCTTCACTCCTCCCTCCCTCAGCATATGCAAATTAACCGCCATCTTTGTTGGGTAATTTGCATACTCGTTCTGATTGGCTGGTGGGCGTGGCTTGGGCATAGCTAAGGTGTGGTCAATTTGCATATTACTATTTTATTAGGTAGGATACCTGCTTATAAATACCTGCAGTATAACAGACAAGTTCCATAATAAATACGGAATAAATATAAATCAGAAATAATAGTTCACAAATAAATGAAAATTGCTCAGCCTCAGTAATAATTTTTAAAATGCTAACTGAACTGCCCCAATGAGTTCATCTTTCCCAGTTATCATATTGGAGAAAAGACCTAAAAATTAATAATATCCAACATTTAAAAAGAAGAAAGTAGATTTGTACAGTAACTTGATAAATAAGTTGAGGTGTGATAACATTTTTATGTAAACGTAGAAAAACCAGGAGGAATACACATTTGTGATTACTGAAGATGAAAAGTACACTAAAGTAGCCAACTTCCCAATCAGTATCTAGAATTAACTTTTTTTTTTTTTTGCAAAAGCAATATGTTTTATTTTACAAATAAATGAGAATGACTTATTTTTGCCCATTAGGCCTTTTCCTTTTAGTTTCTACTTTAAGATATTTATTCTGTACAGTAGGAGGCAGTTCTAGAGTTACAGCTCCTGCCCTGCAAGCATTGTCCAGATTGGAGTGGAGAGGAAGGAATCTTAGCCTTTGGCCTGCTGTAGTGCTTGGTCACAGGAATACTTACCTCTGTCCTCGGTTCTCCCAAAAACTCCTCCAGTGCCTTCATCAGTTTCCACCAATTCAGACCAGAAGATCCAAAGAAACCTATGAATCCCATAGGTTCTAGAAAATGTTTAATCTTTAAAAGTTCTATCATAAAATAAGCTAAAATTTGCTTATGATTAATTATTGAAGTATTTATTTTGGATCTTGTACCAATATCTTTGTACATCCTTAGTAAGAAAGTGAAAAGTAAGAATTGGTTGTTTATTGGGACAAATATTTTTAAACCCTTTAGCGAACCATAAAAATTAGTCATATATATGCAATGCTTTCAAATATAACCATCTGATTTATAGAAAATAAATAATTCCATAGTTTTATTCTGGATCATAAACTAAGGATGTTTTCTCTACTAGTCTTTCACATTACAGTTTCATTAAAATAAATCACTGATATTTAGAAACTGTGTCCCCTATTTTCTCCTTGTTTAACTTTTATATAATTTCCTGTTTCATGGGGTAGAATTATTCCAGAGCTGCCATACCTGTTTGTATTTGGGGGGGGGGGGGGGAAGAGGAGAGAGAAATACCCTTACTATTTTCTTTTCTCTTTCTCCTCTCTTTTCGTCATAGACTATGCATCACCAATTACCTATTAAGGTTAAAATAATTTGCTTTTCTGGTGTTATATAAGTGACATTCAAAGCCTCCACTTTTGATTTTGAGGACAAAAGAAATGCATTTTATTTCAACATCCTTTTCAGAAGTCACTATAATTATGTATTCACATGTTTATTCTTTAATTTAAAGGAAAGACCAAGGAGTGCAGTGGAGCAGCTGTGTTTGGCTGAAAGTACTCGACCTAGGATGACTGTGGAAGAGCAAATGGAAAGAATAAGGAGGCATCAACAAGCATGCTTAAGGGAAAAGAAGAAAGCATTAAATGTCATTGGTGCTTTAGACCAGTCACCCTTACAGAGTCCTTCAAACTTAAGGGATAATCCATTCAGGGTTACCCAGGTATACCAGTTGCTTTTAATCATTGTGTGGAAATCTAATATCACTTGAATCTTAGAATCATAGTTACATGTGTTATGGGTTTTCTCGTGTCTGCCATATGGGTAGTTATTTTTATTATTTAACTGGTATAATAATAAGCTAGGACAGCTTAGTATAATGGAAATAGCCCTGTGTTCAAAAACCAAAGCTTGTTGGGTGCCTTTGCACCAGCCGTGGACTTTATCTCCTCTGCTGTAAATCAGGTAATGATTCGACCTGTCCTCTCTCCCTCGCAGAGATACTAAGAAGATAAAAGTGCTTTCAGCAAATGTAAAATGCCGTGCAGGTTACCAAGATAGTCCCCAATTCCCCTCCCAATAAAATGTGTATGACTCTGTGGCCTAATTTCACATGACCTAAATTGGAGCCGGAGAGAGCTTCTAAATTAAAGCTCTGCTATTCATCGAATTTCAGCTTCAGTCTTGTAAACTGACAACCTTTCATTCCTTATTCTTTGTTTGTTTGTTTGTTACCCCGATTCATAAATCAGAGCCTAGTAGCTTCGGTTTGATCTGTCCCTGATAGTAGACATGGATCAGCTGAAAGTGCTTCCCTGTCTTCGTAGAAGTTTCCTTTTCATCCAACCAAGAGCAGGCATCACTAATGGAGAGTCAGCCGATTAGCAGTTGAATAACTGCAGTCTACAAATTACAAAATGGGTGTTTTTTTAAAAAATAAGAGAGATGAGGATGAAGAAGTGTGTGGAATACTGCCTTTAGTTAGTATGCCATATATTAATACCTAAATAATGAATATGTAAATGATGTATATAAGTATATTGATATATATTAAATAGATCTTGTTCCTCTTGATTTTCATAAAGAAACCTTGTGAGTGAAAATCTAGCTTTCTTTCAAAATCAGCAGGTGCCATCTAAATGGCTGCATAGTGTGACTCTAAGACTGCGCTGTGTCTTTTGGACAGACTCGAAGGAAGGATGATAACAGTAAGGACCTGGACACTGTCATTAGAGAAAATGATGTAAAGCCAAACCACGAAACTCCCGCAGCAGAAATTGTTCGACTAAAAGAAGCTGAACCTCAAAACACAGATTTCAGTGAAGAGGTACAGAGCTTATTTTTGGACAGATATTCCAAGGGGTGGGGGTAGGTTTTTGAAGATGAGATCAGGTTGTAATAAGGTTGCAAGTAATGTTTCATTCTGCCACAAAAGGCAAAGATCTTAAGTGAAATTATCGATTTTATATAATTTGATTAATTTAAAACTTTAAAGCATGACCAATCAAGGCTGGAATAAATTGCTGCTGGCCCAATTAAATTTGTACTTGTATATCCCAAAACAACTAACTAAAGCAATGTGCTTCGTCCCTTTGGGCAAATAACTTTTTATATTAGTAGTAAAGAATGTTGAGGCATTTTAGATCTTGCTCCTTGGCATGTCAGTTTGATGCAAATAAACTCATAAAAAATGTTTTTAATGTTAATATTTTTAAGATAGCTTGAATCTACATTTATATTTCAGTAAATATTTGACAGCATAGATTTTTTTAAACTTTTATTTGGTAATTATTTTAGATTTACTAATAAATATAGATGTGGTATGAATGCCTTGAAAAAGAAAATCTTTCTTCTTATTCTGTAGTTTAAAAAAACGGAAAATGTTTTTTACGAAACACTTCTCAAGCCTGAACCAAATGGCGTAAATTCTGAAGAAGTGATGGATAAAGGAAGAAACAAAGAAAACATGCCAGAGGATGTTTCATACAGGTAATAATTAAGGGAAACAAACAAATCATTCACAGATTTGTATAACTGCTTAAAAATGGTAAACTTCAGAGTCAAAAAGTCTTGTATTCCAGTCCCAGCAAGCTACATACCTGCTTAAGGTGCAGTTTCCTCACTTAGAAGAATGGGGCTAATAATGGTATCTGTTTCACAAGTGTGTTGTAAGGGTTAAAAAAGAAAATACATGTTTAGCACTTAACACTGCTTAGCACCTAGGAAGTAGTTAATACCTTTTTTTATTTTTTATTTATTTTTAAATATATTTTTACTGATTTCAGAGAGGAAGGAAGAGGGAGAGAGAGATAGAAACATCAATGATGAGAGAGAACCACCAATTGGCTGCCTCCTGCAAGCCCCCCACTGGGGACCGAGCCCACAACCCAGGCACGTGCCCCAGACCAGAATCAAACCTGGGACCCTTCAGTTCGCAGGCCGACGCTCTATCCACTGAGCAAAACCAGCCAGGACAATACCTCTTTCTTAGAAGAGCAAGCAGTGAAACAAGGAAGGGCATAGAAGCAGCCACAGGAGAGCCCAGGCTGGGCTGCTTGGGCTCACTGGGAAGTCGGAGAAAGGGGGCCTTGGAGACAGGCTCAGGGGGTTGGCCCAGGAGGAGCTGCCGCTGCCCATTGCTCCCCTGGTTGCAAGTCTCCTGAGGTCCCTTAGAGATTAGGGGGTACGTGCCTGTGGGGGAGGAAGAGGGGGAACAAAATGGCATGGGTATGCTCTCTGGAGGGAGAGCGCCTCCATACCTTTTCTTTAAATGCCAACAGGCACATAAGCTATAGCCAAGTAAGCTCCTCACCATTGCCTTTGTAATGATAGACATGGATCAGAAGAAGTCTAAGTTGTCTGATAAGTGTTTCCAAAATGATGGTGCTTTGCTATTAATTTTTTAGCTGTGTTTGTTAACTAGCATCTTTTAGTGCATATGCTCAGTGTCATCCTCCATTTAAAAAATTACCAGTGTTAGAAAAGAGAAATGCTATGAATTAATGTTATTAGCAATGCCTTATATTTCAAATTCAATGCTGCTATTCATTGAAGACATTGAACAAGATATTTGGCAAAAGCTGATAAGAAAAATATCTCTGCTGATTTTTTGTTAATAGGCATAGATTGAAACACATCCAGTATAATGAATATGCATACACATAGACAACAGTGTGGGGACAGCCAGAGGGAAAGGGAGGGGAGGGGAGGTGGAAGAGGCAAAGGGGAGAAGTGGGGAGGGAAAGAGACTTGACTTTGGGCAATGGGCACATGGTGCAGGGTGCAGATATTTCGTTGAGCTGTGCACTTGAAACCTAATAATGGTATGTTTCACAAGTGTGGTTTTGTTAACCAATATCACCCCAATAAACTCACTTTTTAAAAATCTATGAGTTCAGCCTGGCTGGTGTTGCTCAGTGGTTGAGCATTGACCCATACACCAAGAGGTGACCAGTTTGATTCCCAGTCAGTTCACATGCCCTTGTGTGGGCTTGATCCCCAGTAGGGGGCGTGCAGGAGGCAGCCATCGATGATTCTATCTCACTGATGTTTCTTTCTCTCCCTCTCCTTTCTCTCTAAAAATCAATTTTTTAAAAATTTTTAATAAGTTAGAAGAAAAATTAATTGCATTCTATAATAAATTTTAAAACATCTATTTTCATTAGCCCTCAAGATGAGACACAGATCACAAATCATAAATCAGAAGGCCATCCTGAAGAAAATACAGAGGACAATATTCAGGAGCAGGAAGAAAGTGTTGTTTCTTATGAACTAACTCCTGAGGCCTCTAAAGGAAACCAAACAATGACAGGTAGATATTACATATTTCATGATTTTCTCGCTGACGCTTCCTCTGGACCTCTGAACCTATTTCCCATGTAAGGTTTTAGCAAGAGAGCCACTTCAGAGCCTTGACTACAGATCAAGCAACCTTTGCCTTCCACAAGCACCTTTAGGAGGTATGCCACTGAAAAAGGAGGAAAGGGTGACCCCTGCCTAACCCGCTAGGTACCCTCAGAGGCTGTCCTCGCTTGGGATCATTTTTTGTTTTGGTTTTGTTTTTAATCTTAACACTTACCATAAATTCTTTTCTAATAAGAAGATTCTTCAGTACTTGGAAAATTTATCTGTTAGGGTCTCTGAGAGGAGATTCTCAGAGTGTTCACAAACCTATCACTTCAGAAACTGGAAGACTGAATGTTTAAATTGGTAGAATGGATCTGTTTACTCTAGCCTCTACTACAGTAATGGATTATTATCCATATCTGGGGTTTTCTTTGATAGTAGAAGACTGTGATCCATAGCTAAAAATTAACCCTTTGCACTCGCTTGCTTTTTTCTCAATTCCTTTATTCTAATGCTAACCGTGTCGAGTCACACTCGACATTCGAGTGCAAAGGGTTAAAGATTTCTGTGCTATTCTTTCACGTTTTTATTTTTTTATTTATTTTTTTATTGAGGTATTATATGTGTACATATCTTACCATTACCCCCCCCCCCCACCCCACACCCATACATGCCCTCACCCCCCAGAGTTTTGCGTCCATTGTTTATGCTGCTTTCACGTTTTTAAACTCTTCACATCTTTTTTCTTCATTTAGGACTTTTGAGGGGGTGGGGATCATACCACTAATGTATATTATCAGCTCAAAAAACTATTCCTAGTAATCCTCCCTCTCCCCCACCATCCCCTAATCACTTTGCAGAAGGGTAAGTACAGTGAAATTCAGTTATTCAGGATTGTCCTTAGATAAAGCATTTTTTGCATCTGATATGCATATAACATGCAAATTTATCTCATCATGATCCTTTGTAACTAATAGTAACCGCGCTCTCTTCCTTTGTCTCACTGTCACTTATAAGGTGCTGAACCCTGGAATTCTCACTTACTTTTTCATTGTCAGTGACACTTTTAGTTATTGTTGTGGTGCGTTTGGGTCAAAGTGGTGCTATGACTATTAAAACCACAACATTTAAACTGTAGTGTATACCCGCATGGAACTAGAAAGGCTTTCAAAAGTGATTCACTGCTAGACACCTGAAAATTGACTTCAAAGCAAAAAAAAAAAGTCCTTATATAATAAAAGCGTAATATGCAAATTGTTCCCCCCACCAGGATTTCTACCAGAGTTCAACCAGGGGGCAGGGCCAGCCTGCCAACTGCCCGAGGCCCCTCCCCCGCGGGCCCGGCCCAATCGCCCCGCCAGCCAGACCTCACCCGTGCACGAATCCGTGCACCAGGCATCTAGTATATTTTTTTACCCATTTTTATGAGCTACAGTTGACATAACACTGTAAGTTTAAGGTCTACAAGGAAGAAAAAGTTTAAACAGAGACATTTCATGCTGAATACTCAGTTCCCAGATTAGAAAGTAACAAACCAAATGCAACTATTACTTCCTTCTCGAAACATGTTCTTCCCAGCATCAGATTTCCTTCCCCGAGTGTCTTAAAGATGTTTCTCTTCTCGCGTTTTCTTGGTGTTTTAGTGAAAAGCCTGCCCTCGTCTCCGGAGTCCTCCGCCTCCGCGGGCCCGCCCGCCCAGCCGCCGCTCACGGAGGGATCGCATTTCATGTGTGTGTAGTTTCGGAGCAAGTACGTGGTTTCCCTTCGCGCTTTCCCCGTGGACTTGCTGACCGACGGGCGTTGTATTCATTTGCTGGTTTAGGGAACAAAAACGGGGATTAATTCCGGGCCAGGCTTGGGGATAGTTGGCAGAGCAAGTATTGGAACCACGGGCAGTAACTCACGTTTCCACCGCTGGCCCTTCCAGTGGTTGGCTGTCTTCCAATGTCTCCCAGCATTTTCCCTGTCTCTTATTTCTTCTGTAAAAACAGCAAAACCTGGCGGGGCCGTCCAACACCGAAGCAGGCCTCACAGTGTTTTGCCGCTGTGTTCCCATTGGATGTTCCTTTCCGTAATCAGATCGCAGAGGTCTGCTTAAGCCATTACATGTCGATTGAGTAATGTTTCTAAGTTACTTTGACATATCTACCGCATTGGGAGTTTGTTAATTATTTTAAAGGACAAAGAAATGTTTATGGGACAGTCTAATAGATGGAATATTAAAATCTTGAAGATATATCAGAAATTATTTCTAAATTTAAGGGGAAAAAAATTTTTTTTAAGACCGGGAAGTAGTTACTCAAAAAGCCATGGGCAGGGAAAGAGGGAAGGAGAAAGCCTTCCTTGGAGTAATATTCCTTCAACCACAGTTTCCGAACTGAGACTAAAACCTTAAATTATTTAAACAACGCTAAATGCTACCTGCACTTCTGTGCGTGTAGATATACACTGTTTTTAACTTTTCAGAAGATAAGATACGGAGGGAGCATGTTATGCCCTTTTCTGCATTTTTTCCCTCAAAATATCTACCAGATCTAGTAATTTTTGTGCCTTAAGGTGACCGCCAGTTTCTGTTACGTAGTTATGAGCAGCGAAAACACCTTGAGACATGAGCCTCGTGACATTGCTTGATTTCCAGATTCTCGGAGTAAATGAGTACGGGTACTAACCCGACCACGTTTATTCAGTGGGCGTCTTTTCTGGAGCCCACGCACTCCGTTCACACCTTTTGGCAGCAGCTGGGGTTTGTGTTGAACTGTCTTGTCCTGTTTGTAACTTTTGTTTGAGATTGTGTCGATCCTGGAGCCCTATCGGTGCAGGATTAACATTCTTTCTGGAGTCGCAAACCATCAATCTGTTACAGTCTTACCTGTGCCTTTGCCTCTGTCGCTCATGAATTTAAACTTTTAACTTAATATGTTGGGAAGTGACAGTTCTCACTAGTGACAGAGTAACATCCGGCAGAGGAATAGTAAACATTATGCTCCTCTGATTCCTCCTGTCTGAAGATGTGACCAGGGCCCTCTGTCCGTCTTAGTGGAGAAATGTGCATTAGAAACCACGCTCCTTATCTTTTGGTTCGATAAACAGGGTACAACTCATTGTACACGGGCCATTCTGGTAATAACAAGTGTTCAGTTAAAACTCGAGCACAGCCCTGACCGGTTTGGCTCAGTGGATAGAGCGTCGGCCTGCGGACTGAAGGGTCCCAGGTTCGATTCCGGTCAAGGGCATGTACCTTGGTTGTGGGCACATCCCCAGTAGGAGGTGTGCAAGAGGCAGCTGATTGATGTTTCTAAAACTCTATTCCTCTCCCTTCCTCTCTGTAAAAAATCAATAAAATATATTTTTAAAAAAAGCTCGAGCACATTTCCAGGTTCCTTAAGTTGTTATTATTGGATTTTGTTTTGTTTTACTTTTATTTCCAGAGCCCCTAGCATTACACACTAGAATGAGGTACAGTTATTGCCTGATATTTTCCAGTCCTGTGGCATGCAGCCACCACGAACGAGTGACGCTCAGATGTGGTTATTTTATATCTTTGTGTTGTGCCTATGTCATCTTTCCAAGCTAGTAGTTCTGGCAGAACTTAGGAAAGTTTTACACACGGCACTGCTATGCAGGCAGCTCACTGCATTATTACATGTGGAGTTATGCAAATCTTTGCTCATTTTGCTGATCTTTTGGGTTCTGAATTGCTCTTTTAATTGCATTATGCTTCTTTGCTGTGTGAATTGAGCATTTGGAAATGAGGAGAGAGTGTCCTTTCATTGTATTATGTTTTTGGATTTTCAAGGCCATGCTTCTATTGTTACGGAATGTCAGCCTTAGTTGCTTTAGGAAATGGTCATTCCTTATCTTGCAGGTGTCAAAGTAAATTTCCCTCTCTCTGTTTTCCAGCTACACTGACTTGCGCGGAAGCTATTCAGACCCAAGGACCCGGACCTTCGGCAATGTGAGAAGATATTGTACAGTATATTTTAAATCTATGAAATTCATAGTTCTGATGCTTTTGGCCACAGAGCATCGTTTTATCACTTCTGGAAAATGTTTATTCCAAAACAGCTTTAATGGCCCATATGTGCACTCCGTAATCTCAAGGTTATTATTCTGACACCAGCTTGCTGCTATGATTTCAGAGCACATAAGTCAAGGTGCTTTTTACTGTGTGGTCCACCGCCAGAGCTCACTTAGTTGCTGATTTCCAGATTTGGATGTTTCTAAAGTCTAGGTGGAGTTATATTTCCTTTTTCTTTTCACTACATCATTTTAGTTCTTTCCAATGAAGCTTGTTTTGTTTTGTGTTTTCCTTCCATTTTGGCTACTGCAAGGCTTTGTTTCTCACTTGATTTGTAAAAATTTTATATATATATATTTAAAATGTGCCATTTTATTATTGCTAAGTGAAGTATGTCTCGTTTCCTGCTATAATTATTTCTCAGTCAGATTGCAATGTCAGCAGTTACTGCCACACTCTTGTCAGCTTAAACACAAATGTTATCGCTTACTGTTTCTTGAAAAACAATTTAAAATGTGGGTATTTTGAAGTACTGGGCTTATACTTCGTTGGAATCGATGTGTACAGCAATAAGCAGGTTTTCAAATCCAGTACTTGGTTTGTGTACAAATGTAATTATGTTCATTGTGTATATATTATACAATGAGCACATGTAATGTATTAAAGGCTACTTACTATTGTTTAAATGCAAATGTTCATATCTCATTTCTTTTTTTATCATGTTAAATAAATGTTGATGTTCTTAAATCATTTGTGTTAGAATTTTTGCTCTTTCCATCTAAAATGGCAAGCCCAAGGACCAAGAGACTTCTAGAAGGGGGGGACGGGGAGTATGTTCCTCTTATCATTGTAGAGAACATCACAGAAGGACCTTTTCCGTCATGGAGCCCAGCCTCCCCTGTCAGGTTGAGGAACTTGAGGCCCAAAGAGATAAATTGCTTTGGCCACAGTTACATTTCATTTAGTAACAGAATTTGGGCCAGAATACAGTTTTTCTGACTTGTCCTCTAAGGCCATCAGCTCAACACCACTGGGAAAATTTAGTTTTCTGAGGTTTCTCTACCTCGTGTTGTGGAAACCAGCTCCAAGCAGCTGTATCTCACTCTGCTCCGTGGTTTGGACTTGGGGGAGGGAGGAATGGTACGGAGCAGAGGGTCATTTCTCCGACATGAGTAACTAGAAACTGTTTCATCATAAGTAGGACCCTCAGAGATCGTTTTCTCTTACAATTCATTCTTTGCAGATGTTCACGCTCTTCAGAATCAATTACATTTTCTTCCCTCCGTAACCTTTTGTTCATGCTCTATATTGTTCCCAGTGTGTGAGGAAATTTGATGCTTTTGGATTCCTGTATAAAATGGCTGAAACTAAATTGGCAGCGGTCAGTCTTCCTTTTTTTTTTTTTTCCATGCTATATTAAAGAGGATTTAGATTCCATTCAAAACGCAGATGTATAAAATTCATCTGCTCCAAACTAAATCACTCAAAAGGAAATGCAAATAGATACAGTCTATACTGTAGGAGGTCAATGAAAAGAGAGGTTAAATGGGAGGATAGCATTTGGCTCTCTGTGTCCATTTAAACATGTTTACACATATCAAAGATGACACACACAGGTCTTCTCAAAGGAAACCGTCGGCAAATCATTTTTTCCCCTTTAGCTATGATATGGTCATTGTTAGAGATCTTTTGTCAGTGTGTCGGGGAGAGTTTCTCTCTGGTTTTCGTTTGGGACCTTTTGTGGGGCTTTTTATGTTGGATTGTGTGTGTTTTGCTTTGGTCTTATTAAGCACAACTTTTTTTAACTATTTCAAGAAGGAAACATACCCCGTACTGGGGTACCTGGAAGCCTCGGGAGTTAGGAGAAAGCAGCATAAAGGAACTGTGATTCTCGTCAACATCTTAGAAAGCCAGATGCTAACCATATCTTTGCAAACAGTAAGTCAGCACAGGCTTGTTAAAAACACATTACTGGCCCTAACCGGTTTGGCTCAGTGGATAGAGCGTCGGTCTGCAGACTGAAGGGTCCCAGGTTCGATTCCGGTCAAGGGCATGTACATTGGTTGCGGGCACATCCCCGGTGGGGGGTGTGCAGGAGGCAGCTGGTCGATGTTTCTCTCTCATCGATGTTTCTAGCTCTCTGTCCCTCTCCCTTCCTCTCTGTAAAAATCAATAAAATATATTAAATAAATAAATAAAAATAAAATATATTTTTAGAAAAACACATTACTGCCGAAACCGGTTTGGCTCAGTGGATACAGCGTCGGCCTTCGGACTGAAGGGTCTCAGGTTCGATTCCGGTCAAGGGCATGTACCTTGGTTGCAGGCACATCCTCAGTAGGGGGTGTGCAGGAGGCAGCTGATCGATGTTTCTAACTCTCTATCCCTCTCCCTTCTCTCTGTAAAAAATCTATAAAAATATATTTAAAAAAAAACAAAACAAAAAAACACATTACTGGGCCTCAGCCCTAGCATTTCTGATTTAGCCAGTCTGGAGCGTGTTCCAAAAATGGGAGTTCTAATTCTAACAAGTTCCCAGGTAATACTCAGGCTGATGCTCTGGGCACCAGTCTTTGAGAATCACTCTGTGTTGTATGTTGAGTTTTCTTTTATTTATGTGTGGTGGAATAAAATTAGGGTAAATTCAGGAGTTCTTATTTATTTACAAAAATATGCACAGAGTATAGAAGAACTAAGAAAGATAACGGAACAACTCACCCTGTGGCCCAAAGGGATGAGGGGAGAAGGAACTGGAACCCATAGAAGAGTGTCACGTGAGAAAAGCCCTTACTCTCCTTTCAAGAGGCAAAGCCCGCCCCGGTGTAGGCAGCGCTGCAGGGACTGAGCCCGGAGAATCCTGATGGCACTGGCTTACGGCTCCGGCTTCTTGCTCAGACTCCCGTTGGCTGCACTCAGTGGGATGCAGAGGTCACAGGAGTTGTGTGGGGGCTGGCTGGGAACTCTAGGGGGTTTCCAAGACCTTTTCAGGAGAGCCTTGAAGTCAAAATTATTTTCATCACAACACTAAGATGTTATTTGCCTTTTTCACTTTCATTCTCAATAGTGAAGCGTGGTGTTTCCCGAAGGCTCTCTGACCTGAGAGATTTCAACAGATGGAGTGCAGAAGCACATGTGCAGATCTGGTTGTCTTTGTTAATTCAGACAGTAAAGAGATCAGCAAAGATGGAAAGCAGTGTTTTTTTATTCAGAAGTATGTTGTTCATTCTAACATGTAGTGGGTTTATTGCTGTTATTTTAGACGAATGAGTAAATATTTTAACACCTCTCAGCTTTAATTTCTACTACAGTAAAGACCAATAGATACAACCCACAAAACACGCTACTTAGAGTCCATCGTTGTTAAACATGTGAGAATCCTGAGATCAGAGATTTGAGAAACCCCCATACAGTTCTTACTGGTCAGCCCCCTGTGGCAGGGCACAGCTGAAAAATAGCAGATCCAGAGGGACGAATAGCTCTTTTTTATTTTTTTTTAATAAGGCTCACTTTTTTGATGTTGTTGTTGTTGTTAATCCTCGCCTGAGGATATTTTTCCATTAGTCTTTTAGAGAAAGTGGAAGATAGAGGGAAAGACAGAGAGAAACATCAATGTGAGAGAAACACATTGATTGGTTGCCTCCTGTATGAGCCCTGAACAGGGCCCAGGGCCCCAGCAGGGGAGGAGCCTGCAACCAAAGTACATGCCCTTGACCGGAACCAAAGTAGACCCTTTTGTCCGCTGGCTGGCACTCTATCCACTGAGCCAAACCGGCTAGGGCAATAAAGCTCACTTTTTTTTTTCCGCCGAAGCCGGTTTGGCTCAGTGGATAGAGCGTTGGCCTGCGGACTGAGGGGTCCCAGGTTCGGTTCCGGTCAAGGGCATGTACCTTGGTTGCGGGCACATCCCGGTGAGGGGTGTGCAGGAGGCAGCTGATGGATGTTTCTCTCTCATCGATGTTTCTAGCTCTCTATCCCTCTCCTTTCCTCTCTGTAAAAAAATCAATAAAATATTTAAATAAATAAATAAATAAAGCTCACTTTTTAAAAAAAGAATTTTTTAAATTGAATTTTTAGACAGGGAGGGAGAGAGAGAGGAAAAAAAGGATGTGACAGAGAAACATCCATCAATTGCCTCCCACATGCGCCCCCACCAGATGGAACCTGAAACCTGGGCATGCAACCTGACCTGGAATCAAAGGCACCACCTTTTAGTGTACAGGTCGAAGCTCCAACTGAGTCACCAGGCCAGGGCACCGCTTGCTCTTTTCGCTTGCAAATTGCAGGGTCTGCTCCTTGAATTGAAAACCCCAATGTCTGAGTGCCATCCAGAGCCTGTGGGTCCTCCTGAGGCCCTGCGGGCTGTGAATCAGTCAAGGAAAATGCTTCAGAAAGGCAGTCAGTGTCCAGACATGCAAGTCTAGAAAGGGTGAGGCTCTCTTCCTGTGTCAGCTTCCACACACACGTGTGGCCATTCCTTGATCTCCAGGTGTACTTGGGTTTTGTATCTAGCCTTCATGCCCAATTCAGACTTCCTATTCTCATTAGCCTGAGGTGATTACAAAAACATCAATTAAAATGGGTAAATGAAGATACATTATTCCATGTCAAAATGGAGTAGGACCCATGAAAAATAATTATGTCATTATCTATTCAAATTATATTATTTGAAATACGTGATTTATACGGAGACATTTGTGTTATTTATAAGAAATTTCTGTTCTCTGCCTATTAGCTGTCTGGTTCTGCCCAACATAGGAAAATGAATGACGCATTCTTTGTATTTGAAGGAGCAGCTAAAGCTGTCTAGAAACTTGTTGAGTATTTGCCCGAAGTAGCAGATGCTCCAAGATTTGCAGGTTGTTGTGTGTGTTTTTTTGGTTTGTTTGGTTTTTTTTAGAAATAACATCTCAATTACATTCCTGCCAAGGGTGTTGGGTTGTGTAGGTATCTGGAAACTGCCAAAGAGCAAGCCTGAGACAGAGCTCATGCTTGTCATATCGTACGGAAAAGTGACAGGTAATGGAGTTGCTCGCTTTTTTTTTTTTTTTAATCCTCACCTGACGATATGTTTTTGTTTTAATATATTTTTATTGATTTCAGAGAGGAAGGGAGAGGGAGAGAGAGATAGAAACATCAATGATGAGAGAGAATCATTGATCTGCTGCCTCCTACATGCCCCCTACTGAGGATCAAGCCCACAACCTGGACATGTTCCCTTGACCGGAATCGAACCCGGGACCCTTCAGTCCGCATCAGTTGCTTCCTGTGCAGGTGCCCTGACCTGGAATTGAACACTCCACCTGTTGGTGTACGGGACAACTCTCCAACCAACTGAGCACCTGGCCAGGGCTGAAGTTGCTAGCATTTTAAACAAACTGGCCCCTAGCCATGTCCCCCAAAACTGCCCATAAGCAAAGATGAGGGAAGCAATTCCTTCTAGAAAGGTCTCTGGTCTAACTCGAGTTTTACAAAGATATACAAGCTTTCAATAAACATTGAAACAGGTACTCATTATTAGTGGCTTTCAAAGATATACAAAACAATAGAATCCTTTTTTTTTAACCCATCATTTTGGAAATGATGCCCCCCAAAAAAGTGTGATAATGCAATATGGTATTGTGCACTTCAAAATTTCTCAAGAGGTGAACTTACACAATGTATGTCAGATCAGTAAGAGCTGGGAAAAAATTAACAGGTAGATCTCATGTTAACTGTTCTTTACACACACACACACACACACACACACCAAAAAATACCCACAAAGGGACACAAGGACACTCCGGGAGTGTTGGATGTCTATTACCTTGATTGTGATGGTATCATGGGTGTTTGCATATGTCTAAACTCATCAAATTGTGCACATTAAATGTGTGCCGTCCTTCATATGTCAATTATACCTCAATAAAGCTGTGTTGGTTTTTTTTAAGAAAGAGTGATAGAGCCCTGACTGAGTAGCTCAGTTGGTTAGAGCAGTGGTCGGCAATCTGCGGCTCGCGAGCCACATGCGGCTCGGGAGCCGCGGTTTGCCGCTCTGTTGACTAATGAGTTTGCCGACCACTGACCTAGACTCTCGATTCCAATAATTACAGGCTGTTGTTGTTCCTTGTGATTAAGCCCCTATCCCAGTGGTCGGCAAACTCATTAGTCAACAGAGCGGCAAACCGCGGCTCGTGAGCCGCATGTGGCTCGCGAGCCGCAGTTTGCCGACCACTGGGTTAGAGCATCATTCCGATACCCCAAGGTTGTGGGTTCAATTCCCCAATCAGGGCACATAGAATAATCAACCAATGAATGCATAAATAAGTGGAACAACAAATCAATGTATCTCTCCCTTCCTTTCTCTAAGATCAATAAATTAAAAATGTATTTAAATAAATAAATAATACGTGAGTGTAGAGTTAGCAGGGTGTAGAGAAAGGAGTATATTCATATGATGTTGGTGGGAGTGACAACTGATAAAAACCTTTCAAAAGCCTTAAGAATGCATCCTCTTTGATCGGCAATTCTTCTAGGAAGACCTAGTGAATCTTTTGTGCTTCGGTTTGTTAGTGGTTCAGATGAGGGGTCTGTTTGTCTCCCGCCGTAAGAAGGGAGGGAGCCCAGGGTTGACTGGAGACTCGCTGGGAGATGTTCTTTTCCTACTCTGTGTCAGCAGTGACCTCCACATTGTGGGCAGTGCCGCCTGCGGAGCGCAGAAGCCTGGCCGGCATCGTCCACTGCTTCCATCTGTCTCATGGGCCAGAACCAAGTGACAGGGCCACCTGACCTGTAAGGCTGCCTGGGAAAGCACGTGTGGCTCTTTCCAGCTTTTAGAATAAAGGAGGGCAGTGAGAAGGGAGTTGGAGCGGGTGTTGAGTGAGCCACGCTGCAAAGGATGCCCCACAACCCATACGTCCACCAGGAGGGAGTTGATGAACTAAATTAGAGACTTTCCATTGCATGCAGCCGCTTACTGTGGCATGGTTTCTCTCGCTCACTGTGAACTTAGTGAAAAGGGTAGATTACAAAATAATATGTTCCACAGGATTCCATGTTGCTAAAAATACATGTGTATACTATACATTCACAGAAAACCCTGATATACGTGATAATGTTAATACAATCCACTTGATGAGGCCTCCTGCCCTTCCTCTGCACGCTGAGTGACCTCCCCCCCCGACCCCCCGCTGTGACTTCCAGATCTTAGCCATAAATCTTTCCAGATTGATTCAAAGCCAAGAATAAGGAGAAAACCCTAAGTAAGTCATTCTGGAAAACACAGTCATTGGCAGTCCGTTACATTCCACTTGTCTTTCTAAGAGAACAAACTCCAGCGTTTCCTCAATTGGCTGACAAAACTCAGTGGCTGAAGCCAGGTGAGAATTGTTGCAGGAATGGACTCAGCTCAGAATCGCCGAGGACCTGATGCTGCAGGAAGACGGGCCAGAACGAAGCCCCGGGTGAGTGTGCTCACAGAAGCTGTTGGTGCATTGCTCTGGGAGCACTTGATACTGTGACTGGGTCCGCTCCAAGGAAGTCTCGGGAACCGCAACATTAAACATGGGCTCTCCTGGGAGGGCCAAGTGATTGCCTTTGTTTGGCTGCTGATGGGATGGTTCCTAAGTAACTTCCCACATTGCAATAGACCATTTGCAGAGTTACACTTTTTTTTTTTCAATAAAAACTAGCCTTATGTTTAAAACAATAATAGCGTAATCTCTCCTGTCCAAAAATCCTTAACTTTCAAGAGGCTTTTGTCAAAATATTCAGGAAAACTCAAACTGTTCCCGGAAAGCGGATCTGGCCCTGAGCAGGTCTGCCCACGGCTGGCCAGTAGTGTGTGGGATCTTGACTGCGTGCAGGAAAAATTTCCCAACACTAGTCCAGGTGAGTTTTGGAGGATGTTTATGAAAGCTGGGGACCGTGAAACAAGGAGGAGGGCCTGGGATAAGAGGAGAGGGACTGGGTGGGGAGATGAGTCGGGGCTGGGCTGCTTTGGCTCACTAAGAAGTCAGAGAAAAGGGGACTTTGGGGACAGGTTTAGGGGATTTGCCCAGGACAAACTACTGCTACCCATTGATGCCCTAGTGCAAGCCTCATGGAGTCCCTTACAGCTTAGGAGATGCAGGCCTGTGGGAAGGAGAGGGGAGAAGGGGAGGGGAGAGGTGCAGGCGGGGTCTGGGAGGGAGAGCGCAGGCTGGACCTTCCTTTTGAGGGGTTTTAAAGGCTGGGCATTTAGAGTAGGTCTTAGGGAGGATCTCTGTAGACTATTCATCAGTTTATGTTGATGTGCCAACGTGAGATTTATTCCCTTAACTTCATCTTGGGTTCCTGTCATCTATCTCCCTGAGTAGGGTGATTTAAGCTATTTACCCTCTGGTTGGGGAAGAGAAGTGTAAACCATTTACTCATTTTAAAAAAATACATGTTTTTATTGATATTTTTAGAGAGAAAGGAAGGGAGAGGGATAGAGAGATGGAAACCTCAATGAGAGAGAAGCATCTATCAGCTGCCTCCTGCACATGCCCTACAGCAGGCTGAGCCTGAAACCCGGGCATGGGAATCAAACTGGGGACCTCTTGGTTCATGGGTTGACGCTCAACCACTGAGCCACGGTGGCTGGGCAGCCATTTACTCTTAAGTGCCCTTCGTTTAGGGAAAATAGGAATACGATTTAACTTCTATGTAACTATCTGTCTCAGTTCCCCTAGTCCGCTTGTCCTGGCTTACTAGCCTGTCTCAAAAGGAGGTCTGTGATTGTTTTCAAAGTGACAGTAATCGATTCTCATGAGGTTCCTACAGATGGAGGACCAAGAGGAGAATCGGCACTTACACTTTGTGGGAAGAACATATGAGCTGTGGTCCCTTTCCCTCCTTTCACAAAAGTAAACGTAATCCGAAAGAAAAAGGAAGTAAAGAAGCTAAAAATCTGGAAGCAACAATAGAAGATATAAACATGAGGCCCTCGCCAGTTTTCTCAGTGATTAGAGCATCGGCCCGAAGACTGAAGGGTCCTGGCTTTGATTCTGGTCAAGGGCACGTACCTTAGTTGCAGGCTCAATCCCAGGCCCCGGTGGGGGCACATGTGGGAGGCAACCATCGATGTGTCTCTCTCACATCGATGTCTCTCTCTGTCTCTCCCCCTCCCTTCCACTCTCTCTAAAAACCAATGGGAAAAATACCCTTGGGTGAAGATTAACAACGACAAAAAAGATATAAACATGAGGACTGGGGGCAGAAAGGAGCAAGGACTAGAGGGTAGATCAGGTTGAGGCTAAACGGATAATGAAGGACAAGGACCCTCAAGTGTATCGTTCACTTGGCAGCTTTATAAAATAGTGAAACTATAAAGAAGATACTGTTTAAAATCAAGTTATAAAATGTTCCTGACTATTCGCATGTCCTAAACTATCTGCATTTCTTAGCCTTAGCTGATCAACAGAATCATTTGGGGCTTGTTTTGTTTTAATGTAAATTCCTGAACCCCATTATCCCAAATTGGTGATTCACTAAGTCTGAAATGTAGCCAAGGAAGCTGCATTTTTTAACCATTTAATTTTTTAGATGAACTATTAGTAGGCTATAGTTCACATAAAATAAAACATACTCATTTTACTTTATTTTTATTTTTTAAAAAATATGTTTTTATTAATTTCAGAAGAAGGGAGAGGGAGAGAGAGATAGAAACATCAATGATGAGAGAACTATTGATTGGCTGCCTCCTGCACACCCCCTACTGGGGACTGAGCCGGCCGGAAACCCAGGCATATGCCCTTGACCAGCATCGAACCTGGGACCCTTCAGTCCGAAGGCCGATGCTCTATCCACTGAACCAAACCAGCCAGGGCTAAAACATACTCATTTTAAATGTACAGTTAGGTTTTGGGTGTGGGGTTTTTTTTGGCAAATATATATATACTAGAGGCCCGATGCATGAAATTCATGCAAGGAGCTCAGCCCTCACAGCCCCGGCTACCTCGGCCCTCGCAGCCCCAGCTTCGTCCAGAAGGTCATCCGGATGGTCGTTCTGCTGCTCTGTTTAATTAGTATATTAGCTCTTTATTATATAGGATACCCATGTAACCTCTACCACAATCAAGATATAGACCATTCCCATCTGACGAGGACTCCTGCCCCTGAGTGACCTCCAAATCTAAGCCGTAAGATTCTCTAGATTGATGCAAAACTAAGTGTGAAGAGAAAACCATAAACCCCAAAATAATATCAATTACTGAGAGAACAGCACTGAGCGCTCCACTCTGCATGGCTCTTGGAGGTGCAATTATGAGCAAAAATAGATACGGCCTTCACACACTTCCAGTGTGGGATTACCATTAATTCAATCACGTGTTCATTTGTTCTGTAAGTGCTCTACAGGAAAGATCACTTTGTCATGAGAGCACATTAGAGACACGATCTGATCTAGCAGGCATGGTGGTGGTGGGGAAGACTTTCTCAAGGAAGTAGATTTAAGCTGAGATCTGAAGAATGAGTTGAGGTTAATTCGTAGAAGGGAGAGAAGCAAAGGGCTTAAGATGAGGCTTTGGCAGTAGGAGGAGCCTGAAATCCTGCCGGGCCTGATTGTAGTCTTCAGTCTCAGAGCAATGGAAAAACTGCTGAGGTATTTCAAGCAGGAGATTGACATGATCAGATTTGCCTTTTCAATAGAAAACTTGGCATTTTTGTATACTCTTACAATGAGAGGATTCCACTGCACTGATAATAAATGCCCTAGAACAACGTGTTTGGGCATGAAAACTTCACACTAATATGAGCTTAAAGGCGGGGTGCGGCTGGGGAACAAAGGGCAGAAGATACACACAATGTGGTTTCACCTATAGGAAGCATTAAAACACTCAAGGAGCCCAGCCAGTGTGGCTGGGTGATCCGCCTATGGGCCAGGAGGCCACGGTTCGATTCCTGGTCAGGGCCCATGCCCGGGTTGCAAGGTTGATCCCCAGTAGGGGGTGTGAAGGAGGCACCTGATCAGTGATTCTCATCATCGTTTCTATCTTTTTCTCCCTATGCCTTCCTTTCTGAAATCAATAAAAATATTTTTAAACATGTAAGGAAATACACAAATACACACACAAACACAAAATTGTTGTGAAAGTATAAAAAAACATATGAGGAAATGATAAATACCAAAATCAGAATAGTAGTTGCCGCTATGTGTAATAGTTATTACAGATAGAATGAGATGAGGATAATATGATTGGAGAGAGTTAGAAGAGAGACACAACCACATGTGTTTGTATTTTTTAATATATTTGTTGGGCCCAGCCAGTGTGGCTCAGTGGTTGGGTATTGACCCATGAACCAGGAGGTCACAGTTGGATGTCAAGGCACATGCCCGGATCGCAGACTCAATCCCCAGTAGGGAGTGTGCAGGAGGCAGCCAATGGATGATATTTCTCTTGCATTGATGTTTCTATCACTGTATCCCTCTCCTTTCCTCCCTCTGAAATCAGTAAAAACATATTTTTAAAATATATATATGCCTTTCCTGTTCATTTTATTCTCTAAAACTCTCTTGATTACATCTACTTAGTTTCATCCTCATTGCCAGAGTTATTTCCCACCTCAATTACTATACCAGCCTTCAAACTGAATGCACACTTACCTCTTACTTTCCATCTATTTCCTTTGTCATATCACTGTCTTATTTGTAACCCCTATTAATGAGGGCCCTATTAATCTCAGACAAAAGATAAGGTGTGTTGACATGGCTCTTACCTAATTGAAACAAATTGTTATAAACTGCTTGCTGCTAGGTTAAGTCATATAAAATTACCTTTTCTGTACATCAGTAACAATCAATCAGCAACTTACTGTGGTTCAGTGAACTCAGGCCAAACACTGCTCTCTACATATTAACTAAATGTATACATACCAGTATTAGCTAAATTCAATTCTTGCAACAAATTGGTAAAGGAGGCACTATTATTTTCATCATTTTACAGATGAGAAAAACTGAGGTACCTGGACAGAGAAGCAAAGGACTTGCCAAGATTTTACAAGTGACTTGTAGAGCCAGGATTAAAAAGCAGACAGGCCTGGACTAGCGGGTGTGGCACAATGGTTGAGCATTGACCCAGGAACTAAGAGATCTAGATTTGATTCCCAGGCAGGGCACATTCCCGGGCTGTGGGCTCCATCCCCAAGGGGGCATGCAGGAGCCAGCCAATCCATGATGTTTCTCTCTCATAGATGTTTCTCTCTATCCCTCTCCCGTCCTCTCTCTAAAAATAATGAAAACATATTTTTAAAAAAGATATAGTTGCCCTAGCCAGTTTGGCTCAGTGGATAGAGCCTTGGCCTGCGGACTGAAGGGTCCCAGGTTTGATTCCTGTCAAGGGCACATGCTCAGGTTGCAGGCTTGATCCCCAGTAGGGGGCGTGCAGGAGGCAGCCAATCAATGATTCTCTTTCATCATTGATGCTTCTAGCTCTCTCTCTCACTTCTTGGAAATCAATAAAAATATATATTTTAAAAAAGATATGCATAAATAAATAAATAAATAAATAAATAAATAAATAAATAGCAGGCAGGCCAGGCCGGTGTCCCTGTCAATGTGGCTCAGTGGTTGAGCATTGGCCCATGAACCAGAAGGTCATGGTTTGATTCTTGGTCAGAGACATGCCGGGTTGCGGGCTTAATCCTTCTCTCTTCCTCTTTCTAAAAAAAAAAATAAAAAAATCTATTAAGAACAAACAAGCAAACAAAAAGAAACAAAAACATTATGCTAAGTGAAAGAAGCCAGACATAAAAGGCCAAATATTCCATGATTTCACTAATATAAAATATGTACAATAGGCAAGTTCATAGAGAAAGAAAGCAGCCCAGCCAGCGTGGCTCAGTGGTTGAGTCTCAACCTATGAACCAGGAGGTCACGGTTCAATTCCTGGACATGGCACATTGCCCAGGTTTCAGGTTCAACCCCCCAGTGTGGGGCGTGCAGGAGGCAGCCGATCAATGATTCTCTCTCATCATTGATGTTTCTATCTCTCTCTCCCTCTCCCTTCCTCTCTGAAATTAACAAAAATATATTTAAGAAAAAGAAAGCAGAATAGTACTTGCCAGGGGCTGGGAAATGAAGGAAATGAGAAATGACTATGAGGTTTCCATTTGGGTTGATGAATAATTTTGTAACTAGATAGTGGTGATGTTGGCACACTAGATAGTTGTGAATGTACTTAATGCCACTAAAATGCACACTTTGAAAGAGGTTAAAATTGGAAATTTTATGTTACATGCATTTTACCATAATTAGAAAAAAATGATACAAAGTCTGTGAACTTAATTACAACAATCCTCTGACTACCTGTCACTTCAGGTTTTACTGCTTGCTCATGCTTCCTGGAGTGTGGAGATCCAAGTTAACCAGAAAACTATGCTTGCTTGGGACACTCCCTACCGGCATGCAAGCACTCACTCACACACCATCTTGCCCTTTAAGAAATTCCTACTTAGCCCTAGCCAGTTTGGCTTCCTAGAAAAAAAACAAAAAACAAAACTTGACTCAGTATTTCTAGATGACTTTTTTTTTTAAATATATATATTTTTTCTTATTGATTTTAGAGAGGAAGTGAGAGGGAGAGAGAGAAACATCAATGATGAGAGAGTATTATTGATCAGCTGCCTCCTGGATGCCCTCTACTGGGGATCAAGACCGCAACCCGGGCATGTGCCCTTGGCAGGAATCGAACCCAGGACCTTCCAGTCCGCAGTCCAACACTATCCACTGAGCCAAACCAGCTAGGCTAGATGACTTTCTTGACTGCGTCATCCCTCTTGGCATGAAACACCCTCCTTTGTGTCCTTCCCAGCCTTAGCTTCTCCCCTATCAGGGCACATGGTAACCTTGTGAGTTCAGCAACTGCATGTATCACCCTTGTAGTCCCACCGCCTAGCCGAGTGCTTTGCACACAGTGAATCTTCACTGAAGGAGTAAGGACGTAATAAATGTGGTTTTTTTAGTAATCGAATTTGATTATCTCCCTCTGCCCCAAGGCTACAGGAATGTGGGGTCACAGATAGGGAAAGAGAACAACTTTCTAAAAGTCTGACCCTAGATTTAAGAGAACAACACATTCAAGTGGGAAGGTGAGACCCACCAAGCTCCTCCTGCTCCAGGTAGAGCACTGATCCCGGCGCCATCAAGATAATCTTGTCTTTTCCTATCTTCACAACAAGGCCGAAAGGGAAGTACTGAACCTCCTTCAGGGTGTGCCTGGATGGCTCTTTAGACTGGGGGTGGAAGCTGTGATGAGCCATCGCTCCTGTGATTAGGTCACATTTATAAGGAAAAGAGAGATTATCTAGATGGGCCTGATCTCCCTAATGAGCCTTTTGAAATCGTGGCTCCTTCTCTGCTGAGGAGCCGGAGAGATCAGAGAGGTCTCCTGTTGGAAGGACTCAGGGCCACGCTATTGGTGGTTTGAAGATAGAGAGGCCACGTAAGAAGGACTGTAAGTGGCCTGTAGGAGCAGAGAGCCGCCCCGGGCTGACAGCCAGCAAGAAACTGCAGCCCTTGTTCCCACAGCGACAAGGACCTGAACTCTGCCAGCGGCGTGAATGAGCTTGAAGGAGAATCTTCCTCAGAGCCTCCAGCTGAGAGCCAGCCCGGCTGGTAACCTTGAGTCTGGCCTTGTGAGACCTGAGACTCACAAGGAGGACTCAGTGGAGCCCACCAGGACGTCTCACCTACAGAACTGTGAGTTAATACCTGGGGGTTGTTTTGAGCCAGTAGATTACTAATACCAGGAATAGAATTCTAAATACAAGACTCAAAGTTTAGTATTTAAGTTTTTGGGGAGGACTTGATCAATCAGTTACCTATTCTTTAAAAATAATTCTTTATTGTTGAAAGTATTACATATGTCTCCTTTTCCCCCTGCATTGACATCAGTTACCTATTGAATTCACTATAAAACTGCAAAAGAGAACCCTTTATCCCCCCACAACTCTAAAAAGGAGGGGCGGGGGGGAGAGAGAGAGTGAGAGAGAATGCTTCCAAGTTAAATGATTCTCTTCTACTAACTTAAGAAAACAACAAGACCCTTTGCCCCCGAGGCAGGATGCCTGTTTACTACTCCGCTGCTCTCTGGCAACACTGTTCAATTTCTCATAATCAATATATTCTTCCATTTCCTCTTGCCTTCCAAGTGAGCCTTTCACCCTATGCTTTCCGAGCCCCGAATTAACCAGAGGACACTCCTGAGGAATCCTACAGCGCCTGAGACACATTTCAGCACCTGACAGCTAACCTTAGTGGGTCAGCTTGTCCTTATTGCATAGGGCCTTTTAATTAAGAGAATAACCAAATTCTGAGCTATTAATGTGAGATTAATAATCGATTTCTTGTTGTTGCTGCTGGAATTACAGTAGGAACTCACGACCCAGCACTTGCTTCTGTCATATTCCAGCAACGGTGCTTAACCGTCCAAAAAAAAAAAAAGAACAAACTCAACTTGGGGTTGTGAACACCCAATGTAATATACAGATGACGTATTATAGAATCGTACACCTGGGAGCTATATAACTTTATTCACCAATGTCACCCCAATAAATGTAATAAAAAAGAAAACAATGAATTCAAATGATGACCCAAATCTGTTTACAGCAGTGGTGACACTGACATTATACATATGTCTTAAATGATGTGAATGTGAATCTATTCCAAAAGTCTCCTTTTGGCAGCAGCAGGAACATCACCGGGTGTTAGATGGTGGGGTCAGACTGGACTTGGGTTCAGCAACCTTGGTACTTGGGTTCTGGCTAGGAAAACATTCAGAGCCAAGACTCAAACTATAAGAGAACATTTATTTGGAAAATCACAGAGGTAGAAGAAATAATTTGTAGAAGAAATGGGCTTAGGAAACAAGTTATAAAGGTAAAGGAAGAACCCTTGGAGCTTAGAAGTGAGGAAGGTAAAGATGATGGGGGGGAGTGAGCGGGGGGGGGGGGGGGGCGGAATGGGGGGGAGGTGTGGGCATGCTCCCAAGAGAGAGAACAAACTGGGTCCTCTGTCCTAAGGGTTTTAAGGATGGAGATTTTAGGTGCGGTCCCTGGGGAAGATCCCAATAGAATATTCAGCAGCTTTCCAGGTGTGTCCTTTCAGGGTTGGGGTCTCCCCTGATTGATTGGTGGGTGCCAGGGCAGGGGGTCATTATTCAATGCAGCCGGTTCTCAGGTCAGCCATGGGTTGCTGGTCTGGTTTTACTGCTTCTCTGGGCCTGGAGCTGAAATACAACTGAGGCCTAGATGTTATCTCTAAGGAGGAAAGGTCTAGGCATTCAGACCGCATGACCAAAGATATGCTAGGGGAGGAAAGGTCACCCTGGGGACAAGGTCCCACCCTACAATTGTCCGTTGCTAGGCACCCTGGGCTTTCCACCCTGGTACAGAACCTGACCCTTTGTCCTTGCTCTACTCCTGTCTGTTAACTGCCTACCACACTTTGAGAACCCACCGTGTCTCCAGCAATGTGCTCTGTGTTGTACAGGGTATGTGAGACACAGTTCCAGCACGACACATTCTGTTAGTACTGCTGCAGCACGGGGGACACGCACAGCTTCGTTACTTTTCTGTACCACCCGCTCCAGTTGTACAACCCCGGGCCCTCCCTTTCTCCCTTCCTACCAGAGACCAGTTCTTCAGCAGGGAGAGCGGCATGACTCAGACAGTAGTCCCTGCTGACAGTTTACCCAACCATCTGCCTCCCCTCAGACAAGCTTCTCCCAGAGTTTCCTCATGTGATTATAAAGAAAGTGGGAAAGTGACCCACCCAGGTCTGGACCTGGCCCTAAGGAGACTCTCAAAATGGTAGTTCCCTTTTCCTCCTTCCCATCCGCCTAAGGCTGTGAACGAGGGAATGTGTGTTCAGGAAGTTGGACTCCAAATTCAAACATTTGGTAGACTAAATGATACTGAGTAAAAGGGAAACTAGACACTTAGGAAAAGAATGCCTTTTTTGCAGAAACATAGCTTTTGGGTTGTTTAATGATTGTGTAGGTTCCATGGAACTACATATTCTGTTCAGGACAGAGACCATGTGATTTCTCTAGAGAGAGAGGGCCATGAAAAGATGATTTCTCTACCAAATTCTTATTTTTCCCTCTAGAGATTACACCCCACCTAAAACATCCTGCCTTTGCTAGCTGTTTCTGCTGCCTGCTAAATCTTGCCTACAAAAATGTTAAACAAGTTACATGTTAATGAATCCCAGTCTTGCTGGATGGGAAGGTGAGAATAGCATGAGTTATAACATGGCTTTGAAACTCTGGTTGTATAGCAGTTAAATCGATCAATCAATCAATCTCTGGATGTTTGTGGTTCCCAATGGTCACCTGCTATTCTAACAAGGAAATAGACTCATTAATGTGGAGACAGATTTGGAAATTAGAGGAAAAGCTCAAGGATTTTTTTCTACCCTTACCATCTAACTTACGTGAAATACAGTAATGGGATTTAAATGAAGAATCTATGCCAACTCAGTTTTTTGAACTCTGGTGCCAACGAGGCCAGGGGCTTGCCCCAAGGGGGCCAGGAGATTCAAACAGGTAAATTTCCTCGCATCATCAACACCCCTAATTCTGCTGTGCCTTCTCAAAAATGAATGCTGTAAATTCCCAATGACTTTTAAGGAGGCAGTGTAGACAGAGCCTTTTCAACACTCCTGAGCAAAGTGTGTCTGTGTATTTTTTTAATGTATCAGTAGCATCATCCTTATATTCAAGGGGTTGCTCTATCTTTTTTTTTTTTTTTTAAGGTTCTGCTTTATTGAGCAGGTCAGTGTAAAACTAGGAAAACGGGTTGCTCTATCTTAAAAAATAAACTTGAGAAACTTAAATTAAGTGGATAATGTTGAAGTTCATGTTCAAAGGCAACATGCCTCTTGACAAAGGAGACTTGGGACACATAAGAGCCTCACATTTGTGCTTTAGATCCTGATTTCCTTCTAGGTCACAGGTCTCTCTTCCCTTGCCAACCTCATACATAATCCAGTGACATCCGCTTTTGGTGAAAGCTTGATTGATTTCTTCTCTTTCAAAAGCAATCACGAGAATGAAGCAATTCAACTTAATAACACACAGTAGAAAGAAAACAGCTCTGTTTGTGTTTTAGTCCTACCTCAGAAAGATCATGTGGCTTTTGCATAATTTTAAAGAATTTTATGACAATAGTTATGTGGTGGGTTGTTTTTTGTTTGTTTGTCTGTTTGTTTTTGTAAACTATTAATTGAATCAATCTGTCCAAATATCTCACAATTTATGAAGTTAAAGTGTTCTTAAGTAATTGAATAAGAGGGTTCTTAGTAGGATATTAAAGGGCATTTCAAGTGAATAAGGACAGCATTGTAGACATAACTTATGACTTGGGCTCATCTTACAACCTAATGTCATATTCCTTTCTAACTGATATAGAACAATAAATTATCACTCATTTTAATCAGCAAAGATTAATAAACTTCCCGAAATGTGCCTTTAAATTTTTAATTAACTTCCTCATTTAGATGTTCTTACTAATCGACCTGCACATATACTCCGTAACTAGTTCTTCCTTGTCTTTATTAATCTGCCTGTGTTATACATGTTATAAGAATATGGAAATATTTGTTGTATACGAAGTGGAGCCAAATACATAAAATCTACATTTTATTTCTGAGTCTAATTTTACTCCAAGTTTTAGAAGTTTGAATTTGGGGTTTTCCTACACGGGAAACCCCTAAGTAGTTCTTAACTCTGAGCTACTTCACATCACTTTACCAATAAATATAATCCATCCATTTAGGTAGAAAGTTAAAAAAATGTTAAGAGGTATTTTGGACCTTCTAGTGGGTGTGTAGCTGGAGAGGATGTAGAGCAACAGAAACTCAATTCATGCATTGCTGGTGGGAATACAAAGTGGTCCAGCCACTTTGGAAGATGTTTGGCTGTTTCTTATAAAAGTCAACACACTTTTACCATATGATCCAGCAGCTATGCTCCTTGGTATTTACCCCAATGAAGTGGGAATTCATGTCCACATAAAACTGCACATGAGTGTTATAGCTGCTTTATTCAGAATTGTCAAAACTTGGAAGCACCCTGCTCAGTGTGGCTCAGATGTTTGAAGCATTGTCCCTTACACTAAAAGGTGGCAGGTTCTATTCCTGATCAGGGCACATACCCAGTTTGCTGGTCCAATCGATATTTCCCTCCCCTCCCCTCCCCTCTCCTCCCCTCCTTTCTCTTCTCCTCCCCTCCCCTTCCTTCCCCTCCTTTCCTCTCCCCTCCCCATCCTTCCCCTCCCCTCCCTTCCCCTCCCCTTCCCTCCCCTCCCTACCCTTCCCCTCCCCTCCCTTCCCCTCCCCTCCCCTCCCCTCCCTACCCTTCCCCTCCTATCCCCTCCCCTCCCCTTCCCTCCCATCCCCTCCCCTCCCCTCCTCTGTCCTCCCCTCCCTTCTCCTGTCCTCCCCTCTCCTCTAAGAATCAATTTTAAAAAACAAAACACAGCAACACTTGTTAGCAACCATAGATGTCCTTCAGTAGGTGAATGGAGAAATAAACTGAGGTACATCCAGACAATGGAATAGTACTTAGCACTAAAAAAAAAAATGCTTTCAAGTCATGAAAAGATGGGAAAAATCTTAAATGATTTCTACTAAGTGAAAGAAACAAATCTGAAAGGGCTACATACAGTATAATTCCAATTATGTGATATTCTAGAAAAGGCAAAACAAGGGAGACAGTAAAAAAGGTCAGTGGTTCTCTGTGGTCTCGGTGGCAGAGCGAGATGACGAAGGGGACAGCATTGCTGGGCAAGCGCCGCAACAAGAGGCACGCGCTGGGCCAGGGCCACTGGGGCTTGAAGGCCTACCACCTTCAGAAGCCCACCTGCGGCAAGTGGGCTGCCCACCGAGCGCAAGAGGAAGTATAACTGGCCCAGCCAGTGTGGCTCAGTGGTAAAGCGTTGACCTTTGAACCTGGAGGTCACCATTTGATTCCCAGTCAGGGCACATGCCCGGGTTTCGGGCTTGATCCCCAGTGTGGGGCGTGCAGGAGGCAGCTGATCAATGATTCTCATCATTGATGTTTCTATCTCTCCCTCTCCCTTCTCTCTGAAATCAATAAAAACATATTAAAAAACAAAAAAGAAGGTCTCTGCTTAATTCCTAGCTCCACTACTCTTAGCGGCATGCTTTGGAGCCGGTTACTTAACTTCTTTTTGACTCAGTTTATATACATCTATAAAATAAATACAATAATATATAGAGAGTGGGCAAAATTAGGTTTACAGTTGTAGTATAAATAAATAATACAATAATTAATAAATAATAATACCAGAATAAACTCCATATTTACCATACTCACAAATGTAAACCTACTTTTGCCAACCCTTGTAAACTCCTTCACAAGATTGTTGTACGGAACTAGAGTATGTAAAACACTTACTGTAGTGGCTGACCTACAGCTGTGCTAAGTAAATATTAGCTGTTGTTAGTAGTAGTAGTTATTCAGCAAACAGTAGTTCTACTTGCATAAAAAATATTAGGTTTTATTTACCAGTTCAAAATTGCATGTCAATTCAGAAAGAAAATGTAAGTCATTCTGAAGGAGACTCCAGATAGAAGATATATCTAATAAAAAAGACATTTGTTTTCAGTTGTCCTATCCAATAGGACTAACCATTCAGAAGTTCAAAAGAATGTAATAAAGAAAAATCTGAGTCACAATAACAAGATAGCCTCTAAAATGCCTAGAAATAAACTTAACAAGAAATATAAAATATCACTGCAGGAAGTAAAAGAAGGTTTAAACAAGTGGGGAGACATACCCTACTCCTAAATTGAAATACACCAGTTTGTGCGATGAAATCAGCCTATGAATTCAATGCAAGTCCTCATTATTTCTCATAAGAATTCTTTTTTAAAAAAATATATTTTATTGATTTTTTACAGAGAGGAAGAGAGAGGGATAGAGAGTTAGAAACATCGATGAGAGAGAAACATCGATCAGCTGCCTCTTGCACACCCCCTACTGGGGATGTGCCCGCAACCAAGGTACATGCCCTTGACCAGAATCGAACCTGGGACCCTTGAGTCCGCAGGCCGACGCTCTATCCACTGAGCCAAACCGGTTTCAGCATCATAAGGATTCTTTATGATTATTCACACGCTGACTCTAAAATTTATTTGGTGGAATAAATGACAGTGAATAGAAAAGCAATTTTAGACAAGGAAGATGGGTAAGGAAGGTTTGCCCTGTTAGATATTGAAACAGTCTGGTACTACAGTCATTAAAACTATAAAGGGATTGGTATTGGGTATAACAAAATACAGCCACAAAGCACAACAGCATCCAGGAAGAGGGAGCCTTTGAAATGGATAAAGAAAGGGTACTGCCCAGCGGCGGTGGTTCAGTGGTTGAGCATTGACCTATGAACCAGGAGGTCATGGTTCAATTCCCGGTCAGGGCATATGCCCATGTTGTGGGCTCAATCCCCAGTGTGGAGTGTGCAAGAGGCAGCCGATAAATGATTCTCTCTCATCATGTTTTTATCTCTCCCTCTCTTTTCCTCTCTGAAATCAATAATTTATATATATATAAAAGAAAGGGTGGGCATAGTTTTATAGCTCATTTCTTTTTAGTTCTAAATAATATTCCATTGTCTGGATGTACCAGTTTATTTACCCATTCACCTACTGAACAACATCTTGGTTGTTTCCAAGTTTGTACAATTATGAATAAAGTTGCTATGAATATAATATTGAAGGAAAAATATCTTTCTCACACTGTTCCCTAAATAAATTCCAGATGGATTAATGATCAAAAAGTTAAAATCTTACAGAGCAGGAAATATAAATTACTCATGAGAAAAAAAATGTTTGAAACAGATAACATTTTTTGAGCCTATCAGATTGGCAAAGATCCAAACATTTGATAAAACACTCTTGTGAGTTTGTGGGAAACACACAGAAACTCTTTCATTTTGCTGATAAGAGTACAAATTGATACAACCTCTGTAGAGGCAATTTGGTGGCATCTATAGAAATGACAAAGGCACATTTATCCTAAATATATACATGTATACATGTGAAATGGCAGACATTGTAACAATATGGTTTGCAATAACTGCAAAAGATTAGAAAAAAATGCTTAAACTTAAATGTCCATTGACAAGAAACTGGGAATATAAATAATGGCACATCCATAGTGTCAATGTAAGAATCGTCCAAACCTGTAGAGAATTTTTATGAGTTTATTTGAGCTAAACTGACAATATATTCTGGAGAGAAAGATCTCAAATACTTCAGAGAATAACAGTTTTGCAGTTGATTTTATGCAGTTGAAATTAAGAAGGGGATGTAAGGAAGACTGCATGAAGGTGGGAGAAAATAAGGCAGGGATTAGGTTACAGGATGACTAAAATTTGCTCTTTGAGGGCAGTTATGTCTAAAAAGGAGAACGAAGTCTGAAGGAGTGATTCACACATTACAAGACAGGAACTGAAAAGAGGCATTTCAAAGGTGTGTTAACCTAGATGCACAGAAACAATGGACAAGGCTTGCTTAAGGCAAAGATAAACCTTTGACTAAAAAGTTATAGGCCTGGCCTGTGACTACCCACCATGACCTGTGCAGTTAGGAATTTATGATTTATTACAGCACTCCCTTTTCATCACAATAGCATAGACCTACCAAGTGGATTGAGAAAAACTTAAAATGCTGATACAGAAATATCTCCAAGATATATATCCTATTTTTTTTTTTTGGTTAAATTTTAATAGACTATTTTTTAGAGCAGTCTTAGGTTCACAGCAGAATTGGGTGGAAAATACAGGGAGTTTATATATACCCCCTTTCCCTGCACATGCACAGCGTTGCCCACTATTCAGCACTGCTGTGGTACATTTGTTTCTCAATGAACCCATATTGAAAACCTGTGGTTTATATTATGCTTTGCTCTTGGTGTTGTACATTCTGTGGATTTGGACAAGTATACAATGACATGCATTCACCATTATAGTATCATACACTATAGTTTCACTGCCTTAAAGTCTCCTGTGCTCTGTCTATTCATCCCTCCTTCCCTCCTCTAACCCCTGGGAACCACTGAATTTTTTAGAATGTCCCATAGTTAGAATCATACAGTATAGAGCCTTTTCAGATTTGCTTCTTTCCCTTACTAATATGCACTTAATTTTCCTTTATGTCTTTTCATGATTCTATAGCTCATTTCCTTTGAGTACTAAATAATATTCCATTGTCTGGATATAACACAGTCTATCTACCCACCTACCTATTGAATGACATCTTGGTTGTTTCCAGGTCTGGATAATTATGAATAAAGTTGATATAAAACATGCCTATGTAGGTTTTTGTGTAGATATAAATTTTCTACGCATTTGGGTAAATACTAAGGAGCACGATACTGTATTTATTATCTGGTAAGAGTATGTTTAATTTTGTCTTCCAAAGTGTCTGTACCATTTTGCATTCCCACCAGCAATGGATGAGAGTTTCTGTTGCTCCACATTTTTGCCAGCATTTGGTGTTGTCATTGTTTTGGATTTTAGTCATTCTAATAGGTATACAGTGGTATCTCATTGTTGTTTTAATTTATAATTTCCAAATGATATATGATGATAAACATCTTTTCATATGTGTACCTGCCATCTGTATAATTGTCTGGTAAGATGTCTATTCAAGCCTTTCATGCGGTTTTTAATCAGGTTGTTCATTTTCTTAATGTGAAGGTATTTTCCCCCTGACATCAAGTATATGGTGTCTTTTCCAACACCAATCGATTCTCTGGCACCAACTGAGTGTCCAACAAATCGGTTGACTTCTGGCACTATCTACCTGGAGCCAGTCTCAGATCCCACAAGTGAAAAGGCTCAGTCTCAGAAGTCTGCCTTCACTTCAGATGCCAACTACTAATGAGATGCCCACCTGTAGAGGGCCGCCTGGGAAGGCACATGGGCATTTTCCTTAAATTGTCAGCTGAGTCCGAGATGACTGGCAGAGCCGCGGCTCGGATACACATTTTCCCAAGATGGCGGAAAGTGTAATCAGCTTGGCCTTCATATCAGCCCAGGTGTCGGCAGGGGCGGGACTAGATATGTAAATCCAGGCATGCTAGGGCCTACTTAAGAATGCAAATAAGTCGGTGATACTTCCTGGTATTGGGGGTATAAAATAAATGCGCTTGGAGGGGTCAGAGTCCTTGTCATGCTGCCTCTCCATCAGAGAGGATGGCGTCCCACCCAGCTCCCAGTTTTTAAATCTATTTTTGCGTCTTTCTTTCTTTCTATTATTTCTCAATCCCTGGCTGCCTCCACTTAGAACCGGTTCATTCATCTTTTTCCATGCTGGACGCGGAAAAGGGAGATCCCCACCACGTCTGGCCCCCGCCGCATCTGCCCCCCCACCCCCGCACCCACCTACCCACACTTTTGCTAGATAACTACATCTTAGGGGTTCCCACGAACCCCTCTCAGGTTCATTCATTTGCTGGAATGGCTCACAGAACTCAGGAGAACTCACAGACTTATGTCTTTTGCAAATATTTTCTCCCAGTCTGTGGCTTGTCTTTTCTTTTGTCAGTGTTTGGTGTTGTCATTGTTTTGGATTTTAGTCATTCTAATAGGTATACAGTGGTATCTCATTGTTGTTTTAATTTATAATTTCCAAATGATATATGATGATAAACATCTTTTCATATGCGTACCTGCCATCTGTATAACTTGTCTGGTAAGATGTCTATTCAAGCCATCTTTTTTTTCTCTTTCTCTCCCTTGTTTCCTCTCTCCCTCCCTTCTCTCTCCCCAAAACCAACCAATAAATTTTTTCACTGAGCAGACTTCTTTATTTTTTAAATGAAGAATAGCATTGCTGTTTTTTTCATGGATTGTGCCTCTGGTGCTATGTCTTTTTATCCAAGGTCACTAGGTTTTCTCCTATGTCATCTTCTCGGAGTTTGATACTTGTGCATTTTACATTTAGGTCTTCTCCAGTTGAGTTAATTTTGTGAAGGGTCTGTGTCTGTATTCTTCTTCTTTTTTTTTAATGTGGAGAGTCAGTTGTTCCAGCCTTTGCTCCTTTGTCAAATTATATATATTTTTAGTTTAAAAATGTAAGTCATGGCCCTGGCTAGGTGGTTCAGTTGGTTAGAGCATTGTCGAGATACACCAAAGCTGTGGGTATGATCCTTGGTCAGGGCACATACAAGAAGCAACCAAGGAATGCATAAATAAGAGGAATAACAAATTGGGTTTTTTTTTTTCTTCTCTTTCTCTCCCTTGTTTCCTCTCTCCCTCCCTTCTTCTCTCTCCCCAAAACCAACCAATATTTTTTTTAAAAAGTAAGACAAATGGATATTTTGCTATGTTACTCTTTGTATAAAAATGAAGATTAGTATTTAGAGAATATATACATGTAGTTACTTAAGTATCAAATGTCTGCTAAAGAACAAAATTCCATAAGTAAATCTGAAGATCTAATTGGCTTTATGAAGTGATTCATGAGTCGAACAGACTTCCATTTAGCAACTAGAAGGGCACTCTGAGGAGTTGTACAAAATGGAAGATTTTCATCATGTCGAGGTAAGAAACGTCCAAACCCATAGAGAACTTTTATGCGTTTATTTGAGCCAAACTAACAACAATTGCTGGGAAGCAAAATTTCAATGGATTGAGAAAATGCTCCAGAGAATGGCAGTTTGCTGGTAGATTAGGGAGGTGGGAGAAAGCAAAGCAGGTAAATCTCTGAACTTGGATACAAAGTAAAATGGAGAGGTAAATGCTTCTTTTACATTGGTGGGTGTAAGATAATTAACACGTCTAGCACAGAGATGGTATTTGGCAACAAGATAAGATCTAGTGGGAGATTGTGCCCGAAGGGGTCTGGGAAAAGGGGGTTACTCTGACATTCCAGAGGCATGTTACCTAGATGCAAAAAGACAATAGGAAGGCTCAGATAAGGTAAAGATTGACCTTTGTCAGGGAAGATACCGACCTAGGACATGACTACCCATCATGACTCACTTTTAGTTGGGAATTTTTATGTTCAGACCATCCTATGTGGTTACTTTCCGTCTCTGAGTTTTTAGGGCCCGCCATTCAGGTCTCCCCTGAGCTTGTCTCCCCTTTTTTTCATTCACAATAGGCAACAATAGGGTGGAATAAGAAGTTAGAAGAGTGGGTATTTCAGACAAGGACACCTTCCCTTAGACAGCAGGGAGTCTTATCAGGAAGATTACCCCACAGTGTTGACCAGAAAATTCCAACCTGGTTAGTTTAAAAATTCCAGTCCTGGGTGAGCCCAAAACTGAAATTAGGCCTCATTAACTTTTGGTTTGGTGACATGGGTTAGACAAATTGACTCCACTTTGACCTGTTGTTTCTTTTTCTGCACGTCTCCAAAAAAAAAGAAGGTATACATTTTTTTAGCAAAGACAAAAAAACACACAACACAACAAAATAAAAATAAACTTAAGATATTAGTTGCTCTGGAGCTTGGTCAGTGTGGTTCAGTGGTTGAGTGTCAACCTATGAACCAGGAGGTCATGGTTCCACTCCTGGTCAGGGCCCAGGCACAGGTCGCAGGCTCGATTCCCAGTAGGGGATGTACAGGAGGCAGCCAATCAATGATTCTCATCATTGATGTTTCTATCTCTCTCTCCCTGTCCCTTCCTCTTCAATCAATAAAAATAAAAAAAAATATATGTTAGTTGCTTTGGAAAGGAAAACTGGGCAGCTGAGGGGTAGGGTAGAAAGCCTTTTCCATGTACCCTTCCTTGGTTTGGAATAATGTCAATAAATTACCTATACTGTCAAAAGACAAAAGGAAAACAATTTAGTCATGAGTTTGATGTTCTTTACACAAGGGAGGATAGTCTATGAATTGGGGAAATGCAGTGTCCTGTACACAGCTGGCACTCTTTCCGAGGGATGTTGGACAAGAGCGAGTTTTAGCGTTTTATAGAATGTCAGGAAAGGCAACAGGGGAAATGAAGTGTGATGATTGGCTAGCTGGACAGGATTTCCTTATAAGGCCAGCAGGTCCTATTTTCTAGAAAGATAAGCTAGCTATCTGGAGGATTGTGATTGGTGTATGTTTTTTGACAGGTGTTTCCCTAAGTGCAGGCTGACTCAGGTTTAGATTTGTGATGTGGGCCAGGCCACTGGGGTGGCCTCCATTTGGTGGGTTCCAGTATACAAATTAACTTAATCAATACAAAACAACAACAACAAAACACCCAGGAAATATAAAATATGCAAAAATTTTAAAGTTTTATGTGTTTCTGTTTTAGGAGATATATTTTATGGATGTTGAAGCAAATATGTATATATTCTTTCTACCTGGAATAGAGTTTGGCATAGGATGAGGAGAAAATAGGCAAGGGAAATAAGACATCCCCAAAAGAATCCAACTTGACTATAAAAGCTAGCAGTCTCCAACCAATAAGCTAATTCTCAATTAGCTTATTTAATTTTGCAATACAAAAGCAAAAAATAAAATAAATCTGGTATCATTTAATCTACCTGCATTGTTATTTCTCTGGCAGGTGGTTGCAAAATCATATTAGTTCAGTTATAAAACTTTGCATTGTATTAGGCACAGCTATTCCCCTTGGGTTCTAATTAAACAAGTTGGAATCAACTTTCTGCCTACAGCATTTGTGCTAAAAATATATATATATATAAAAATCCCATTGCGTTATTCCACATACCCTTGGAAAATTTAAAAAAAAAGAGAGAGAGAATAAACAGTTTCTCTGAAAGGGTTAAATTTAGAAAAAAAATTTAAGCCCACTGGAAAATGGCTTCCACATTCCAAAGGATGAGGAAGGAAAACTATGAAATCATTTTGAATGGATTTGTTCAGCAGGGGAAGAGCTAGCTCATTTTCCACGTGAGCTGCCAAGTTCACCAGCCGTGGGGGGTGGGGGGGGGTGGAGAGGATGATTTTACTCTTACTTTCTTACCTCACATACTTGCTTAAACTGCAGTCTTATGGAAATGAAAATCCCATTTGGAGATCAGATTCTTCAGATGGATTTAATTTATGTACCATTTGACCAAGTCAATCAGACCAGACTTAGTAGATGGTTTTTTTCATCAAAATGTTGTAGGCTTAGCTTAGGAATCTTTTTAGTAAGTTACAGAGAGTCCGTTTAGCACATGCTGCCTTTAATTGAAGCTTTCTACCTAATTATATGTGGGCTGTATTAACATTTTCTACTGAGCAATAGTCCTATCACCTCTTTAAAAGCAAATTTTCTGAATCATTATCAGATTTTGCCTTCTAAAATCTAGAGTTTCCACCAGATTCATTGGTACCTAACTATGCTCAAGGGAACTGATTTCAGCCTGTGGCTTGTTTGTGTGGTTGTCAGAAATGTGCAAGAATGGAGCAGACCAGGGCAAGGCATCTGTACAATTAGAACCGCTCTTCTCAGGGATCAGGCTCTGTCTCACTCTAAGATAAGGCCGAGTGTCCTACCTTCACTGCTAAGCTTCCTTTTTCTTACTGTTTGAGAACATAAACAAATTAAGTTACTGTACCTTGCAGCGCTGAAGCCTGTTGGATTTAAGAGACAGCATGCACCCCCACATGTAAATGTGCACCTGGGATTAACTCCCTTCAAGGGAAGGTGGAGGAAAGCAGCCTCCTGATACCTCATTATGTCAGAGGTTAAGAAACCCTCAGAGGGCCGGACCTCCTGGCCAGCCCAGGGGTGTGGATGTGTTGGAGGCGAAACAGCACCAGGTGCTCGACCCAGGGAGTCAGAAGGGGCCTTGGTTCAGCAACCTCGGTACTTGAGTTCTGCCTAAGAAAGAATTTAGAGTCAAAACTCAAACTATACAAGAAAGTTTATTTAGAAAGTCACAGGAAAAAAAAAGAAGAAGAAGAAGAAGAAAAGGTGGGGCAGGAGGAAGAAATTAAAAAAAAAAAAAAAAAGGAAGTCACAGATGTAGAAGTGATCTGTAGAAGAAATGGGCCCAGGAAACAAGTTTTACAGAGGCAAAAGCAGGACCTTGGAGCTTAGGAGGAAGAGCGAGGCCAGGAAAATGGCCTGGGGGGAGGGGGCGGGGAAGGCACGGGCAGGCTCCATAGAGAGAGCTGCACTGGGACCTCTCTTGAGGGTGTTTTTCTGGAGGTCTCAGAGGGAGGATCTCAGTGGAATATTCCGCAGCTTTCCAGGTGTGTGCTTTCAGGGCCATGGTCTCCTCTCATTAGTTGGCACCAGGCAGGAGGGTCATTAGTCAATGCAGCTGGTCCTGATGTCGGCCGTGGCGTCTCTTGTCCGGTTTTGCTGCATTTCTGAGCCTGGGGCTGAAACACGGCTGAGGCCTAGATGCGTTTTATGCAGGTCGGAATCTCATTGTCATGGGAGCTTAATGCTTAAGGGCTATTCTCCCGGCCCCTTGTTCTTCCCCCTCTAAGGGAGGTCTAACCCGCATAATTAGCAACATGCCAGGGGAGGAAAGGTCAGGGGAGGGTCTGAACCACACGGCCAGTGATATGGAAGGTCAGCGGTGTAAAGGGCAGGACCAGAGATGTGCTAGGGGAGGAAAAACCACCCTGGGAGGTGAGGATCTTGTTTTCCCAGGTTTGCCCGTTGCTGGGCGCCCGGGCCTTCCACCCTGGTGACCTCTACCTGGCCCTTCGTCCTTGCTCTGCTCACGTCTGTCTGACTGCCTACCACAGATGGAATGGATTCAGATATTTGAGACAGAACCTGCATCATGTCTGGTTGTGTACAGGTATGTTCTCTAGCTGAGAGAGCCAATGAGAACTCCCCCACTCTCTCCATAGCCTCCTGGTACCCCTAGGAATTGCTTCTCTCGTTTCTAAGCTTTATCTATCCCTTTCTCCAACCAAAAAGAGATTTCTGAAATTTTTGACCCTACAAATCCTAGCACCTAGTAGGTGTTCAGAAAATATTTGTGGAGTAAATACCAATACTACAACGTTATGGCCATAGGGGACGTGTTTGCCAGACTGTTGGAAATTATCTGAACTGTTTCTGCCTACATGGATCTTAATAGCTAAGACTTCTGAGACAGGAAGTGTCTTGAAGGCCGCTCATTGAGGTGAGTTTGAAGAGACCTGTCATTGTTATGTCAATACGCATAGATAGCTGTTTTTGAGGCAGAGGAGGGAAAGGTTAACATGCTTTTCAAGTGCTAAAGTGCATAATTTGTTATGGGCAAACTAACTTTTGTTACTTAAACTAAAGTTAACTTCCATATCAATGACAGAGGAGTTGATGATGACAACAATGATTAGGTTCACTGAAAGCTCTCAGGAATGCTAACAGATGTGAAAAGCGGGCTATTTTGCTGACAAAAGTACTGGCAAGGCTGTTAGAAAATAATTAGAGGTCAGTGTGTGGGAGCGTGAACTACAATTTGGAAGTGGGTCTTCTAAAGCTGTTTAAGTCCGCTAAACAAACATATTTCATAAAACACAAGAGAAATCATCTTAGGATCTAGTGTTCATTAGCTCAAGTGTTAAAATAACTACTGTAACCCGGACAGTGTGGCTCAGTTGATTGAATGTTGTCCTGTGAACCAGGAGGTCAGGGTTCAATTTCTGGTCTTGTTACATACCCGAGTTTCGGGCTCAATCCCCAGTAGGGGATGTGCAGGAGGCGGCCGATTGATGTTTCTCACTCATGGATGTTTCTATCTTTCTCCCTCTCCCTGAAATCAATAAAAACATATTTTTAAAAAAATTACTACAGTATACAGCTGGCCCTGGCCACAGTTGGTTAGAGAGTCATCCAGATACACCAAGGTTGTGGATTCATTCTCGGTCAGGGCACATGCAAGAAATCAACCAATGGAATCAACCAGTGAATGCATAAATAAGTGGAACAACAAAAATCTCCATTTTCTATCGCTCTCTCCCTCTCTCCCTTCTTCTCTCTCTCAAATCAGTAAATAAGAATAAAATATATACAGCCCAGCCAGTGTGGCTCAATGGTTGAGCTTCGACCTATGAATCAGGAGGTCACAGTTCGATTCCCGGTCATGGCACATGCCCGGGTTGTGGACTCAATCCCCGGTAGGGAGCGTGCAGGAGGCAGCCGATCAATGATTCTCTCTCATCATTATGTTTTTCTCTCTCTCTCCCTCTCCCTTACTCTCTGAAATTAATACAAATATTTTTAAAATATATTTATTGATTTTTACAGGGAGGAAGGGAGAGGGATAGAGAGCTAGAAACATCGATGAGAGAGAAACATCAATCAGCTGCCTCCTGCACAACCTCTTGCTGGGATGTGCCCACAACCGAGGTACATGCCCTTGGCCAGAATCGAACCTGGGACCCTTCAGTCCGCAGGCCGAAGCTCTATCCACTGAGCCAAACCAGTCAGGGCAATACAAATATTTTTAATTAAAATATAACAACATAAAAACGTACAGCTTATTTGAGAATTAATGTTAATTTGAGAGTTCACAATATTAGAGATTGGTCAAGGGAGAGGATATAGCTCACCATCAGCATGGGAACCCCCTGGCCAGGCAGTGTGCCCTGACTGATGGACCCCATCTTAAACAGACTCAGGCTGCCCAGATATCCTCCTGGACTAGAGAAGGATAAAATACAAAGAGAGGATTTCTTCTTCTGCCTTTAGTCTTACCTCTTACAGAGCCAGAGGGGCCTGTGGGTGAAAAAGGGATGCTGTAATAAATCATAAATTCTATATTTTTTATTGATTTCAGAGAGGAAGAGTGAGATAGAAACAAAAATGATGAGAATCATTGATTGGCTGCCTCCTGCATGCCCCCTACTGGGGATCGAGTCCACATGCCAGGCATTTGTCCTTGACTAGAATCGAACCAGAGATCCTTCAGTCTACAGGCTGACATTCTATCCACTGAGCCAAATCGGGTGAGGGCAAATCATAAATTCTTTTTTAAAAAATATATTTTATTGATTTTTTACAGAGAGGAAGGGAGAGGGATAGAGAGTTAGAAACATCGAGGAGAGAGAAACATCGATCAGCTGCCTCCTGCACACTCCCCACTGGGAATGTTCCCGCAACCAAGGTACATTCCCCTGATCGGAATCGAACCTGGGACCTTTCAGTCCACAGGCCGACGCTCTATCCACTGAGCCAAACCGGTTAGGACCAAATCATAAATTCTTAACTGGGTAGGTCATCATGCCCTATGACTTAATTTTTTTAAATCCTCACCCAAAGATATTTTTTCCATTGATTTTTAGAGAGAGTGGAAGGGAGAGGGAGAGAGAGAGAAACATTGATGTGAGAGACATCCATCGGCTGCCTCCTGCACAGGCCTTGACCAGGGCCTAGCCCACAACTTACATAAGTGCAGACTGCTCTATCCACAGAGCCAAACCAGCTAGGGCCCTACAACTTTTTAGTCAAAGGTTTATCTTAAGCAAGCCCTGTCCATTGTTGGTGTGCATCAAGGTCACACCCTTTTTTCCCCCTCAATATCATGGCATTATTTTATTTTTCAATTACAGTTGACATTCAATATTATTTTATATTCGTTTCAGGTATACATATGTGGGCGAAAAGGGCCATGTGCTAACCTGACAAGTTCAGGGAAGGCCTGCTTGGCAGCATTTCAAATTCAGAGACTTAAAGTAACCACAAAGGATGGTCTGAAATTAAAACTTTTTAATTAAAAGCAGTTTATGGCAGGCAGTCAAGTCCTAGGCTAGTACCTCCCCTGACAAAAGTCAGTCTTTACCTTAACTAAGCCTGTCTATTGTCTTTTGCATCTATGACAACATACCTTTGGAATGTCAGGGTGACTTCCCTTTTTCCAGACCTCTCAGGGAGCAGCCAATGCACCAGAGCAGAGCTACAAATCCTCTCGCGTTATTTTTGTCCTATTAATTGTTGACGATTAACTATGCTGTATCCACCTATGTAAAAGATGCATCATTTTACTTTTTACCCAGTCCCAGAGGTTTCCCACTTTGCTTTCTCCCGCCTCGCTAATCTATCACCAGTGAATTTCATGTAACCCACTTACACATCTTTTTTTATTGTAATGTATAAAATAAGGTGCAAAACTGCCATTCTCTGGAGAATCCTCTCAATGCATTGAGAGTTTGCTTCCCAGCCATTGTCAACAGTTTGGCTCAAATAAACTCACAAAAATTCTTTACAGGTTGGGCCCTGTGGTTCATTTGTTAAGCGTTGACCCAGAAGGTCATGGTTGAATTCCCGGTCAAGGCACATGCCAGGGTTGTCAGCTCAATCCCCGGTGGCGGGTGTGTGTGTGTGTGTGTGTGTGTGTGTGTGTGTGTAGGAGGCATCAAACCAATGATTCTCTCTCATCATTGATGTTTCTAACTTTCTCTCTCTATCCCTTCCTCTCTCTGAAATCAATAAAAACATATTTTTAAAAATTCTTTACAGGTTTGAATGTTTCATAATATATATTACATACATATATATATTATATACATATATGTGTATATGTGTATATATATGTATATACATATATATATATATACATACACACACACACACACACACACACTGAGTGACCAGATTATTATGATCTCTGAACGCATAATAATCTGGCCATTCAGTGTACTTCTCTTGAGTACCTAATTTATTTGCTATCAAAGATACTATAAATAGTGCACCTGATCGGTTTCCCCTTTGCACTGGCTGATAGAAAGCTCAGGGCAAATAGGTGGTTGATCTCCAGCAAAAGTCTAGAATTACTTTTGGTACTCATTTGAGATACAAATACACTGAGTGGCCAGATTTTTATGCTTTCAGAGATCATAATAATCTGGCCACTCAGTGTATGTGTGTGTGAACACACACACATACACTGAGTGGCCAGATTATTATACACACACACACACACACACACACACACACATATAAAATGTACCATGTTAACAATTTTATTTTTTAAAATATATTTTTATTGATTTCAGAGAGGAAGGGAGAGGGAGAGATAGAAACATTAATGATGAGAGAGAATCATTGATCGGTTGCCTCCTGCACATCCCCTACTGGGGATCGAGCCTGCAACCCAGGCATGTGCATTGACTGGGAATTGAACTATGACCTCCTGGTTCATAGGTTGACGCTCAACCACTGAGCCATGCCAGCTGGGCTGAATGTTTCTTATGTTGACACAGCATAGTGGTTAGACAATTATGTAATTTACAAAGTGATTCCCCCCAACAATTCTAGTACCTACCCGGCACCTTACATAGTTATTACAATATTATTGACTATATTTCCTATGCTGCACTTTACATCCCTGGGGAAGGTTAACACCTTGTCTTTTTATTATTAGTATCTTTTTTTAAAAAAACCCACCTTTTGAAATTCCTTTTTTCAGACCCCTCCTAAGATGTGACCACCCTCAAGAGAGCATGTAATCTTGTTAACTCTCCTGTAGTCCAATCCCTGCCTTGCTTTCACCCTCCTTTCTGCAATCTTCCCTTTGTCTCCTTAATTTCAAATACGTAAAAGAAACTGCAGAGCATGGTAATGGGTTTTTGGTGAGCCCTTCTCTGTGGGCTTCTCATAGCGCACCCATGCCAGAGTAAATGACAGCCTGGAGCCATGGCCCGGCCTCCCAATCTGAGGGTTGGGAGCACAGTGTGGGAAAAATAAAAAACACACACTGCAGAACTCATATTCTGGAGAGTATTTGAAATATTTAAAAAAAAAATTTTTTTTATTTCAGAGAGAGGAAGGGAATTAATCCATGTAAAGCTCGTAGAACATGCCTGGCATAAGTAAAAACTGAATAAATGCTTGTTATTATTATTAATCATCATCATTTCAAGTCCTGCCAGATCTGAGACCTCCACCACTGCTGAAACGTCTCCTAAAGAAAATATATTTATTAAATTTCTATTGAGCATGTGTAGGGAAACTAGCATTTATTTGTTTTTTAAAATTTGTTTTTATTGATTTTAGAGAAAGAGGAAGGGAGAGGGAGAGGGAGAGAGACACTGCCTCCGATGGGGCCCCAAACCTGGGCAACAGCCCTGAGCGGACATGGAACCTACATGGTGAAGGGAAACTAGCACTAACTATGTTATTTTTAATTTTCTTTTTTTTTTAAATTGAGTATGTGTCATTCTTTTTTAAAAACATTTTTATTGATTTCAGAGAGCAAGGGAGAAAGAGAGATAGAAGTATCAATGATGAAAGAGAATCACTGATTGGCTGCCTCCTGCATGCCCACATTGGAGATGGAGCCAGCAACCCAGGCATGTGCCCTAACAGGGAATCGACTCTGTGACTTCCTGATTCATAGGTTGATGCTCAAGCACTGAGCCACACTGACCAGGCACTTTATAATTTTCATTATTATTTTTTAAATTTATTGATTTTAGAGAAAGCGGGGAAAGAAGGGGGAGGGGGTGGGGGAGGAGAGAGAGAGAGAGAGAGAAGCATTAATTTATTGTTTTACTTATTTATGCATCCATTAATTGGTTCTTGTATGTGCCCTGACTAGGGATTAAAACCTTGGCATATCAGAATGATGTTCCAACTAACTAGGGCTTTTAATTTTTTTTAATTTAGAAAGCACTTCTATATATTCCTACTCTTTTACTCCTCACAAGAAAGTCACCATTATTACCCACATTTTTGAGATGGGAAAACAGACTCCACAAGACCAAGTGAGGTAAAGCCCAACGTTTCCTGGCAACTGCTGGCTTGGATTTGAAAAACTCTACCTGTCTCTAAATCTGGTACCTATTTCACATCACCCAGGTGTGAGGGGTCATAAATCCCTGCTGTTCAGGCGGTGCACGTTCTGCACATGCCCAGGCCACTGCCTGCCCAGCCTTTGCCCTCCACAGGGCTGTGTCTGTCCTCAGGGAGTGCCTTTCTGAAGTCACACACAGGTTTTCTATGGACTCTCCACAGACCTGGGAATCTTACATCTTGTGCCAAAATTCAAGTCACCTATGAACACTGTCATCAAGATTGCATGTTTCCATGACCAGTGTGGTTTAGTGGTTAGCGTGTTGGCCGTGCACCGAAAGGTCATGGTTCAGTTCCTGGTCAAGGGCATGGATCCGCGTTGCAGTACCTGGGTTCTTGGTTCCATCCCCAGCACTGGTCTGGATTTCTCTTTCTCTCTCTCTTCCTGCCCCTCCCTTCCTTCCACTATCTAAAAATCAATGGACAAAGTCTCCTAGGGTGAAGATTAACAACAACAAAAGATGGCATGTTTTGATTTCCAACGTTTTTATGAGAGGGAATCTCAAACTGAGTGGGTTTTCGGGATGTGCTGAATGGCACACGTGAAGTGCCTGAGATTTTCAGGGAAAAGGGCAGAGACTAGGATAAGGTGAGAGAGATGCCTAGGACCAAAATTTAGGGAAATGTCACTCTCACATGAACCAGAGAGTGCTGCCTCCTTCTGTTTTCTGTTCCTGGCTTCTCACCTCACCCTCATCCTGGCCCTGCCCGTAAACATTGAATAGCTCAGGATATATGTGTGGGTACAGAAGAGATGGTAGGAAAGTGGTTTGAGGCCAAGTCATAAAGAACCTTCAGAGTCATCCCTGAGAGTTTGTATGTGATATCATGGTGTTTCTCAAAGTGTGGTGTTGAAATCATCTTTTTATTTTTATTTATTTTTATTTTTAAAAAATATATTTTATTGATATTTTACAGAGAGGAAGGGAGAGAGATAGAGAGCTAGAAACATCGATGAGAGAGAAACATCAATCAGCTGCCTCCTGCATACCCCCTACTGGGGATGTGCCCGCAACCAAGGTACATGCCCTAGACCGGAATCGAACCTGGGACCTTTCAGTCCGAAGGCTGATGCTCTATCCACTGAGCCAAACCGGTTTTGGCTAATCTTTTTATTTTTATTTATTTTTTAACTTTAGATAGGACTTAACACCCGTGACATCACAATAAGATATGGAAAATGTGATTGCTCTAAAGTAGCAGTTATTAATATTGTCATCAGTATTAATTTCTAAAAGAATTAGAAAGGCCTTTTCTATAGAGAATACATTAGCTTGGTTGAGTCTTCTTCCTCTTTGCCTTCAGGAAAGGCATAAATAAGATAATGCTGAAAATTTTTAGTAAAGCCATTGTGAGGTCTGGAATTTTCTTTAATATATTGCAGCAAATACATTGTGATGTTGTGTGTGTACCATTTGGATTAATCTATCACCCAGATGCTGCCAGCATTCTGATCCAGAAGGGACAAGCCAGTAACAACTAAATGCAAGGCCAAATTCTTGTTGGGTCTGGTTTTTAAAAATTAACTGTGAAATCCACTTTGGGGACAAATGTGGAAATTTGAGTACAGACTGAGCATTAGAGGATATTAGGGGATTACTAAGTGTGTAATGGTATTGTAATCATGGGGAAATGTACTTAGGTTGTGAGAAGTGCGTACTAAAGTATTAATGGGTGGCCTGGCTGGCATGGCTCCATGGTTGAGCGCTGACCTATGAACCAGGAGGTCGATTCCCAGTTAGGCCACAGACCCGGTTGTGGGCTCTGGGCAAGATCTCCAGTGGTGGGCATGCATGCAGGAGGCAGCCGATCAATGATTCTCCCATCATTGATGTTTCTATCTCTTTCTCTCTCTTCCTTCCTCTCTGAAATCAATAAAAATATATTTAAAATATTTAAAGGTGAAATGTCATGATGTGTCTAACTATATAATATATGAGCAAATATGATAAAATATTAAGACATTAAGTCTTGGCGATGAGTATATGGGTATTCATTATACTACTCTTTTTTCTTTTTCTTTTTTAAAATATATTTTATTGATTTTTTTACAGAGAGGAAGAGAGAGGGATAGAGAGTTAGAAACATCGATGAGAGAGAAACATCGATCAGTTGCCTCTTGCACACCCCCTACTGGGGATGTGCCCGCAACCAAGGTAAATGCCCTTGACTGGAATCGAACCTGGGACCCTTGAGTCTGCAGGCCGACGCTCTATCCACTGAGCCAAACCGGTTTCGGCTACTCTTTTTTCTTTATGTATAAAAATGTTCATAATGAAAAGCTAAAGAAAGGAAACAAGAATGCACAGTCCAGGGGTGGTGGTTTTCTGACACTCAAGCTTTTACAAATGCTTCTGTCACCAGTATCTTGATCAACACTGACACACTTTAATTTGCTTACTAAATGTGAGAAATGGGTTTTACTGGTAAAAAATGTGGCCTGTTGACCAACATGATGAATGCTAGAAGTCAGGCTTTTTCCTAACAAAATGAAACATACAGAGATTTGTGATTATCTAAAAATATCCCAGAGACTGCCAGCTCCTGCATATGCGTGTAGGAATCCCCAGAGGCCCTTAGCAATGATGGCCTGGGCTAAATCCTACAAGGGACCTCTGGCCGAGAACACTGGAAGCTCCTGGATGACTGACCCAGTTCTCCCTCCAGATGTAATCTTGGCTTTCAGTTAAAGAGAAATTTTTTTTTGGCTACTTGTATCTACCAAAAAGAACCTAAAAGTTGTGCATACCCAAATTGGCTCAGGTTAGTTTGCAAGATAGGACTTACACATACTAGGTTCTCAATATTTGCATATTACTTCCATTCCCCAGTTTTGCACTTTCTGTTGTTGTAAATAATCTGATATATATGGTGTCTTCTTAGCTATCTTTTCAAAACAGCAATGTCCCACTACTCTCTTTTACTTACCGTATACTCCAGCTAAACAGATAATTCAATAGTTGGCTAGATCATCTAAATAATTCCCCCATACAATTTCCCTTTATTTGAAATGAAATATTGGACATAATGTAAACACTAATGAACACCATGATGTCCTTGAAGACCCATTCTGTTCATATTTCTCAGAAGTTGATGTCAAGGATGCATGTTTCATTTTCCTTCTTATTATATGTGTCTAGGAAAATCACATCGTGTTTTCCTTAAATCTCACACTCACAGTACTTTTGACACCAGATGTGTGAACCAATTTTCCAACACCGGCTGAGTGTCTTACAATTCAGTTCAGTTCTGATACTACCTATCTGGAATTAGAGTCATATCCCACAGGTTAAGGGCTCAGTCTCACAAGATTGTCCCTCCACTTCACATGCCAATCATAGGTACTTCTGATCTATGGGCTGTAAACCAGACTTCCCAAACCCCCCCATCAGGTTCAATAATTTACTAGAACCGTTCACAGAAATCAGAAGAATATTACCGGAGGGAGGTGTTTACCAACCTGGGAGCTCTCTAATCTCCATAGTTATAGTTCTGGACTTTGACGGAGGCTTCATCACTTGGGCCTGATCAATTATTTACTTAATCTTCAGCCCCTCTCCCCTCTCTGGAGGATGGGGGTGGGGGCTGAAAATTCCAAGCTTCTAGTAATCATGGCTTGGTCTTTCTGCTCACCAGCCCCCGTACTGAAGCTATCCAGGAGCCTACCCAGAGAGTCCCTTCCTTAAAAGATGCTCCTATCACCCAGGAAATTCCAAGTGATTTAGGAATTCGAAGGAACCAGGGTCAAAGACCATATATAAAAACAAAAGAAGTTCCTAGCATCTTTTTTTTTTTTCTTAAATATATTTCTATTGATTTCAGAGAGGAAGGGAGAAGGAGAGATAGAAACATCAATGATGAGAGAGAATCATTGATAGGCTGCCTCTTGCACATTCCACACTGGGGATTGAGCCTGCAACCTGGGCATGTGCCCCGACTGGGAATCGAACTCTGACCTCCTGTTCATAGGTCAGCACTCAATCACTGATGCCAGCTGGGCCCTAGCATCTTTATTGCTTGGGAAATTATCAGGAACCAGGGATGAAAAACAAAATTTATATTTATTATATTATGATATCACGATAAGATATGGAAAATGTAATTGCTCTAAAGTAGCAGTTATTAACACTGTCATCAGATCATCTGTGGGACTACATATACATACATGTATATGATTGCTTATGTAAATGGACCAGAACCTACAGCATTTCAAATGCACATTGATAGTTCTTTTTGATATAAATACAATTCTCTAATACAAATGATTCAATAAAGTCCTGCTTTTACTTTCCTTTCTACCCATTTTACATTCCATTGTCCACTCTCCTGCTTCCGTCTTTAACTTTTTTGGTTCTTTGCCCTTTTGACTTACCCTTCTGGAAACACCCTGATGCTGGAGCAATTCAGTCTGCCTGTCACAGACTTCTACAGGTCTGCAAGCATCTTCATCATCCCACCAAATGAGAATGTAAAGATCCCGCAGCCTGGACAATGCCAATCAATTTTGGCATGAATTCCAGGCTAAGCTAGGACAGTTATAATTCTATCCCCAAGTTATTTGGGGTAAGATTCAGAGAGTTTAGTCAGTTTCTTTAAGGCGAAAGATTTGAGCAAGAGCTGTATTCAAAATATTCAATGACTGGAATGGTATGGGCTCTGGCCATTCAGAATGGTTGCAAACCATGTCACAGTACAAGGGGCCTGGAGGTACCTGGTATGCCTTCTTTTAAATATATGTAAGTATTTATTGATTTCAGAGAGGAAGGGAGAGGGAGAGAGAGACACAAACATCAATGATGAGAGAGATCATTGATTGACTGCCTCCTGCATGCCCTACACTGGGGATAGAACCTACAACCTGGGCATGTGCCCTGACCAGGAATCAAACCGTGACCTCTTGGTTCATAGGTCGACACTCAACCACTGAGCCTCTCTGGCTGGGTCTCATATGCCTTTTGTTGTTCTGGTAGTTGCTGGATCATGGGGAGAACCAGGAGGACCAAAGGATTTGGTAACTTTTAGTTTTTTAAAATCTGTATGTGAAACTTGAAAGCTCTGGTCAGCCATACTCCCTGCCATATGTATTGCATCTGTTATAATTTACTTTAAAATACTTCCTTATAAACCGTGTCATGTGCTTGTGTGTAAATTAACTTTAATCTACACTCTCAGGAAGGTTAGTTATCATTAGAGTTACCTATTAGGAATTCACACTCTAGGGGTGGTTAGTTATAATTTGAAGTACCCTAATCAGAAATCCATACTCCCCAGGTGGCTACTTAAGCATTTCAAAGATCTTCATTGAAATTTACACCAGGAGATCCATTAATTAGCATAAGGGATATTAGAAATACATTTTCATTAGTGAAATAAATGGTGTTCCAGATACATGGCTAGCTAAAAAGATTTCACAGCCCTATCACTCCTGTGAAAAGAGATCCAAGAGTACCTGACCAGAGTGTAAATTCCATGAGAGCAGGGATTTTATTGGCTTTACTCATAACTATAGACCCAGTGCGAAGAACAGGGCCTGACACATCATAGACACTAATATATCCTTTATATGACGAATAAGTTGCTGGAAAGCCCAGTAACCTACTACTTCCTAGGCCTGTTTTATTTGATTCTGTGTTGTCCACCTCTCCCCATTACCTTCTGTTCCATCTACTGACAGACCAGAACAGTTGGGCTGGTTATGCTGTCAGAGTGAACCTCTCATACAAGATATCGGTAGGCATGCTTGAGGACGGAGAGTGAGAATTTTCTGAAACATGAGTAGGTTATACGACTTTCTGCTCACTTGCTAAAAAAAGTTTATATATTTGAAAGAGTTTGGACTCAGTCTTTTTTTTTTTTTAAATATATTTTATTGATTTTTTACAGAGAGGAAGGGAGAGGGATAGAGAGCTAGAAACATCGATGAGAGAGAAACATCGACCAGCTGCCTCCTGCACACCCCCTACCAGGGATGTGCCCGCAACCAATGTACATGCCCTTGACTGGAATCGAACCTGGGACCCTTCAGTCCACAGACCGACGCTCTATCCACTGAGCCAAACCGGTTCGGCTGGACTCAGTCTTGTTTTCCTTGTAATCTACCACCTGATATTAATGTTGGAGGAGAGTATGCTTCTATCTAGTCGAATCAATGGATATTTTTGGTATTTGCTAAAAGGATCTACCAGCTGCTGAAGGGCCAAATAGACTGAAGTCAATTTGCAATACATGGGAAAACTGTGAGACAGAAACATAAGATTTTTCACATTGGTACCAGTATAAATTAAGGGTCCTGTACATCAAGGAGGCTCAGTTTTCTCTGGCAGTGTGGTAGATGAATCCGAGAGCGATCAGAATCTGAATGGATGCTATTTACCAGGAAGACCTTATAGAGAAAGAAGACAGTTGGCTAAGAACATAGACTTGAAAAACAACATTTAAAAAACAGGGAGATCAGGAAGAAACCATGAAAGATATGAACAGTCTATATGAGTTTGGCATCAGAGAAATAAGAGAGGAGAGGAAAAAACGCAGCCAAGCATGCAATGCAGAATTTAGTCTGAGACTTATTTTCATTGTAATGTGATAGTAAGATCAAAACTGAGTATCTTCTACATTTGGCAATTAATTATATTACAGAAAGTAATTAAAAAAATTATATCCAGGAGGGCTGGCTATACTTTTGTAGTGAAGTATACGGGAAGTATACTTTTGAGACAGTGTACGGGAAGTGAAAAAGTGGAAAAAACAAGTATAGTTTATATATTTAGCAGGTTGGAGGAATATGGAATACGTTTATTTTATAAGGATGGAAAGACTTGATTATGTTCATGAACTGAAAAGGAGCCATTATACAGGGTGGGATTGAAGACACAGAAGAGGCCTGGCTATGCCGGGCTTCTTGTCCCAGCATTAAGAAGGGTTCAGCAATCTGGAGAAAGGCTGTGCGTAGATTAAGTAAGAGTCCAAAGACGAAAGATAATTTTGAAAGGCATTGGGGGTCAGAGGAGCTTCAGCTAAAGGAGCTACAGTTCCAGTTCTTAGTCCTTAGTTCCCCTTGTCTCAGGACCCCTGCTTTTTATTAACACAATTTGTCCTAAGGCAAGATGGAGATAATACACTTCAAAGGGTAGGGTACATTGTCAGAATAGGGAATAGCCTACAGCTGTTTAGGTGTTTGGCCAACAGGAGGCAATAACATGTAGATTAAGGTGCCCTGAGCTGTCTGGCAGTAAACAGTCATCCTATTCAGGTTTGGGGGAGATGCTTTTTAACCTTTCCAACAGGTAATTACATATGTGACTCAGCCCTTGTTGAGCCCCCAAATTTCATCAACCTTTTGATAAAACTCTTGTAATTATGACATGCTGGAATTGGCTTCCGGCATGGCTCGTGTGAGTGTCAGCCTATGAACAAGGAGGTCACAGTTCGGTTCCATTCCTGTTCAGGGCACATGCCTGGGTTGTGGGGTGTGAAGGAGGCATTGCAAAATGAGGTCATCTGGACACCTAGGCTCCTTCTCGCTTGTGGCTCTGTCATCCTGTGATGTGGTGCTGATATGCAGGCTCACCCTGGCCACCATGCTTGTACTGCAGCCCATGGACAGAGCACAGGAAAAGTGAGAGAAGGGAGGGCAAAACACTTCCTTAGGAGGATGTGATCCCTTCTGCTTACAGGTCATTGTTCAGAACTTAGTCACATGGCCAAGCCTAGCTATAAGTGATGCTGGGAGGGCTTATGCTCAGCAGGTATATGGGAGTGAGAAAGGTGGAAGATTGGCAGGTTCTGCAAAAATAAAAAATAAAGCAAAACACCACAAACCAACCTAATAAAACTCTCTCACTTCATTTATTTATTTTTTAAAAAATATTTTTATTGCACCTGGGTCCAGGTGAGGCCACGCGCCCCTGGGTCCGGGTGAAGCTGGATCCCGGGTCCGGGTGAGGCCGTGTGCCCCCGGGTCCGGGTGAGGCCGTGTGCCCCTGGATCCGGGTGAGGCTGAGTCCCGGGTCCGGGTGAGGCCGCGCGCACCTGGGTCCGGGTGAGGCCATGTGCCCCTGGGTCCGGGTGAGGCCATGCGCCCCTGGGTCTGGGTGAAGCTGGATCCCGGGTCCGGGTGAGGCTGGGTCCCGGGTCTGCGTGAAGCTGCGCGCACCTGGGTCCAGGTGAGGCCACGCACCCCCTGGGTCCGGGTGAGGCCACGTGCCCCTGGGTCTGGGTGAAGCCGTGCCCCTGGGTCCGGCCGAGACCAAACCAGAGGGAGTCGGACCTGCATTACCACCATTTGTCCACCATCCAGAGCTGAGGGGTCAGTGCCGACATGTACACATAAGGAACTGGTGGACATTGATATTGGGTCTCAAAAGAACTGTTGGTCCAGAAAGAAACTCACTACAGACTGATTCATTTGCCTGTCAGCATAACTATTATTGCTCGTCTCACATTCTGTTCTTATAAGTATATCTCTAGTGACACATGATCTCGCTCATCTAGGGGAAATGATGAACAACATAGACTGATGAACAAGAACAGAACCAGAAACAAGGAGGCATCGATCGGACTATCGGGCCTCAGAGGGAGGATAGGGAAGGGTCGGGGGAGGGGGGAGAGATCAACCAAAGGACTTGTGTGCATGCATATGAGCCTAACCAATGGTTAAGTTCAACAGGGGGTTGGGGCATCTGTGGGGAGGGGTGTGGGATGGGAATGGGGGGATGAGGACAAATATGTGACACCTTAATCAATAAAGAAATTAAAAAAATATATTTTTATTGATTTCAGAGAAGAAGGGAGAGGGAGAGAGAGATAGATACAACAATGATGAGAGAGAATTATTGGACGGCTGCCTCCTGCACGCCCCCTACAGGGGATTCAGTGCGCAACCCAGGTATATGCCCTCACCAGGAATTGAACCTTGATATCCCGGTACATAGGTCTCTGCTCAATCACTGAGCCACACTGGCGGGGTGAAACTCTCTCACTTTAAAAAATAATTTGAGGTAATTTACCAACATGTATAAAGGACTACACAGTTTATAAAAGCAAGTAATGAAATAAGGGAGGAAAGTAAGAGGAGGGCAAAAAGTGATAGTAGTTAAAAGAAAGGTGGGTTCCCTTTTTCTATTTTTGGATTGAAGTGTAGGTAATTGATCCAAACTGCTGATATGCATTTTAAAACATTTCACCCATAAATATTATGTTTAGATTCTTCCCTGACTTTTTAGAGATTTGATGAATAAAATATATATATATTTAAAAAATATATTTTTTGCCCTAACCGGTTTGGATCAGTGGATAGAGCGTCGGCCTGTGGACTCAAGGGTCCCAGGTTCGATTCCGGTCAAGGGCATGTACCTTGGTTGCGGGCACATCCCCAGTAGGGGGTGTGCAGGAGGCAGCTGATTGATGTTTCTCTCTCATTGATGTTTCTAACTCTCCCTCTCCCTTCCTCTCTGTAAAAAATCAATAAAATATATTAAAAAATGTATATGTATTTTTATTGATTTCCGAGAGGAAAAGAGAGATAGAAACATCAATGATGAGAATCATTGATCAGCTGCCTCCTGCACGTCTCCTACTGGGGATCAAGCCCGCATCCCAGGCATGTGCCCTTGACCAAAATCAAACCCAGGACCCATCATTCTGCAAGCTGATGCTCTATCCACTGAGCCAAACCAGCTAGGGCTGATGGATAAAATATTAACTGGTATTGTAATTTGTATGCTACAATAACTAATCCATCAAATTCAATTTTCATAATTGAGAGTTTTAAACATTGAAAAAGTTTCTTGGTTAGCAAGTCAGATATAAAATACATGAAAGGATAAAAAATGTGGTGTGTGTGTTATTCACCTTTCACATTTTGCTTACCCTTTTATTGATAGTTTATAGGAAAATCATTTACTAAATTAAAAACAAGAAATTAGCCCTAGCTGGTTTGGTTCAGAGCATCGGCCTGCGGACTGAAGGGTCCCGGGTTCGATTCCAGTCAAGGGCATGTACCTTGGTTGCGGGCACATCCCTGGTGGGGGGTGTGCAGGAGGCAGCTGATCGATGTTTCTCTCTCATTGATGTTTCTAACTCTCTCTCCCTCTTCCTTCCTCTCTGTAAAAAATCAATAAAATATATTTAAAAAATAAAAAATAAAATAAAATAGTAGAATCATTATTCAGTTGTGTTTTGGTTGAATTGCAATCTACCAACTGGGGAAGCTTTTATTGGATTTCTAGTTCTTTCCAGCTTTCCGATCTTCCTGTAAGATGCTCTGTCTTTTCATGCATATTTTCTTTAGACTCCCAGTCAATCAGAGAATGAGGTCATTATGTTGCTATTGATCCTGCTCAATATGGCAGTATCAAAACGCAGAATGAGGAACCTGAAATAAAGGTGCAAAACGGGCTATCGCTACATAGTTTAGAGACTTTTTCAGAAGTATCTCACGTGTAGTGAGGTGTCTCACATGTGGCAGTAATCTCCGCTTGAATCTAAACTGGGTCTGTTGCTGGGATTCAAGCATGTCTGGGCATGTCTGGCAAGCCGGTGAGTCAGGACAGAAGGAAACTTGCTGACATGGGGGCTGAGACTACTTCCTAGAACAGAACTCATTTTAATGGAAGAGAGAGATTTAGACAGAGAAGCCCTATAAGAAAGACTTAGTCATTGGATGGGGAGTAATAAATACAGCTTGGGGTAGCTGTTACTCAAATCTGTCGCCAATCTAGGCCCATGAAAGCATGTCTGGGTCCCTAAGAGAAACAGAGCTCTGAGTAAAAGCATAAAGAGCCATTTCACTGGAAACTATATGATATTAGGTGCAAGCAGTCTGCTCTGGGGTTCCCCTAAAAAAGGTCCAACACAACGATCTCCATTTCTTTAGCTTACACCATGGCTTTGGCTGTTTTGCTTGTACCACAGATCCTGACAGAGCCTGCAGCACCTAGCGGAGCAGAGCAGAAGGGGCCACTGGGAGAGAGGAGTGTGTGAGCGTATGCGAGACCCCCCACCCCAGGGGCTCCCAGAAAATGGAGGTGTCCTCACTAGGTTAGTAGCTTGATAGGTAGAACCACTGACACAGAAATTACTGTCGCTGTATCTGACCCATTAGTGCTGCAGTCAATGAGTCTGAATGCTCTTCCTAATCAAATAGCTCTTATGCAGTGGTGTGTTCTTGGGGAATTTATAATTATGAATTACCCAGCAAGAAGGAGGGGGCTGTAGAACACTGGTTCTCAATCTATGAAAGACCCGTTTGTTTGTTTTTTAAATTTCCAGTGGACTGATATTTTTGCAAAATACGTAAAAGTGAGTTATCAGAATAATCAAATAAACAGATGAAATAAAAAACCAGAAGCCCTGTTTTTTTTTTTATTATTATTAGGTTTAACAGTCATAAAATTACTCTATCAAGTTGAGGTAAAAGTTTCCAATACTTCTCTAACTGCAGGTCGTGGACGGGCACTGGTCTGTAGAACTGTTTCCCGGTTTTAAGAAGTTTTCACCTGATGCCACCTGCAGGGGCTCCATCACCTGGAGCTCCCGCCTCTAGTCACACACATTAGTGAATGGGATAATGACACTGTGACACTGGGCATGTAGGAGAGTGCCCTTGTTCTAAATAGATGTGTGCGGAGTAATGATGTCTGCAACTAAACACAGAGGGAGAGAGGGGATGGGAGAGAGGGGGTAAAGGGAGGTGAGGAAGGGGAGAGGGGAAGCCGGAGAGGGAGGAAAGAGACCAGAGAGAAGGAGAGGGAGACTGAAGGACACAGCCTGCACATATTTGGCAAAATATTGGTAAATGATGTTATGCAGGTGTTCAGGTGTTTATTACCCAGTTCTTTCAAATTATGAGAAGATTTGTAGTTCAAAAATAAAAAACCACACACACAAAACACAACACTTTCTAAAAACACACACCTCTTACCAGTTTGGCTCAGTGGATAGAGCATCGGCCTGTGGACTGAAGGGTCCTGGTTTGGATTCAGGCATGCAGGAGGCAGCCGATCAAGGATTCTCTCTCATCATTGATGTTTCTATCTCTCTCCCTCTCCCTGCCTCTCTGAAATCAATAAAGATATATTAAAACAACAACAACAAAACTTCCCAGTGATAGGAAACACCCTTTTCTTCAAAAGCCCAGTTCCAAGATAGCTCATTTTACTCTTCAGTATATATATTGCAGCTCGAGCATTCATTTGTGGCTTTGATACCTGCCATTGCTACATGTCTAATCACCATTCACTTTTCACTCTTTTCAGAATATCTCCTATATGTTAGGTATCCTTACGACATAACTTTAATCATATCAGACCTTAAAAAAAAATCTCAGAATGTACCTGTTGTCCTTCAAAGTAGAATGTTTTATTTAAGATTTTCTGCAATCTAATCTTTAACTCTTGTTTTAGCTTCCTAGCTTTGCTTTCTCATGTTAACACCATCATGAAAAATTTTTATGCTTTTCCATGTTATTGCTTCACAGTTCTCGAAATTTCCCCTTACAAAGAATTCCATTCTATACACTCTTCAAGATCAGCTGAAATTAATTAAACTTAGATGTAGTTATATATCTTACTATATACATTGTTCAAATCCTACATTGGCCATGAAGTTTTCCCTGATTAACTCAGCCAAACAGTAACCCTAATCTCCAGGGCTTAATCCAGTCTGGCATATACACTTAGTACAGTGTATACTTTTAACTTCTCTAATAGTTCTTTTTCTTTAAGAATTTTTTTATTAATTTCTGAGAGAGGAAGGGAGAGAGGGAAAGATAGAAACATTTTTGAGAGGGAAATATGGATCAGCTGCCTCCTGCACGCCCCCTACTGGGGATCAGCTGCCTCCTGCACACCCCCTACCGAGGATCACGCCCCCTACTGGGCATGTGCCCCCACCTCTTGGTTCATGGGACAATGCTCAACCAACTGACCCACACCAGCTGGGCTCTACTAGCTCTTAAATTACAATACAGGATGACAATACATTACTTGTCTATCTCAAAGAATGGCTTGGCGGTTAAAATGTTTGAGGTTAGTATTTTGCATTGTACCCGTCAATCATAATGCCTCTTACTATTTATTCTTTCTATTTTTGCTTTCCCTTGAGGCAACTTATGGAATATAAAAGTTGACCAAGGCCTAAGGCAGTGGACATAACACTGGGGTACTCAAGCTGTTTGAAGACTTTCCAAGATGTGGATGAGCACAGAGAATTTGTTTTAAAGTATTCAGTTCTCTGATCCTTACTTCCCATCCGTAGCCATCCCCAAAACTGATCTGCCTGAAAATGTGCCCTGGGGTCACAGTGACAGGACCCTCCTTTCCTGTCTCCCTTATCCCAATTGCTCCTCCCCTACTTTACAAAAGAATGGCATCATTCTTTCCCAGCCCAAATCTTACTAAAGTGTAATACCCAAGGGGGATGCAAAACCTTCAAGACAATAAAAAAGAAACAATGGACTGGAGAAACAGAATGTGTTAACACATCGTTTTGTAAATCAGGTGGTTTTCAGTTGCTTATTTCAAACAAAGTTGAAAGAGAACCTAATCGGAGTTGTCAGCTGATAGATCATTAAAAATATTTTCTCTTTGTTAGACCTTTATGTGGTTTTTTGGGCATATAATTTGGAATGAGTTTCAATGAATGGCATTACTATAACAAAAGTCCATTCTCACCTACTTATTTATATGGACTAGTTTTCTCAATGCTTACGTTCATGGAATTGAGAACTTGGAATAGAATGAATGCTGAGTTCATTCTCATTCTAGTAATACTCATCCACAGATAAAATAGGCTGGTTGAAAAAAAAAAATCATCCAATTCCATTTCTGTAAGATGCATTCCCAACAAAATTTTACTTTTATGTTTATTTATAAATATTTGCAATTTATTTATCAGTTGAAATAATAAGATTTAGAGTTTTATGATCAGGGAATTTATAAACTACCCTTAAATTTCAATTTACATACACATTTTTATTAAAAGGAACTACAAGATGATCAATACAAGAGTTCAAATACAAAATATATTATGATAAAACACTGGAGAGGATGTGGAATGCAAAGATCAATTCCAGAAGATAAAGGATGAAAACTGCCCAAGTATAAGAGACGGTATTTTAAAAAGTAGGGATTTAGTGGTTAATAAATCTCTACGGTATTTCAAGTTCCATTCGCTATATGTTAAAAAGTGTGACGGTTACAAAGTATTTGTAACAAGCTGGGAGAAATGCGGATGTCCCTTTGAACAAAACTGATCCAAAGGGCTCAGGAACCAAAAAGTGTGAAGACCTTGGACAGTCAGGATGTCCTTGTCCTGAGACTGACTTAACTCCTCCTGGAGGGAGTCGAACGCCGGTTGGAGTAAAACCTGTGGCTCCGCGTCGGCGCTTAAGGATTGAGTACCTGGCATTGTATGATTCATTGCTATCATTTTAAATCGCCGCTCCTCCTGAGATTGTAAGCTCTCAGAAGACCAAGGACTTGTTCGATTTCTGGGCTCAGTGCCCGTGCTCTTGGGGACACTCCCCAAACACCCCTGGAATGAATGACTTTTGTCGTGAGAACTCGCAGGGCTGTTAAAATCCCCGCTGGCACTCCGGTTTCTGTGCTGCGCGTCCCGCCCGCGGCGAGGCCAGGCCCGGGAAGGCGTGGGAAGGCCCGAGGGAAACTCTGAGCGCTCGGCGGCCGGGCGGGGCGGGGCGGGGCGGGGGCCGGTGGGGGCGGTGAGGAGGGGGGGGCGCGGGCGCGGAACCGGGGCGGGGGGGGGGGGGGAGGCGCCGCCGCGCAGGCGCGCCGCCGTCTCCGCGTGCGCGCTGTCCCCGCGCGGGCGCCGTAGCGCGTGTGCAGGCTGACGCAGCCCGAGGGCCCTCCTCTTGCTCTGCAGCGGCGTCGGTGGAGTTTTGGGCGTTAGGGAGGGGGCGCGGGAGCCGAGTCGCGAGAGGGAGGCGGCGGGGAGGAGGAGGAGCAGGCGCCGCCATGGCCGCCGCGCTCACCGACATGGCCGACCTAGAGGAGCTCTCCCGCCTGAGCCCTCTGCCCCCCGGCAGCCCCGGCTCGGCGGCGCGGGGCCGGGCGGAGCCCCCCGAGGAGGACGAGGACGAGGACGAGGAGGAAGAGGAGGCGGAGGCCGAGGCGGTGGCGGCACTGCTGCTGAACGGCGGCGCCGGGGGCGGCGGCAGCGGCGGCGGCGGCGGCGGCGGCGCCGGCGTGGGGGGCGGCGAGGCGGAGACGATGTCGGAGCCGAGCCCCGAGAGCGCCAGCCAGGCCGGAGAGGACGAGGACGAGGACGAGGAGGAGGACGAGGAGGAGGAGGACGAGGGCAGCAGCAGCGGCGGCGGCGAGGAGGAGAGCAGCGCCGAGAGCCTGGTGGGCAGCAGCAGCGGCGGGAGCAGCGGCGACGAGACGCGCTCGCTGAGCCCGGGCGCCGCCAGCAGCAGCAGCGGCGATGGGGACGGCAAGGAGGGCCTGGAGGAGCCCAAGGGACCGCGGGGCGGCCAGGGCGGCGGCGGGGGCGGCAGCAGCAGCAGCAGCGTCGTCTCCAGCGGCGGCGACGAGGGCTACGGGACCGGGGGCGGCGGAAGCAGCGCGACCTCCGGGGGCCGGCGCGGCAGTTTGGAGATGTCGTCGGATGGGGAGCCCCTGAGCCGCATGGACTCGGAGGACAGGTGAGTGCCCGGCAGCGTCTCCCTGTCTCCCCTCCCTTCCCTTCCTCCCCTCCTCCCGCGCTCCCGGGCCGGGGGCGGGGGTGGGGGACTCTTGGGCTGAGATGCCCCCCGTTCCCCGAACCCAGGGCCCCTCCCCCAGGCGCTCCACTCGGAAACCTCCCGGCCGCCCCGCCCCTCTGGCTGCGGATAGCGGCTCCCAACTCTCAGACCCTGTCCCCCCGCGCTGCCCGGCGCCGCGCCCCGCACGGACCCGAGGACAGCCCGACTCGGAGACCGGGGCCCCCCCCAAGGAGGCCCGGTCCTCTGTGGGAGCCGGAGAGGCCCCGGGTGCGCACACCCGGCCCACGAGGTTAGCGTCCGCCGTGAGCGCGAACACTTGTCAGAACTGTAATTGACAAGTGTTTTCCAACATGGCTGGTCTCGCCTGGATTTCACAGAACTTCCTTGTTCGGGGAGGAGACCCCCCCCCCCCCCCCAACAACCCCTCTTCTTTACTTAAAAAAAAAAAGAAAAGAAAAAGAAAAGGCTGTTCTTTTCTGTTGAATCGCGGCTTCCAACGTGCCTCCTGGGTAGCCGTTAACGTGGTCTCCAAAGGGAGGTCAGTAACTTCTGTTCGCTCCGCGAACAAATCTGGGAGAAAGTTGAAAGCGAACCAGTCGTTGTAGAAAGGAAAAGATGAATTTATGGCTTTTAAAAATAACTTCGCGGAACCCGAGAGAGTTGGGATGGGAACGAAATACACGCTCGGAGGTACCTACAGAACGGTAGGCGGTTGAGTGTCTTTCGGTGCCAATGCTGCGTGGGTTTAGGTGGTCGTAGCGGACGTCCTGTGCGGGATGGAGAGCTCGGGAGGAATTGGCCTTCTTCCGAAGTTCGTGGGGAGTAACGTGGGGACTCACCAAAAAATGCGCTTCCTTTTTTTTTTTTTTTCCTCGGGACATTAAAATGATTGCCAGAGTGTGTTTCGGTTGTTACTGTTATTTTTGGTCTCTTTGGAAAACTTCATATTTTTAAGTGGTTGGTTCTTAATGTATACTTTTTAACAGCAGCACCGCCTCATTCATGTTGTACGGCTTCTAAAGTATACTAGCATTTATTTTGACCATCTGCTAATGTTTAGATGAGCAGTCTGTTTTTAAATAATCTGTATTGACTTGGATATTTAAAAGTTTTTAAGTATTCTCAAGTTCTAGGAGTAACGATTGTTAACTGATAAAAATGAATGTAATAAGGAATAGAAGGCCCTAAATATTTTGGAAATACAGTATGAGGATCTGTTTGACACTTTAATATCTAGTTAAGACATCTTGGCTGGGGTAAAACAGACTGTACAAACCTTAGAAAAATTGTACCCAACTGTATAGGCATGGCAGGAAGGAGAATGTCTTCAAGAGAATTAGAAATTGACGTGAACTGCACAATGAAGAATGTGTTATTTATCATTTTATTACAACCTCCTTCGTTGGTACCCGAAGATATTTGAAAGTTGGTAGTTTCCACAGTTCTTCTGTTTGGTTATGGACACACACACACACTTGTTTAGCACTGCACAATTTAAATGTTGCAGTCATTTCATTCACAGTTTGGTGCAAACTAGATATTATTTTGACTTCTGTTTACCAGATGAAGAAGCAAGTTGAGTGTCTTCCTAAAAACAGTAAGTATAGAATGGTAGTGGTGAAGCTGAACAAAGGTTCTTAAGTCCCTTGCTTACACTTCACAAGAGTAAGAATATTGCACCTTAAATAACAAGCTGTATGTGTCAGTTTTTATTGTTTGTTTCAGTTAATATCTTGTCCACTGCATCCTTTTATTAGGAGACAATGAATTATTGGTCAAGTAATATTTCAGAAAGTGGAGTTTTGGCTTCATTTTATATTTATTGCATATTTACTTGAGTATCTACTTTTTATATTATACTTCAGAGTAAGGAATAAGATAATTGGTGCCACAAGTCCAAATAAGGTTAAAACTTGATAACTAAGCATACTTGCTTTTCTTAATGCTTAAGCATTAGAGACTACAAAATATGTAGTCATTTTACCATTTCAAGGTAGTAGGTTGATCACTTGTATGAAAAAGCCTTACATTACTAGTGAATCTGGTTGTGGTCTTGATAATCTTAATTCTGAAATGCCCCCTGTTGTCATTGAGTTAAAGAACTATTTTAAGTTTGGAAAGGATTCATAATTCTTATAAATTGTCCTGCAGATTACACGAATCTGTGTGGATTTTATAGATTGATTTCATGGTAGGAAGTCTTTATTTTTGTAACTGATGAAAGGATATTGTGGTTTTAAAGTGCTTTAAAAAAACTTGAGGCGATTCTATCACAACGATTTTATCATCAGAATTTACTGTTTCTCTTAGAATGTTCATTTTTTTCTAACACTTTGAAATTAGGTAGTGTCTTTGAATTTAACATACTTTAGAATTGGTTGAAATATCTTAAATATTTTTAACTGTAAGCTTCTTAAGAAAGAATTAATATAAAGACATAGATTTTGAAGCTTGTGATCCAAGGTGTCACTTTATAATTATGTATTGGAAGTGTTGTGTGGTGAAAACTGACTAATTTATAAAATGATTAAATGACACTTGGTACAAAAAACATTGATTCTTTTCCCCAGGAGAGAGTTATTCAAAACCATGTAAGTGTATTAGTGTTTATTTTAGTCAAGTTAGCAAACTTAAAAGTTGATAGGTAATTTACTTTGGTTATAGAGATAATGAAATTTTCTTTTGGGGAGGGGATATTTAGCTGTGCAAGAACACTAAAAACTAGTTTTTCTTTTACTTTGAATCTAAGCTTAAGTATTTTTAAAAAAGTTACCACCTTTTAAGTTAATTTCAGAGGCTATCTTAAATACAATTTTAGAATTTTAAATGCCTCAAATTTCTTTTAGTTTACAATTTAGTTTTAGCTATTGAATCAGATTTTACTTAAATTGAAAGTACTCTGAGCTACTTATCCTATATAAGTGAATTAATAATAATCTCTTCCATTTTGTGGTTGTCTCTTTTTTAAATTGTCTCTCCCTCCCCCCTACCCCCCAACTAGAGTATAAACCATGACTTATTTTTGAAAAAGCCAAGGCCTCTTTCAGCCACTTTTATTAGTCTTTAGGGATAAATCTAGGTATCAAATGAAAAGTGCCTGCATGAGGATGGGGTAAAAGGGAAGGGCATGTAGAATGAAACTTACTTTAAATGTTCAGCAAAGGTCACAGGCCCTTACCATCTAGTGGATCAAAATTTGTCAAATTTTTGGGTTGTAAACTGAGGTATAATTAAGATTGCTTTGAAATTGGGAAAACAGACTTATGTTTCTCAGTTTCCCTATAGTATGGTTCGGGAAATCTTTTTCTAATATAGAGGCTAAATTTTAACATCAGATTAATACTAGAAGGTTGATGAGGTTATTGTCAAGATTTATTAAGGATCTGTATGTTTGAGGCAATAAAATACTTTTATGTAGAGTAATATTTTGCTCATACTGCATAATAAAACTTTTCACTACCCCTTTCATCTCTGAAGCAGTCAGCTCTTCATAGTCTTTAGAATACCTCTTTTTCACCACCCTTTTATTTTGATTAAATTTAGGGAAAAGCTTCTAATAGGTCTGTTTTCATTGATAATATTGTAATGCTCAGTTAAGGAAGGTATGGCAACAGTAAAAAAAACCCCACAGATTTTAGGATAGAATTTATATAAGGAGATTCTAAGGGATCATTTTACTTTTAAGAAACATTAAGACTGCCCAGCTGGTGTGGCTCAGTGGTTGAGCATCCACCTATGAACCTGCGGTCATGGTTCAATTCCCGTTCAGGGCAAATGCCTGGGTTGTGGGCTCGATCCCCAGGAGTGGGCGTGCAGGAGGCTGCTGATCAATGATTCTCTCTCATCATTGATGTTTCTATACCTCTCTCTTCCCCTCTGAATCAATAAAAATATATTAAAATAAAAAGAAATAGTAAGACTACTTTGGTCAGTTAGGGACTCCTGTGTGTAAGCTAGTTTGCTACCAAATAGGTGGTTACTATGTTCAGGACTCTTCACTGGATATTGTGGAAGATAGGAACACAAAATGATTCCCTCTTCATCCATTTTGTTTCAAATTGCTGTGGGATTTAATTCCAAAGTGTAGGTTTTTAATAAAACATTTTTATTAATTTCAGAGAGGAAGAGAGAGATAGAACCATTAATGATGAGAGAGAATAATTGATTGGTTGCCTCCTGCACGCCCTGCACTGGAGATGGAGCCCGCAACCTGGGCATATGCTCTGACCGGGAATCGAACTGTGACCTCCTGGTCCCCATAGGTCGATGCTCAACCACTGAACCATGCCGATCATCAAATTTTTGATGACTTGAGACCATCTTTCAAAACCCATCAAAATACCACAACAAACCCCTTTCCTGGTCTTTTAAAACTTGGCTTTAATTTCTTTTTCTATTTTTTCTTCTTTTATGGTTCTCTAGGTAGAGGGATGTAGTATATTACAATATAAAGAGCCTGTAATCTGGAGTCAAAGGGAACAGGTCACATTTTAGTCTTGCCTGTATTATGATTTTAAGTAATATCTTTGAACCTTAGTTCCTCAGCTGCAAAACAGGGTTAGATTTTACCATGAAGGTGTTCTAAGGTCCAAATGAATTTTTGTTAATGACTCCTGTGAACTGTTTTGAAGAATCCATGTTATTTGGATGCTTGCTTTATCCTTTTTGTTGTACAATGGTATATTTTTGAGAGCAGGGATAGTTTAGCTTAGGTGTCCTCAAACTACGGCCCGCGGGCCACATGCGGGTGTTTTTGCCATTTTGCTTTTTTACTTCAAAATAAGATATGTGCAGTGTGCATAGGAATTTGTTCATAGTTTTTTTAAACTATAGTCCGGCCCTCCAATGGTCTGAGGGACAGTGAACTGGCCTCCTGTTTAAAAAGTTTGAGGACCCTTGGTTTAGCTGGTTTAGAACTTTGAATTTAACACAATACCTTGGATATGGTGAGTATTCATTTATTAGAATTAAATTGAAAAACCAACAATAGAATTTATATAAATAAACGAGACTGTAAACTGAGGGCCAAGAATTTGATGCCCTTGGTTGGATCATTGTTTTTGGTATTGATGAGTTTAAGGACAGCTTTGCCTGTGACATTGTATGCAAAATTTGTAGATACTTTTCTCTGAGCAGAAACCAGCAACTTTTCAAAAGAGTTGGTCTAAGAATTACCTATTTAGAGGAGACCAGAGGTGCATAGTAAATGTTAAAAGATTTGACAACTCTGAAATGGAAAATTTCTATAAAAATGAGTGTGAGTATGGAAATCTGAAATGGATAGTTACCAGAGGGCTTCTTTTTTTTTTTTTAAACACCACTGTTTAAAAGCACTTACTGTATAAAAATGCTTTAACATTTTATCAAAGTTAATGAAAAATTTGAAGTTAAGGGAAAGAGTATTGGGAGAGAAGTGGGTTATGAGTCAGAATGTTTGGAGTTGGAATTCACTTAAGGTGGGTGACCATGGGATATTTATTTAAGTTATTTAGTGTCTTACTACTCAGGTCTCTTATCTGCAAAAGGGGAATAATAATAGATTGTTGTGGGGATTACATGTAGAGTATTTAGCACAATTTATTAAGTGTTTACTTTGTGATAGGAATTTAACAAATACAGGGTGAGAAACGTAGGCTTACAGCTGTGAGTATGGGAAACAGTTTATTCTTGCATTATTGTATTATTTTCCATGAATGACTGTAAACCTATGTTTGTCTCACCCTGTATATCTATTCTGTAGTTGACCTAAAGGCCTTAATACCTTTTATTTTTAATAGTTTTTAATATGTAAGTGAATCTACTGATCTATTAGTAAAAAGCTTTATGTTTTCTTGTAATGGTAATGGATTTGCAGTGATCTAACCACATGTTGAGTTCATTTTTATAACTAATAGTTTGCATGTGAAAATAATAGTTATTGATCTTAGAACTAAAGGACAATTTTGGGATGGATATTTGAATGTTTAAAAGTAATTATAAATCATGGTTACCATTGTACCCCGTTCAGTGATAAGAAACGCAATGGTACCTCTCCAGATGGTAAGTTTTAAGACTAGAAAAGATAATTCCATTATTTTCTAGTTTATCTGTCAGTTGTTTGTGACACAGTACATAGAAATTAAAATTGGAGAGTATTGCAATTAATGACTGAAGTTTTGGTGCAAGTATGGGATTGGATTTTATGATTAGCTGAGTGATGAATAGAAATTTCTAGAAAGCCTAAATGAAACACACAAAGGAAAAACCGTACCATATTTCTAGACTTTCTGCCTAGATCAGAGAATGCACATTGGAACTGGAAAATAAGAGTTTTAATGGCTGAAGTCGGACCTTTCACACCAACACATGCACATCTTTCTCAGTGTAGGTTTGTGGATCAGAGTCTTTGCCTCTGCTACTTCTGTCTTTGTAACTTGTAGTCATGTTCAGGTCTTACCTTGGACATTTTCTCAGGCAAACTTATTCCTGAAACTTTTTTTTTTTTTTTTAGAGAGAAGGGGTGAGAGACAGACAGACATCAGTGTGAGAGAGAAACATCAATTGGTTGCTGCCCATATGTGCCCCAACCGGGGATTGAACTTGCAACCTAGGTATGTGCCCTGATGGGGAATCCATCCCTGAACCGGCCACCTTTGGTTGTACATGACAACGCTCCAATCAATTGAGCCACCCCGGCCAGGGCTATCCCTGTTTCTTTGTTAGGTAAATTGCTAGCACTCCAAGTTCTTCATTTGTCCTTATCACAATTTGAATAATTACTGTCTGTTAGAAGGTGTGTTCCTGAGAATAGGAACCATGTCTGTTTTGATCATTGCTGTATTCGCAGCACCTAGCACAGTGCTTGACACTTACTTTACTAGTAGGTATTCTTAAATATATTTTGGATGAATGATGAAACTCCTGAAACAGGAAAATTAACTATATGTGGTGAAAGAAGAGAAGGAGGGTTTGGAGCAGAGAGACCAATTAGGAGGTTAGAGGAATACTACAGGTGTGAAATGAAGAGACTTGAGCTAGGATAGACATTTGGGGAAAAGTCATGCTTGGGAAACTGAATCAAAGGAAAAAAACCCAAATTTTCTGAGTTGTCTCTAAGATAAATATTATATTACTATTTCTGAGTAAAGAATTTTTTCTTGGATTTAATTATAACAATAGCTACCCCCCCCCCCCCAGACATATCTATTGCTGAAATAAGTAAAGGAACATTGGGTAGTAAAAAAACATGAACCTTTAGTCAGAAAGACTTGGGTTATTTTAATTTAACCATCTCATAAGTTGTTTCCTTGTAAAATAGGAGAAATGTCTTAGTGTTATGAATAAGTGAAATGGAATATGTGAAACGGAAAAGGGCTCGTATTTAATTCATAGAGTCATTTACTCTCCCATTTCTCATGCATAGAGATGTGGAAAGAATACTCTAGTGGGAATAAGTAATCAATATTGTAGTATTGGTTTTACTAGATCCTGCCTACAGAAAATTTGGCAAATCATTTCATTTCTCTGAACTTAAGATTCTTTTTCTTTAAAGTGAGGGTTTTTGACCGTAATAAAATTTGGAGCTCTCCTTTAGACCAGGGGTGGAGAACATCTGCCACAGCCTTCACAATCATTTGGTCTGGCCCTGCCAAGGCATTAGGGGTGAGTTAGTTAATTAAGTGTTTGACCAAATATAGCAGGCTTAATTTTTAAGTTGATAATTTTGTATGGCCCACAAATGATGTTATAAATATCCAAATGGCCCTTGGCAGAAAAAAGGTTCCCACCCCTCCAGACAAACCGAGAATATTATAGGTGTGGCTTTGCTATTTTCAGGATCTCAAAGATACTTTAGATAGGTTCTTCTGAATTCAAATATCACCAGAATTCTTAATTTATTTTTATGGTGTTATATTGAAATATCATTTTTGTTCGTCTTCTCTAGGCTATAACATTTGTAAGATTAAAATTAGGTCCTGTTTATCTTTTTACTTCCAGCACATACCTACTTATACTCACCTATTGCACTGCCTATTATATTCAGTAACTCAGTAGTTGATTGAATTCGACCAAATATGGATATACCTAATACATATTTTTTCTTTCTCACTGCCATTAGTGTGACTGCATGAAACAAGGACAACCATTCTATGCCTTATATCTCCCCCACCCCCATTTTAAACCCTCACCTGATGTTATATTTATAAAGGGAGAGGAAGATGGAGAGGGAGAGAGAGAGAGAGAAACATCTATCAGTTGCTCCCAAAAGCGCCCCTACTGGACACAGGAATGTGGCCTGACTGAGAACCGAGCAGCAACCTTTCTGTTGTATGGTACGACTCTTCAACCTACTGAGCCACCTGACCAGGGCCCCAATTCCTTTTAACGGCATATGTGGAAAGATTATTTGGAAAAAAGGTGTGAATATTTGAATAATTTTAAAGAGCAGACTTTCCCAACAAAAAAATAAATTTGCATATTATTTTAAGAGAAAACTATCTAGTTTGCTTAAGAATCCAAGACTCTTGAGCTTATAGAAAGGATTTTAAGAAGTGCAGTTCAGCCCGGCCAGCGTGGCTCAGTGGTTGAGCATTGACCTATGAACCAGGAGGTCATAGTTCGATTTGCAGTCAGGGCATATGCCTGTGTTGTGGGCTCAATCCCCAGTGTGGGGTGTGCAGGAGGCAACCGGTCAACGATTCTCTTTTATCATTGATGTTTCTATCTGTCTCTCCCTCTCCCTTCTTTTCTGAAATCAATAAAAATATTAAAAAAATAAAAGAAGTGCAGTTCATTGTATCCTCACCAACAACCAATGAGGTGAGGAAGAGCACAGAGATTATGACTTGCCCAAGTCACAAGCTTCTTGAGAAGGCGCAGTCCTAGCTTTAGACGTGTGGTCTTAGCTACTGTCTGTATGACTGTTTAAACAACCTTGACTGGAAATTTAATTAAAATCGTATAAATAAATGGCTATTTAAATTTTCAACCTTTCTCTTTTGCAAAGAATTCATATACATTTCTGAACCTTCATTTGTAATATTTATATATATGTACATAGATTATTTAGCCCAGGTTTATTTTAAGACTATGAAATATACAAGTTAATTTTTGTGTTGTGATTATTCAGTCTTACGGGGAATAGAAGCTTTATTGACATTTTATTTCTGTTAATACTTTTTGAAGTTTCTGACTTGCTTTTTGGTTTTCATTTATATTTTGAGTTTCTAGAAAGATGAAGTGTTACCAATTTGAGAAAACACGTTTTAGAAGGATATTAGTATTTCTCAGTAAATACATTTGCTAATTCATTTCTAAATTACAAAATTGTGCCATGACTTTTTATAAATATTTGTTAAAGTACTGAGAGTGAATGAATCAGCAGTAGACTTTTTAGTGCTTTCAATTCATGTTGGCAGTCATTTGAACATGTCTTTTGAGGTGTTGAGCACTAGTATAGTCATTTTCGTCAGAAATATTTTTATGATTTAACACTAACTTCAAACACTAAATATGTGGTTGCTTCTGTATAAAATGGGTGGTGGTCCTCATAGCATATTTTTTAACATAACTTCTTGGCATATATAGCCATTTTTCTGTAAACTTAAGGTAAAAGATAACTCCTTATATTGTAATTGTGTTGAAGTAAAATGTTTCTAGTATTACTTCTTTTTGAAGATAGTTGCTTGCTGATCTCTTAAGCTGGATGATGAAAGATGTGGGTGGAGTATCTTAAAGGGCAATAGACTAGAGATGAGAAACAAATTTAAAATGTGCACAGTGCATAGTGGTGGTAGAAGAATGCAACCTACTTGCTTTCCATAGGCTGTATTTCATCATTGTTACATAAAGTCCCTTTTGGCCAATTTAGTGAATGCTGCTGGGTCTTGGGGAAAAATCTTTTGTCTTTATTCACAGAAATAATTGTGGGGACAGAGAATAGTCTTTTTCTTGATTAGAAAAATGCATTTTATCTTTTTAAATTACAGTGATAATAGATTGTAATTATAGTAATAATTGTAATAATACCTTGGTTTTAGCTAATGATTTGTAGTGTGCCTCCAATTAATTTTGATTATCATCTCATGTGACATCCACATATTTTACTTGCCTTAAAAATCATACTTCAAAAAAAAAGGTCATACTTAAATTTGTTACTAAAAACTATTTGAACATCTTTAGGTTTAGGAGTTTACTACAAATGAGATGTTTATATGTGATTCTTAGCACAGATCAGATCATAAGAAAGCAGAATTCCTTCCATCTTAGGTGAGTAGGAAGGGCCTTGGGGAAAATTGACTTGTGTATATGTAACACATGTAATAAAATAGGCACTTCTCTTTACTTTAAAAAAATTGTTTGCCAGTTTAACCTTTTGCACTCGGATGTCGAGTGTGACTCGACATGGTTAGCATCGGTAGCAGCTCGAGAAAAAAGCAAGCGAGTGCAAAGGGTTAAAGACCTAAAAGCCTACAGCACCATAGCAATTTGGGAGGCAAAATGAGTTGGCCGTATAGAAATCTAACGTGGTCTAAATTCCTTAATCCCATTTAAGACCAATTTCATGTTTCTTTTGTTCTTGATAAATAAAAACTAAAATGACTGCCCCTTTGTCTCTGGGATGAATTTTTGGAGTTGGATTTTATGTTGAGACTAGAAGCCCGGTGCACAAAATTCGTGCATGGCGGGGGTTTGTCCCTCAGCCCAGCCTGTACCCTCTCCAATCTGGGACTCCTGGAGGGATGTCCGACTGCCCGTTTAGGCCCGATCCCTGGTGGGACATCCCTCTCACAATCCAGGACTGCTGGCTCCCAACTGCTTGCCTGCCTGCCTTCCTGATTGCCCCTAACCGCTTCTGCCTGCCAGCCTGATCACCCCCTAACCACTCCGCTGCCAGCCTGGTTGATGCTTAACTGCTCTCCTGTCAGCCTGTTTGCCCCCAGCTTCCCTCCTCTGCCAGCCTGGTCACCCCTAACTGCCCTCTCCTGCAGGGTTGATCACCTCCAACTGCCCTCCCTTGCAGGCCTGGTCCCTCTCAACTGCCCTCCCTTGCAAGGCTGGTCCCTCTCAACTGCCTTCCCTTGCAGGCCGGGTGCCTCCCAACTCCCCTCTCCTGCTGGCCATCTTGTGTCCACATGGGGGCAGGATCTTTGACCACATGGGGGCAGCTATATTGTGTGTTGCAGTGATGATCAATCTGTATATTACTCTTTTATTAGATAGGATAGAGGCCTGGTGCACGGGTGGGGGCCAGCTGGTTTGCCCTGAAGGGTGTCCCGGATCAGGGTGGGGTTCCCTTGGGGCGTGGGGCAGCCTGAGCGAGGGGCCTGTGGTGGTTTGCAGGCCGGCCACGCCCCCTGGCAACCCAAGGGGAGGCCCTGGTATCTGGAATTTATTTTCCTTCTACAATTGAAACTTTGTAGCCTGCGGCGGCAGCCATTTCTGTGGCAGTTAATTCACCTTCTACAATTGAAACTTTGTAGCCTTAAGTGGGTGAGCCCGGCCCGGGTGTGCGGAAAGCTTTGCTTCCCCTGTTGCCGCTGGCAACCCTGGCCTGCTCTCTCAAGCTCCATTCTGCCACCATTTGTTTGAATTTGTTTACCTTCTATAATTGAAACTTTGTAGCTTGAGTGGAGGCTTAGGCCTGCAACGGCTATGGAAAGCTTGGCTTGCTCTGTTACCTGGGAAACCTTGCTCTCTGTGGCTGTAGCCATCTTGGATGGGGTTAATTTGCATACTCACCCTGATTGGCTGGTGGGCATGGCTTATGTAGCAGAGTGATGGTTAATTTGCATATTACCATTTTATTAGAGAGGATTGTTAGGCTCAGTTCTGTTTTAGCTCTAAATGTGGGACAAGTTCTACCTCAGGGTAACCATGTTGCTTTATTTATTTATTTATTTAAATTTTTAATTGAATTTATTGGGGTGACATTGGTTAATAAAATTATGTAGGTTTCAGGTGCACAGTTCTATAATACATCATCTGTATATTGTGTGTTCAAATAGTGTTGTTTTCTATGACTGACCTTGAATTAATTTTTTTGTGTGTGTATTTTAAAAAATATGTTTTATTACTACCAGCAGGAGCGGCCTGCATGGGGTGGCAGGTACGCTGGGCTCAGGGTGTGTGTGGTCTGTGAGAAAATGATGATGACTGGAAAGCTTGAAGGAAAGGGGCTGGGGCTGGAGGCCAGCTCCAAGGGTTCTTCAGACGCTTAAAGGTATCATGGCATGCTAATGCCAAGCCGCTGACAAGATTAAGAAATTCTTGGAAATCTAGCTGCCTATCAGAGTTGTGGTCCAATTTCTTCATCATGCGGTCAAGGACACCCGGGTCCTTCTGGTTCTTTGTGAAGGCAGCCAGTTCCGTATTCACGAAGGTTAGGAACTCCGTCTTGGAGAGTGTGAAGCGGTTTCTGTCCTTTCCAGCGTACCTCATGTTGGAGTGGAGCGAGGTGCAGAGGCTGTGAGTGGCGCGGCGAGCTCTGGGTTGAATTAATTTAAAAATATATATATATATCTTTATTGATTTCAGAGAGGAAGGGGGAGGGAAAGAGAGATAGAAACATCAATGATGAGAGAGAATAAGTGATTGGCTGCCTCCTGCATGTCCCCTACTGGGGATCAAGCCTGCAACCTAGGCATGTGCCCTTGACCAAAATTGAACCTGGGACCCTTCAGTCCGCAGGCTGATGCTCTATCCACTGAGCCAAACCAGCTAGAGCTTGAATTAATTTTTTATGACTATATAATAAATTAGCCTTTTATTATATAGTCATCCTCCTATATAATAAAAGGCTAATATGCAAATTGTCCCCTCGGGATTTCGACCGACCAGGAGTTCGACTGCTCACTCTGACATGCACTGATCACCACGGGGTGGCGTGGAACGAAGGGAGGCCCTGGCTGGCAGCCAGCAGCCAGGGGAAAGAAGGCCCTGATAGGTCCTAATCACCGGCCAGGCCTAGGGACCCTACTTGTGCACGAATTTCGTGCACCAGGCCTCTAGTCTATATATGTAAAAGGCTAAGTGACTGCCTGGTAGCTATGACGCGCACTGACCGCCAGGGGGCAGATGCTTAACACAGGAGCTGCCGAGCTGCAGTGACTTAACAGCGGCGGTTCTCTTGGGTGATGCACCCCAGAACCAGAGAGGAGGGAGCCCATTTCCTCGCAGGGCCATGTGATTCCACCTTCAGTTGTGGGTTATGTTGTTGCTGGGGCACTGTCGGCCCTGAATCTGGTTTACTGCACACTTGCATTTGCGTTCCACACCCTGTATGACAGCAACTTTGCAGAGTGCCCTCTCGTACTCTGGGACCCCTCGGGGATGTCGGAGAGCCAATTTCAGCCTGATCCCTGCAGGCCAGGCCGAGGGACCCACCAGCTGGAGGGACCCCACTCACTCTGCAGACACCCTTCTAGCTGCGATGCCACCCCAGATGCGGCCGGCCAGGAAGGACCTCAGGAGGTTGTCTCCAGGGTGTGTCCGGCCTGTCTCGCCCAGTCCCGCCCCGCTGGCCACCTTCTAATTAATTTCCTTTCAACGTGCACAAATCGTGCACCGGGCCATGGTTCTAGTATTTAATAGTTTATCTTGTTATTAAAACTATCTGCCCATATAAATCAAATTGTATGTAAACAATGTCTTGTGTTTGTGTGTTCCATAGATGTACCAAAGCAAAGAAACAAACTTCTGGTGTGTGCATACCAGATGAAACTTGAGTGACAGTTATTTTTATGTATAATATTGGCTCTATTTAATTATTTCTTTAATCAGTAATTTACCCAAATTTGTAAATGTGGCAATTAAATTTTTTTGGCGTTAATGAGTGTTCTTACGTGACTTTGGGCAAGTCACATACTTTTGTGTCTCAGTCTCATCTATAAGATAAGGATACTAATAGTGCTTACCTCATATGGTTATTGTAAGCATTAAATTAGTTAATACATGTTTCAGTTACTGTGGCTACATGACAGTCAACTCAAACATTGAATGGTTTAAAACAAATATTTTGCTTACGAATCTTCGATCTGAGCAGGGTCTCGCCTGGTTAGGTCATTCCACTTGGTGTCAACTTGGAGAAGCATAAAGGCTGGAGACTGCAGTTTATAGAAAACTCATTCATGTATTTGTCATATATGTGGTGCCTGAGCTCAAGAGACTCAAACAGCTGGGCGCTAGAACAGCTGGGCTCCCCTGCATCTCTCTCTCTCTCTTTGAAATTTATCTTCATAGTTGAAAGTATTACAGAGACCCTCCTTTTCCCCCCATTGACTCCCTCTTCCTCACGCCTGCCCCCTCCTCAGGCCTTTACTATTTTCTATATCAGCGGTCACCAACCGGTGGTCCGTGAGGTCCGAAAGGTTGGTGACTGCTGGTTTATATCTATGGGTTATGCATATATGCATATAAATTCTTTGGTCTGTGAACTTTCTTCGCAGGATCTCTTCTGCGTGGTGTCGTCACAGCAGTCAGATTTCTGTACAGGGTAGTTCAGGGCTCCCAAGGTGTGTGTTCTGAGAGAGAGCTAGGCTGAAGCTGTACTGCCTTTATGACTTAGCCGTAAGATGTCTGGTAGTATCATAACTTCTGCAGTAGTCTTTGACCTGCTTTGATTCAAGGGGAGATAATATAGACGACGCCTCCACCCCCAAATATAGAACCCCTCCACCTCTTTTTTTTTTTTTTTTAATGTATTTTTATTGATTTCAGAGAGGGACAGAGAGACAGAAACATCAATGATGAGAGAGAATCATTGATTGGGCTGCCTCCTGCCCGCCCCACACTGGGGATCACCCTGCAACCCAGGCATGTGCCCTTGACCGGAATCGAACTGTGACCTCCTGGTTCATAGGTTAACGCTCAACCACTGAGCCACGCCAGCCGGCCTCCCCCTCCCCCACCACCTCTTGATGCCATGTTGTAATAAGAGCATGTGGAAGGATGAATATTGGTGTAGCCATATTTCATTCTGACAACACAGCACATAGAACAAAAGCAGGATATACAGGAAATAGTAAGCTGTTATGATAAAGAATGGGAAGTCAGATTTAAATAGTGTCTTATTATTTGTGATATACATTTTGATGTAGTGAATTACCTAATCCCTCTTTCCTTAAGAGAAAGTCATAAAATGTAACAGGCCAGGCAGTTTATAGTTTTCATGAAGTGCCTGTTTCTTTTAATGGTTCAGTTTTAGCTTTTAATCCCTTTGTCAATTCCTAGAATAAGGAGCATGGCACAAAATAATTGTAACAAATGGGGGTGAGGAATGGTATGGATAACTCAAAGTGTTTTCACTCTTAAATTGGATAATATCTGCTATACAACCTCAGACTTTTCAAAAACATAAAATCCTCTTAAATGCTTTGCACTGTTTTGAATTTTAACCTTTAATAATTTTGATTGTGTGGGAGAGACAGAGTAATCTTCTGAGTAGTTAGCGGCAAAATTTTTTTTGAAAGATGAAACATTGCCTGTTAGCTTACTTTGCTACCTATACCAATAAAAGAGAAAGATGCAAATTGACTGTACCTTCGTGATGCCCACCAGCCAATCAGGAGCGAGTATGCAAATTAACCCAACAAAGATGGCAGGTTAGTTTGCATACGCAGGCCCCGAGCTGCCGGGGGCAGGACGCTTGTGTCATCACCATGGCGATGATGTAGGCGTTCTGCACTGCCCCAGCCACTCCGGGCCTCTAGGCAGCGTGGGAAGGTGGAAAGGCGGCTCCAGGCTGGAGCAAAGGCAGTGCCGGCAGCCAGGGGAAGGAAGGCCCAATCGTGCACGAAGATTCGTGCACCGGGCCTCTAGTATGATTAGATTAGAACTCTTGTGTATGGTTTTGTTTACCTACAATTTGATAAATACTTTGGAAAACTATACATAGTATATTTATTTCTATCCAAAGCATGTTACCAATTACAAAGATAAACTAAGTTTATAATACTTGCTCTGACTCTGTTAAATATTCCTTAGACCAGTGAAATTACTGTCCCTTTTTTTATGCCACTTTTCTTCATTCTGTGTGGAAGACCATGTTCCAGTCTTAAAACATTAGAATTATAGAATATTTGTTTTAGAATAATTAAGGTACAAATTAGGACTGAAGACTTTTTAATGATTATATTTTTTATTGATAGAACGAAAATAAAACAGCCTGGTCTATTAGAGATTAGGGAGGTTCTTTTGTGGAACCTCGTTCTTTAACTTCCAGATCCTGAAGAAAAGTGGTTAGATGCCTTGCTCGTTCTGTTTTCCTACTACATTCCTTATTTATGGTACATTTTATCCTTTCTGTCACTCTGTATATAAGATAGCTCAGTGGTTTCTAACTTTTTAGTGTGAAAGTACTTATCCCTTTCATAATTAGTAACTTGACAATTTCAAGGTCTATGGTTGAGAAAGTAAACTAAAAACAATTTACAGACTTTGAGTAGTAGATGAAACGTTTTTCCAAATGAATATTTATATGGAACCCAATACAAAAAGACATAATATAGTATTTTATTAGTATTTATTTATTTAAATGTTTTTATTGATTTCAGGGAGAGAGGAAGGAAGGGTGGGGGGAGAAAGAGAGAAACAAGATGTGAGAGACATCAATTGGCTGCCTCCTGCACTCCCTACTGGGCATTAAGCCGAAACCCGGTTATGTGCCCTGTAGGGGAATCCAGCTGTCACATTTTGGTGCATGGGAGGATGCTCAACCAACGGAGCCACACTGGCCAGGGCAGTATTTATTTTTATAAGCTAGAAACTTTATAAAATCAACCAAAAACAGTAAAGCTTTTAGAAGAATTTAAATTTGAAGTAGGGTTTGTTTTATCATTCTGTTTTCTTAATTCTGTTTTGGCTGCTTAGTCATGAAATTTTGCCTTGCAGATAGGTACAGCTCGTCTTTCAGACTCTGTATATACTTTAGTTGTACTGATTGAGAGCTATAAAATAGTATTTCTAGTATAGACATTTTGTTTGAAAGACACCATTACTTAATTATCTTAATTATCTTTACTTCATATCACAAATGCAAAAGTGACCAGCCCTTCAAACTTATGCAACAAAACGTAATATTGTTTCATGTTAGTTAGCTCTTTAATTTGGAACTAGCCATTTGGCTACTCCCCTAGGAGAGGAGAGCATGCAGCAAGTTAATTTGTGAGTCTTCTTGGAAGGTGTTTAATTGGGAAAAGCATAAGGTATGTGACTGCAGACTAATTTTATGAATGGACATGTATAGGCCTAAATTAGGGTTGGGAAACGGGAGTGCAGAGTTGCAACTTTACTAATCAATGCCTTCATAGGAATTGGACATTCTTATATTTTAATTTTTGTGTGTGACAAGAGTAAATTTGATTTCAAATTATGCACCCATATCCTCTTCAGGTCCCTGTTCTCAACTCTTCTTTAAAGTTAGACATTTCAGTAGCTAGAAATTATTTCAGAGCAGGGGGAAAAAGAAGGACCCAAAGTTGCCCAGAAAAATCCACAGCACAAATGAATTTCCTCACAGATAGCTGAAAAGAAGAATGCAAATAAAGCTGTCCCTATCCATGTGACCTCAGAATGAATTTTAAATTCAGCAATTAACCTCAGAATAAAACAAAAATATTCCAGGTCACAAACATACTCCTTCCATTCCAGAGACGGTTAAGCTTTCCTCTCTATATACCAGGGGTAGGGAACCTTATTTCTGCCAAGGGATATTTATAACATCATTCGAGGACCATACAAAGTTATCAACTTAAAAATTAGCCTGCTATATTTGGTCAAACCATTAACTCACCCCTAATGCCTTGGTAGGGCCAGATCAATTGATTATGCAGGCCTTATATGGCCCTTGGGCCGGACGTTCCCTACTCCTGATACATACTCTAGGTCAGTGTTTCTCAAACATTTGCTCTTAAGGACTCTTTTGCTTTCTTAAATATTGAGGAATATGAATTATATATCAATAAAACTGTTAAAAAAGTTACTGAAGAATCCAGAGCTTTTGTTTTATTTTTTGTTAATCCTCACCTGAGGATATTTTTTTCCATGGATTTTTAGAGAGAATGGAAAGAAAGGGTTGGGGAGAGAGAAACATTGATGTGAGAGAGACACACTGATTGATTGCCTCCTCCATGTGCCCCAAGCGGACCAGGGATCAAACCTGCAACACAGGTACATGATCTTGACCGGGAATAGAACCCTCCACCCTTTGGTGCGCAGGCCAATGCTCCATCCACTGAACCACACCAGACAGAGCCTAAAGAGTATTTTTTTTTCAACTATCAGTACATTTTTATTTCTTTTTTTTTTTCAATGACATTTTTTTTATTGAGGTATTATATGTGTACATATCTTACCATTACCCCCCCCACCCCACACCCATACATGCCCTCACCCCCCAGAGTTTTGCATCCATTGTTTATGCTTATATGCATGCATACAAGTCCTTCGTTTGATTTCTTATCTCCCCCACCTCTCCCTAACTTTCCCCCTGTAATTTGAAAGTCTGTTTGTTGCTTTACTGTCTCTGTATCTATCTTTTTGTTCATCAGTTTATAATGTTCTTTATTATCCATAAATGAGTGAGATCATGTGGTATTTTTCTTTCATTGACTGGCTTATTTCACTTAGTATAATATTCTCCAATTCCATCCAAGTTGCTGCAAATGATGAGAATTCCTTCTTTTTTATGGCAGCATAGTATTCCATTGTGTAGATGTACCACAGTTTTCTGATCCAGTCATCTGCTGACGGGCACCTAGGCTGTTTCCAAATCTTAGCTATTGTAAATTGTGCTGCTATGAACATAGGGGTGCATATATCCTTTCTGATTGGTGTTTCTAGTTTCTTCGGATATATTCCCAGAAGTGGGATTACTGGGTCAAATGGGAGTTCCATTTTCAGTTTTTTGAGGAAACTCCATACTGTTCTCCACAGTGGCTGCACCAGTCTGCATTCCCACCAGCAGTGCACGAGGGTTCCTTTTTCTCTGCATCCTCGCCAACACTTGTCGTTTGTTGATTTGTTGATGATAGCCATTCTGACAGGTGTGAGATGGTACCTCATTGTTGTTTTGATTTGCATCTCTTGGATAATAAGTGACTTTGAGCATGTTTTCATGTGTCTGTTGGCCTTCCTTCTGTCTTCTTTTGAAAATATTCTGTTTAGGTCCATTGCCCTAAAGAGTATTTTTTAAAATGTAAAATAACTTTTCCAGTTAAAGAAATAGAAGTGACATTGTTTTATTTTTAATGTCTTTAATGCCTGGCTTAACAGCTAGGTCTCATCCATGCCTCTTGCAATGAATTAGTTTGGTTGAACTATGTGATGAAAATCTGGTCTCATACAAGATACTTAATGGGAAAGGAAGGAGTATTTTTTTAAAATACATTTTTATTTATTTCAGAAAAGAAGGGAGAGAGAGATAGAAACATCAATGATGAGAGAGAATCATTGATTGGCTGCCTCCTGCATGCTCCTACTGGGGATTGAGCCCCCATCCCAGGCATGTGCCCTGCCTGGGAATTGAACCCTGACCTCCTGGATCATAGATCGATGCTCAACCACTGAACCACACCGGCCAGGATAAGACATTTTTTGTAACAAGCATGGTGGAAGAATGTTTTTGCTAGTTCTCGGGGTGCATTTGTTGTTAGACACAAATCATTAAACTTACTAAATAGGTTCAAATTCAGTTTAATTCTTAGGTGTGAGCAAATAAGGTTGAAATGGGATTAGTAAATGTTTTTACTTTTAAAAAAAGTGTGCTGAAATAATTATGGTTGAAGTATGTTTGCAACTTGCAGATGATTGAGAAAAACAAATTACATATAGCCAGTATCAGATTGAGATACATTTTTTTTGTGTCTGAAATTTTCTGTAATAAAAACTTGGGATAGGGAAGCATACCCATTAATATAATACAATTTTTATAATTTACTGGTACTAAATTGCAAGTTGCTATAGATAGCTTTTGATGGGTTTAGTCTGAAAACATTCTTTCCGTTGACTGTTCTGTAATTGAAAATACTTCCACGTAGTTTTCCTGTTGGGAAGATATTTTTTAAAAAAAAACTGATTTGCTTTTAAAATGAATGAGAAATTGTGTTACCTTTCTTAAGATGTGAAATTTTCAGTATTTAAAATTACTCAAATAAAATTTTTGGTAAATAAAAAGGTTACTAACATGTCATACTTTGTTTAGTAAATAAAAAATAAAGGGGATTGATTGGCATTGTCAATTTTTTAGATTAGACTAAAAGACATTTTATTTGGACTTTGGGTAAAATCAGAGAAATTTATTGCACCCAGTTTTTTCTCTTCTGCTTTTTTATTTAGAAGGGAAAATACAGCCAAATTTCCCAACCGATTTGAGATGGAAAGAGGTAGGATGTGATGGCAGTTATATTCTTAGATTAATAAGTCTTCTAGTGATTTGCAAAATTGTAAAGATAATCTTTTGATTCTGATATACTTATAGCTAGAAACTATTCCTCCATTTTGCTTAGAACTATGGAAGGGATGCAAAGTGGTGACCTGTGTGCATATGTATGTGTGTGTGTGTTTGGTTTGTTTTTTGTAGGGTATAGTATTGGGGAGTTCATGACTGCCAAAAGTTGCTTAACTTACCCCATGCATATCTGGTTTTGAGGTACTAGCATTTTTTTTTTACTTTGATTTGTACTTTATTGCCGACTACATAATTTGAAGGAAATTATTTGTTACTTTCTAATGGAAAATACAGGTAGTATGCTTTGTATGGGGCAGAATATCAAATAGTAACCTTAATTAAATATTTATAAGATCATATTCATGTTAGTGAATTTCTAGGAATAACACAGCCTTTTTTCTTCTTTTGTAGCATAAGCAGTACTATAATGGATGTAGACAGCACAATTTCCAGTGGGCGTTCAACTCCAGCAATGATGAATGGACAAGGAAGCACTACTTCTTCAAGCAAAAATATTGCCTATAATTGTTGTTGGGACCAGTGCCAGGCTTGCTTCAACTCTAGTCCAGATCTGGCAGATCACATCCGTTCCATACATGTAGATGGTCAGCGAGGAGGGGTTTGTTTTGTCATTTCTTTTTTTTACTCCCTGTGTTCATTAGTTTTAGTAATTTATAATGGATAGTTAGGCTTTTTCCCCCCTCAAAGTAAAGGCTTTATTTTTTCAAATGTTTTTTTCCACCTTTTATTTGCAAATTTCCACTTGATGCAATCAAGTTAAATAGAACATATGATGTGCTCTTTAATTTGTTCTTAGGTATATTAGACTCTAAAGTATAGTCGGAATATTATAAATGAATATAGTATATTCCAAAGTTCTGATGTTTTCAGTTGAGGACATTTAGGAATTGACACTGTTTACAAATTCTGTTAGGGTGGTTCTAAATTATCCCTGAGGCTGAAATTAACTGGAAAGACCATTGGTATCAGGATTAGTGTATAAGTCCTATTAAATGAAAATCTGCACTTACTATTTGTGAGTGAAAACTGATCATCTTTTCCCAGGTCTTATCAGAGCTGATTTAGATAAAAAGTTCTGATTAGTCAGCCCTTGACTGGAATTGAACCTGTGACCTTTCAGGGCGAAGGCCTAAGCTCTACCCTCTGAGCCAAACCGGCTAGGGCAGTTCTGATAGTTTTATTGGATAGTAAATAAAGGGCTGAACTAATTAGGTGAGTCAAAGTGGAATGGAGCAAAATGTTTAGAATGTTATTTCTACTATTTATACTATTTACAGGTTTATCAAGGTTTGTCTTGAATAATTGCCATGTTTAGTACATTTTCTAAAATTAATGTTACATTGTAAATACAGATAGTTTATTAGGCCACACATTCTCCATCACCCTGCCATCGCTGTTGAGATATACTAAAATTAGGGTTTAAGTGAGTATGCAGCTGTTTCCAAGGTTGTATTGATAATGAGGTTCTATTATTGATCTTTTACCAAAAATACATATAATCATACAAACACCCCTAACATATTTACCCGTGATATTACATTTAAAACTTCTTTTAAGAAGTATTTGCTGTTGTCACAATATGTTGTAATGTGTTAGCAGTCTTTTGAATATTCAAGCTTGATAAGGAAACATTCGTCTTTTTTTTTTAAAATATATTTTATTGATTTTTACAGAGAGGAAGGGAGAAGGATAGAGAGTTGGAAACATTGATGAGAGAGAAACATCGATCAGCTGCCTCCTGCACACCCCCTACTGGGGATGTGCCCGCAACCAAGGTACATGCCCTTGACCGGAATCGAACCTGGGACCCTTCAGTCCGCAGGCCGACGCTCTATCCACTGAGCCACACCAGTTTCGGCTAAACATTTGTCTTATTATTAGATTTAATATATATGGCGTCTGGGTAGATACCAGATGGTATATTAATGAACTGTGCTCATCATATGGTTTTTCACTCTTTAACTATCTCAGTGGTTAGGCAACTTTGGTAAGAGGTTTCTCCACACCACACCTGCCCCTCCCCAATCAGGTTTTTGGTGAGAATTCTCTCTCTCTCTCTCTCTTTTTTAAAATATATATTGTTATTGATTTCAGGGAAGAAGGGAGGGAGGGAGTGGGGGGGGGGGAGAGAGAGAGAAGAGAGGAGAGGAGAGGAGAGGAGAGAGAGAGAGAGAGACATCAATGATGAGAGAGAATCTTTGATCGGCTTCCTCCTGCATGCCCTAAACTTAGAATCAAGCCCACAACCCAGGCATGTGCCCTGACCAGGAATCAAACCATGATCTGGTTCATAGGTTGACGCTCAACCACTGAGCCATGCTGGCCAGGCTGAGAATTTTCTTAACCAAGTTGATTTCCTACTCATTACTGAGTTGCCTTTTGTGAGTTAGTGCTTGATGTCACTTGATATATATCACTACAGTAGTCTTTTGAGCCATGGCATGATGCTTTTTAGTAACTTGACTTAGCAGCTATGTAAAGGATTCCGAGCTATGTAGAAGATCCCTGGGTTTCTCTTAGTAAATGTGGAAGAATTTCCATTTCTAATTCTTGGATTCTACAAGTTGAGTTGGCACACAGCCTTATGAGAATGTTTTCAGCTCTTTACAGATTTGTAGAAAAAATGTGACTTATAGATTGAATGTATCATGTAGTCACTGCAACTACATGCACCTTATTTCTTTTTTAATATATATATCTTTATTTCAGAAAGGGAAGGGAAAGAGAGATAGAAACATGAACAATGAGAGAGAATCATTGATTGGCTGCCTCCTCCATGCCCCTTCCTGGGGATTGAGCTCACAACCTGGACATGTGCCCTTAGCGGGAATCAAACTTGGGACCCTTCATTCTGCAGGCTGATGCTTTATCCGCGGAGCCAAACCAGCTAGGGATACATGCACCTTATTGATACTATAGAGCTAGACATGAAGTCTTGTTAATTTCTATAGTAAGTATAAGTTTGTTGAAATGAAAACCCCTATGTCATTTCTTGCATCCTTAATCATAAAATTACTTTGTTACAAATAATGATTCTTCTCTGGTTAATTTTAAGAGTAATCTTATTTTATATATATATATATGTGTGTGTGTGTGTGTGTGTGTGTGTGTGTGTGTGTGTATATATATATATATATATATATATGTATATATATATATATTGGTTTCTACAAACCAATCATTGGTGTATATACAGACTATGCTTTTAGAATGAAAGTATGGATGAGAATTTGAAAACCTGTGAATCTTGATCTGGTTTTATGCTTAAAAATAGGGTAGCTGTTGCCCTAGCTGGTTTTTCTCAGTGAATACAGCGCCAGTCTATGGACTAAAGCAGGGGTCCTCAAACTTTTTAAACAGGGGGCCAGTTCACTGTCCCTCAGACCGTTGGAGGGCCGGACTATAGTTTTAAAAAAACTATGAACAAATTCCTATGCACACTGCACATATCTTATTTTGAAGTAAAAAAACAAAACGGCAAAAACACCCGCATGTGGCCCGTGGGCCGTAGTTTGAGGATACCTGGACTAAAGGGTCTCTGGTTCGATTCTGGTCAAGGGCACATGCCCGGGTTGTGGGCTTGATCCCTAGTCGGGGGCGTGCAGAAGGCAGCTGATCAATGATTCTCCCATCATTGATGTTTCTATCTCTCTCTCCCTCTCCCTTTCTCTCTGAAATCAATAAAAATATATTTTTAAAAAATAGAGTAGCTGTTGGTTGGAGTGTGTGTGTGTGTGTGTGTGTGTGTGTGTGTGTGTGTTTAAATGGCCTCTTTGAAATTTGGAACTGGAAAAAAATTTTTAAGTGTACACTTCAGTGGCATTAGTACATTTACATTGTTGAACAACCATAATCACTGTCCATCTCCAGAACCTTTCATTATCCAAAACTGAAGTTTATACCCATTAAATAATAACTTCCTTGACTTCCCTTTCCATAGCCCCTGGTAATTGCTGTTCTACTTTCTGCATATAATAAGTGGAAAATAGCAGATTTTGATGACATAATTGTTTTTTAATTTCTTTTTTCTACCATATGTATTAAACTATTACAATGGAATAGAAGCAAATGAGGAAAAAATTGGTAACTCTAGAGGACTTTGTGCTTTTAATTATTGAAAGATAATTTTACTGAAGCAGTAGGTTAGTAAGATTTAAATATTATATTAAATCCTTTTTTTTCCTCATCCCACTTTGATCTTCACTTTGGAAAAAAACAAAACCGTCATGTAACAGCTTAAAAACTTCCTTTTCCCCCTTTAAACTATTTATGTTGCTGTGTCACTTTATACTTACAGTCTGAAGCCAGATGGAGTTAAGTTTTCCTGACCTTTTCATGTGGTTGGATACTTAACTCTATATTAAAAGTTATACTAACCATTTAAATAGCAAATTACAAATATACCCTTTTAAAAAAGAGTCATGAAATGGTTTTCTGCTGTTTAAAAAATAAAAACAGGCGCAAAAAATTAGTCTTTTTTGTTAAATGTAATAGAATTATTACATTTATTTCAGAAAGGGAAGGGAAAGAGAGATAGAAACATGAACAATGAGAGAGAATCATTGATTGGCTGCCTCCTCCATGCCCCTTCCTGGGGATTGAGCTCACAACCTGGACATGTGCCCATACTTTCATTTCCAAAACTAGACTGAGCTGTTTTACTAATCAAATTTCAAACCCCAGTGTTTTGATAGGTATGCAAACTTCATCTTGTAGGATTTCCGTGGTCCATTAAGATCCATTCATCTTCTGTTCTGTTTTAACTATTTCTTACTTTAAATACAGTTGCTAGAAAGAAATATGACAGCTTTTATTAAGTTTGCAATTGTATTCGTTCTTTGGTGTGTTTGAGGGGAGAGGACCAGAGGGTGATTGGGAGTGGGAGGGGGGGGGCAGTAGGATATTATTCAAAGACTTGAATGAGGCCAGTTTCCTTTATGTTATGTAAAATGACATTTGTAGACTCAGGGTTACATCAGATTTCTGCTAGGAGGTGAAATCAATCTTAGGAGGTCACTTTGCGTTTTTTTTTTATCCTCACCTGAGGATATGTTTTTATTGATTTTTTTTGTGGGGAGAGGGAAAGGAAGGGAGAAGGAGAGAAACATCCATGTGAAAGGGAAACATCGATCGGCTGCCCCCCAATTGGGGATCAAATCTGCAATCCATGCATGTGCCCTGACCAGGAATCGAATCCAAAACCTTTTGGTATATGGGACAACACTCCAACCAGCTGAGCCACCCAGCCAGGGCTCACTTTGTGTTTTGATTGTCATTCTGAAATCTCCTGAATACAACATGAGATTTGTCATTCTTTTGCAATACATGAAAAATATTTTAGGTTTTTAACTAAACATTTTTGTCCTCTGTTTTATTACATATCTTTAACAGAAATTGAAAACGTTAATACATTTACTGTGGCTAAAAGTAATGATACAAAATTATAGCTATCATTTTAGACAGATCTTGAAAGAGCAAACTGGTTTGAGACAAAATAGGTATAAAAAATATGCTTCTCTTTTGTATGTTCACATTTTGTAAATGAAAGTATTTTTCCCTGAGAAATATTAGAACTTAAAGGAACCCTAAAATCATCGTCTAACCCCTTCCTGATTTTATTTTTTACTATTTTATTTAAAAAAATATATTTAAAATATGTTTTTATTGATTTTAGAGAGGAAGGGAGAGGGAGATAGAAACATCAATGATGAGAGAATCACTGATCAGCTGCCTCCTGCACACACTCCCTCCCCCACTGGGGATCGAGCCTGCAATCCGGGCATGTGCCCTGGGCCGGAATCGAACTTAGGACCCTTCAGGCCGTATGCCAATGCTCTCTATCCATTGAGCCAAACCAGCTAGTGCTAAAAAAATATTTTTATTGATTTCAGAGAGGAAGAGAGATGAGAGAGAGATAGAAACATTAATGATGAGAGAATCATTGATCAGCTGCCTCCTACACGTGCCTCACACGGGAATTAAGCCTGCAACCCAGGCAATTGCCCTGACCAGAAATTGAACCGTGACTTCCTGATTCATAAGTAGACACTAACCATTGTAAGCACTGGTGGTACGTGTGTATCGCATGAAAAAAGCTTCCTTTTTCATGCACAGTTGCAGAAAAACCTGGTGGCAGTTATTTTGAGAAGGTATCTCCAATGTCTAATATAAACAGTTTTTCTGTTAACTGGTCTTATAGAATATACATCATCTTACATTTTTACCGTGTTTTGGAGTTATCAAATGTGTGTTCGTAGTGTTTGTGATGAAAAAGCAAATAAGAGACTTAGATAAGTGGTTTCTCCCCAAATTACATAGCTGTGAAGTGTGAAAGCTTACTAGAATTTAGTCATTTACTTTTGTTCTATTTCTGTTACATGTAATACAACCTAATATAGCATACATCTGTCATCAGAGGGTGGACTATGAACCTCTCTGCCTCAATGTTCTAATTAATATGGCTAAATAATCTTAATTCATTTTAAGATAGGATAGAGGAACCTTAAGAGGTTTTATTTTCGAACTTTCATATTTGGGTTTAATTCCTATGGTGTTTGGTTTTTAGAATTTTTGCAGTGAGAACGTTTCTAAAAATTAGGTATAAAAATATTTTTAACAAACTGACATCAGAAAAAGACTGAGGTTTGAATAAAGATTCTTATGTCAGATTTTGGACTACCTGTTTTATCCAAGGGATTTTCTAATATAAATTAGGAAAGGAAATTAGGTTTTAAAAATTTTGTGGATCCTTGATGTGGATTTTTAGTGCCATTTTGTGTATCAAGACTGTCCTTGTGCAAGTTTATTGCTTCCTTCTTCTTGCCCCCTAGTTATTTTTCAAATATTTCACAAGTATTTCATCCAAATATGGGTAAACATAATTAGCTTTGGTCTCTTTACACTTAATTTCATTTCCTAAAATATTCACTAGGTTAAATGTTATGGTTTTTCTTTGAATTTGAAGGTGTTGCCCTAATAGTGTTACTAGAAATTATTCCATCTCGAGTCTATACCATACCTACTCACAATTAAGGCTGTTATCTGATGGAATTACAGGAACTGCCATTGCCTCCGAACTTAAGTTTATTCATAGGGGGAAAAAATTAGAAGTTAGAGATTTGTGGTTTCTCTCAAATGTAGTGGTTGGTTAATATTAGGTTAGGGCAGTGTTTGAATATTTTATAATTTTGTACCCAAACACTCGTTTTAAGGCATTTCTGATTTTCGGGTATGATTTGTGAAAATTTTAAACCAAGCTTTGATTCCTATTTATTACCTGGATTAAAAATTTAAGACATTAAGAGTCTAATAAATCTTCAGTCAGGAAATTGATAGAGATAGCATTATTATCTTATGTGATTATCAGATGTTATTGAATTAGTTTCCATAACAGACAGGTGTAGCTTCACATTTTTTTCCTTTTTTTCTGAATTCATTTAAAAGTTAGCTTTTAATTTTGGGAACTTTAGCATTCATTTTATAAATGTGTACTAGGTCAGGAATTTTAAGTATGAAGGAGGAAATGTTAATGACTTATATCTTCTTAAAAAGACTAAAAAATCTTTTGTGGAATAAGGATATAAGATAACTTTCTGAACAGTCACATCAAACAATGTTGCCTAGTTAGACCTATCTGATGTAAAATGGTTTTGGTTTTGAGTAAAAATTGATCTGTTATTTTAATGATTGCTTCCTCAGTTCTGTGTGTTTTTTTTCCCCCCCAAACATATTTTATTGATTTTTTACAGAGAGGAAGAGAGAGAGAGATAGAGAGTTAGAAACATCGATGAGAAAGAAACAGCTGCCTCCTGCACACCTCCTACTGGGGATGTGCCTGCAACCAAGGTACATGCCCTTGACCGGAATCGAACCTGGGACACTTCAGTCTGCAGGCCGACGCTCTATCCACTGAGCCAAACCGGTTAGGGCATGTGTGTCTTTTTCTGTTTATGTGTAGTACGTTATAGTCTTCAACGTGTGGCTCTATTTATAATTGTTCTTACCTCAGAAAAGAACAGAGCTTAAGAAATGGTACTTTGAAGGTGATTATTGCAATAGATTTGTATTTCTTTTTTTAAAACTAAAAAAAAATGATTTCAGAGGGGGGGGGGAGAGAGAGAGAGAGAGAGAGAGAGAGAGAGAGAAACATCAATGAGAGAACCATCAGTCGGCTGCCACCTGCACACTCCCTGCTGGGGATCAAGCCTGCACCCTAGGCCTGTGCCCTGACAGGGAATCGACCATGACATCCGGGTTCATGGGTCTACGCGCAGGCACTACACTGAGGCACACTGCCTGGGAGGGATTTATAATTTTTTTGCTGATTTTAGGAATCTTTTAATATCCAGTGTGATGGCAATATAATCAATTAGAAAATTGATTTTCCAAACTCAGTCAAAAATGTAAGTTATTGTGATGATAGAGTAGCTCATGCCCATTGCTTTTGGAACTATGTTAATTTGACATTTTGCATTAGATTTTGTTTCCAATTTAAGATAATTGAAAATATTTTTAATGAATAGAACAATGTAAGAATAAGTAGTGGGCATGTGATAATAGAAATTTAGGAGCAGGGAATTTGTAATTTGATAGTTAAGTTGTATTATTCATTCTTTGAAGATGCAACTATCAGTATCCACTAATGAACATTTGACTCTTGATTTTTTTCATTGTTTATATCTGTTTTCTTATTTTGGTTAATGCTTACACAAGGATTTTTTTTTTTCCTATTCATTTTTAGAGTGGGAGCAAAGGAAAGTGGGGAGAGACACAGAGAGAGAAAAACATTGATGCAAGAGAGAGACATTGATTGGTTGCCTACCGCACCCAGGTACTTGCCCTTGACCAGGAATCACTCTACCCTTTGGTGTGTGGGCTGACACTAACCACTGAGAAACATGGGCCAGGGGTATGTTTTCTTGATAATTACAGTTAATACATGCCTGTTTCCTCATATAGTAAATACAAAATGGTTCATAGACCTAGTTCCTGGGGATGTTTTGTTAATTTGTATATTTCCTTCTGAATGGTACTTTGGCATTGGTGTCTTAGTTCCTTATTGAGGGAATGGGCAACAGCCTTAAGGGGGAAGGAAGGGTTCCAATTTCTTATACCGGAAGTTCAGTTTAACCTTAAGCATTTGATTGGCTCTTTTTGTCAATTGAAGGCTTACAACATGCTCATTTGAGCTTAGAAGGAATAAAACTGTTGAAATATGTACTGAAAATTATTATTGCTCTTTTTTTTTTTAACAGGTATTTGTTTGCTTATGGAAAGGTTGTAAAGTATATAACACTCCGTCAACCAGTCAGAGTTGGTTACAGAGGCATATGCTGACACACAGTGGAGACAAACCTTTCAAGGTAAGTAAATGTATGTGAGTTTTATTTTTTAAATTTCAATGTAAATTGAGAAGATTCTTAATGGGCATACTTTTGCCCTTAAAAAATTTTTAAAAGAACCATTTGTTTTAACATGTTAGTAGATGTAATAGTGGACAGATCAATGACTTGAATGCATGTGTGGTTTTTTTTTGTTTTTTTTTTTTAAATCCTCACCTGAGGATATTTTTCCATTGCTTTTTAGAGAGAGTGGAAGGGAAGGAGGAAAGAGTTTGGGGAGGGAGGGAAACATCAATGTAAGAGAGACACATCTATTGGTTGCTTCCCATACTCGGATTTTGGGATTCTTTAAACTATTCTCTTGATCTTTTCTTTTTGTAATTGTGATTTTGATTCTTGTGAGTCATCTAATATTAAGCTTCATCATGGCTAAGTTGTTTCAACCCAGTCTTGCTTACAAATACTTACTTAACTGAAAAAAAAAATTAGTTTTATATAGCATGTTTAGTGATTGTTTTGATTTTCTTTATTGTCTATGTGGCTGTGGTTTGTCTGGATAAATTTGTGTGTATATGTTTGAAACTGTTTCAGGTAAGCTCGCTTTTTCCCCGTATTCTGATATTTCTGTTTTGAACACAGTATTTATAGTTATTTAGTTGTCTTGGGTTCATTTATTTACTGTAACTTTTCCTTAGCAACTAGTCTTCTATAGCTCAACATGATGGATTTCTTTCATAATATTGACATTTGAGTAACTTCTCATTGTGATAGAGTAATGATTAAAAAACAGCCTTTCTTTCAAGTCTGAATTGGCCAATCTTTTTAGGTATTTTGGAACTAAGAACCTAACCTAAAAGGTTGAAGAGTAAAGAAATTTTATCAAACCAGACTTAAACTATTATATACTCACTCTAAAGTGGCTTATAGTTGGTGCATTCAAGCACATTCTGGTAATTTGTTGCAGGACACAGTGGGTAATACTAGTATTACATCATTCACTGTGATGAGTGAATGATGAGTGATGAAATAATTTCTTCAGTTCCTTTATGATTTGCTCTATAATGGTAGTGATACTGCTCATGTTAAAATCTTTTACTTATATTCAGCTTTAGTGAGGTAGAATTGACAAAATTATAAGATAGTTAAAAGTATATTGTGACTTGATATGTGTATATAATTGTGAAAGGATTCCCTTCATTTACTTATTGCATCCATCACCTTACACACAACACACACATTGCAGTGAGAATCTTTTGCTTTTCAAGACTTTCTCTGTAATAATATAAAGCTTTAAAAACCCTAATTTGCTATCTTTTATTAATTCTTTGCCGTTTTGTATGTCTGTGTGTGTCTGCATTTGAAGCTCCCATGTTGTGTAGCCTTGGCAGCCAAGTTGTAGGAGGCTCCCACTCAGACAAAGATGGTGTCTATAATCTATAATAATAAAAGCGTAATATGCTAATTAGACCTGCCAGCTGAACGACCTTCTGGACGTCCTTCCGGACGAAGCCAGGGCTGCGAGGGTCAAGCCCCTTGATTGAATTTTGTGCATCGGGTCTCTAGTTGAGTATAAATAAGGATAATATAGCTGCAATGCTCATCATGATACTAAAAAATAAAAAAATCTCTCCTGTCCCCTAAAAAAGAATTGGTCACTGTTGGAGAATGGTAGGAATCTCATTATTTGGAAAGCCATAAGAATAGAGAGGTTCTTCTTTTATTATATGAACTGTGCCACTAGGTATCCAGATCCTGGTGTCTGAGTTGCACCCATAACCAATTAAATGTGATTCTCTGGGGTATGTTGCCTGGCATTGCTTTATTAAAAAAGATCTTTCAGATAATTCCGATGTGCACCCCCACATAAGAAACTCTGTTCTACGAGATACTTCTCTTATGGGGGACCTTATTAGAGAAATACCACCTATGATATAATAGCTACTACTAAACATTTCTCTGATAAATGTGGTTACCAATTCAGTGCTCTTTGAGAGGAAGAAAGGTTTATGCTTTGTTTACCATGTGCATGTTGCATGTGGAATTTTTATTAATTTACTCTTCTCTAGGCCTCCTTGATACCACACTTGCCTGTTTTTCATCACCCCTCACACATGCTCCCAAGCTCAATGGCTGCTCCCTTTAGTCTGCGTTGCTGGCCTCTGCTCTACCTGACTTCTAAATGTTGGAGAGCACTCTCTTAAGAGCTCTCACCCTCGGTGAGAATATAAATAAATACTATTTATATTCTAGTTACTCTTAGATATGTATCTCTAGCCCCAAGTTTCCTTCTTGGATTCCAGAATAGAATATTCACCTTGCAGGTCTAATAGAGCATTTTGAACTTAATTAACATGTACAAAATATTGAGGTTTTCCATTTCAAAAATGGTTCTACTTGAGATTCAGTAAATAGTAAGATCATCCATCCAGTTACACTGGTTTTAAGAGCCCTGCATTATTCTTGACTTCTTTCTAAACTTCTGTATATTCCTTCTATCTGCAGTAGCAGATCCTGTCAATTTGACCTTCAGTACATTTTGAATACGATTGCTACTTCTCACCCTACTCTTTTATCCTCAGTTCATCTTCTGTGGTTGTTATTCACTACTATTTGAAATTCTTGGTAACTTCTCTCTCTTTCTAAATTAAAATTCACATTTAAAAAAAAAATCCTTACCTGAGGATATCTTTTCCATTGACTTTTATTATTATTTTTTCAATGGGATGTATTTTATCTTTTTTTAAAAAAAATCTTTATTGTTGAAAGTATTACATAGGTCCCCTTTTAGCTCCTATTTACCCCTATAGTCCGCTACACCCTCTATTCCCAGGCTTCCACCACCCTATTGTCTGTGTCCATGGGTTATGCATATATGCATACAAGTTCTTTGGTTAATCTCTTTCTACCCACCCACCTTTTACAGAGAGTAGGAGGGAGAGGGACAGAGAGAGAGAGAGAGAGAGAGAGAGAGAGAGAGAGAGAAAGGAAGAAACAGAAACATCTATGTGAGAGAGACACATGAATAGGTTGCCTTGTGCACATGCCCTGACCAGAGCTGGGGATCGAGCCTGCAACTGAGGTACGTGCCCTTGACCAGGAAATGAACCAAACCCGTGACTCTTAGGTCTGAGGGCCAGTGCTCTAACCACGGAACAAAACTGGCCAGGGCAAAATTCACATTTCTTAGCTTGATGCAAATAAGGTCTTCATTCCTGATTCTTGCTTTCATCTCTAACCTCATTCGTTCTCTTACTATATATCTTCATAGGAAATTGTGTTCTGGCGATAGTATGGCTACTTGTAGTTCTCAAATGGATCACACCGTACCTCCATTATGGTTTTTTGTGTAGGCTGTACTTCCTACCTGGAATTTTATTGATTGATTGATTTGAGAGAGAAACATAAATTTGTTATTCCACTTGCTTATGCACTCATTGGTTGTTTCTTGTATGTACCATGCCTGAGGATGGAACTCTCAATCTTAGCATATTAGGATGACAATCTAACTAACTGGGCTCTACCTGGAATTTTAAAAAGCCTTTATTTGGGAAAATTTTTAGATTTATGGACAAGTTGTAGAGATAGTGCAGAGTCCTCCTGTACTTTCACCCAGTTTGTTTCCCCTGATGTTATCATCTCATGTTACTTTGGTACATTTATCAAAACTAAGAAACCAGCATTTTTCTACCTGGAATTTTTGTTTTCCTTAACCTTTTGCACTCGGATGTCGAGTGTGACTTGACACGGTTAGCATCGGTAGCAGCTCTTTTTATACTCTTTGAATGTATCAATAATTTGAAACATAAAAAAATCCAAATAAATAAGTTTGTATGAAAAGAAACTCTAGTTTTTTATTCTACTGCCGCGCTTTGTAAAATCTGGGGTATTTAAAAAATTAAATCTCAAGTAGAATAAAGGAATCGAGAAAAAAGCAAGCGAGTGCAAACTGTTAATATTACCTGTTAATAAATACTGTTATATCTTTTGTGAAACTGGTATTTTCTGCTTTATGTTTCAATAGCCCCTTATGGAGTTTCATAGTACTTCATATTCTTAGTACTGGCAAAGACACTCTTAGTCATTTGAATAAATCTTTTTTTTTTCGGGGGTGGGGGGGTGGGGGAAAACCCTAATTCCATGTTTCAAATTTTAGAACAGCTACTTCACCACAGTGGACATAGAGTGTTTCAGTGGATTTGGGAGATAGAACATGTAAAACATTCAATATCCAAAAACCAGGTTTTTTTCCCTAATTGTTGAAATGGTGCTTTTTCATCAAAACACCATGTGAGATGGCTTAAGTTCCGGGGTCATTGTTGTATGTGTGGGTGAAAACATGAATATTTGAACACTAAAATACCACTCAGTACCATGAAATGCTCATGTTACCAGGAATGAAGGTGCTACAGGCCATTTGAGGCAACAGCAAATTGTCTCGCACCTGTTCTCTGTGACACACACTAATGAGTGGAATATCATTTAGATGACACTTAAATTATTTTCTCCTTTAGGATAAAAGGATTTGTATTTAAGTGAAATGTGTGTGATTGTGATTCTATTATATTTATTTTTAATAAAAGTACTCTTTCTCACTCTAAATTTTTTAAAATATATTTTTATTGATTTCAGAGAGGATGGGAGAAGGAGAGAGAGATAGAAACATCAACTATGAGAGAGAATCATTGATGGGCTGCCTCCCGCACACCCCCCACTGGGGATCAAGCCAGCAACCCGGGCATGTGCCCCTGACCGGAATTGAACCCGGGACCCTTCAGTCCATAGGCCGAGGCTCCATCCACTGAGCCACACAAGCCAGGGCTCACTAAATTTTTATAGATTTGTTTATGGTCCTTAATTGATGAATGATCAAAATCAAAGAAAACAATTTTCTCTTAGAATTCTCATTATTGACTTTATTTTCAGAGCATTGAATCATTGATTTAGTTGTTGATTAAAATAAACTTGTGATATTTACTCTCAGTTCTAGATGTACCAGGGCCTATTCTTTGTAGTCTTGAAGGATCCCAGGAGAAAATGAATCTGCCAAACCTACTGGGTACCTTATAATTAAGGATAATACCAGTAGAATCATACCACAAAATCCTTCTGATTTTAAACCTGAGGGGTTGGATCTAAACTGTTACTGTCATCTGCCTTTTAATTATAGTCAAGTAGCTGTTCTAAAATTTGAAAATGCGGAGCTTTTTTTTAGCAAATTTGTTTGACTAACCAATATTAAACTGAGAACCCAAGGACCACGACTTTTATTTATATTATACGAGAGGCCCGGTGCACGAATTGGTGCATGGGAGGGGGCCCTCAGGGTGGCCTGTGGGGATTGGGCCGAAACCCGCAGTCCAATGCTGCCTATAGTTTCTACCTGCCACTTCCACTCATCCCGGTTCCACTGCACCTGCCGTGGGCTCACACCCAGTCAATCCTTATCAGGAGAGGCTCGCACTACTGCCAACAGCGCTCACTAGCCTTGAGCCCTGTGTCTGGCGTCCTCCTGAGGGGAGTGACCTGTGGGATCGGGCTGAAACCAGTTCTCCGACATTCCCTGAGGAGTCCCGATTGCAAGAGGGCTCAGGCCAGGCCAAGGGACCCCACTAATGCATGATCGGGCCAGGAAGGGACCGCAGGAGGGCTCCAGGGTGTGTCTGGTCCATCTCGCTCAGTCTCGGCCGGAACCCAGCAGCAACCTAACCTACCAGTCGGAGCGTCTGCCCTCTGGTGGTCAATGCATGTCATAGTGACTGGTAGACTGGTCATTCTGGTTGGTCCTCCATTTGGTTGCTGGGCTTTTATTATATAGGATAGCTAAAATCTATTGGATAGTGCAAAACTAACCTATACTAGTAAGTGTAATTCCACTTAAAAAGCACTCTCAATTCAGATGCTAAACAGTTGGTCTATGTTTAGATATTATAAAATTTGCAGTTGCAGAGCTAGAGTCACATACCCAAGTTGTTCAAACATACTTAAAAGTTTTTCAGTAATTAAGTATTGTGTTTTAAATTAAAAATCAAAATGGTTATTAAGAAAATACAAATAAAAACCATAAAGGGCCCTAGCTGGTTTGGCTCAGTGGACAGAGCGTCGGCCTGCGGACTGAAGGGTCCCAGGTTCGATTCCAGTCAAGGGCACATGCCTGGGTTGAGGGCTCCATCCCCAGTGTGGGGTGTGCAGGAGGCAGCCAATCAGTGATTCTCTCCCATCATTACTATTTCTATCTGTCATTCCCTTCCCCTTTAATAATTAAAAAAACAACAAACCATAAAGGCACTACTTCTTACTAGATGGTTTTAATAAAAGAAAAGAAAAATAAATGTTTGGCAAGGATATAGGGCTGATGGTTATACAACATTAATACACAACACTAAATTGTATTCTTTAACATAGTATGATATGTGAATTTCACCTCAATCAATAATAAAAATTAATTTAAATACAGTTAAAAATTTGGTTTCTTAGTTATAGTAGCCTTACTTGGCTCTTGGCTCCTGTAGTCGACAGGGTCGTTCTATGGTAATATGGTAATCTGCAGAAGATGGAAACTTTAAAAAGCGTTATTCTTTCTTGGTACTCAAAGAATGTGTAGTAAATTTTTACATTCTAAGAATTCAGTAACCATTAGATACTAAACTTCTCATGGTTGGGGTCTATAGCTGAACATTCTTGTTGCAGACTATCTGAGGACCACACTATTCATAGGGGCCTTGTAAGAAGTAAATCCAGTATTATTTTAAAGTACGTGATATGGCTGACTGCTTCTTTTCAGGATTCCCATAGCACTCTGTGCCTTACCCCTGTTGTAGTCCTTTGAAATTACTTTATATGTATGTCTTGGAGACCACATGTAAGCACTTTCAGGGTAAAAACTATATCTCAGTCATCCTTATACTGACAGAATCTTGCATAGTACTGGACATAAAATAGACAATGATTTGAAGTAAACCTTGAATCATTCCTCTGCCTCTTAACTTAGTGAGCACCCTAGAATGGGCAAAGATTTTTATTAGTAATGCTGAATAGCTTTAGAGCCCATATGACTCTTGTATTTCAAATAAAAAGAATAATTATTAATGGCATTATATAAGAAGGTTGCTGTAAAGTGTTTTAGCCAGCATTGGTTTTATCAGGTTCCCTAAGCAGTTCATTTCTGCTGATACATACAAATATACCTATGACTTAAAATGAATGGGAAGGTTGAGTTGGGATAAGGATCTAGATATGCAGTGAAAGTGTAAGAATCTCCTCAAAGGCAGTTTTATTATATTATTTTTATTTTTATTATTATTTTTAAAAATATATTTTATTGATTTTTTACAGAGAGGAAAGGAGAGGGATAGAGAGCTAGAAACATCGATGAGAGAGAAACATCGACCAGCTGCCTCCTGCACAGCCCCCACTGGGAATGTGCCCGCAACCAATGTATATGCCCTTGACCGGAATCGAACCTGAGATCCTTCAGCCCGCAGACCGACGCTCTATCCACTGAGCCAAACCGGTTTCGGCCAAAGGCAGTTTTAGAGAGACTTTTCACTTAGGCGGTTTTAGAGAGACTTTGTGAATAAAATTAGGATCTCTACTAATAGAGGGTTGTGTTGTGTTTTTAGAAGTTAAAAATGGTAGAGGTGCCTATTGAAAGACCCTGAAACATGTAGATTTTTTGTGATGTAATATAAATTGAACCACCTGGGAATAATCTGATGCATGTAATTGGTTAAACGTAACAGATTTGTATGGCTGGAGTTTGGTTGTCAAGTCAGAAACTAAGTCAATAAATTACTAATAGAAAATATACCAGACACTAGCTGTGGGTTTTGCTATTTGGGGTTTATTTTGGAACATGTTATTTGTTTTACATAACATTCATTTGTTAAAAGACCTGTAAATATTATTTCCTAAGATCTAATTAGAGATCACCCACTTTTACTATAACTAATTTGTATATTATAATTTTAATGTATATGATAATTTTAGTGATATCCAAGTGTTCTGCATTCATTGTTGGCATAGCAGATCCACCAGGTTGATTTGAATAGCTAACCTTTTGTTTTCTCAATCTTACAAGTACAGAAGGCTAAAGAGGCAGTAATTAATGGAACTTATAGAGAGGCTGCATAAGCCCAACTCTGAGCATAAGTCTTCTGTGAGAGGCTAGATTTAATAGTTTAAAAGTCAGTGTTACTGCCCTAGCTGGTTTGGCACAGTGGATAGAGCGTTGGCCTGTGGACTGAAGGGTCCCGGCTTTGATTCTGGTCAATGGCATGTGCCAGGATTGTGGGTTCGATCCCCAGTAGTGGGCATGCTGGAGGCAGCCGATCAATGATTCTCTCTCATCATTGATGTTTCTATTTCTCTCTCCCTCTCCCTTCCTCTCTGAAATCAATAAAAATATATTAAAGAAAAAATCAGTGTTACTGCCCAGCCAGTATGCCTCAGCTGTTAAGCGTTGACCCAGGAACCAAGAAGTCGCCAGTTTGATCCCTGGTCAGGGCACATGCCAGGGTTGCTGGCTCGACCCCCAGTAGGCAGAAGATCGATGATGATCGTCTTCTCTCATCGATGTTTGTATTTCTCCCTCTCCCTTCTTCTCTGTCTAAAAATCAATAAAAACATTTAAAAAATATCTGAATTATTACATTTCTTTCCTATCTGTTAGAATAGCAGGTTGGTTTTGAAATAGCATATGTTGTAAGATAAAAATAATTTAAAAAATCTGGAATGCAAGTAGTTGGTAGGTATCTTAATTCTTTGGTGTAAAGTAACTTATTGCTCCTCTTACAAAAGTGGTTAATTCAAAACCAGATTTTTCTGGAAAGAAGGATCCACTGTTTTTGTCTTGTGTATAGTGGGAGGAGCAATAAACTGGGGAATCATGAAACTTGAGTTTTATTTTCCAGCTCTGCCACTACCTAATGTATATGACTTTGGGCAACTTATAAAATAAAATGAAAGGGTTTTTATTTCCTGGAATGAGTTCTATAGCTTGCTGATTTACTTCTGAAAATGTACTTGTTCCCAATACAGCATCCCTGATATCCTTTTTTATTTTTATTTAGTGTGTTGTTGGTGGCTGCAATGCCAGCTTTGCTTCTCAGGGAGGGCTAGCTCGCCACGTACCCACACACTTCAGTCAGCAGAACTCCTCAAAAGTTTCTAGCCAGCCAAAGGCCAAAGAAGAATCTCCTTCTAAAGCTGGAATGAACAAAAGAAGGAAATTAAAGAACAAAAGACGACGCTCATTACGTAAGTTGTTTCGCTGAAAATCTGTGTGTATTACATTGCTTTTGTTTATATCTTGTTCTTTCATGAAAAACAGGTTTTACTGTTTTATCTACTTTTGTTAACAGTAATAAACAGGATAACTGTGGGACAATGAGAATTCAATGACAGTTTTATCTGTAGTAGCTAAGAGTGTGAGTCTCTATGGCTTTAGAATACAAACTATATAGAATTATATTTTGAGGGCAACTTTGATTTTGTTCTAAGTTAAGAAAATTTAAAACATGGTGGCAGTGTTGATGTTTCTAAGAGTTTTTCTAAAAAATTGACCATGTTAAAGGTAAAGTACAAGTAAAAGTTAAGATAGGTTATACCTGCTCCAAAGTGATGTGTGTGTGAATAGCAAAACTATTTTTGTGTTTCAGCACTTCACAGTCTATTGTAACACACACATACAATTGTTATGTGCTTAATTACTAGATTATGAGATAGATCCTGGATATTTAGGATAGAACACAATTAGATGACAAGACTTGTAAATGTTGGGAGCAGGAATTGACTTTGAAACCCCAGAGCCCTGTGTGGTTCTTAGTGTCAACTAGCTAACTAAATACATCTTGAATGAAGAAATATGAGTGAAGCTGTTATTGAAACGGGAGGCCACTGCAAGGGTGAACTAGAAAGAAAAAATGATTGCATCTTATTTTTTCTCTTGGGATTTTTGAGTAGAGTGTAGGAGAAACTCCAGACACTAATCCAGACTATAAAGCAGACAATTATCTCTAAAACATTGAAATTTTTTTTGTTACTACAAAGCTATAGTGGACAGATGAACAAACGACAAGTGAAAAATAAACCTCTTTAAACTCTTAACTTTCTTATTGTTGAAATTAAACATTTATTTTTCAAAGTTCTACTGAATTTAGGTTATGGATCCAGTTACCTTTTGATTATGAGGCTCTTCAGTTAAAAAAAAAAATGCTTGTGTACATAATTCTAACATATGTGTATAGTATATACGGTAATACTGTTAATGCACATCATAAAACAGTTACCAAGAAGGACTATTGAAAAGTAGCGAGTTGAAAGTGATATTTTCTTCCCTTACTCTAATGGATCAGGACACTCACCTACTTTGGAGACTGTTGTTCAAGTTTAGTATTCTTTTTTGTTGTCGTTAATGCTCACCTGAGGATATTTTTTCCATTGAAAAAGTGAGAGTGGAGTGGAGAGAGGTGGGGTGTGGGGGGGGGGAGAGAAACATTGATGTGAGAGAGACACATGGATTGGTTGCCTCCCACATGTGCCCTGACTGGGGCCAGGGATCAAACCTGGAACCCAGGTACATGCTCTTAACTGGGAATCAAACCTGTGACCAACAGTAACCACTGAGAAACACCAACCAGGTCAAGTTTAGTATACTTTGATACTTTAATAGTGGACATAACATGGTTAAGGTCTGAATAGAATAGAATCTTAAGTTTGAGGGCGCCTTATAAATTTAATTCTAGTGATGACATCTATGTTTGAATCTTGAATGAGAAGTGGTAGATTTGAATGATTTAGGGGAAATTATTTTTCTTTTTTAAACTTTATTGTTGACACTATTACAGATGTCCCCTTCCCCCCGCCCACCTTCACCTATTTTTATTTTCTCTAAGTGCTTATCCTTCCCAGGAAAAAGCATATTTGAAGAGCATGGAGAAAGTACACTTTTTCCCCAGTAGTCACAGATCTAATGGGAAGCGGGTTTGTTTCTCAGCATTAAGTAAAATCATAACCTTTTTCTCTTATAAATGTTAAATATTTTTTTTCTTTTTGATTTTTCATCACTTCATTCTTGGTCTTATGGGTTCTGCTAGTTTGTTACATGTTGGTTTTTGCTTATTTCTTTCTGAGAAAAATCCAATGACAACAGAGGTATCTAGGTTGCTTTGTGAATGCCAGCTTGTAAAAAACCTCTGCTCCCCCCAAAAGCTCTGGTGGATTAGTGTAGATGTTCTGACAGCTCCATGAATGGTGGAGGTAAATCCACTACACACAGTAGTAAATCAGAATAGTGTGGTAAATCAGCTACATGTAATTCAGAATATGCTGTACTGGGAAATCAAGCCATTTCTTCTGTTGTCGGTAAATTTTAATTTTTAATTACAGATGATCTTATAAAATTACACGTATTAATAAGTTCCATAGTTGTAAAACAACACATTAATTTTCCTTATTTTGAGCAATCTTCTAATTAAGAATAAAAATAACATAATTTGTAATATTGGTGGGATGAAAACAAAAATTTTTTAAAATGTTCTTACCAAATTAAATCTTCAATGTATAAGTTTGTTGTGAACACACTAAAAGATTGTTTTAGAAGTTATTTATAATCAAGAAATACTTACCCCAAACCTCCAAACAATATTACCACTGTTAAATTTGGGAAAATTTTGATTACATATTAATGCAAAATGTTCTTGAAGTGCATTCTATATGTATTTGATTGTGGTGAATGAGATCTCAGTGTGTTACATAGATGGAGGTAGTCATCAGATTGTTGAAAATGCAGAGTGGTGCTGGGAGAGAGACTGGAATAAAATACAAAATTATATGAAAAATATAGTAGCTGAAATGTGGAATCATAAGTTCTGAAGTTAGAACCTCACACACCAAGAGGCCAAATTAACTCATATGCACTAATTAGTTGGGATTTTGCTTTTGTAACATCCTTATCTTGTCAGCTAGACTCTGTGTTTTGAAAGCAAAGAAAATTTTGGATTTAAATACTAGATTTATATTTCTTAGTTGTTTCCATCTTTCTTATTACATATTTTTGTGGAAAATGGACTACATGGCTGTTTAGCAGACTTGTATTTATGTACATATTCTTTATCTCTTTTGTATTGATTTTTAGCACGACCACATGATTTCTTCGATGCACAAACACTGGATGCGATAAGACATCGAGCCATATGCTTTAACCTCTCAGCTCATATAGAAAGTTTAGGGAAGGGACACAGTGTTGTTTTTCATAGTACTGTAAGTATTTGTTTTTGATTTTTGGTTTTCAAATTATTTGCATAGGTTTGTGAAAATGTGTATTTTGACTTTCATAATAATATTTCTAAATTGCTCAAAATTTACAAAAATACATTTTAACAAGAAAAATAAAAACTTTTTGCTTTACAAACATTAAAAAATTTTTTCCTATTATTGGTTATAAAACTTTATTGTCTACAAATTGACATTTTATTATTAGGTTGACTATTTTAGCCTTTAATTTGAGCTATTTGGGAATATTGGGTTGGCATTTGGGCCACTAGGCATAGTTGGTGTCTTTTTTTTTTTTTTTACTTGGTTTTTTCATTTGTAAAATTAGAACATTAGACTTACCTTTTAAGCTCACATCCCTGTATACTGCATGTTCCTCCCTCACACCCAAACACACATCTAAAGTTTGTGTTAAACAGAAAATGGATAACGGCTATCAAATCAAAGCTTTGTGAAGGGAAGGGATTTTTGTTCTGTTTTGTTCCACTGATGAATCCCAACTTTCTCCATACTAGGTACTCATTATAGTCGCAGAATTATTATGTTGCTCAACATAGAAAAAGAAAGCTATCAAATTTGAAAAAGCAGTATACAACGTATTTTTGGTTGACTAGGAGTTAATCAAGTGTTCTCTCTTCCCATGCTACTTGACATTTTATTGTCTGGTCTTCTTTAAATTACTGTAGTTTGGTGACAGTAAGTTAGTAGAAGTAAAAATTTTAGACCCGACTCTTAGTGATTTGAATCCCTGGAAAAAGAGTTTGTTTAATTTTGGCTGTTGAAATATAAAATACACTAAATTAAGGTTGTATTTTCATAGTTTAATTAAAATGCATGAAAATTTAAATACAAAATGTCAGTATTGATATCAGTGACTCCACTGGTTTGAATCTGTATTTTTCCATCTCCTATAATAAATTTCCAATTTTGATTTTTATTTCCAAAATTAAAGGCAGGAAATTAAAAGATTAGACAAAAGAAAGGGAACCTTTTCTGAAATTGAAACACATGAGAGATGTGAGTTTGGGTTGAAGGAAAGGTACAGTATTCTTACACTCTTTTAAAGAACATTAGAAATGTAGTTATAGCCGAAACCGGTTTGGCTCAGTGGATAGAGCGTCGGCCTGCGGACTGAAGGGTCCCAGGTTCGATTCCGGTCAAGGGCATGTACCTTAGTTGCGAGCACATCCCCAGTAGGGGGTGTGCAAGAGGCAGCTGATCGCTGTTTCTTTCTCATCGATGTTTCTAACTCTCTATCCCTCTCTCTTCCTCTCTGTAAAAAATCAATAAAATATATTAAAAAAAAAAGAAATCTAGTTATATAAATAAAGATGGAAGGGTTGAAAGGAAAATTAGAGGGTTTGAAGACAAAGTTAAAGTGCTTGTACTGGGAATTTTATTGGAATTCAGCAAGATTAGGAGCTTGGGATTGTTGGCTGTTCTTTGAAGTTTCATAATGTAGGTTTATGATTTGGTAGGTCTATAAATTGTTCAATAAGATGTGGTTCCCAGGCACATAGTGTAGCAACTGGGATAATTTATTTGCTTAAATATTGAGCACCTACTGTGTGCCACATATTATTGATGTAGCAATGAACAAAACAGGTTAAAACAAAACAGCGAACCATGCATGCCAATACTCTAGTGGAAGAGACAGGATAAACAAATAAATTAGTAAAAATGTAAGACTAAAGAAAGTGATGGTATGGGCTATTTAGTTAGATTCTGGATATCTTTTGAAAGTAGTATTGATAAGAATTATGGATGGATCACATGCCAGATGTGATAAAGAAAGGAAAGGATGACTTCAGATTTTTTTTTTTGCATGGGCAGCTGGCCAAAGGATGGAATTGCCATTTAAAATAGAGGCTGTAGTGGTGAGTGGATCAAGGGAGAGGGGAGTATTAAGAGCTCTAATTTCAGCACTTTCTGTAAAGTCATATAATTGCCTGTGCCACCACGTAGGGAGATGGACACAAGTTTGAACTTAGAGGATAGGAGTGGCTACAAATTCAAATGAAGTCTTCAGCATAATTAGTGATATTTAAAGTTATCAAACTGGATAAGATCACTAGGAACTCTTTAAGTATAAATAGAAAAGAGAAGAAATTTAAGGACCGAGGTTTGGGGCTCATTAACATTTAATAAGCAATAAAGCCAATGAAATAATGGTCTAATAATGAGCAAGTGTTTCTGCATATTAGGGAATAGGGAGTGGTGATGTGATAAAGAAGGTTGTATTTTAAAAAGTGAAGCTCCAACTTTTACATGCTTTCATTAGAGCAGCTCCTGTGATAAAATCCTTAAGTTTACTGTGGAGAAATTGAGATGATCAAAAAAGAAAAAAATGAAGGAGCTAACAATAGTGGTGATAATATAAGGAGTTTGGAAGAAATTTAAAAATTTACTGACAGTCAAAATAGTCTGTGACCTTGAAAATAAGTTTTCTAGCTGTAGAAAACACCTGAGAGGTTTTAAGAACATGAAACCTATCTTTGTCATAAATTTAAGAAACAGTGATAAGAGTGACTGACTTGCCACCCCCAAGTGACACTGGGGAGGTAGAGGTACTTGGTTGAGGGTGGAGTGTGATCTGGAGAATGCTTTTTTTCCTTGGGAAAGTGGAAGGAAGAGACATCCATAATGGGAAAAGGTGTTTGGACACAGTAGAAAGGAAAGGAGCTGTTTTTCGAAGTTCCATGCCTGGGAAGATTTTCATGGAGGCAGTATGTGTTAAGCATAATCACTTCTGTTAGCAGTCAGATTTTAAGTTTCCTAGTTATTAAATTAACTTTTATAGGACATAATCATACCGATAATTAAAACATTTGGAGGAAAATGTATCTGTGAGGCTCTATGCTGTGCAGTTTACCTAATTTGTCTTCTTTAATTGAAACATTTTCTTTCGAGCCTTCTCCAGAAGAGGTCAGCAGATTCCTACAGTCAGTCAGCTTGCTGTGCTTGGTTGGTTTGCATTGTTTTCATATCTTTTTTTTTTTTTTTTTTGTCGAGGTATTTCAGCTCTGTCTTTGTGCTTTTTAATTAATCTCACTGTCAAGTCTAGAATTGGCATATTGACTAGGATTTTCAGAATGGAGATAGAAAGTGTTTCATTTTTGCATAGAGTGCTGTTGTTACTTAGTTCTAATATGTTTTGAGGATGACATAATTTTGTGTGGCTGTTTAGAATTTAAACTTGGTAAAAATATTGAGATTTAGAGTATTAAAACACTAACGCGCTAATTTTGTTAATATGGAAATTGTAAGTTACAAAATACCATCTTGATCTGTTTTTATTTAATTTAAGTATTACCTTAATTTTCAGAATCTGGTAATGAATGGCAAGTACGTTGTTTTTCTTACCCTTCTACAGGTCTTTTTGTTCAGGTTAATCCACCTTTTATGTGGATTCCTTAAGATTGAACCTAAACACTCTTTGGCTGATGTTCATTTAAAATAAAACCAACCAACCAGGCAAACAAAAAATATCTCCGTTGTAAATTATAGACTTTGACCTTCCTAGAAGTATTTTTTCTTTACTGCTTGTTATTTCAAAATATTCTAGCCAATGTAGAACCTTGGTAGCATTCTAGCTAAGCCACAGACTTAGGAGATAGTAAGTAGCATTTTCAGTCCCTTAATAAAGATAGTATGTTTTTTCTTTTTAAATATATTTTTATTGATTTCAGAAAGGAAGGGAGAGGGAGAGAAAGATAGAAACATCAATGATGAGAGAGAATCATTGATTGGCTGCCTCCTGCACGTCCCTTGCTCGAGATTCCTGTGCCCTGACCAGGAATCAAACTGTGACCTCCTGGTTCATAGGTTGATGCTCAACCACTGAGCTACACCGGCTGGGCTGGTTTTTCTATTTGGCTATACAAACATTGTCTTCAGTTCCTTTTTTCTCTTTCTTTTGTGAAAGTACATAATCAGAGGTAAAATTGGGGAAAAAAACAAGGCAGAGCAAGATGTGGTGGTGGTGATATATAGTTTAGGATACAACACTTAAAAGTTCTTAATTAGGATTAAAAGTGCCTTTTAATGATATTAGAAAAAATGTGTTACAAATCATTTTTATGATTTCTTATCATTACTAGGTAATAGCTAAGAGAAAAGAGGATTCTGGAAAGATAAAACTTTTGCTTCATTGGATGCCTGAAGATATGTAAGTATTTGGAATACTATGTGTAATTAATAGACTAATGTCTTTTATTAAAATCTTATACTCGCTTGGTTGGTGTAGCTCAGTGGTTGAGTGTCGACTTATGAGGAGGTCATGGTTCGATTCCTGGTCCAGATACATGCCCAGATTGTGGGCTCAATCCCCAGTGTGGGCGTGCAAGAGGCAGTCGATCGATGATTCTCTCTCATCATTTCTATCTCTCCCTCTCCCTTCCTCTTTGAACTCATAAAAATATATTTTTTAAAAAATCTTATAATACTAAAAAATTACTTAATATTGGATTCAAATATAAAAGAATTACGGAAATTAAACTATGAAATATTTTGAGGTCAGGATTAAAGAGATAATCTATGAAAGATTTTTAATTGGATGTGGTTATTTTTAGAATTTTCAATGACCCTCAAGTAGTATGCAAGTAGCCTTAGTTGGCCCTTTGTTTGAATCATTTATTTAATAAAAATTCTAAACATTATCCAACCCACAGTGTTTTATAAGAAAAGCAGTTGACCAGGTTTTCGGCACCATTACATTTTTCTTTGTGTTTTAGTACCTTTTAGCGCTCATCTGACCCAGATGTTCCTTAATTTAGATTTCAGTTTTAATTTTCTTTTTATTAAAAAAATTTCTCTTATTATAATAGGTAATAGAGGTATATTGTAGAAATTTTTAATGGAATTGATAAGCACCAAGAATAGAATAAATTTTTAAAAAGAATCAAATTGTGTATACTTATTCTTCAAAAATTAGCAATATGTGGTAATATTTGTCCTGGATTTTAAATCCTTTTCAAAATTTTGTTTCATAAACTCTGTTTAAGAAGATGTTAATGAATGTGATGTGTATTAAATGTTCTTAAGTAGGTTTGTTAGTTTACAGTGCACATATGTATGTCAATGTAAAGAAATCTATTTAGGTATTTTTTCTTTTTTTAAAAATTATTTTTTAAAATTTAATAAATCTTTATTGTTCAGATTATTACAATTGTTTCTCCTTTTTTCCCCCCATATCTCCCCTCCACCTGGTTCCCACCCCTCCTTTTGCCCTTACCTCCTCCCCCCCGCAGTCCTTATCAATAGGTGTATGATTTTTGTCCAGTCTCTTCCTGTGCCCCCCACACAGACACCCCTTTACCCCTGAGAATTATTAATCCACTCCGATTCTATGCCCCTGATTCTATTATGTTTACCAGTTTCTTCTGTTCCTCAGATTTTTAATTCACTTGACTTTTAGATTCACTTGTTGATAGATATGTATTTGTTGTTCATAATTTTTATCTTTACTTTTTTCTTCTTTTTCCTCTTTTTAAAGAATACCTTTCAGCATTTCATATAATACTGGTTTGGTGGTGATGAACTCCTTTAGCTTTTTCTTATCTGTGAAGCTCTTTATCTGCCCTTCAATTCTGAATGATAACTTTGCTGGGTAGAGTAGTCTTGGTTGTAGTTTCTTGCTATTCATCACTTTGAATATTTCTTGCCACTCCCGTCTGGCCTGCATAGTTTCTGTTGAGAAATCAGCTGACAGTCGTATGGGTGCTCCCTTGTAGGTAACTAACTGTTTTTCTCTTGCTGCTTGTAAGGTTCTCTCTTTGTCTTTTGCTCTTGGCATTTTAATTATGATGTGTCTTGGTGTGGTCCTCTTTGGATTCCTTTTGTTTGGGGTTCTGTGCGCTTCCTGGACTTGTAAGTTTCTTTCTTTCACCAGTTGGGGGAAGTTTTCGGTCATTATTTCTTCAAATAAGTTTTCAGCGTCTTGCTCTCTCTCTTCTTCTGGCACCCCCATAATTTTGATGTTGGTACACTTGAAGTTGTCCCAGAGTCTTCTTACACTATCTTCAACTTTCTGAATTCTCTTCTCTTCTTGCTTCTCTGGAGGAGTGTCCTTGGCCTCTTTGTATTCCAAATCTTTGACTTGATTCTTGCGTTCCTCTAGTCTGCTGTTGGGTCTCTGTATAATATTTTTTATTTCAGTCAGTGTATGTTTAATTTCTAGTTGGTCCTTTTTCATATCCTTGAGGGTCTCATTAAATTTATCGGCCTTTTCCATGAAATTCTTGAAAAACCTTATAACTGTGGTTTTGAACTCTATATGTCCATTCGTTTGTTCTCCTCCATTTCTTTCATTTGTGATCTGTTTCCTTGCTTCCTCATTTTTGGCTGCTTCCCTGAGTTGGTAGGGTACCTTTGTGTACTAGGTGTCCTATTGGTTCAACATGTCAGCCTCCCAGTTACCTGAGGTGGACACTCTTGGTGCACCCCTTTATGGACTGTGTGTACAGCCTTGTTGTAGTTAAGTCTTGATTGTTGTTGGTGTCACTGGGAGGAATTGACCTCCAGGCCAATTGGCTGTGAGGACCCGCTGTGTCTATAATGGAAGAATTGCTGTGCTGGAGACACGTTTATGGGGCAGGACTTGTTCCAGTAGGGCTTTGGTGCTCACTGAGTCTGCCTCTTGAATGTGTTACTTATGAGAGTGGTTGAAATCTGGGGTCATCTCACACCGACAACTAGATACACTAGTTCTGGATCTCCAATGGGGTGCAGGTCAGCTACTGTCTGAGGCCACCCAGCAGGAGCTACAGCAAGAACTACAGTTTTCTCATCTTTGCTTGGGCTTTGGTGGTTTTGGAGCAGTCTGACTGGAGTTGCAGTTTATTTGGTTAAGCTTCCACAGAACAGGCCATTTATATGCAAAAGCCGCTGTGTGGAGCCTGGGCGGGTTTGTAGAATGTGCGGGGCGGGGTCTCAGGGCATCACTAGGCTAGGGCGTGGCAAACAGCGATGGCTGCCGTCAGCCGTCTCTGCCTTTCCGCGTTTCCAAGTCCCTGCGTCCCATGCTCCAGCGCAGTAAACGATGATTGCTGGGCGCACCTCTGGAAAAAAGTCACTCTCACTTTCTGACCCGATGGCCGAGAGTCCAGCTTCTCCCCGTAGGCGTCTAGGTCCCCGCGTGTCCCCAGAAACTGGATTTCAGAGTGATCGGGAGCTTGTCTATCTTTGGGTTGAAAAAAAAGCCACGCACCCAGTTGCCCGCCACCAGCCCGATTCGCGTGCCTCCGTACCTCAGCTTTTCAGCGTTTGTGCTCCTTTCTCTTTTCTTAGTTGTAAATCTTCCACTCAGCCAGCTTTCCCGTGGTTCTGGGTTGTAGACGTTTTGTCTTTTAGTTGTAGTTTTGAAATTGTTGTGCGAGGCGGCAGTTGTTTACCTTTGCCGCCATCTTGGTTCCTCTCTGCAGTTCAACTTTTTTTCTATTTAGTTTTTTTTGAAATCCTGTGACTAGTAAGCTTATGTTAATGTAGAATATATTTAACACCACTTTCTCCTCCTTCCCTTTCAGTTTTTTTCTCTTTTATTTTTTATTTATTTTTTAATTTAATAAATCTTTATTGTTCAGATTATTACAATTGTTCCTCTTTTTTCCCCCCATAGCTCCCCTCCACTCGGTTCCCACCCCCCCCTCTGCCCTTACCCCCCCCCCCACTGTCCTCATCCATAGGTGTATGTTTTTGTCCAGTCTCTTCCCGCACACCCCTTTCCCCCTGAGAATTGTTAGTCCCCTCCCTTTCTATGCCCCTGATTCTATTATATTCACCAATTTATTCTATTCATCAGATTTTTTTTATTCACTTGATTTTTAGATTCACTTGTTGATAGATATGTATTTGTTGTTCATAATTTTTATCTTTACCTTTTTCTTCTTCTTCCTCTTCTTAAAGAATACATTTCAGCATTTCATATAATACTGGTTTGGTGGTGATGAACTCCTTTAGCTTTTTCTTATTTGTGAAGCTCTTTATCTGCCCTTCAATTCTGAATGATAGCTTTGCTGGGTAGAGGAATCTTGGTTGTAGGTTCTTGCTATTCATCACTGAATATTTCTTGCCACTCCCTTCTGGCCTGCATAGTTTCTGTTGAGAAATCAGCTGACAGTCGTATGGGTGCTCCCTTGTAGGTAAATGTTTTTCTCTTGCTGCTTTTAATATTCTCTCTTTGTCTTTTGTTCTTGGCATTTTAATTATGATGTGTCTTGGTGTGGTCCTCTTTGGATTCCTTTTTTTGGGGGTTCTGTGTGCTTCCTGGACTTGTAAGTCTATTTCTTTCACCAGGTGGGGGAAGTTTTCTGTCATTATTTCTTCAGATAGGTTTTTAGTATCTTGCTCTCTCTCTTCTTCTGGCACCCCTATAATTCTGATGTTGGTACGCTTGAAGTTGTCCCAGAGGCTCCTTATACTATCTTAATATTTTTGGATTATTTTTTTTTTTGCTTTGCCGGTTGAGTGTTTTTTGTTTCTTTGTATTTCAAATCTTTGACTTGAATCTTTTGATCCTCTAGTCTGCTATAATATTTTTTATTTCAGTCAGTGTATGCTTAATTCCCAGTTGATCTTTTTTCATATCCTTGAGGATCTCGCTAAATTTATCGGCCTTTTCTAGGAAATTCTTGAAAAACCTTATAACCGTGGTTTTGAACTCTATATTCAGTTGTTTGCTTTCTTCCATTTCTTTCATTTGTGATCTGTTTGTCTCCGCATTTTGGCTGCTTCCCTAGTTGATAGAGTGGCTTTGTGTGCTAGGTGTACTATAAGGCCCAGTGGCTCAGCCTCCCCAGTTACCTGAGGTGGACACTCTTGGTGCACCCCTTTGTGGGCTGTGTGCACAGTCTTGTTGTAGTTAAGCCTTGGTTGTTGTTGGTATCACTGGGAGGACTTGACCTCCAGGCCAATTGGCTGTGAGGATCAGCTGTGTCTACACTGAGAGAACTTCTGTGCTGGAGACACCCTTATGAGACAAGACCTGCTAAAGCCTCTGTGCTCAGCTTGGATGGGGCGGAGTCTCAGGGCAGAGCAGACAGCATTGGTTTCCCGTTAGCCCTGCCCTGATAGGCCCCTGTGCGTCTCAGTATCCCGTGGTAATCGCCGCAAGTACCTCTGAGAGAAAGCCACCCTCGAGTTTTGCCCCTTGCCAGACAGTCCAGTTTCTCCCCGAATGAGTCTGGGTCCCCAGAGTCTCGCCCGGAACTGGAGTTCAGTGCAGTTGGGAACTTTTGTCTCCCTCCCGCTTGAGAAAGCCAGCCACGTACTCAGTTGCCCGCCCTCTCCGTGCGCGCACGCCTCGGTACCTCTGTCTTCCACAGTTCCTCTGAGTCTCAGTGTGCTTTTCTCTTTCTCGACAGTCCAGTTTCACCCTGTATGAGTGTGGGTCCCCAGAGTCTCGCCTAGAACTGGAGTTCAGCGCAGTCGGGAGCTTTTGTCTCCCTCCCGCTAGAGAAAGCCAGACGCACCCTCAGTTGCCAGTCCTCTCCGCGCGCGTGTGCCTCTCAGTACCTCTGCCTCCTGCAGCTCCTCTGAGTCTCAGTGAGCTTTTCTCTTTCCTTCTAGTTGCAGAATTTCCACTCAGCCAGCCTTCCTGTGGTTCTGGATGATGTCCATTTTGTCTTTTAGTTGTAGTTTTGAAATTGTTGTGCCAGGCAGCAGTTTAGGTGTTTACCTATGCCGCCATCTTGGTTTCTCCCCCTTTCAGGTTTTATGGAAATTAAACTGTAGGACATTTAAAAAATAATAATTTAAAAAGTTATCTTTATTGTTGAAAGTATTATAGATGTCCTCTTTCTTTCCTTATGGATCCTCTCCATCCAGTTCTCCCCTCCCCCAGGCCTTCATTGCACTATTGTCTGTGTCCATGGATTACACATATATGGGTTATGTATATAAGTTCTTCGGTTAATCTCTTTGCCTCCATTTTTTATTTAAATCTATACAATTCTTAAACATACATTTGTCGTCCTACTAATTCCACTCCTACTTAAAGAACTTAAAATGCATTTTTTGAATAGTTTTTAAAAATTGAATTTATTGGGGTGACATTGGTTAATAAAATTATATAGGTTTCAGGTGTACAATTCTAGTGTACATCATGACTATGTATATTGTATTATGTGTTCACCACCCCAAGTCAAGTCCCCTTATATCACCATTTATACCCTCTCCCACTCACCCCTGGGAATTTCCATGCTGTTGTCTGTATCTATGAGTGTTGTGTGTGTGTGTGTGTGTTTTTGTTTTTTGCTTAATCTCTTCACCTTTTTCACACAGCCTGGCAACCCACCTCCTGACAGCTGTCAGTCTGTTCCCTAATGAGTCTGTTTCTGTTTTGTTTGTTAATTTATTTTGTTAATTAGATTCCACATGAGTGAAATCATATGGTACTTGCCTTTATCTGACCGTTGTAAGACATTGTCAAAATGTCCTTGAAGCCCGACTGGTGTGGCTCAGTGGATTGAGTGGTGTCCTGTGCACCAAGAGGTCAGGGCATATGTCTGGGGTTCAGGCTTAATCACTAGGGTACATGTAGGAAACAGCCAGTCGATTGTTGTTTCTCTCCCACTTCCTTTATCTCTATCTAAAAATCAATAAAAAGTTATTAAAAAAATAAATACATGGCCCTGTAAAATTTATTTAATGAGCTGTTTTTTTGCTGAACATTGAAGTTACCCATTTTTCTTTACTGTTAAATAAAGATATTCTAAAGTCTACTAATATACAAACTATGCAAAATGTTACAGTTTTTGATAAGTATTGCTCTCCTGAGTTTTTAGCAATTTCTAATCCCATCTACTACATTAGAGAGCTTTTTTCTCTTTATTATCAACACTGGCTATTACATTCTTAAATTTTTCATTTCTTTGATTACAAGTAAGATCATTTTTATTTTTTGTTGTTTGTTTGTTAATTCTCACCTGAGAATATTTTCCCATTGATTTCTAGAGAGAGTGGAAGGGAGGAGGAGAGACAGAGAGAGAAACATGGATGTGAGAGAGACACATCAATTGGTTGCCTCCTGCACCAGGGCTGGGGCTCGAGCCTGCAACTGAGGTTCATGCCTTGATTGGAATTGAACCTGGGACCCTTCAGCTAGGGCAGTAAGATCATTTTTAAATTGTTCGTATCTTTGGTAAATTGATCGTTAGTGTGCTTTGTCTACCCTGTCCCTCTATCCCTAATGAATGTTCACCTCTTTCATACTAATTTGTAAGAGCTATTTTTATATATTAAGGTCATAAATATACAGGGTAGGGCAAAAGTAGGTTTATATTATATTTTTCACATGAACAACTATAAACCTGCTTTTGCCAACCCTATAGTTTCTTTAAAAATATATATTTAAATGTCTGTATTCTCAGTGTTCTGGAAATTGATCAGTCCAACCATCAAAGTGCTTTTATTTGAATTTCTTTATAGGATTACATTTCTTTGATTTTGGAATTTTGATTACATGTGCATTTTTTAAAAAGTGGAATTTGGTGGTGGTTTTTATTTCTTATTTCTTCATGAAGAAACTCAGTGTCAAATTTCCATCATGTCAAGCTCAAATGTGAATTTCACTCAGCAAGCTAAAGGACAGGCAGTGTATTCTAAGTTTGATATGACTTGGCCACCAAAAATTCCTAATGCATCCCAAATTTGTGCCTAAAATTTCACCCTGCTATTTCTCCTCATCCCACTACCTAGATTGTTGAGTTCATTTGGCTTATGAGAAGCTTGTTAACCTAGGCAGCCCTGTCAAACTAGCAGAAATGGTTGGGTAATATGAAGGTAAATGAGGGGTAAATTTTAAATTAATGTTATTTTATGTATGGCTTGTTTTTTAATTTATAGTCTGCCTGACGTGTGGGTGAATGAAAGTGAGCGACATCAATTAAAAACTAAAGTAGTTCATTTGTCCAAGCTACCCAAAGATACTGCCTTGCTTTTGGACCCAAACATATACAGGTAATTTAATTGTTGATTTGATGTTACTTTCTGAATTTTAATCTTTAAATCTTTCTAATTATTGGGTGTAAGGTTAGGATTTATTTTTTAAGTACTGAATTCAGTACCAAGCATAATCTTGTTTTCTCTATAGCTTTCTGTATGGCAGTTACATCACAAAGATTTATAAATTACAGAATTGAGAAAGACAATATAGTACTGTTTGTTTTTAAGAAGTAGCTCCCAGTGTTTACATTTCTAATAATTTTCTGATTTGACCTTTCTTTTAGTGTGCTGTGCTTATGAAGGTATGGGGTGGGTTAGAGGTGGGGAAAAGAGATGCAACATTTCTGACTATGTGCTGAGTCACTTTGCTAAGTGCTTTACATATACTTTACTCACACAGCAGCCCTTTGAAATAGGTGTCACTGTCTCTGTTTTACAGATTAGAAAACTGAAGCGAGAGGTTAAATACCTTGCCCAAAGTTACACAGATATTATGTGACTGAACTTAATACTGCCTCTACCCAAATGACATACACTCGGGTAATTTCAAAAGTGGTGAGCCCTAGCTGGTTTTGCTCAGTGGATAGAGCATCGGCATGTGGATTGAAAGGTCCCAAGTTCGATTCTGGTCAAGGGCATATGCCGGGGTTGTGGGCTTAATCCACAGTTGGGGCGTGCAGGAGGCAGCCATTCAATGATTCTCTCTCATCATTGATGTTTCTATCTCTCTCTCTCCCTCTCCCTCTCAGAAATCAATAAAAATATATTTTAAAAAATGATGAAAATGCTTTAAAGGCACTCTTTTAAAAAATATTTTTTTAAATTGATTTCAGAGAGGTAGAAGGAGAGAGAGAGAAACCAGTAATGAGAGAGAATCATTAATCAGCTGCCTCCTGTACACCACACACACACACACACACACACACACACACACACACGGGATTGAGCCTATAACGCCGGTATGTGCCCTGACTGGGAATTGAACCATGATGTCCTGGCATAGGTTGATGCTCAACCACTGAACCACACCAGCCTGGCTAAAGGCACTCTTAATGAATAAAATTTCTATTTTTTAAAATAAATTTTAATTAAATATGTATTTTATAATAGGAATATGTTGGATAAGAATAAGAGGACATATAAAAATTCAGGATAATCTCAAATGTGAATTTTAGTTATCAGAAGGAGACTGTGCCAGATTTTGAAGTAATTAACACTTTGAAGGTTCAGTTCATTCCATGACAACGCTTTTTGGAATGTTAGTCAATGCAATAGGATTTCTATAATTTGAGACATCTTCTGAGAATGAAATTCTAACATAATGGGCCTTGTCATGTGGAAACACTGAGACTCAGTTTTTCCTACTCCAAAAATAAATTTTAAAATATCTTTTGGTGAAAGTGCTAAGTTCAGTAAAACCTTGTTTTTGTGGACCTAGCTGGGTTATCAAGAAATTAACTGGTATAGAGAACAATGAAATATCTTAAGGAAGAAGATTGAGGTAAATCCACCACCGAAAATACAGAAAAGTCACTATCTATACTAATAATCCTACCTAATAAAAGAGCAATATGCAAATTGACCCTAACTCTGCCACGCCCACAAGACAATCAGGTGCAAATATGCAAATAAACCCAACCAAGATGGCTACAGCCACAGAGAGCAGGAGGGAGGCTTGGGTTTCCCCGGTAACAAAGGAAGTCAAGCTTTCCACCTGCCGTTGCCGGCCTAAGCCTCCACTCAAGGCTACAAAGTTTCAATTATTGAAGGTAAACAAATCCAAACAGAAATGGTGGCAGCCACTGAGCTGGAAAGAGCAGGAGGCAAGGGTTGCCCCTGGCAACGGAGGAAGCAAAGCTTCTGCAGCCCTGGCTGGCCTAGGCCTCTGCTCCAGGCTACAAAGTTTCAATTATAGAAGATACATCAATCCCAATAGAAATGGCTGCCGGCCGAGCAGCAGGAGGCTTGGCTCCCCTCCAGGATACAAAGTTTCAATTGTAGAAGGTAAATAAATCCCAGATACCAGGGCCTCTGTTTGGGTCGCCAGGGGGCGTGGCCGGCCTGCAAACCACCACAGGCCCTTCATCCAGGCCTCCCCACACCCTAAGGGAACCCCTACCCTGATCCGGGATACCCTTCAGGGCAAACCAGCTGGCCCCCACCCATGCACCAGGCCTCTATCCTATCTAATAAAAGTAATATACAGATTGACCATCACTCCAACACACAAGATGGCAGCCCCCATGTGGACACAAGATGTCCACCACAAGATGGCCAGCAGGGGACGGCAGTTGGGAGGGGCCAGGCCTGTAGAGGAGGGAAGTTGGGGGTGACCGGGCATGCAGGGTAGGGCAAATGGGGGGGACCCAGGCTTGCAGTGGAGAGCAGTTGGGGGTCACCAGGCTGGCAGGGGAGGGCAGTTAGGGGTGACCAGGCCTGCAGGGGACGGCAGTTAGGGGCAAACAGGCTGGCAGGGGAGCAGTTAGGCATCAATCAGGCTGGCGGGAGTGATTAGGGGGTGATCAGGCTGGTAGGCAGAAGCGGTTAGGGGCAATCAGGAAGGCAGGCAGGCGAGCAGTTGGGATCCAGCAGTCCTGGATTGTGAGAGGGATGTCCGACTGTCCGTTTAGGCCCGATCCACTGGGAGTCGGACATCCCTCGAGGGGTCCCAAATTGGAGAGGGTGCAGGCTGGGCTGAGGGGACCCCCCCCCCCATGCATGAATTTTGTGCACCGGGCCTCTAGTCCTATATAATAAAGAGGTAATATGCAAGTTGACCCTCACGCCCTTGCACAAGATGGCTGCCACAAGATGGCCAGCAGGGGAGGGTAGTTGTGGGCAATCAGGCCAGCAGGGGAGGGGAGTTGGGGGGGGCCCAGGCCTGCAGGGGAGGGCAGTTGGGGCGATCAGGCCGGCAGGGGGGGCAGTGAGGGGCAACCAGGCCAGTGTGTGGGGGGGCAATTGGGGGAGACCAGGCCGGTGGGGTGGGGGTGGGGAGTTGGGAGCTACCATGCTGGCAGGGAGGGGCTTTTGGGGGCGACCAGGCTGGCGGGGGGAGGGGGGTACTTAGGGGCGATCAGCCTGGCAGGCAGAGACAGTTAGGGGTGATCAGGCTGGCAGGGGAGCAGTTAGGGGCAATCAGGCAGTCAGGCAGGTGAGTGGTTAGGAGCCAGCTATCCTGGATTGTGAGAGGGATGTCCGACTGCTGGTTTAGCCCCGATCCTAAACCGGCAGTCGGACATCCCCTGAGGGGTCCCAGATTGGAGAGGGTGCAGGCTGGGCTGAGGGGACTCCCGTTCTCCCCCCCCCCTCCCCCGCACAAATTTCATGCACTGGGCCTCTAATTTAAGAAATAATTCAGTATTGTTTATTTACTGTTACCTAATTTAAGGTTATTTCTGCCTACTCTTTGAAGGGAGTAATTAAAATTAGCATTCTAAAAGAGTGATATTTTGGGAGAGCCACCCCTGCTATTACAACTGGTTGTAAACATCTCCTAAGCAGAGAGTTGACAAAGGGGCATGAATCTTAATTATATGATTAAGACTAACTTCAGTGTTTCTGCCCTGCCTTCTACTTCCCCCTCTCTAAGGGTCTCCTTTCTCAAAAACTAGCTCCCCCCAACCCCCCATTCTTGTGCTCTATAGGAAGCAATTTAGATATTATAGTGAAAGTGACTTAAAAAAATCGTTCACGCTCAGAACCGATGATGTTATAAGTGCATAGGAATTGCATGTTCTCATTGTAATTCTACAGTACTTACTGATTACATTTTTGGGTAATGAAGATGTTCTTAACACATATAGGTACTTCTGTGGAGGTATTTTCTTTTTAACTACCTTAATCTTAACATTTAATTTTGAGTCTAAAATTTCATGCTTCTGCTATTCTGAAAGTTAGAATTATTTACCCTAAAGTGGTACAGAGTAATAAATTTATTGTGGTATAGTATTAACAATGTTTTGGATTTTGGTAGGGAAAACCTGTGAAATTAAGTAAAAGGGGGAAAAGCAGTTATTATAACTAGTTTTATGAGAAATAATTTGTTTATGCACATTTCAAAATGAAAGCATAGCAAACCTTCTAAAAATATCTTAAAAAGACTAAAAGGAACCTATTTATTTGAGATTTTAAACATTAGTTTCCATAGTACTAGTTGGTTAAAATGTATAAAAAGGATTAATTAAAAGGCTAAACTATGTAACTAAATTTGCATTCATTATGTGTGAATGCTTTGGAAATAAATTTTAATGATCATCAATGATCATCACATTGCCTATATTTTATAAATATTTTTAATGTCTCTTGAATTACTTAATGTGTTTTTGATATAGTTGAATAAAAGAATATTCCTTTTTCTCTTTTTCTAGAACAATGCCGCAGAAGAGGTTGAAGAGGTAAAAAATAAATAAATACATAAAAAGCAAACAAGCGGGGACACCTGCAGTCTTAGTCACTGACAATGGGTTTAGTAAAAGTTGCACATTAGACTCAACCCCCTTCCTCTTTTTTAATCCAATATTTAGAATAATATTTATGCTTAGTGTAAACATTCTGTGAATGAAGTAGGCTCTTCTGTGGAATATATTAATATATTACTGTATGTCCACATTTTCATGGAATGGTACTGTGGGAGACTGAGCAAACACTCTTTTGGCAACTTAGTAGAACAGCTTCTTAAAGGCTTTGCATGCTTGCTGCTTTAAGCTGCTTTTTTTTCCCCCTTTAGTGATTGCAGTAGTTTATATTGGAAAGAAAAACAATTACAACGTGTGCCCATACAAATACCAAAAGCACTGTGAGGATATTTATCTTGACAGTGCCTATTGATTTGAAGTCATATTAGGACATAATAGGCAATGAAAATTATCAATTATAAATAGATGTGATTGGTTGCCATTTGTGTTCTTTTGCAGAACTCTGATAAGAAAAGTGTTCAATTTGTATTTAAGCAAACAGTGAACGACATTTGCAATCAACTAAATATTCGTCTTTCGAATTAGGGCTGCAAATTTCTGTTAAAGAGTGTTGCCGTATGTCTGGTGGCTCCCTTTTCAGGACTAGGGTTTTCTCATGGAGTACAGTATGTTAATATTTACCTATATAACTAATCTGTTAACGGTTTTTGAAAAACCTTTATTTCAAATATTTTAATAATCCTCTATTTTCATTTTAACCTACATAAGCCTCTAATTTTTTTTTTTTCTGAGGAAAGCATTTGGTTAATTAGTTTTTTCTTAACGTAAGAAAAATTGTATTTTTTTTTAAGTGTTGTCAAACTGAATCCTTTATGCACCAAAGTTGGTTTTGAAAAAAAATAAAATCACTTTCTTGCTTGGTTAAGCAAGAAGCCATATGGATTTTTTTTTAACTTACAGAAATGGAAATATGTGTAACTTGTTAGTATTGTATCAAACAAATGTTGCATAGAGATAATAGAACATTGCTTGTAAATAATTCAGCAGATTTGTAATATATTTTTATATTATGAAATGTACTGTAGATGTTTTTCTAGAGGCATGAAAGTTAAATGTATATATTATGGGTAGAAATAATATTGAAGGATATTGTAATTCACTAGTGCTGCCAGAGGAATTGTTAATAAAGCACCTTCTTTAACAATAAATGTCTTTTGCAGACTTAAAGGGACTATGTACTACTGTTAATATCTTTAAGAACAAAACACATTGAACATCCTTCCAGAAAGTCTTTGAGGGAGGACCTATACCCATAATAGAATTATGGCACTCATTTCTGACAGTGACTGTGAAATCAATCATTTCCTTACTGTTGGAAGGACATATTGTAAAGTATGTGGTTATATGCAGTCAAACTGCAGAAAATACTCCTGATTGAGGAGTTTTCACTTTACTACAGTGATATAAAAACCAGCAGTTTTTACACTAAATTTTTAAAGAATAGACAAAAATATAGAACTAAGCCTTTGGTTCCAAAATGGGAAAGTTTCATGATACATAAGTCATATCTCATTTACTTTAAAATATTTTAAAATAAAAGTTATGGGGACTTTATTCGTAAACAATGGGGTAAAGAGCTATATACATGAAATGAGTCATATAAAATGAAATGAAGTGCAAATAAAAGCACTGGTACTATAAGACATTCTGGAATGGTTGTTTAATAAGGGTATTATCCATATGATCTGTAGCAAATGTGATTTTATTTTTAAAAAGAAAAGCAGTGTGTTTTCTTACCGTTTTTCTTTCTTTGCTTAAGCACTTCATTAATTGCTTTATTCTGTATCTGGAAGTAATCTGCAATCTTCTTCTTTTAAAATTTTGGTTTGTTAAAAAATTGCCAAATAGAAGTGTTTCAGATATATAGTTTGTACCTGTATTTTTTATTTTATTGCCTCATGTTCTTGTAAGTCATTCTTTATTGACCAATGATTGTAGACCTTGCTGAGTATTTTTTCTAATAAAACAAAAGCAAATCACATTTAGCTTCAAAATTGTAACAATTCAATTACATTTTAAAACAACATCTGAAATATACATCTAATATTTTCTTTAGGGATCCATTAAATCAAAGTTCTTTCATTGTATAGAAATATTTAGATGTCAAAACCGTATTTCATGGTTATTGATTAGCCTCCGAGTACTCACTCATGGTACTTCGCTGTTTATCTGAGTTTGGTCTGATTCTATTAACACACCAAAAAATATGGAATGAAAATGAATTAAAGTGTATTTAATTGTTATGTAAACATTACCATCAGTTATGATTGGCAAGTAAATGTGAACATTTTTTTTTTTAATCCTCACCTGAGGATATGCGTTTATTGATGTTTAGAGAGTGAGGAAGGGGGAGGGGAGCGAGGGAGAGAGAGAGAGAGAGAGAGAGAAACATCCATGAATCAAACCCACAACCTTTTTGGTGCATGGGATGACACTCCAACCAACTGAGCCACTTGGCTAGGGCCTACTTGTGAACATTTTAATTTATGTTTCGTAATGACGTCTATCCATCTATATTGTTCTTCCTAACTTCCATATATGATGTATTTATAATATGGTACCTGAAATATAATTAGTCTCTTATTCAATATCCATTGTTTAGCCCAGCGTGGTCAAACTGCAGTCACAGGCATACCCATTCATTGATGTGTCTGCCACTTGCTTTCCTCCTGTAGTGGCAGAGTTGAGCAATGAGACCGTCTGGCCTGCAGACCTAAAATATTTACTCTCTGATCTTTTAAGGAAAAACTTGCCAATCCCTGGTACAGATGATAAAATTTTTGGAAAAATAAACCTAGTCCACAGAGCCTGTATTTTAATAGAATAGTTTTAATCTTGGTAAAATGAACCAGTACATTACATTTCAGTGAAAGCTGCTTAGTATACTTTAAAAGTGGCCATTTTAGGTAACTGCAACAAATGGTATATTTTGCTTTTTTGCTATTTTTTTTTACACTTTCACATTGGATTTCTTAATAGTTATTAATATTTCACCTTTGTTTTTGTGTGTTTTGTTTTACTAAGTAGGACTAAAGGAAATTTTATAAATCAGGTCTTGTTTAAACCACAAGGCACATATTGCTCTATCTAAAAGAATCTTGGAAGTGGAAAATATTGTAAAATTTAAAATTGTTTATTTTTTTAAAATAAACTTTTCATATATAAATCTTCCCTAAAGTGGACACACATTGCTTCTGAGTTTCAGATGAAAGGAAATTAAGATGGGGAGTAATGAACTCTAAATCTGTATTTTAAGATTTGGTTTATTCTCATTGAAAGTGATGATAATCATGTCAGTAAAGTGCTGACTATAAAATTATTTTTTTCATTTACACTTGAATGCTTTAAATATTTCAAGTACTCTTAAAAGGATATAATTTGCAACGATTAAGTCATCTTTAATTGTTTGCTATTTGAAATTTTAATAACATAGTTAACAAAAGTTAGATACTTGAATAAAATATAAAAATGGGAAAATATGGTCAAAAGTCTTTAAAACAGTTCTCTAAAAGGCAAACAAATTCTTATATTGTGAAACTGATATGTTTATCTGTATAACAAAGACTAGGGTTTTGAAGACAAGTACATTTTGGGGGATTTCAATGAAAAATATGTTCTAAAATGTGCAGAAAATAATTTCTTTTTTATTTTTAAATATATTTTATTGATTTTTCACAGAGAGGAAGGGAGAGGGATAGAGAGCTAAAAACATCGATGAGAGAGAGACATCGATCAGCTGCCTCCTGCACACCCCCCACCGGGGGATGTGCCCGCAATCAATGTATATGCCCTTGACCGGAATCAAACCTGGGACCTTCCAGTCCGCAGACCGACGCTCTATCCACTGAGCCAAACTGGTATCGGCAGAAAATAATTTCTTAAAAGGACAAATTTTTGTTAAAATTTATGTATGTAACTTTTTTGAATCCTTGTTTATAAATTATTATTTTTTTTATTGACTTCATTGAGAAAGGGAGAGGGAGAGAGGTAGAAACATCCATAATGAAGAGAGACTCAGATCACCTGGGTGGCATGGGAATCTAACCGAGACCTCCTGGTTCATAGGTCAGCACTAAACCATTGAGCCACACTGGTTGGGCTGAAAGAATCATAATTAGGGCCAAGGAAATCTTAACCACATTTTGCTCATCTTTTTCTTTGAACAATTTCCATTTATTAATACAACTTTTATAGCCCAGTGATTGAAATTGCTTCTAATTTATGACAAACAACAAGGTAAATATACAAAACCATTTGAAGTATCTTATCCTCACTTATTCCTTCTCTGAAGCTCTGCCTTGCTTTATGTAGATACTGATGTGGTTGAGAAAGGGGCAACATGTCAAACTTAACAAGCTTAGGTCCTACATACTCAGAAACCAAAAATAGCCACATAGGATAGTATGAACATAAAACTTCCTAACCAAAAATGAGTCATCCTAGGGCTCTAGTTTCCTTGACAAAGGTCATCCTTTACCTTAAGGGATCCTGTCTATTGTCCTTTTGCATCTAAAATAACAAACCCTTGCAATGTCAGAGTAAACCCCTTTTTCAGGACCACTCCCCGCACCAGGACAGGAGACCGCAGAACCCCTCATTGTTGTCTTGTTCCCCACGTACCATCTCTAAGTGCTATAAATGTTAATTATCCTACACCCACCAATCTAAAAGAAGTGTCTGTTTTACTTTATATCCAATTCCAGAGATTTTGCTGTTTTATTTTCTTCTGCCTCCCTAATCTACCCGCAATAGATTTCATGTAACCCCCTGACGTCTCCTCTTTTGATTCTAATGTATAAAGTTGTAAAACTGCTATTCTTTGGAGCATTTTCTCAATCCGTTGAAATTTTGCTTTCCAGCAATTGTCATCTTGACTGAAATTAAATCAAAGCTTCTCTACGGATTTGGACGTTTCTTACATCGACACTGACCTATATATCTTTTCCTTCTCTCTGAAATTATATTTCTTGCAAGGCATATCTGGCAACAAATTCTCCCAATTTTTGTTGTCTGAGAAAGTCTTTATTTCTCTTTCACTTTTGAAGGATGGTTTCACAGAATAAAGAATTAATAGGTGTTTTTGTTTTTCTTTTAATACATATTTCACTTTCTTCAATTGCATGATTTATGAGGAAATGCCTGATGCTATTCTATCTTTGCTCCTCTATAGATATGGTATTTTTGCCCCCTTCTTTCAAGATTTTTTTTCTTTTATTTTTCTGCAATTTGAATATGATAGACCTAGTTGTACATTTTTGGGAGGAGGGGGGCATTTATCCTTATTCTGTGTTTAGCTGTCTGACGTTAATTTGGGGAAATTCTGTCATTACTGCTTCCAATATTGCCTCTGTTCCTTTCTCCTCTTCTGGTATTCCTCTCACACATACGCTAAACCTTTGTAGTTGTCCCGAAGTTTGTGTCTATTCTGTTCTACTTTTTCTTAGTCTTTAAAATTTTTTTTTGCTTCTCTGTTTTGGAAATTTATTTTTATATATTCCCAAGCTCACAGACACTTTCCTTAACTGTGTCCAGTTTAACGAACCCATCAAAGTCATTTTTTCATTATTTCTATTATCATGTTTTTATTTGTAGGATTTCTTCTTGAGTCTTAATTTCTATCTTTCTGCTTACATTGGCCATTGGTTCCTGAAAGTTGTCTACTTTTCCATTAGTATGTTAATATGTATTATCTTAGCATATTGATCTAATTATTTTAAATTCCTAGCCTGATAATTCCTACGTGCCTGCTGTATCTGCGCTTGCTTTTTGTCTTTGAAATGTGTTTTTTGCATTTTGGCATCCATGTAGTAATTGTTGAAAGCCAGACATGATGTCCCTGGTAAAGAACCACTGTAAATAGGCTTTTAGTGATGTGGGAAGTGCGTCGTGTGTGTGTGTGTGTGTGTGTGTGTGGGGGGGGGGGGGGGGCGGCGGGGGAGTGAGCCTGTGGCCCTGGGCTATGACCTTCACAAGAGCCTCTCAGGTTTTTGTGGTGGTGGTTTTTCACCAAAGGGGAGGTTTATTAAGGTGAAAGTAACAAAGCTCTCCGCTGGAGGAGTCCCAAAATGGGTTGCCAGGCCTCTCAGTTTTTCCTTCCTTAGGTGGAGCAGGGCTGGAGGCGGCTGTAGTTGGGTATTTGCCCTTCTCCCACCTGGAAGACTTCTCCCAGGTCAGTTAGGCCCCAACAAAACTTCAGTAGGGTTAGGTTCTGGGAAATAGTTTCCCTAGAGGACAGGCCTCCTTAAGAACGGCAGGATGTCCCACTGGTGTGTCTCAGAGGTTGAGCAAGACCCATGAACCAGGAGGTCATTGTTCGATTCCCAGGTCAGGGCACATGCCTGGGTGTGGACCTGATCTCCAGTAGGGGGCGGGCAGGAAGCAGCCAATCAATGATTCTCATCATTGATGTTTCTATCTTCCCCTTCCTCTCTCTGAAATCAATTAAAAAACAAAAACAGCTGAATATTTTGGGTCTCTTTGAAAATGGCTACTTTCCCCTCCTCCTGCTAAAAGCAGGAGGGGACTTTTTCCTGCCTTTGCTGTGAGAATCTGGTAGGACTCCTGGGGGTAAAACACAAATTGTGTGTGGGGCTGGGTGTGTGTTTTTGTGTATGACTGGGTCCCTTTGGAGTTTTTAACTCAACCTTACCTACACTGAGCTTTCAGCAATTCGCCAACTACAGTTTAGGTTTTCCTACCCCACTACTGGTTCCCATGGAGGTTCTGCTCTGGTAGGTGGTGATTCTCTGTCTCCTGTCTGGGTCTCTGGTTTGGGGGCAGTGATTTGCCTTGTGACCTCTGTACTCTGATGGATCTAAGAAGAGTTGTTGACATACAAGTCAACTTCTACCTGTTAGGGCAGACGACTTACGAGCTCCTTACATTCCAGATTAGAAACCAGACTTTCAAACCATTATGAATAGTAATCTGCTATTGAATCATCCATTTTCCTGGCTCCATTACTGTAAACAAGAGTTAAGCCTATACAAGGATCAGGGATGTGTTTTCAGACTGCATTGTAATTTATTTTTATTTTTTTGTTAATCCTCACCTGGGAATATTTTTTCTATTAAAATGTTTTTTTACAGTGGAAGGGAGGAGGAGGAGAGAAAGAGAAACATCGATGTAAGAGACCTCAATTGGTTGCCTCCCGCACGTGCCCGGACCAAGGCTGGGGATAAGCTTGCAACCTTTGGGATTGAAACCGAGGCCCTTCAGTCTGGGCTACTGCTCTAACCACTAAGCAACCAGCTAGGGCCTGCAGTGTAATTTATATCATCTTACATAAAGCATTTTCAGGCAAAATTAAAGTACAATCTTTCTGTTTTTCCTCAACTTCACTCGATTCAAAACAGGAACTCCAAAAGAAAAAGGAATCAAAGCAGCAATAAAGGAGGGATCAAGGAAATGTATTAATTCAGTACTTACTCAATTCTATATTATGTTCAGTGTTTTTGGGGGACGCAGGAATAGATAAAGCAAAAGGCCCTGTTCTCATGGAACTTAACATTCTAGTGGGGAGGGGAGGGATAAGACAATAAACTAAAAGATGAAGTCAGTGAAAAGGACCATGAAGAAAAGCAGAGGAACTAGAGAAAAAAGGTAGGGTGCTGTTCAGTCGGCACAGTTGGAAGTTAGAGGTGGTAATGGTTGAGCAGAGAGACCTGGCAGGTGTGTGTGTGTGAGGAGTGTGTTTGGGGCAGATGTGGTAAGTAAGAGGGTCTGAGAAGGGTAGGCTTGGCCTGCTGCATGAATAGAACGCCACCAGTGTGGCTGGAACATGGGGTACCAGTGGGTGGGGGTGGGGGGGCGGTTAGAGGCACATCATGAAGGACGGACTGGCACACTTTGTTCTGTAAAAATAAATTAGTTGAAATATTTTTTTAGTTTTCAATTATAGCTCACCTTCAATAATGCTTTGTTTTAGTCTCAGGTATGCAGCACAGTAGCTAGACAGTCATACGTTTTCAGAAAGTGCTTCCCCTGATATTCCCAGTACCCACCTGGCACCATACATAGCTTTCACAATATTATTGACTATTCCCTATGCTGTACTTTACAGCCTGTGACTATTTTGTAAATACCAATTTGTAGTTACCTCTTTTCACCCAGTCCCCCAATCCCTTCCCCTCTGGCTATTACCAGTCTGCTCTGTGTCTGAGTGTTCCAATTTTTTTTTTATTAAAAAATATTTTTATTGATTTCTGAGAGGAAGGAGAAGGAGAGATAGAAACACCAATGATGAGAGTGACTCATCGATCGGCTGCCTCCTGCACACCCCACACTGGGGCTGGAGCCCGTAACCCTGGCATATGCCCTGACCGGGAATGGAACCGCGACCTCCTGGTTCATAGGTGGACGCCCAATAACTCGGCCACACTGGCTGGCTGAAGAAGTATTTAAGTGGATGAAAGGTGATGCTGTTATCAGGCTTTTAATGTTAGACTTTGTCTCTGGAGAATTCTTTTAAAATTTACAAATATCCTAAAACCATTATGGGCGTTAGTGATCAAGAATGGAGATAATTACCTGTGGAAACAGAAGTGGAGTAGGCTAAAGTTTCTGACAAATTTAATTTGCCTACTTGCTTTAAACAACAATTTTTATATACAGCCATCGTCTGTGCAAACTGCTTTGGTTTTATGGTCATAAATTTTCACTCTGTCTCCTGAGAAATAGCTGAATCAATATTTACTAGGTGCCATACAGCTGGCTGGGAAATGTTCCTTTGGCCGTGATTAGGAGGAGGAATTTGGGGATAACTTTTGTTTTTTCCCAGATATGGCCAGATAGAAATAAGGAGAAAACTTAGAACAATATTTAGAAAATTGGTGAAGAAACCTCTTAAGTTGTTCCCAATCTTACCTGCACAGAGTATTGAACGGAAGATTATTTCAGTCCTAAAGCAATTACTGTTTCACAAGACCCAGGCAGACTGGTCAGTCCTAGAGGAGTCTATATAGAATGTCTGAAGGAGTACCTAATTTATAAAGAGGAACTATTTATAAAATCTGAATTTAATTTGTATAGCAACCCCACCCCGTTTTTTTTTTTTTTTTTTTAGAAGACATACAAATTTCAGAAGAAACTGTAGTACTCTAATAGTTAAATTGTTATTTAATAGCTGGATAACATACAAGGACTTCATTTTTAGCATCAGCGTTTTGTATTGCTCTTTACTTGAACCCTTTGGTAAAAGAAAAATAGTACTATGAGTAATTCTTGGTCAATACAGTACATTTTCTAAAAGTATCAAATAATTTCCTTGAAAATTTTCCAAATATGTGACATACATTCAATATAAAGATTTAGAAAATTCATACAAAATTACTTAACCTTTTGCACTCGGATGTCGAGTGTGACTCGACACGGTTAGCATCGGTAGCAGCTCAAGAAAAAAAGCAAGCGAGTGCAAAGGGTTAAACTAAAATCTAATCATATTTTAAAAATCACTATTAATATATTAGGTGTCAATGTATGAGGATATTTTCTTCTATCCACACAGAAAAGATTTTTTTCCAGATTGGTTAATAATGTATCATGTATATGCTGAGCATCTCTACATCGCTGGACTCCTAGTACAATGTAACATCCCGTTGTATGTGTGTGCCATACATACTTTTGTTAGCTGGTCCCTTATTGTTGAGTATTTTAGTTTCTACTGTCTCACCAGTGTAAATAATGCTCGAACTGAAAACTTGGAGCGTGTTTTGTTATTTGTATTCTACAAATGGTATGTGGCCTTGTGCCCTTCCATTCCTGAATACTATCATGAAAATAAAAAAAGTATAAAGGACAGCTTATGGTTTTAATTTATATTTATGACAATAAAGCCTGGGTATATTCTTATGCTTATAGTTAGTTGACCATTTCACTGGTCGCTATGACGGACACTGACCCCTGGTGGTCAGTGCACTCCCACAGTGGGAGCACCGCCTAGCTGATCGATGGGCGCCAGTGCGAGCCTCTCCCACCTCCGCGTCAGCGCTACCGAGCAGTGGCGGAGGCTGGTGCCTTGGGGATGAGTGGGAGTGGCGTGGTGCCCAGCAGGGGCTCAGGCTCCTCCCCGGCCGCCTGCCGCCTTGTGCACTACTATATTCCCCCCGGGGGATGTCGGACTGCCAATTTCAGCCTGGTCCCCGGGGATCAAGCTGAAACTGGCAATCTGACATCGCCCAAGGGGTCCTGGATTGTGAGAGGGTGCAGGCCAGGCTGAAGGACCCCACTGTTGCATGAATCCATGCACCGGGCCTCTAGTGTAAAAATATTAATCCTTTTACATGTTGCAAACAATGTCCAAGTTTTGTTATTTTTATACAGATTTTTAAATTAACTCTCACAATCTTTTTCATTATGAATCTTTTCTTGGTTAATGTGGAGAAAGTCCTTTCCTATTCAATGTCCAAGTAAGTTATTTTCTTCAGGTTATTATGTGGTTTTATTTGTAAAAAAAACAAAACAATTATGTAAAATTCCAAGCGTATTTAAGAATACGGAGAGGAGCTTAGAGAACCTGCTTTAACAATACATGGCCAATCTTGTTCCATCTATATCTGCCCCCTTGGGATATTTTGAAGTAAATTTCCGACATCTGAGGATCATTTAAGCTGTTGATTCTTGGGATTGTATCTCTAAAAGATAAGAATTTCACTTTTAAAACATAGCCACAGTATCACATCACAGGTAAAAAATTTAACAGTAATCCCTAGTATCAATTATTCAATATCACTTTCCTGATTGACTTAACATTGTTGTTTGTTTTTTATCTTTTATAGATTAGGTTTTATTGAAAAAGTAATGCATGTACTTCATACAAAAAGTTTCAGAGTACAAAAGTGTATAACAATGAAAGCCAGTCTGCTTTTGCACATACAAACATAAGTATATACATACTTTTATCAAAAAAGGCTGAGTAACATATCCTCCATTGTGAATCTTCTTCTTTTTTTTAAGGTATGAGAATTTACTTATTTTTTTGATTGTTTTAATCTTTATGGTTGAGATTATTACAGATGCCTCTCCCCCCCCCCCCCCCCTTGCTCTCCTCCACCCAGTTCCTACCCCGCCCCAGGCCTTCACCACCCTATTGTCTGTGTCCTTAGGTAATGCATATATACATATAAGATCTTTGTTTAATCTCTTCCCACCCCCACCCCCTTTCCCTCAGAGAATCATCAGTCTGTTCCATTTCCATGCCTCTGATTCTATTTTATTCACCAGTTTATTCTGTTCATTAGATTTTTAAAAAATATATATATTTTATTGATTTTTTACAGAGAGGAAGGGAGAGGGAGAGAGAGTCAGAAACGTCGATGAGAGAGAAACATCAATCAGCCGCCTCCTGCACACCCCCCACCGGGGATGTGCCCGCAACCAAGGTACATGCCCTTGACCGGAATCGAACCTGGGACCCCTGAGTCCGCAGGCCGACGCTCTATCCACTGAGCCAAACCGGTTAGGGCTCATTAGATTTCTTATTCATTTATTTTGATTTTTAGATTCAATTGTTCATAGGTATGTATTTGTTGCCATTTTGTTGTTCATATTTTTGATCTTTTTCTTCTTCTTCCTCTTCTTAAAAAATGCCTTTCAACATTTCATGTAATACTGGTTTAGTGGTGATGAACTCCTTTAGCTTTTTCTTGTCTGTGAAGCTCTTTATCTGACCTTCAATTCTAAATGATAGCTTTGCTGGGTAGAGTAATCTTGGTTGTAGGTCCTTGCTATTCATCACTTTGAATATTTCTTGCCACTCCCTTCTGGCCTGCATAGTTTCTGTTGAGAAATCAGCTGACAGTCGTATGGGCATTCCCTTGTAGGTATCTTGCTGCTTTTAAGATTCTCTTTGTCTTTAGCCCTTGGCATTTTTATTATGACGTGCCTTGCTGTATAGGAAAAAAAAGGGAAATGTGATCTGGTTACTTGTGGTCAGTGCTGACGTGTCACCTGGAAAAGGAATGCAGACAGAAGACAGCAGAGATTTCTAAATGAAAATGTTACTTCTCCGTCCATATCAGATCCAATAAATGGAATAACATACCTGTTTGCCTAACACTTTTTTTTAAAAATATATTTTTATTGATTTCAGAGAGGAAGGAGAGGGGGAGAGAGAGATAGAAACATCGTGATGAAAGAGAATCATCGATCGGCCTCCTCCTGCACGTCCCATTGGGGATTGGGCCCACGTTGGGGATTGGCCCACAATCCGGCACATGCCCTTGACTGGAATCAAACCTGGGACTCTTAGTCCTAAGGCTGACGCTCTGTCCACCGAGCCAAACCAGCTAGGGCCTAACACTCTTTTTGTGGAGGAGTAAAATAAATTTCAAAACACAGCCTGGAACACTGCATTTCTCAATGTTTTGTATCAAATCGTTTGTTTGACCTCAAAAGTCTAATGACCATTTTGGGTGAAAAGCAGGAAAGAGAGGGAACCGTCAGCGTGGCGATGAGCTGGCCCCTGTTTCTCTGGATCTCTGCACATCAGAAAGTGGGTTAAAGAAAGAGAGCATCTGCTTTTCTGTGGATGGGCGAGGTCATTATTCCCATCAATCACAAATCAACTTGCTTCTAGTTGAGAGTATGCTGCCCAAGGCCAGCCATGTCTCCACCTTCTTGTTTACCTGGAAAGAGAGGTTCCAGAGGCCGGCGATTGACGGGCAAGTGACGACGCAATGAAAGGCCTTTGATTTCCACTCCAGAGAACTGGGGCATGCGTCTGCTGGCCAGCCAACACAGTTTTCGGTGCCATAATCGTATTTCCCATTGCTGCAAGAAACACTGTTTATGATTTTAGCACCCAGAATCAAAATTGTTTTCCTATTAGCCAAACAAAAATAAAAAAAAAATAATTACCACCACAAAATATTGACCAATTCAGGCGAAGCAATGAAGATGTTTGTGGTAAGTATAATTCAAGCTTCCTAAAGCTGGGGCGTGGGCTCCCCAAACGCAGCTTTGTTGGGATTGCCGCGGGTTCCAGGAGCTTGCTCTCTGTCTGTGGGAGGAAAACCTGCCTTTTGAAGCAATGTGGCGCACACGCTCTTCGTAGAACATGAAAGGAAAGGCTCTTCGTGCCAAGAAATCACTCACGTGAGATGGAATTCTCCCCCCCCCCCCCCCCCAAATAAATCTGGTGGCAAGCTTTTCCCCGAAAGCTTCAGGGAAGAACGAAATAATCTGAAACTGTGTTCAGGGCAGGCACCATCAGCCTCTCAGATGGAGTTTGCAATGCCTGTCGGAAAGCACAAACTCAGCTTGAATTTTTTTTTTTTTTTTTTTTTTTGTGTGTGTGTGTGTGTGTGTGTGTGTAGAGTGAACTGGTGTGCAAAGGCTGCTTCTCTGGCTAACTGGATAGCTTCCAGGTAGTGGTGATGATTTTTAGATTTATGACAAGCTCTAGGTCCGCCTAGAGACACAGCATGTTTGAAAAACAAGGTGTTAAGTACGTCCGGGTGGGGGTAGGGGGTCTAAGGGTAATAATGTTCAAGTTCAGCACTGCACCAGCAGGCAGTTCAGCAATGAGGCAAACAAGCTCCTTTGGAGGATTTTTACAATTAAATTTAAAAATGTTTCTTATAACCAGGGGCAACTTTTTCCTCCATCACAGTTGGCGCCGTAACTCTTTCTTGCTGCTGGGAGCTTAGTCACGTTCCGCCTTTAGTCTTTGAGCCTCAGGAAGACTCCACCCAGCTTCATAGTCGCAGGTTTCCCCCAGCCTTTACAATGGGAAAAACACCCTGCGGCCATCTCAGCCCTGCCTGCTTGACCTTTCACATCACTGGTGATTTGCAGAAATCAAAAGGCATCGCCGCCTCTGCATTCTTTTCCCAATTTGAGGCTTTTCTCCGTTTGGAGAGACGGGTTGCCTGTTGTTAGCAAGGCCCCTTTGACCTTTAACCTTTGGAGAGAAATTCAACAAAGGCAAGAACTCAGCCAAGAAATTAAATGGGATCAAACTTCTGAAGAGTCCAAAACACAATCCCGGGGCTTCTATTGCCCTGATCAGGACCCAGATAACCCCTGGAAGTTACTGCCCTCAGCGACACAGCGTGATAGGCAAGATGAGGATGTTACTATTTTAACATTTCTCTCTTTTTTTAATTTAATAAATCTTTATTGTTCAGATTATTACAATTGTTCCTCTTTTTTCCCCCATAGCTCCCCTCTACCCGGTTCCCACCCCACCCTCTGCCGTTACCCCCTCCCCCCCCCCCCCCCCGCCCCGCCACTGTCCTCATCCATAGGTGTACGATTTTTGTCCAGTCTCTTCCCGCACCCCCCAACATTTCTTTTTAATAAGTAATATCCTAGGGCAGTGGTCGGCAAACTCATTAGTCAACAGAGCCAAATATCAACAGTACAACGATTGAAATTTCTTTTGAGAGCCAAATTTTTTAAACTTAAACTTCTTCTAACGCCACTTCTTCAAAATAGACTCGCCCAGGCCGTGGTATTTTGTGGAAGAGCCACACTCAAGGGGCCAAAGAGCCGCATGTGGCTCACGAGCCGCAGTTTGCCGACCACGGTCCTAGGGTGAAGAAAAGTAATTATTTTGTTCCTATTGGAAGTTCCTATCATAAATCCCCCTTGTTTTCTTTCTTTTTTTTTTCTGACTCAATAGAACATAATTACATTCGAAGTTTATTTTTGCTGCCATCAAACACAAAATTTAGCTCTCTACCCAAATACGTGGAAACTGATTTTGGATTTATGACAAATCCTAGACTTGTCTCGGGTAAAGAATCTATATTTATTTAAATAAGAAAAGCAACCTCTTGAGAGCATTGTGTGGGAACCATGCTATTTAAATATTCTTGTGCTGGAAAGGCTATCTTTTTCAAATCCTTTTTGGCTTCTAGCCCTGGAGAATGCAGCCTTATTCCAGAGGGACAGGGGAGAAATCCTGGATTAAAAATAAAGAGATGTAGCTCTGGCCCGTGTTGCTCAGTGGTTAAAGTGTCAGCCCCGGAGGAACCAAGATGGCGGCAAAGTTAAACAACTAAACTGCCGCCGCGCACAACAATTTCAAAAATACAACTAAAAAGACAAAACGTCTACTACCCAGAACCACGGGAAAGCTGGCTGAATGGTAGATTTACAACTAAGAAGGAAAAAGAAAGGAGAACAAACGCGGAAAAGCTGAGAAGTATGCTACTGACTTTGTAGCTTTTATTATAAGACAAAAGAGTCAGGAAGGAGGTTGTAAAAAATGAAGGAACATATACACACATTTTCTTTAAATATAAAAAGTGACAAAATTATGAGTCTCAACCTAGTAGAAGAACTTCAGACTACACAGTCAGCATTAGAGAACTCATTGGAGATTGTAGACAAAGGAGGTTTCAGATTTCACCAGCAAATGAAGAGCCGAGTCAGGACTACAAGTGGCCCCATCTGCCCACCAAAAAGAATTAACTATTTTGGAAATAAAATAATGCCATGAGGAGTCAGAATTTCCAAGCACCTCTCAAAAAAAAAAAAAAAAAATGGTAGAGACTACAATTTCTCCTAGATTTTACATTCTCAGAGTCACGATGTGAGCAAGAAGATTTATCTTGAGAAGGCTCATTAACAGGAACATCTTATACAATTCCATGTCTCCTTAGGGAGACTATTAAGTGACTTACACAAACTGGGTGTTCAATAATGTTGTTGAATAAATAAAACAATGTCAAGAGTAAAAAAAAAAAAAAAAAAAAAGTGTCAGCCCCTACACCGAAGGGTTTCTGGTTTGATTCCCAGTCAAAGGCAACGTTCCAGGGTTTCAGGTTCAATCCCAGCCTCGGATCAGGGCAGGTATTGGAGGCAACCAATCGATGTGTCTCTCTCATATTGATGTCTCTCTCTGTCTGTCTCTCACTGTCTCCCTCCTTCCCTCCCTTCTTCCTTTCCAATCTCTCTAAAAATCAATGGGAAAAATATCATTGGGTGCCCAGCCAATGTACTCAGTGGATGATCTTGACCTATGAACCGGCTCCATCCCCAGTAGGGGGCGTGCAGTAGGCAACCCATCAATGATTCTCATCATTGATGTTTCTATCTTTCCCTCCACCTGCCTCTCTGAAATCAATAGGGATACACACACACACACACACACACACACACACACACACACACCCCTTGGGTGAGGATTAACAACAACAAGAAAAAATCAAGAGACGTAAAAGTCCTAGCTCAATATCTACTGCGAAAATGCTTTGTTATCTTGGCCGAGTTATTTTTCTCTCCCTCTACACTTCAGTGAAACCATCAGTAACGTGATGGAGTTGAACTGAGGGTGAATGTAAACTTGCTTCTTTTATTTTTCCCCACTGCAGTGTCCTATCAAACGTAATTTCACATCACTCCTGTATACAATATAGACTATCACTCTATTTTGTTAGATACTATATGAATTCTAAATCATCACCTTATTTAAGTTAGGCAATGAGAACAGAGGCCATTTGGGTATTCTTAAACAATTGCAATGGGAGTTGTTTCCTCCCATTTAAAGCCACCAGTTTGTTACCGCAAACTGGTGGCTTTAAACAACAGAAATTTATTCTCCACTGACCTGGAGGCTAGAAGCCCCATACCCAGTTCTAAGGGAGAAGACGCCTTGCCTCTCCCAGGGGCTGGTAGCTCCAGGCATTCCTTGGTTTATGGCAACACAACCCCAGTCTCTGCCTCATTTTCTCATGGCCGTCTTCCCTCGGTGTTTGTGTGTCTCTGTGTCTTCACACAGCGATCGTCTCCCCATGTCTCTATATTTCTCTCTCTCTCTCTCTCTCTCTCTCTCTCTCTCTCTCTCTCTCTCTCTTTGCTGCAAAAAGATTTATTGTTTCATTTGGTCGGATGCATGGGAGAGGGCTTTAGGTGGTTAAAAGAATGTCAAGCAGTTTTGGGGAGAGGCTCAGGTAAAGCCAGACACCAGGGGATGCAGGGGGCCTCAAAGGTCTCTGGGCTCCAAAGGCTCCTAGTCACCCTTGAGGGTGAGCCTTTGGAAGAGATACCCGCCCAACCCAGCCTGGGGGCTGGCCAGCCTGCGAGGTGAGTCAGGTGTCGCCCATCTTCTTGATGAGTTTCACCCCCTCCCCTCACCCCGGAAGCCGTTCTGCAGGAGTCACAGGATGAGGGCCTGCTGTGGGCAGAATCCAGGGCCTGCAGCTCCAAAGGGCCTGGTTCAGGCCCCTCTCCAAGGCCAGGGCGGCTTCCATGGCCCTGAGTTTTGCCCACTCATCCTGGGAGGCCTCAGCACGTCCTGGAAGAGAAGGTGGCCACAGCGCTGGTTTTGCAACTTTGAGAGCCGCTCAGCGCCCTCGCGCTTCTTCTCCACCAACTCGCAGAAGAAGTGGCCCCCGCCCTCGAGAGCCACATCATCAGGCGAAATAGAAGCCCAGAGAGAGGTAGGTGTGGGAGGGAGGGGGGGGGGGGGCGCAGGTGCAGGCTGGCCAGGCGGGTGACCGCAGCCTCCACCTCGGTGGAATAATTCTGACCAATTTGGGAGCTCATGGTTGTTCGGCAATAAGGAGTTAAGGTAGAAAAAAACCCGGTGTGTTGGCTGGTCCCGGAGGTGGTTCTGAGGTGGTGACTGGATAAGATGCAGGAGAGTGGCCGGAGGCTGGGAGAAGGGGCGTCCTTGGGGCTGTTCCGTCCAAACTCTGTTGAAGCAACAGACACATCCGGCACCGCCGAGGGCACTGCCTGTTTTCTCTTTTTATAAGAACATCAGTTACTTGGTTTAGGGCCCATCTCAATTCAGTACTGTATGGCCTCATCTTAGCTTGAAGGTATCTGTTTTCTAAATAAGATTACATTTATTTCTTTGTTTTTAGAACAAGAAACACCTTGATTACATGAGCTAAGATAGGGGGGCCTTTCCGGGCCTTGATTTTCCTCACCTGGAACTCCAGCATGTGACCATGTGCGCGGCCACACGGGTCTTGGAGCGAGGCCTGCAGGAAGCGGGCTTGGTGCTTGGTGCTCTCTGGCTAGAAGACGGCTGCCGCTGGCATGCTTTTTCTTTTCATCATATTTCTTCTGAATTTTCTTTCATTGTTTATTTTTGGTTTAAATTCTCTTCTTCCTCAGGAGTCAGGTTGGCCCCCTTCTCTGACCCAGGGCGGTGCCTAGTGGGACTCGTACCACTGTCGGTACGGTGTGTTGTCCGTGAGCACCATTCATTTGTTTGCTAGGGTCTTGGTGGGTACCCGTTTGTTGTTGGATGCATTGTAGATCACATCAGTAATCCTTGTTTTGTGCCTACAACACTCCGAGCCCCAGGGGAAGTTGCTCACATCTGGCCTCAAGGCTCGGTCCTTTTGGCCTTCCTGCACTTGCACTGTGTGTGTGTGGCTGGGGCCAATCTTCGTGTTGGCAGCAGGGCGTCCCAGCTCAGATTATTGCTTCTTGCGATGGGGCTTTCTCTTGCCCCTGGTCTTGCAGCACATGTGCCAGTTGTCCCAAGAGATGCCCATGGCTCAGCGCCCTCTGGAGAGAGCTAAAGAAGATCACATTTATAGGTACTGGGTGTTAAGATTTCAACATATCATTTGGGGGATGTGATTCAACAGTAAGAGTTATAGATGACAATTGCAGTGCCCTGTTAACATCAGTACTTAATTTATTTCTGTATTTTATTTGGAGGCACAATATGAAGAGAAAGCTTGGTCCACACTTATAAGAAATCATTTACAATAATAAAAGCGTAATATGCTAATTAGACTGGGCAGCCTAACAACCTTCTGGACGTCATTCCGGATGTCCATCTGGACGAAGCCGCCGCGGTGGGGGCCGAGGCAGTTAGGGGCGATCAGGTAGGCAGGCGAGTGGTTAGGGGTGATCAGGCAGGCAGGCAGAGGTGGTTAGGGGTGATCAGGCAGGCAGGTGAGTGGTTAGGGGCAATGAGGCAGGCAGGCAGTGGTTAGGGGTGATCAGGCAGGCAGGCCAGGGATTAGGAGCCAGTGGTCCCAGATTGTGAGAGGGATGTCCGACTAACGGCAGTCGGACATTCCCCAAGAAGTCCCAGATTGCAAGAGGGTGCAGGCCAGGCTGTGGGACCCTACCCCCTCGTGCACAAATTTCGTGCACTGGGCCTCTAGTAAATTATAATTAAAACTTTTTAGAACATGTAATCTTGCAATCTCAACCTCAACACCTTCTGTTAAACTGATCATGAGGTTTGAAAGAGCCACATTAGGAAATTTACTTTTCCATGTTAAATTACTGAGAATGTCCTAAAAAACACTCTCCTTCCTTACTAGAGAGTGTTTACTTAAGAAAAAAGTTTTTATTGATATCAGAGAGAGGTAGGGAGAGGGAAAGAGAGATAGAAACATCCATCTATGAGAGAGAAACATCTACTGGCTGCTTCCTACATGCCCCCTACTGGGGATCAAGCCTGAAACCCCAGGCATGTGCTTTGACTGGGAATCGAACTGGCTACCTCTTGGTACATGGAGACAATGCTCAACCAACTGAGTCACACCAGCCAGGCGAGAGGATTCACTTTTTAAAAGGCCTCCTGAAGAGCTTAAATCACCATTATATTGGGCTGACAATGTGTTTTTAAATGTCACAATACCCTGAATTATTCAGTGGTGCCATTTGAAAACATCTTGTTAGTGGTGCATTCTGTCTGGCATTCTCTCAAAATTTCAAATGAGTTAAAATAGTGTTATTTTGTATTTGGAGTCTAAACTTGGTTTCAGTTTTATTGCTGGCACTTTCTTTGCTTTTCTGAGCAGTAACATGGGGGACTGGGAACTGTCATAATGAGCCCCTTAAGCTGGTAAAAATAGCATGTAGATACTCCAGCTGGTACAACTAACTTACAGTTGAGAGATGTTTAATTAAGGGAGTTTTCTTAAACAAAAAAAGTTATTTATATTTTTATTTGACATATCTGTTCTAGGACCTTGTCTTGAAACTACTAAAAACTTCAATGTAAACATGTACTTTCTGAAATGCACTGCCCTTATCATGAAAATAACTGTAAAGTCCCCAGTTTAAAGACTAAGCCTTAGTAAATTTGACAATTTTTATGACTTGATCCAACTTCTTTCAAAATGTTGCATAGATAACTATTTAACACAAGTATAATGACCACACACATATTTCAGCAACTGCTTTCATCCGAGCAACTCTTTTCATATCATCAGAATAGACATGGCTATATCTTGCACAAAGTTATTCAATGGCATGATTATAATCTAATCTACAAATTAATTTTTTTTCTCCAGTTTTGTTTCATCTGATACTAGTAGAAAATCTTCCTTGGGGTCATTTGCGTGATTCTGTAGGGAAACAAGCAAAACATAGATAGCAGCAAATAGACATTTTCATTCAGCTGAATCATAAAACCTAAGCTTTAAAGGAATTCCTATACATATATTTTAACTTCTCACCCGAGGATTTTTTTCCATTGATCTTTAAGGAGAGTGGAAGGGAGGAAAGAAGGTGAGAAGGAGAAAGAGAATCACACACACACACACACAGAGAGAGAGAGAGAGAGAGAGAGAGAGAGAGAGAGAGAGAGAGAGAGAGAGAAACACTGATGCGAGAGAGACACATCTACCCATTGCCTCCCGCATGGCCCTGACCAGGAACAGGGATCCAACCAGCAACCCAGACATGTACCCCTGACGGAGTATTGAAACTGAGACACTTCAGTCCTCGGGCCAACGCTGTAACCACTGTGAAATACTGGCCAGGGCCAGATGTGTATTTTGAATGTGTATTTTGGGGTTTGAACAGGGATGCTAACCAGTGTGTATGGGCCCCCAAGGATACTTGGTAATATGTAGGGGGCATGTTTGGTTGTCTCAAGACCTAAGGGTACAGCTGGCACTCGGTTTCCGTGAGCCAATGATGCTAAGCGATCTGCACTTGTCTCACCTTGAAGGCCAGCAGAAAAGGAGGGTGATCATGCTTTTGCAAATGTCTGCTTACCTAATGTAGCCCAGACTTTAATAAGCTTTTTCTGATAGAATTCGTCTTTTCCTCACTTTGGATGGTCCTATCCAGGAGCTGTCCTTGTCAGATTTAAATTTTGTTCACATAAACTTTTTGTTGATAGAACTTAAGTAGTTGAATTAGGCAGGAACATCTCAATCCATCGATGTTTCTCTCATATCGATGTTTCTCTTTCCTCGCTCTAAAAAATACATAAAAGAAATAAGTAAATAAAAAATAAAGTTTCCCTTTCTTAAAAAAAAAGATTTTATGTGAAACTTAAAGGCAATTGCTTTCATTTCATATGTTGGTGCGAGAGTGGTGTGGTTAAATATTAATTGAACTAGAGGCCCGGTGCACGAAATTCGTGCATGGGGGGTGCAGGGGGGGGGGGGTCCCTCAGCCCCGTCTTGGTCTGAAAGGATGCCAGCATCCTTCACCCCGGCTTCTAGCTAGAGATTCCTCCCCTCCTTCTGCACAGCCTCTGGGAAGATGCTTGTCCCGGGGCCTCCTCAAGGCCCTGGCCCACGACGCCCTGCAGTTCGGGTACTCGGGGGCTTGGGCTTTCAGGTCTGGCTTCCTCACCTGGCATGGTGAGCATCAGCTGCCATGGGAGCCTTGCCTTAGGAGTCACCCCCTTGGACCATACTACTTGCGAGTGTGTGTGGGGGGTGGCCTCGGTGGCAGTGATTTGATGTCTGTAGCATGCCCGCTGACACCCACCACCGCGGCGCAACACTGGTCCCATCTGGACTGCTGGCAGGGGGCTTCCAGTCTGTGACTGGGGCTGATGGGCTGCAACTGGAGGCTGCAGGTGGAGGACCCCGGCACCCATGGGGCTGTCAGCATCAGGAACTGGAAAGATTCATTTTTCTGGTTCCTCCCCTGCCACGTGGATGCTGAGCTCCAGGCCCCACAGGCCCGTTCACTCCTGCTGCAAGGACGCCCGGGGCGGGGACATGGGCTCGCTGCCCCAGAGGCCCCTTCTGTGCCGCAGCACAGCCATGGCGCAGACGCTGAGCTCGCGCCGCCGCTGGCGACGCGAGCTCAGCGTCCCGCCAGCACCACTGGTGACATGAGCTCAGAGTCCGGCCGGCCCCATTCAGCCGCCGCTCAGCGGCACGGGTGCCGATCGCGTCAGGCCGGAGGCAAGGGCAGGGGGCGGGGATGCTCCGTACCCGCCGCCCACCCTTTGCCTCCCGCCGGCCCAATTGGCCACCCGGGCCACCCCGAGTCCCGCCCCCCGTGCTTCCCGCCGGCCCAATTGTGGGTGTAGCAGAGTGATGGTAATTTACATATTACCCTTTTATTATATAGGATATCACTTAGTGCCAAATTGGCACTTTTCATCATGAGGCAATCTTATTTTACTGATTGTATTTTCTCCTTAAATTTAATTTTTAAACCAATGATTCATTTCTACTTTTAGAGATAATTACTATATCTCACCAGAAAATTAAAAATAAATTAAACAAAAGTATCTAAAACTTACCATAAGACTTAAGCTTAAATAATTATCATGACATATTTTACTTGTTATTGTATGGCTTTCTGACAAGAGCAAACACTGAGAAGAAGCGTCTGAACCTCATCTAGCATCTGATTGAACTGGATTAATATGTTCTAGGGTAAGTCTGCTCCCCCAAATAATTTTATGGGAGAGGCCATGTGCAAGTCTGAATTAAAAAGAAAAGAAAAGATTGGTGCAGCATTACTACCTATTAAGTGTATTATATGTATATTAGAGATGGCTAAAAAGCTATCATTCAAGGTCTGCATACAAATGAAGAAACCTGATTGGAAGGTAACACAATGGTGGTCTCCAGTGTGTTCAAAGTTGGTGTTTTCTTAACAACATTTAAAAAATAGTTAAATTCTGCCCTAGCTGGTTTGACTCAGTGGATAGAGCATCAGCCTGTGGACTGAAGGGCTCCGGGTTTGATTCTGGTCAAGGACACATGCCAGGGTTGCAGGCTCTTTCCCCAGTGGGGGGCGTGCAGGAGGCAGCCAGGCAATGATTCTCTCTCATCATTAATGTTTCTATCTCCCTCCCCTCTCCCTTTCTCTCTGAAATAAATAAAAATATATTTTAAAAAATAGTTAAATTCTATAGTGACCGATTTCAGACCAGCCTGAGCTCTCAGCCTATGGTATGCAGCTTGATCCAGTTAGTTTCATCCTTTTCTTTTTTCTTAGTCCAATCTTTTTTTTTTTTTTTAATATATTTTTATTGATTTCAGAGAGGAAAGGAGAGGGAGAGAGAGGTAGAAACATCAATGATGAGAGAGAATCATGGATTGGCTGCCTTTTGCACGCTCCCCACTGGGGATGGAGCCCTAGCCGGGAATTGAACTGTGACCTCCTGGTTCATAGATCAACGCTCAACCATGCCGGTCAGGCAAAAAAGGGGGGATATTAAGTAACTTATACTCTGCTAAAAGAATTTTTTATCAATAAAGATTAAGCTTATGTAAAAACAATATCTACATTTTGAAAAGATCATAAAATGTAAACAATAAAATGTACAAGAGTTGGTTATCAGTACAATTTTTAAAAAGAAATTTTAATAATAAAACTGTCATGAAAAAGATTTGTTACTTTGATATTGATGCATGTTTTATATAAGGTAATTGGAAGAAGATATTTTCTTCCTGATCAGAATCAACAGATATGATGTCAATAGATATGAAAATATCTTAAATAGCTGTCTAAATGGTCTTAACAAGACTTAAAATGCTTTTATCTAATTCTTTCCCCTTTTGTTTAACCCACACATATTTCAGAGAAAAGTTCATCCAAACATCAGATTAGTCTTTTAATTCATAAGAATGTTGATTTGGAAAATTGAGTGTTCTGTGCCTAAATATCTTGTTTATTAGATATTCAGTATTCATTCTCATGTTTTGATAAGAAAAATCACTATTAAACTTCCCATGGCTATAGTTGGGAAACCATGCCCTCTTTTCATAGTGATAAAAAGGTCGTGAAACCCTCTAAAGGCACAATGTCTTGGTTCAAGTTCAATGAATTTTTATGAAGAGAAAAGGGACAGGAAGGGTTATGTAAGAAGATCTCGCATGAAAAGAGATTCTAAAAGTCTAGAAACCAAGAAAAAGAAAAATTCTAGGAATTTACATAACTCAATGTAGTGATTTGGTAATATGGCAATATGGTAGTGTTTAACTGGCAAAGCTCTAATAGTTGTATATATATATCTTTGATTAATAAAAAAGGGAGAGCAATAATTACTCCTATTAAAAAATAAATTTAAAACACAACTCATGAAAGCCTGTGAAGAATGAAGGAGGTGGTCTTCTAAGACCATGTAAAGTGATGAATTGAGACTTAATTTTGGCTTAATTAGCAATTAACACCAAATATTTACTTGTTGGCAAAAGGCCAAGGCAAAACATGCACTTTGTTAAAAGCCTGTAGTCCTTTTACTCTGGTGCAAATAATCCTCCTATATAATAAAAGCCTAATATGCAAATCAACCAAACGATGGAATGACCGGTCACTATGATGCCCACTGACCCCCAGGGGGCAGACGCTCAACGCAGGAGCTGCCCAAGTCCGCAGGCCCCAGGCCAGGCAAGGCGGATACCAGTGGGGACCCCTCCCGACCACCCCACTGGTCGCCCCACAGATTGGGCCTTGATTGCCGGCCAGGCCTAGGACCCTACCCATGTATGAATTTCGTGCACTGAGCCTCCAGTGATAATATAATTACCAGAGACAGATATCATTCTTTTTTTTTTTTACACTTATCACCTATTTTTATTTATTTTAGAGAGAGAGGAAGGGGGAGAGAGAGAGAGAGAGAGAGAGAGAGAGAGAGAGAGAGAGAGAGAGAAACATCGATTGGATGCTACCCATATGCTCCTGGACAGGAGATCAAACCTGCAACTTAGGTATGTTCCCTGACTGGAAGTTGAACCTGCAACACTTTCTTTTGGATGTATGGGATGACACTCCAACCACCTGAGCCACCCAGCCAGGGCCAGATACCTTTCTTTTAAACATTTTAATTTTCCCCTAGATTTTGATACTTTGGCTGGTAACATTTAGCAAGTCAGTTGAATACTTGTGTAATATGACACATGGTGTCATTTAAACTGAAAATATTGAATTTTGTTGAGTTTAAGAACTTGCAACTGTATGACAATGAAAAGGTTATATTTTCCTCCTTTTTAAAAATCGATTTCAGAGAGGAAGGGAGAGGGAGAGAGAAGTAGAAACATCAGAGATGAGAGAGAATCATTGACTGGCTGTCTTCTACACGCCCCGCACTGGGGGTTGAGCCCACAACCCGGGAATTGAACTGTGACCTCCTGGTTCATAGGTTGATGCTCAGCCACTGAGCCACATAAGCTGAGCATATTTTCCTCTTTTATGTCTCATTTGTTCAACATAGAAAATGAAATCAAACTTTTGTTGTGAACTGTTTTCATCCAAAGTTTTTTTTTTTTCTGTGTTCTCCTCTGACTGGATAATTTCAAAGGTCCTATAATCTAATTTATATTATTTCTTCTGTTTCATCCATTCTTTTAAAAAAATATGTGTGTGTGTGTGTGTGTGTGTGTGTGTGTGTGTGTGTGTGTGTGTGTATATTGATTTCAGAGAGGAAGGGAGAGGGAGAGAGCCCTAACCAGTTTGGCTCAGTGGATAGAGCCTCGGCCTGCGGACTGAAGGGTCCCAGGTTCGATTCCAGTCAAGGGCATGTACCTTGGTTGTGGGCACATCCCCAGTAGGGGGTGTGCAGGAGGCAGCTGATCGATTTTCCCTCTCATTGATGTCTCATCGATGTTTCTAACTCTCTATCCCTCTACCTTCCTCCCTGTAAAAAAACCAATAAAATATATTTTTAAAAAAATGATGAGAGAGAATCATCAATAGGCTGCCTCCTGCACGCCTCCCACTTGGATCGAGCCCACGACTGGGCCATGTGCACTTGACGGGAATGGGATCTGGGATCCTTCAGTCCCCAAGCCGAAGCTCTATCCACTGAGCCAAACCGGTCAGGGCTCCTCCAAAGTTTTTAATGTGTATTCATTTAAAAAGACAACAATTCAGTTGAAAAGACTAGAAATTCTTAGTCTATGCTCCCAAAGATAGGATGGTTGTCAGAAAAAAATCAAAGGTGAGGAGATGAAATCATGCTTGTAACCCTGCTTGAGAGTTAATCATTAAAAAGTTCCGAGGAAAAGAGAGCCTGCTCGTTTCCCTTCAGAGGGTAAGAGAATGATTTTGTAGAGACCTCCACTTTGGGTAGCTTTAGTTTGACTTGCCATTCACAGTAGAGCTGTTTTAAGACTTTGCTCTCCACGCACATCCTCCTCACCTAGAACAGCAACATATGGTCTCCAGATCTTGCCACCTGAAAAATGACTGTGAACAACAGCCAGATCTTTCCTGTTCTATACAGAAAAAATTTTTTAGATGAACATTTTTTTCTCCTCCATTAACCTTTTCTCTTCTGAAGTTTTATATGAAGAGAGACATTCTCTAAATCATTCATCTGAATAAATGTATCATTTATAACACACAGTCATAGAAATGTCTTCTCAAGAACTCTACATCAACCTCTAAGAAGTTGCTGCCCTGCTTCTTTTCAAAAGAATAAAATATTTAATGAAACAAACCAACCAAAGAATGAAACAGGATTTTATATTATGTTCAAGAGTAATTCTGAAACATGCCTGTGGAATGATCTTGCTTTAAGGCCTCACCAGATTGATAAGGTAGGGGAGTGGGTTCTAGAATAGTCTCTTCACGAACTCACTGTGTAGCCTGCTTGTGCTCTCCAGGAGTGAAGAACACTTTGATGATCTTTACAGTGTTTCTAGTCATGTGACCTAACTTCATTTTCTACATTATCATCAAATCTATGTTCCTATTCCTTGCCACCTGACAATTATTTCAGGTATTTTCCAACCCAAACTACCTGAAAACTTAGTGGCTTAAAAAAACAAACATTTTTGCCCTGGCTGATTTGGCTCAATGGATGGAGCATCGGCCTTCGGACTGAAGGGTCCCGGGTTCAATTCCAGTCAAGAGCACATGCCTGAGTTGCGGGCTTAATCCCCAATAGAGGTGTGCAGAAAGCAGCCAATCAATGATTCTCTCTTATCATTGATGTTTCTATCTCTCTCTCCCTCTTCCTTCCTCTCTGAAGTCAATAAAAATATGTTTTAAAACAAACAAACATTTTATTATCACTCGATTCTTTGGCTTGACTATGACAACCTGGATTCTTCTGTTCTATGTGATGTTGGTTGGGGCTGTTGGCATATAAAGGTTCAAATAGTATAGAACCGTGGTCGGCAAACTGTGGCTCGCGAGCCACATGCGGCTCTTTGGCCCCTTGAGTGTGGCTCTTCCACAAAATACCATGGCCTGGGTGAGTCTATTTTGAAGAAGTGGCGTTAGAAGAAGTTTAAGTTTAAAAAATTTGGCTCTCAAAAGAAATTTCAATCGTTGTACTGTTGATATTTGGCTCTGTTGACTGATGACTTTGCTGACCACTGGTCTAGAATATCTAAGGAATCTTCTTCATGGGTGCTAGCCGTTGGCCTGGGGCTCAGCTGGGTTGGTTGACCTTGATTCTCCTTAATTTGGTCTATCCAGGTGGTTTGGGCTCCTGTGCTTCAAGTGGAAAAAGGTACGATTAGCCATTTCTTTTAAGGTTTGTAAATTCTGTAACATCACTGCTGCTATATTCTACTTGAAAATGGGCACGGAGTGAGCTTAGATTCAAGGGGAGGGAGGGGAATTGAACTCTTCCTCTTGATGAGATGTGCCATATGCACACAGGGAGGGAAGGAATTGATGGTGGCCATATTTGAGACTATCTGCCACAGCCAATCCTCTGGAACAAAAATCCACATCCCTCCCACATACCGAGTACAATCAGTCCTCCCTCAAACGTCTTATTACAGCCTGGGCTGAAATTTTAGAGTTTCTTTGCCTGATTAGGTTCAGGCATGCTATGGACTGAATGTGTGACCCGCACCACCCCAAATTCCTATTTAGAAGTCTAATCCCCAAGTCTAATCTCCCTGTCATAAGGTGGAGCCCTCATGAATAGGATTAGTGCCTCCATAAGATAAGAAGAGAGCTGGCTCACTCCTCTCCTGCCTTCTAAGGGTACGAGGAGAAGTCAGCTGTCTACAACCCAGAGGAGGGCTTTCCCTGGAACCTGACCACACTGGCACAGGGATTTTGAACTCCCAGCCTCTGGAACTGTGAGAAATGAATGTCTGTTGTTGATTGGCCACTAAATTTATGGTATTTTGTTGTAGCAGCCAAGAGAAGACCAAGTGTGGCTGAGATTCTTGGGGTGTGGTTCCTTAGGAGCAGAGCCCTGAAAACAAAAGACACAAGTTGTCTGGCACTCCTGCGTCCAGCGTATAATGATAAAAGAGGTTCTTAAGAATAAGATGGCCTCATCTGTACTCTTGAGGAAACCAGAGGAGAACACCTGGTCTGGGGGGGCGGGGTTAGGTGCTGCTTACAGGAGATCAGAGTTGGGGGGGGTGGGAGATTCTCACCTGGGGAGGTCCCAGTGGAGATGAGGTTCCACATTAGGAGCATGATGAGTTTCACTGGGGGCTATCTTGAAGCTTGTAGATTGTTCATCATCCTTCAAGGGCACATCACGTGCCCGTGTGGATTGTACTTTAGCAGGGCAGCTGTCCAGACCCTGAGACTTTGACAAGCTCTACTGAGATGATCTTGTCTATATAGCACTCTCTGTTTTCCCTCTCTTTTCTCCAATAACACGGGGGGGGGGGGGGGGGAGGCGGGGGGAGGAATCTGAAGATTCAGAAGGATGAGTTTTCCCCCCATACAGTAATAAGCAACCTATTCTTTTCCCGTTAATCAATTGATATCACCTATAAAATTTACACATATAGTGGGCCTTTCTTAAATGGGCAGCCACCATCCTATGTAATAAAAGAGTAATATGCAAATTGACCATCACTCCAACACACAAGATGGCTGCCCCCATGTGAACACAAGATGGCCACCACAAAATGGCCAGCAGGGGAGGGTAGTTGTGGGCAATCAGGCCAGCCGGGGAGGCCAGTTGGGAGGGACCAGGCCTGCAGGGGAGGGCAGTTAGGGGTGACCAGGCCTGCAGGGGAGGGCAGTTAGGTGTCGATCAGGCTGGCAGGGGAGTGGTTAGTGGGTGATCAGGCTGGCAGGCAGAAGCGGTTAGGGGCAATCAGGAAGGCAGGCAGGCAAGCAGTTGGGAGCCAGCAGTCCTGGATTGTGAGAGGAATGTCCGACTGCCCGTTTAGGCCCGATCCTACTGGATCCCAGTGTGGAGAGGGTGCAGGCTGGGCTGAGGGACACCCCCCTCCGCCATGCACGAATTTCGTACACTGGGCTTCTAGTTTAAAATAAGAGGCCTCAGACTTTCCCTTGTTTACCATGACAGCTGAAGGGTAGGAAGGGAGAAGCCGTGGAACATCTCACACTCTTCTCAGTGGCCTGAAGAGGGCAGGCAGCACTGACACTGCAAAACTCCTCAGCTGAGCCTGCCGAGGTTTTTAACATCTGGTGGATTGCTCAAATGGAACTTCGTAAACTTGGGTGGAGCAGACTGGAGAACCTGGCAAAGCTACCCAGTTAAAAAAGAAAAACAAGCTGGGAACGGAGCAGATGGGTTACCTAGAAGTTTCTCGAATTTTCTGAGAACATTATGGGTTAAATGGGCTTTTATGAACCTGCTGGGGAAGCTAATGATTATTTCTGTGAGAAAATGTAATCCAATTTTCAACTGAGGATATCTGGAACACACCTCCATTTATCACAACTCCAGAACGATTCCCGGGAATTTCAATTTCCTTTTACTCTGATCTCAGAGGTGGGAACTCTACCCTCTCAGCCGAGACTCCACAGACAGGAGCAGGAATAAGCCAACCCAAATCACACATGGTGGATGGGAGCGGTGACTTTTATCTCCATGGAGAAAGGGCATTTCACAGCAAGGAGAGCAGGGTGTCTGGTGCCTGTGTCATATCCATGTGCATCGTTATGAAAAGTAGAAAAGCTTGGAGAACATGAAGACAGAGCCCAGAGCACAGGACTTGGCGGGAACACAGGCTAGAGCTCCCCTTCCGGCATGTGCAGTGAGTCCTTACTTCCTCGTGTTGGTCAGGGTGCAAGTGGCTGGTAATGTCACCGAATCCCGGACTAACTTGAGAGCCTGCCTAGCACACAATGTCATATTGATGGAATATCTCCTTTCCTTTTTGTTCTGGGGGCAGATGGGATGGACTTGCTTGGGTACATCCTGTGAACTCGTGGAACTGAATAGGGCTAAGCTTGACCAGCACGTGTGACAGGTTCTGTCAGTGGGAGTAGTGACCATTGTTTCTCACTGACTTAACAGTTAAGAACATGAGATGAAGATAGCATTTGATCTGTCTTGCACAGACTTGGTTCAGAAAAACTTTAAAAATATAATGAGCCCTGACCGGTTTGGCTCAGTGGATAGAGTGTCGGCCTGCGGACTGAAGGGTCCCAGGTTCGATTCCAGTAGGGGGTGTGTAGGAGGTAGCTGATTGATGTTTCTAACTCTCTGTCCCTCTCCCTTCCTCTCTGTAAAAAAATCAATAAAGTATATTTAGAAAAATATAATGAAAGTGACTAACATTTTCTCTACTCTGTTTCCTAGATGCGATAATTTTGTGTTGGAAAAAAATATTATCGACATTTAAGCACATAGAAATAGAAGTATTTGGTGTTATGGAAAAACAGATGGATAACCTCTCTCTCTGTCCACCCCACACCCCTTCTCTTTTTTTTCTTCTTCCCCCATTTTCTCCTTTTTAAAAGTTAATTTGATGAATAGATTAAGGACATCTTTAAATGACTATAAAAAATAAGGTTCATGTTTAGACAATTTTCCCAGCTGGAATGCTCTGCTTAAATGACTCTGTTTTCATGGCCTGCACTGTTTATTTTATATTCAGAGATGTGGGCACGTGGGAACCATTTGCAGAAAATATCTTTGTTTGCTTCTACGATTGATATAATACAGAAGCAGAGGGTAGAAGTTCAACAGGCTGCCTTTCTAAAGCCAGATGTACAATCTTTCTTTTTATTACTACTGGCAAGTACATTTATAAGAAAAAAAGATGGAAGTTATGCAAAATAATGAAGAGATAAATCCATTCTGTCTCTGAAAGTGTACATAACACCCAAGATTTATAGAAACATGAAAGTTCTCAGTGATCATTTGTAGTTGAATTCTGGTGGAAATGCCCGGAATCATTTCACCTACTTGTGTTGAAAAATAATAATCTATGATAAAAGTGTGGTGCCTTAGTTTAGGCCCTCAGCACATCTACTTACCAATGATTGATTGCAAGAGCCTTCAAACTGATCTCGGATATTCAATTTCTATTTCTCCTCCCCGCAGTCAATCCATTCTGTATTTTGGCACCAGAATAACCTTTAAAACTTCAGATTTGGCTATGGCTCCCCTTTTCCTTAAAATGTTATAATGGTTGCTTCTAGAGGAGGTGAAAACCTGGGGTCCATTGGCTGAAGCTAGCTTTCAAGCATATATATAATGTTCATTTGACCACATACCGTGAGACTGAAAAAAAAAACAAAACATGGAATAGTTGCCAACATTTAAAAATTGGAGAATTTGACAGAAAAACCTGGACGTTCTGCTATTATTAAAAAGCTGGAAGCTCTGGAAACACTAACCTCGCATTCTGTATGAAAATAATCGGACTGCTCCATTAGGAAGGGCACGATTTCCCCAGTTTCCCACGGCGTCCTGCACTTCCTGCCTCCCTTCTCATTTACGCGATCTCATTCTGCTCATTGACATGATCTGTTTGGCATTTACAGGCACTTGAATTTCCAACTACTGGACTGTGGGCTCACGTCCAGCTCCTCACCTTCATATACAAGAACCATCTGACTCTTATTAACTTTTTAGGTCCATTTCTCACATTTTCTCCTCTTGAACTTTACAATTCAAAAATACAGTTTCCCTTAATACACTGTGATTTTCACCACTTCCAGGCCTTTCCATCTATCTGAAGAGCTTTCCCCTCTTACCAAACAACAGTATTTTGTTCCTTCTGGAAAATGTTTTCCTGATATCCTTAGCGTTAACCATTCCTTCTTTGTGGTTTTTTTCTTTTCTTCTTTTCTGCACATTGATGATATGCTTCCATGATTGCTTTATGTCATTCTACATTTTACTTATTTGTGTAAAATAAGAGGAACTTTCTCTTATGAGCAGCGAGTATAAAATTCCTTGTGGGGAGGTGCAAGTCCTTGAAGAGGGGTCAGGTCACTTTGACAAGCTTGCGCAGGAGCTGAGCTCCAGGGCTAAGCAGCGTTGTCCCAGGACTCACAGGTCCTCTTAGGGAACAGACCGGAGTCCGTGGTGGGGCTGGAGGGCAACACTGAGAAGATGAAGAGGAGAGACCTGAAAGGAGGAGAGACATTTCAAATGGGGGGAGAATTGTATTTTCTAAGGATGATCAAGACAGTATATCCTCTCTCACTTAACTTTAAAAAAAATTTGCTTTATTATGGAAAGAAAACACCATGAAATCTACCCTCTTAACAAATGTTAAAGTGTACAATATACTATTGTTGAGTATAGGTGCAATGTTCTACAGCAGATCTCTGGGGCTTAGTCATCTTGCTTGACTGAAAATGTAGGCCTGTTGCTTAGTAACGTCTTATTTCCTTTTCCCCGTAGCCCCTGGCAACACCATTCCAATCTTTGATTCTATGAATTCAACTACTTTCGGCACTCCATATAAGTGGAATCATGGAGTATTTATCTTTCTGTGACAAGCATATTTCACTTAGCATTTTTTCAAGTCATAGTTTTAAGAAACTTGCCATTCTCCTATCAAGAGGAAGAGTCTTTGTCCCTTCCTCTTAAAACTTGAAGGGCTTTTTTTCTCTTTCTTTTTTTTTATTAAGGTATTATATGTGTACATATCTTACCATTGTCCCCCCCCCCACTCCCATACATGCCCTCACCCCCCCAGTGTTTTGCATCCATTGGTTATGCTTATATGCATGCATACAAGTCCTTCGGTTGATCTCTTTGAAGGGCTTCTTTTTCATTTGGGGGGTGGGGGAGAACCACTTTTTAAAAATTTCTTTAACTTTATCACTGAAATTTTCATCTGGGATACAGGCAAGACTGTCTCACACACTGATGTCATGAGCAATTTGATCATGCAATCGTGCTCAGATACCAACAGGTGTATCATGATTCTTATGGCTTTATAGCCGAGGAAATAAGTAATGTAGTTAGTGTATAACCAGAACACAATTCTCAACAAGTTCAGACTTGAGCCTGCCTCCCACCCATTCAAGCATCTGGGGTTGAAGCAAGCTCTTTCTCTAGCCTCCTGCCAACTGGTGCCTCCGGAAGGCAGAGCCAGATGCTGGGATCAGGGGGGGTCACTGAAGCTTTGCAGCAGGGGCCTCCTGGCCATCAGCAGTGTAATTACTTTGGGAATTTAAATGTGGCACAGAGAACTGTCACAAACCGGGAAGTGCTGACGTGGACTATGCGAATTAAAGTGACTGGACCTCTGGCCTAAGCCTAACAGCTCCCTCCTTTCCCCTCCCAGAATGGACGTGCAGAGCTGGCTGCACTCATTGACTGTGATGTCGCTTGAGCCAGAGAGTAAGAATGGGCTCCCTCCATTGGGGTGATGCTAAACAAGTAGGTACAAGAATAGAGAACCCGATGCCCAATACAATCTTACATACACGCATTAGGTGCTTAATAAGTGTTTGCTTGTTTATCTCCGTGTAGGAAAGTACACACTGAGTAAGCTCAATAAATTATCCCAGAGTAAAGATATTCTGGCAGGCACAATATAGACCAAGGAGTAGGACATTATCAGCAACACAGAAGCCTCCCCAGAGCCCCCTGGAGTCACTACCTCCTTTTCTCCCCAAAGGTAAATGTTATCCTAATTCCTAACATAATAATGTATTCAGTAAATAGCCATGACACCTCACACCTGGGGGATAATAAAATATTCTACCACCATTAGATTTGCCCATTTTGGGGCAATTGTACAGTATGCATGTTTTCAAGGTTCAATCATGTTGAGGCATGTAGTTGTAGTTGAGTCATTCAATTGCATGCCTAAATCATGATACATACTAGTATACTTTTTCTACTGTTAAAATATTTTGATTGTTCTCAACTTTGGGCTATTACAAATAATGCAGCAATTAGCATTCTCTGGCATGTCTTTTGGGGTATATATGCATATATTTCTGTTGGGTACATATCTACAGTGAATTGCTAGGTCATGGGTATATGTACATTTTTTTCTTTTTTCCCTTTAATTGAGATATATTTGACATATAAAATTGTGTTAATTTTTCCAGTTTTATTGAGATATATTTGATATATAAAATTGGTTTACAATATGACTTGATACACATATATATTGCAAGGTGATTACCACAATAGGACTGGTTAACACCTCCATAACCTCATATAATTACCTTTTTTTGTGTGTGGTGAGAACACTTAAGACCTACTCTCTTAGCAACTATCAAGTATATAACACAGTATTATTAGCCCTAGTTACCAATGCTGCACATTAGATTCCCAGAATTTATTCATCTTATAACTGAAAGTTTGTATTTTTTGGCTAACATCTCCCCATATCTCCCACTTCCCAGCCCCTGACAATCACTATTCTACTTTCTGTTTCTATAAATTCAGCTTTTTTTTTTTTTTTTTTAGATTTCACATATGAGAAGATATGGTATTTAGTCTTTCTCTGCCTGACTTATTTCACTTAGCACAATGCCCTCAAGGTTTATCCATGTTGTCATTTATGTCAAGATTCCATTCTCTCTCATGGCTGAATAATATTTCATTGTATGTATAAATACCAAATCTTTTAAAAAAATATGTTTTTATTGCTTACAGAGAGAGAAAGGGAGAGGGAGAGAGAGATAGAAACATCAATAATGATAGAGAAACAACTATTGGCTGCCTCTTGCATGCCCCAAACTGGGGATCGATCCTGTAACCTGGGCGTGTGCCCTGACAGGGAATTGAACCGGTGACCTTTTGGTGCATGGGTTGATGCTCACCCACTGAGCCACACAAACCACGCTACACCAAACTTTTGTTTATCCCTTCATCCATTGACAAACACTTAGGTCCTCTCCCCTCTGCCCATAGCTTGAATATGGTAAGTAATGCACCAATGAGGATGGAACTGCAGATAACCCTTTGAAATCTGGGCCCCTCAATTGGACCCTGATGACATTTTCTATGAACCACTGCAATTATTTCCTAATTGGTCTCCCAACTACCAGCTTATCTTTCTGCTCATTCTTCTGGTGACCAGATTGATTTTTTAAAAATATACACATCTTACCAGATCAATGTCAAGGTTGTATCCTTCAGTGGATAAAGGTGTTAGTGGTGCATTATTTTTCAAGACCAGTCTACGTTGAGGAGGGGAGAGCAGTGCTCAGCAAGTGTCAAGTGACTGACAGGTGATAGAAAGAAACGAGGGTCGAGCATGCCTATGGACATGTTTGAAATGACTGAATTCCTGTCTTGTGCAAGGGTTGGAGGGTGGTATGGAGAAGCAGAAGAAAAAGATTGATCTTGAGGCTTAAAAATGAAAAAGGTGAGATGAAAGGAACATGAGGTAAAGGTTGGAAAGAGAATAGAGAAAAATAAAATTGGAATCATAACTTCTGCTTCTATTGAGTTGGGAAGTAACAGAATTTTTACATTAATGCGAAGGAAATTATTGTATAAATGCCAGAAGTGTCTGTAACAATTCCCTAAAAAGATGTAAAGAAAGAGAGCCCAGTTGATATAGTAAAGGAGGGGAAAAATGTAAATCAGGAAATGAAATTGTGGTTCCTTTTTGAAGTTCAGGAGAAGACCAAACAAAGTTACAAAAAATTTTTGCAGGGTTGCTTTTTTTTCTCTCCTGTGGGTTTAATATCACCATTTTCATGAGTCTGGAGGGCAGCTTCTGACATCTGTTAAATGATCTTGAAACAAGAACAGTGCAGGCCTGGCATGATATAAAGTGCAGTTTATAGATTAAGCTTGCCTTCTAAAGGTTAATTCTGGTACATTTGCTATTTGAAATGAGAATTAACAGTAAAATAAAAATTATGGGAAATTGACAGCTGATAAAAGACAATGTGCTCCCATCTCTATTAGAAATAGCTATGGGTTGACTTGCAAAAAATAACAAAATAGAGGCAAAGCAGGGAAATTTACCTGTTCAAGCAAGATGGAAGGTTTATGGGAATGAGGTGGTAAATCCGTTCGGAATTGCCTTGCCCAATGCTGTAAACATTTGAAGACAATAGTGATAGAAAACATAAGCCAGTAGCTATCATAAAATAGCTATTTCATTGAGATATGAATAATGTGTTGCTGCCACCAAAAGCCACCCCAATAATGCTTTGAGTTTAAGTATGTTATAAAAGGTCAAAAACAAAATCAGAAAAAGAATTTTTATAGCATAAAAATGGATTAGAATTAATAAATGAAACCCTATGCAATTGAAAGACAAAATCAAAAGGAATTTGTGAACTTCAGTTTACGGACAAGCTATACCAAATCACACTGTATGTATGCCCACTGTATATATGGATGATTGGGTGGGATGCGCTTTACACAGACTCACCTGGCCAAGGTGGCCTGCACTAAGGGGGCTGCCCTAGCCAGGAGGAAGGAGGTCTCTTCTCATTTATTTACTCAGAGGAAATTACTTTTTGTGATTCATCCACCAAGAGGGGGCGCATTTTCCTAATTCATTAAAAGTCTTGTGCAGAAAAAAAAAAAAGTCTTGTGTAGAGTTAGTATAACAAATCAAGAGCAGGAGGAATGCTTGGGTAGATGTGATAGAACAGTGGTCTGGAACAGTGGTCGGCAAACTGCGGCTCGCGAGCCACATGCGGCTCGCGAGCCGCGGTTTGCCGCTCTGTTGACGAATGAGTTTGCCGACCACTGGTCTGGAATTATGTAGGCCCAAGGGCAAGTCCTTCCTGCATCACTGACCATGAATGTGGCCTTAGCTTCTCTAAGTCTCGATTTCCTCATTGCAAAATCACCTAGACTACCTCACAGTGCTGCTGTGAGCTTTCAAGGTGATAACATATATAAAAGTGCTCTGTAAACTGTAAAACACAATTTAGTCTTCATTCAGTAACAGTATTGAGCACATACTGTGTGCCAGGCACTTTGTTAAGCTCTGCAGATAGGAATCTGGAAAAGTGCACAGTCGCACAGTCCTTATCCTCAGAGAGCTAACAACATATGGAAATGGCAGATGAACCCATAGTCATAATGCATTGTGATCTAGAACATAAAAAACGCTATGGACTTGGCTCAGTTGGTTGAGCATTGACCCGTGAACCAGGAGGTCACGGTTCGATTCCCAGTCAGGGCACATGCCTGGTTTGTTCGATCCCCAGTGTGGGGCGTGCAGGAGGCAGCCAATCAATGATTCTCTCTCATCATTGATGTTTCTATCTATCTCTCCCTTTCTCTTCCTCTCTGAAATCAACTATATATATATATATACACACACACACACACACACACACACATATATATGTATGTATGTATATATATGAAAATCAATAAAAACATTTTAAAAAATCATACTATGTATGTCAGGATAGGAAAATAAATACACAGGTAGGGGGCCACCTCTAGCATAAAGTTCCCATTGTGCAAATTAGAAAGAGAAACCCCTTCTGTGCAGATAAATTGTGAAATATGTTCCCTCTCCCTTTGCAATGACCAGTCAGAAAAAGGCATCCTGACCAAGTCAGCCCGGGGCAGGACACAAGGCCTAGTGGTCAGAGGGCCAGATTCCCGCCATCTCTTACACACCCCATTGGCAAGAAGTTACTGTGTCAGGCACAGCCTGGATCACTGACTATGGTGGCCGGGCAGGGGTAGGTTTTTGTAGTTCTTGCTGTTGAAGATTGCAATTAAAAAAAAAAATTAGAGCAGGATACAGCACATGCACCCCATCTATGTCTGCAATTTAGGGGAAGAGTTTAATTCTGGGGCTTACAGAGTGATATTCTCCGGGGAGGGACGGGAGCACTTCGCCAGCTTTCCTGTGTGAGCTCGAACCGATTTTGTAGACGTGCCTCAGGGCCCATCAGGAACACAGACACCACCCTGAGGAGCCAGAGGGAGTTTAGTGTGGGAACTGGTCACACAGCGGATGGAACTGCTGAGTAGGCAAACAGGGGGCGGTGAGCCAACCCCGATACTGGCAATGGCAGAAAGTTAATGTCACTCTGAGGGCGGAGTTAGTGTTACCAGAGCCTGGGGGCAGGGTCACCTCTCTGGACAGTGAAGCCACTGTAGTCTGGGCGGTATGAGGTGACACTACAGAGGGAGGTGGGCAGGGAGGGGGAGAGATGCCCCGTTCTTTCCTCCATGTCTCCAGTCTCCCTCCGCACCCCTCCTGGCTGATTCAGATCCTCCCACTATTGGGGACCCCAGGAAAGGGAAGTGGAATGACATTTGAGGGCTCGCGGGCTCAAGCTTGGATCAGGAGAGAGAAGAAAACATGAGGTTAAACCGATTAACCAAGAACTATACGAAGTTCTCATTATAAAATAGTTGTTTAGAAAGAAGGAGCATGCATGAAGAGGGGGTTAGGTTTGCAGTTAAAATACTGATGTACAATGACCAATAAGGCTGTATATCCCACAGCAGAAAATGGCAAATAAGATGAACATAAACATTTAAAACATGAAGTATGGAAATTTTCAGTCGATATCACTGAGATTTGGTGAAAAGGGCCTGAATTATATGACAAAGGAGTACAGATTTTCCAGTGGAGAAATTTCCCTCCTTCATTTTGTAACAGGTATCAGCTGCGTGGAGTAACATGGAGTAACAGCCTGGGTGAAAGACAAGGATGGTCTCATTCTGTCGTAACTGAGATCAGCCTAATGATGAACTATGACAAGAGCCCCTGCCCAAGTCTCTCCCTCTAGGTCAAGGGAAGGAGTGATACATATATTTTTAATACTCACCCTAGGGTATCTTTTTTTATTGATTTTTAGAGAGAGAGGACAGGAGATTGAAACATTGATGTGAGAGAGAGAAACAGTGATTAGTTGCCTCCCATTCATGCCCCAACTGGGAATCGAACCTGCACCTGGATATGTGACCTGACCAGGAATTGAACGCACAGTCTTTCAGCATAAGGGAAGGAACGATTTTTGAGGCCTCCCCGAAAATGCCTGCTACCCCGGTGTGAGCCCTTCTGGCCTTTAGTTCTTCCAGATGCTGAGGTGAAACCAGGTTACTCTAGGTGTGAGTCTGGGTGCCTAGTGCCAAAATCAATAATCCTGTTATTTGGGACTCTTACTGCCTTTCTTTAGAGTATCCTTTTGCACGCTCTCTGAGGATATGTCTTATTTTATTTTATTTTTGTTAATCCTCACCTGAGGATATTTTTTCCATTGATTTTTATTTTTAAATTTTTTTTCTTTATTGATTAAGGTATTACATATGTGTCATTATCCCCTCCATTGATTTTTAGAGAGGGTGGAAGGGAGGGAGTGGAGAGAGAGAGAAACATTGATGTGGGAGAGACACATCAATTGGTTATCTCCCCAACATGTCCCGACCTTGGCCAGGGATCAAATCTGCAACCCAGGTATGTGCCCTTGACTGGCAATCAAACCTGCAACCCTTCCCAGTGCAGGCCGATGCTCCAACCACAGAGCAACACCTGCCAGGGCATAAAATGCTCATAGCAGCTTTTTAAAAATAATATTTAAAAATTGATATTGGAGAGAGAGGAAGGGAGAGAGAGAGAAACATCTAGTCTGAAACCTGGGCATGTGCCTGACCCAGAATCGAATCAGCAGCCACTTGATTTATGGAATGATGCTCAACCAACTGAGCCACACTGGCCAGGGCCCCAGATTATGTTTTAGAGACAGGAAGGGAGAGAGAGAGAAACATCAATGTGAGAGAGAAACATCGATCTGTTGCCTCCTGTCCGCGCCCTGACGGGGGATTAAACCTGCAACCTGGGTATATGTCCTGACCGGGAATTGATCCTGCAGCCTTTTGGCATATGGGACGATGCTCCAACCAGCTGAGCAACCCGGCCAGGACGCCCAGTTTGCATCCTCGTATGTAAGCATCTTCTAAGACAGTGCTGTCCAATAGATTTTTCTGTGATGATGTAAATATTCTATGTCTGCATTGTTCAAAAGGGTAGCCACTAGCCACATGTAGCTATTAAGGACTTGGAATGTGGCTAGTATAACAGAAATTGAATTTTAAGTTTAATTTTTTAAAATAATTGAACAACTATCTATACGAGGCTAGTGGCTATCCTTCTACCATGTGGGGTGGTGTATCTCTGTGGTATTGAGACTGAGCCTTTGGATGATTTCACTGGTTTATTCCACAAGGGGAAGCAATCTTTCCTTTGTTTGCCAAGTACTTCCTGGAATTAAGATAATTAACTCAGACCACCAAGATAGACTGAAATTTCACCGCAGCCCCAGACTGTTGATAATTCCATTGTTTATGTCCCCAACACCCCGTGCAACCAAGGAGATTCCAAAGCTCTCTTCCTGATGAAGTCAGGAGAGATGAAAAGACTTGGGAAGAGCTTCCTTGGCCAATGTGAGTATAGGGAGAGAGGGCCCAGGGCAGCCCTTTAATTGTCCATGGCCGCCTAGTGGTGTGGAAACTCATTTGAAAGTTCTTTTTTGCCCGAGAGAGAGACACACACAGAAAGGCTAGGAAGATCTATGACATCTCTCAGAGGATGCCACCAAACAAAACAGCCAATACCAAACTAAAACAATAACAATAACAAAAATAACAAAACCAGGATGAGATCTGTCCCAGAGGGTGCCAGTGGAAGGCAGAGTCTGACAGTGGACGGGAAGCCTTCTAGCCATACAAAAGGATGACCTCCTGCCCTAGCCGGTTTGGCTCAGTGGATAGAGCATCGGCTTGAAGACTGTAGGGTCCCAGGTTCGATTCCAGTCAAGGGCACGTACCTCAGTTGCAGTCTCCTCCCTGGCCTGGGCCCCGGTCAGGGCTTGTGTAGGAGGCAACCAATCAATGTGTTTCTCTCACATCGATATTTCTCTCTGTCTTTCCCTAAAAATCAATGAAAAAATATTGTTGGGTGAGAATTTAAAAAAAAAAAATGACCTTCTTAAGTTTATTCAAGTTTCCAGGGCTAAATTAATTAACTGCCTTAAAAACAATGTCAGAAATTATCATACCAATTGGTTGCTTAAGGAGACATGAATGGGATGAGGTGCTGGGCTGGGACAGGGTAAGAAGATAAATGAGGTATGTCCAGGTAGTTGGGTAGACTACAGATAAAAATTTATAAGTCATTAGTATGCAGATTTCTATGTTTGATCTTAAAACAGGTCTTAAAACTTCTCCCTCCACTTTAAAAAAATATTTTACTGATTTTTTACAGAGAGGAAGGGAGGAGAGGAATAGAAAATTAGAAACATCGATGAGAGAGAAATATCAATTCAGTTGCCTCCTACACACTCCCTACTGGGGATGTGCCCGCAACCAAGGTACATGCCCTTGACCGGAATCGAACCTGGGACCCTTCAGTCCGCAGGCCGACACTCTATCCACTGAGCCAAACTGGTCAGGACATCCCACCACTTCTTGTAATAAATAATAAACTTCCCAGTCGTCACCCCTGCCTTTCCTTTATCACCATGTTTAGAAGAGAGTAGCATGTTAGGATGGCATTAATTTGGAGTTCTATCTTTTTTCATTTTTCCCATTTTTGCAATGACTTCAGTGGACAAAGGAGTGAGTGGAACTCCTACCTCCACCCATTTTTTATATATTAAGAGTGCCTTAGCATTACTGCAGCTGTCGCTACCACAGTAAGCTGGGTTACAGATGTTTTCCACTGAGGGTTGCATGTGCTATAAAAACACACAGCCAAACTCCCCAGATGACACTTGATACCCTTTATTATGAATAAAAACTATCCCCCTACTGTTCAAGTGAGATGTTTTATCCTTGCTTCATTGCTCTCATTTACTTCCTTCTTAGGATGGCATTAATTTGGAGTTCTATCCCATTTTTGCAATGACTTCAGTAGATGGTGCCAGACATCAGAGAGTGTGGAGATAAAGTTTGTTATCCAGAAAGCACAATAAAAAGTTATCAATAGCATACATGGGACCAAATCACACACTTGGAAAAGGGATGCCAGCTTGTTTTGAAAAAGAATTAAATCACACATATTCCTATGTGATTTAATTCTGATTCACAATAAAAAACTTCATGGGCACTCAACCATCTAGTTCTCTGCTTTATTCCCTGATAATGAGGCCCAGAAAGCATATATTTTGTGACTTTATACTTTTCCCCAGGTTTGCTTATTTCAGTAAGTAGAGATGAAAAAGAGTATTTTTGAGGTACTTAGATAGCATTTTTTATATCTGGGATATTTTAATATCACCAAAATGTATCCAAATTAAGATGCATATGTTACCATGCTGAGGGCCATTCAAAGGAATATAAGTTGGCATCCTGCTCAGTAGACCTTCCCAATTATGCTCTGTGTCACAAGCCTGTACTTTACTGTTTAGGAGTATGAATAACTTTCTCTAGCCCGAAAAGGCTAAGAATTGAAAATTACATCTCTAGAGGAAAACAGTACTTGGGTAATTCTGCAGACTGGCTCAACTTTCCATCCCACTTATTCAGTTATTACCGAGTGCCTAATTTGCGCCAGTCATAGTGATTGTGAAGACGATGAACTAATAATAGACTCTTCTTTGGAACGCTTCATTAAGGCTCTAGTTCAGTTGGTTTCCTGTGTCACTATGTTTATCGTCATTGACTTTCTATTCATGCTTCCTGATCCCTTGGACTGCATATGCTTTTGTCCCTAGTTGTCAATCTGAAGTGATTTTCTTTTCATAGGAAACGCCAGATCGCTGTCTGGGGAGCAGTAAACAACTTTATGGTTATTGTATTACGAAAGTGTTTTAGGCAAGGAAATGGCCTGAAAGTGGTCACCTCGTCTTATTTTGCTTGGCGTGCTTATCATTTGTCTTAGTCTTGAAACCAAGAAATCTCCATATCCATCTTAGTGTGTGGTCTCTGGTTTAAAAGAAATGACTTGGCAGGACTTATACTAGAAAGATTAAGCATCTCTTTGGATCACTTACCTACTCAACATAATGGAAAAATGACACCAAGTCCTCTTTGAAATGGCAGCTAATTTATAAGAATAACAAAGAGGCATCTACCAGGAAAGAGCATCTCACCACTTGAAGATAATTTAGCTTTCAAAAATTATGTTAAAAATTAAGTCACTAACCACAGCAATTCAGCAGTATTTCTACCAGGACAGACATTTCTGATTAATTCCTTGGCCATTAAACCCTGCAGGTCAATTCACATGAGCAATAAAAATGTAGTGAGAGAGCAGTGATGGAGAAAGTTTTACTTTTTTGACTGTCAGCATTACTGGTAATATTTTTTTTTCACTCTTCTGAGTAGTAAACTATGGACTGCCAACATGGCTAGGGAAAGATTTTAAAGTATTAAATACTCTCTCCATGGCTATTAAAATAAAAACTCCATCTGTATGTTATAGAATTAAGTGATTCTAAGGAAAATATTAGCTCTTAATATTCTCTCAGTAGTGTTTTGTTGCATTAACTTCCCAGAAGGAGGACTTAATGACAGTGTCTGAGCTTGGCTAGAAAGGAGAAACATGTCTCTAATTTTCTTTCCAGAAGATGATGATTTTGGAACAGGAACATTTATTTTCCTTGTGAATTGTGTACACAGTCGCTTCTCCAAGAATACCCAAACGGAATATTTTTCATCCCTATTTTCCTTCCACTTTCAGGGCATACAATAATTTGCCTTCCATAATTACAGATGGATAAAAGCTCTTTTCTTTCCCTTAATAATCCTCCTTGAATTCTTAGCTTGGATTAATCTTCAACTGAATTTGAAAAGGGATTCACTGTTTTGCAGCTGGTGGCTAACAAAGCTGCAGTTTCTACTGCTTTTCTCATTAAAATGGTGCCAGAAATGACTGGAATTGAGGATCAGTGGCTTCCACGGCATAGATAGGAAATATCCAGGATTGCCCCGGTTCCATGCCTGCCCGAGGCAACAGCTCTCGTGAGTGCATAACAATAAAAGCGAGTGCCTAACTTTTGTAAGTTCTTTGTAGCTTATAAGGCATATTGACATACGTTATGTGTTTGCATCTTGACAACCCTTTGAGGTAGGCATGATAGGGACTACTGTGTCCTTTGCAAGGATGAAGAAATTGCGGTTTGGAGAGGTTGAAATACTTTTCTAAGGTCGTTCATCTAGTAAGTGGTGGCAGCTCCTGAAGCCTCTCAGGCTTTTTCTCCCCCATTGAACCACATGAGCTCCATGCCGCATTGCCCCAGGGCTGCAATGGAGTTTTCAGAGACCCAGAAAGATGGTGCTTAGCATAAACTAGAAGTTCAACAAAGGATTTGGGATGAGAAGATGTGGCTCCAGGTGCAACTCTACTACTTGACCTTTTAGTCAAGAGAATCTGCTTCTCTCCAAGGTGAGTGTTCTCCTCCATTCCCCAAACAACAACATCAACACCCCCTTACCCCCCTACTACTGTTATGAATTGTAATGTAAATATTGCTACTGTTATGAATCGTAATGTAAATATTGTAAATATCTGTGTTTTCCGACCCACAGGTTGAGAACCGCTGCTGTAGAACCTAAGACCATCGGAAAACAGATATTTACATTACGATTCATTAACAGTAGCAAAATTACAGTTATGAAGTAGCAACGAAAATAATTTTATGGTTGGGGGTCACCACAAAATGAGGAACTGTATTAAAGGATCACGGCATTAGAAAGGTTGAGAACCACTGCTCCAGAGTTTCACGAGCATTTTATTTTTTGACCTCTGGGTTGGAAAATCTGACTAATTCATCTTTGTTATTCTCATGAAGGATTTTTAAAAAATATATATTTTTATTGATTGTAGTGAGGGAGAGTGAGAGAGAGATAGAAACATCAATGATGAGAGAGAATCATTGTTCGGCTACCTCCTGCACATCCCTCACTGGGGATCGAGCCCATAACCCGGGCATGTGCCCTGGCCGGGAATAGAACTGTGACCTCTTGGTTCATAGGTCTATGCTCAACCACTGAGCCACCGCGGCTAGGCAACATGAAGGATTCTTGATAGAAAATACTGGCCATTCTTAGTCAAAAAAATCATGACTCTAGTTTTAAATACTTACTATCTAATGAATAGAATGATTCTTTACTATATTTGAAATTCTTTTGACCCTGTAGTTTGGTTATTATAATTACTTCATTTTATGAATCAAGAAACAAAAAAGCTTATGACTTTTAAATGTGCTAAAGTTCATAACAGTAGCTTCTAAACTTTTTTTGATTAATATGTACTGTACTAATATATTATTAGTGTTACATACAGAAATGGAAATTCCAAAGAATGAGGAAAAAATATAAACAGTATTTTCATGTTTTCTTTCTCAAGTACATAAGTTAGCTTATTCTTGGGAGTATGTGCAACCCAGATTGGAAATTGCTGTTCTAAAGAATGAAAAAAATATCAATAGCAGACTACATTGATCAAGACTATATGAAATCTTGTCACATGCTTGGTGAATCATTCAAATCAAATGTTGATTTCCAAGTGCACATGTTAAGAATTAGAGCCCTTGGACATGCTTCACTTTTAAAAGACAATTGATATAATGGAGGAACTTGAGAAGGTTAAAGGTACTAATACTAAACAATTATGAGGTACTGTAATATGCAGCATAAAGACAAAGTCCCTATGGATGAGACTCTCACGACAACAATTGTAAGTATCTAAACCTTTCTCTCAGGAATTGTTTTAATGACTTTCATAAATCAATGTGAAAGAAAGTACCCAGGAGAACATGGAGAAAATTAAAATTTTGTGGAGAATAAAAGTGAGCTCAGGTATAATTTCTAACGCCATTCATAGGATATTTATTCATGTTAATGTTCATATTCATATTCATATATAATTACATGGAAGACTCAGCCAAAACCTTGCATAAAGGTAAGAAATATTAACCATGTTTTTTAAGAAAAATGCTTTTTTCCTAATTCTAGGTAGAAATGCTAATTATTTGAAAGAGTACATTAAAGAAGTTTAATTATCTGAACAGATATGAAGGAAGAAGAGATGGAACTGGTGACAGTTTTTTTTAGATAATTTCTCTCTTTGAATGGGGTGTAATTTAAAGAAATATATATATCAGCAGAAGCCCTTAACATTTTAAAACTCAACTGTTACTTCTGTAAAATGGGACCTACCCATATAACTTGGACTTTTCTTTTCTGTTGCTCATTTATTTATTTATTTTATCTCCGTGTTCCACTCTCATTTTCCTCATCCATGACCACCCACTCTGAAATAGCTTTCAGTTTTATATATTCTTTATTATTATTGTTTTCTGATCAAAAATTAAATTTTATCTCTAATAATTCCCTCCTTTATTTTACCTTAGTATTTTTTAAAGTTATATTTTTAATTTCTTAACATTTAGTGCTTGTTCTGAATTTTAACTAATATTAAGACATTTAATGGTATAATTTTGGCTTTGAGTATACCTTTACTTATGGCCCACAGGTTTTGGCATCAAGTCATCTCCTTTTTGTTACTTTTGAGACAACTTAAAATTATAATTGTGAAATGAACAGGCTCCTCTGGAGTAATGATTTATGACTCAAAGAGTGGCACCAAATAATTTCTTAAGAAAAATTTGGATAATTTATAGGTCTTTCTGAGACTCTTGAGTCAAACTTTTCACTCAGAATCATTCTAAAAATAATTTATAATAATGATAATTCTTAATTGATTTTTTTTAGACAGAGAAAGGAAGGGAGAGGGAGAGAGAAACACTGATAGGTTGCCTTCTGCATGCTGATCAGGGAATGAGTCTGCAACCTAGTCATGTGCCTTGATCGGGGATCAAAACAGTGACCTCTTAGTGTATGGTACTGTGCTCAACCAACTGAGCCACACTGGCCAGGGCTAATAATTTTAAAAAAGTGCTTGACATAATCCTAATCCAATTCTGGGTCAGTAGACATAGCAAGTCAAGCTGGCACTGACCTTTGAGGAAATGAACACTTTGGTGCCTCCATATTCAGGATAATTGACTCTGTTATATTGAGCTCAGTGTTCTAACCCACAACTGTTTTCATCCTGTAGAAATATATTTTGACCCTTTATACACGAATATACACATTTTAGCAGACTTATACAAACATTGAGAACTTTCATTATAAAATAGTTTTTGGAGCAAACTCTATTAAACAAATTAAATTTCTGTCCATGTTAGCCTTACTGCTTATTATGTTTAGCAAGTTAATCCTGTCTCTTGTGATTAAGTGACTCTGTTGGCTTCTTCCTCCTAGGATCTCACAATCATTTTTTTAAAAAATCTTCACCCAAGGATATTTTTTTTTCCCATTGATCTTTAGAGAGTGGAAGGGAGGAGAAAGGAGGAGGAGGAGAGAGAGAAACATTGATGTAAGAGACACATTGACAGGTTGCCTTGAACAGTGGTCAGCAAACTGTGGCTCGTGAGCCACATGAGGCTCTTTGGCCCCTTGAGTGTAGCTCTTCCACAAAATACCACGGCCTGGGCGAGTCTATTTTGAAGAAGTGGCATTAGAAGAAGTTTAAGTTTAAAAAATTGGGCTCTCAGAAGAAATTTCAATCGTATTGTTGATATTTGGCTCTGTTGACTAATGAGTTTGCGGACCACTGGCCTTGCACGTGTGCCTCCAGAGGGCCAGGGATCAAGCCTGCAATCCTGGTACATGCCCTTGACCAGGCAGGAATCAGAACCAAAGACCCTTCTGTCCACGGGCCAATACTGTAACCACGGAGCCAAACTGGCTAGGGCAGTGATGGGCAACCTTTTGATCTTGGTGTGTCAAACTTCGCCAAAAAACTGAGCATAACTCGGGTAGTGTGTCACTTTGAGGAAAAAACATTATTTCACAAATGTTTCATCCTCAGGAGCAGCAAATGTTTCATCCTCGGCATGCGGCCACCTCAGCGGCCACGTGTCATCAGAAATGGCTACGCGTGTCAGTGCTGACACGCGTGTCATAGGTTCGCCATCACTGGGCTAGGGTTATCCCACAATCTTTATTGAAATAATAGAACACATTACAAAGGCAGCTTTCCCACTTAACTTGATCCACAGAGTTCAACCATTATAATAGTGCTTTTCAAAGACCTCAACATTTAAATATTTTTCATTGCTGTGGTAAAGACCTTGGGACATCATGGAAGGTTTAATTGGGGTTAGAAAATAAGTTATATATAATATTTTAGTTTATTATTCCTATTTCTCTCTATATTTTTTCCACTACATTATTTAACCTAGTATCACAGTCTCTTTTAGCATAGACCACCACTGAGTTGAGATTTGAGTTAAGCAACCAAGAAAACAGGTGAAAGCAACCTGGGTTACCTAGAACTAGTATATTGGATCCAGTATTTTTGGAATTTGTTTCCATATGTATAACTTCATTAAATCTAAAAAATAAAATAAAATAATGTTCTTCTCCCTCTAATTTAGCATCCTCAGAATCCATTTTCACATTTATTCTTCAGATTTCCCATAGTAGAAATAGACCAATTCATAATTTTTCCTGTATGCTCATGGTTTGACTTCATAATATTCTTCAAAGGGCATGCTAAAATATATCTTTAGGGTGGGGCAAAAGTAGGTTTACAGTTGTGAGTACGTGAAATACAGAGTTTATTCTTCTATTATTTGTTATATTATTTTCTATAGGAACAATTGTAAACCTACTTTTGCTCCACCCTGTAGAAGCAATGAAGACATGGGGAGAATTTGCAATTGCAATCTTTGAGCAGAATTAGTAAGGTATTTACAAACAAGGCTTCTGTAGTAAATCAGGAAAAAAACTTAATGGAAGAGGGAACTACTTCTGGTAAGAGAGGAGAAGTGGTCTTAAAGGTTTGGGGCTACTGATGGACTCCATACTAGTTCTTAGGGTCTCACTCTTTCTCAATTGGTTCCTTAACTTATACCTTGGAGAAGGGTTGTGAAATCCACCTCCATTGCAATTGCACACATTCAGGTCACACTGTGTCTGACTTTCAGTGATCTCACCCAAACATCTGCAAGATATGCCAGTAGGGGACTCTTTTTCAGAGTAGTTATAGAAACTCTTTTATTTGATGAGCATGTCTTGAGTCAAGCATTTTAAATATTGAGCTTGGCATTCTTTTTTTCCTGTGTGGAAGGAGGGATCACTCAGTCTTGCCAACATCCTCAGAATCCATTTTCACATTTATTCTTCAGATTTCCCATAGTAGAAATGGACCTATTCATACTTTTTCTTGTATGAACCTGCATTTCTTGTAGTAACCTGCATTCCAGGTTACTACAGGTGAGCATGTAAGTAACAATTTTACCCCATGCACAATGAACTACCAGTGCTTTAATGGTCATGAGATCTTCACTGCCTTCAAATCACACTGGGGAAGAGAATCAGTCAATGGTCCCTGTTCCTCTGAGAGTCTATTGACTGCAAATTCTTTTTACTCTGTGACTTACTGTTATAAGTTTGAATTGTCTCTTGCTCATTTTAACAAAAAGGACTTTATTAAAGGGCATTAGGTAGCTTATAGAATCTCTAAGATGGCCAGATAATCAGGCCTCGACATTAGAGACACAAATAAATTTCAAGTTGTACCAATTATATTGAAAGTAAATCCAGCCTATCCTACTTCAGGGCCCCAATGTTGTTTCCTTTTACCCTGAAGATAGTTTTGCAGAAATATGTATCCAGTGATTTTTTTAAATCCCTTTGGCTCATATTACCAGTATGAGAGTCAGGCAAAGATATTAAAACTGAAAGGTAAATCCTATACTCACTTTTAATTGGCAAGGAAACACTGCACTAAATGTTTCATAAACACTGTGCTGTAACAAGGCCAGCAATTTATGCGTTTGTTCTTTCTTTTCCCTAAAAAGACCAGCAATTGACTCTGATTTACCTTTGGGTGAACTCTTGTTTTTGAAAGTAAGCAGATTTTTTTCCCTCTGAGTTTGAAGAGTTGGTGTTTCTACTTTTGCTTTTTAAGGCAAATAATTACCATAGTGCCTTTTGATTTTCTGACTCTGTTAGTTGTTAGTAGAAAGGTAGAAACCCAATTTCTGTTTTATTGAAACAAATGAACATTTTCCAGTAAATGAAAATTGACAAAGAACTGTTTTCTATCCTCTTTGTCCTTTGGGTCCCAAGCATAGCATTTTGGAATTTTAAAAAAATGCCTAGGCAATTGATGATTTTAGGTTAAGTGACCAGGGTCCCAGCATTCAGATCTTTCAAGCAAAGTAATTTTGCTTTTACATTAAAAATCCTTTGTTTTTATTTTTTATATGTTTTTATTGATTTTAGAGAGAGAGAGGAAGGGAGAGGGATAGAGAGAAACATTAACGAGAGAGCAACATCAATCAGCTGCTTCCTGCACACCCCTCTACGGGGATCGAGTCCAATACCCAGGCATGTGCCTGACTGGTAATTGAACTGGTGACCTCTTGGTTAAAGGGTCAAATGCTCAACTATTGAGCCACACTGGCCAGGCTAAAAATCCTTTAATACAGCAATAGGCAACAAAAAGGAAAGGAAGACCTAACTATACTGGCTATTTATTCTGTCTATGTCCTTCAGATAATTGTTCATTTCTTTCCTTTCCTTCTAGTTTGCTGATGCTTAGTGCCCCAATAGCTTTTAGTCTGTTCTCTTAGTAGCAGACCACCATAGGAAAAAAATGTACACAGTTCAGGAAATGTAAACTCACGCAAAATCTTCACTTAATCTGTCTTGAGTTCAATATCCTATCATCTTGCATCTTCATCCAGGAAGTCTTTCAAGAGACTAATCTCAAATAGCTATTTATATGCCCGTTGGTGACCTCAGTTAAAAATTCCTAGTGGTGAATGTTTGATTATTAGTGGATTAGTCTGAAATTTGAGTGTATGTGAGAGTAAAGTGAGGAAGAAAGTTCTAAATAGCAATGTACTCTATTAGGTCTAGGCTTCATCGCAAAGTGTTGGTGAGAATCCCGTGAATATACAGAAGTAAAGGCTCTCCCAGCCCAGGCCAAGGTTCTGAGAACAGACTCTAGACTCTGAGATTTCCAAATAGGAGGTTTATTGGATGATTTTTCTTATAACTAATACCTGTACAGAAGTGAAGAAAACAGGATTGGGTAGAGGGAGGAGTTCAACTTCGATAGAGTTTTAGCAGTGGCCTCGGTGATCTCATGGGGACCTGTGGATTGAGAATGGCCATTTTTGCATGCAGTGTCCTTGTGTTCCAGATGAGGAACTCTAAGGAAACTCAGAGCTTAGGAAATCCCAAGATTTCACAGCAGAATGCAAGCAAATCTGTTCAAATTTTACCCTAAACAGACAAACACAGATATTTCTGAAATGACTTATCATTAGTGCATGGTTTTTATTATTTACTAGAGGCCCGGTGCACGGATTCATGCACTAGTGGGGACCCCCAGCCTGGCCTTTGGGGACCAGGCTGAAACTGGCTCTCCGACATCCCCTGAGAGCTCCCGGATTGTGAGAGGGCAGTTCTCGGGTGACATACGCCAGAGTCGGGCTCCCTCTCTGGTTCCAGGTGCACCACCCGAGAACCACAGCTGCCAAGTCATGGCAGCTTGGCAGCTCCTGCATTGAGCATCTGTCCCCTGGTGGTCAGTGCGTGTCATAGCTACTGGTCGGAGCGTCTGCCCCCTGGTGGTCATTGCACATCATAGCTACCAGTCAGACAGTTGACCAGTCACTTAGGCTTTTATATAATAGTTTGGGCTCATAAATTCTTAGGATGAGATATCAGAAGCTTGGGCAAGTCTTTGCATTGCTTTATTAGTTAAGGTAAAAGTAGATGCAAGGGAGGTGAGGTTTGGGAGACATTCTGCAGTGGTAATTGCATAACTGATGGGAGTGGCTGTTCTGGCTTTCAGCCCCCACACCCTCCCTTTAGCTCTCTTCTGGCCAGGCCTGAGGGCTGGTCACAAGACAGCCAGTTCTGATCTCTACCACTGTTGTGATCTCTAGATAAAATCTTCATGACAGAAACATCAGTTTGGAGTTGGACCTGGCTATGACCTTGTCTCTTTTGTTGGACCACCTGTCTTGTCAGTGGCTACGCAGCAGCACTCAAGACTCCACACTTGGCAGCCGCCATGCCCAGAAAGACTGCGAGCATCAGACTTTGCAGAATGCTTGAAAGCCATGATTCCATATTAGCAAACCTAGATAAGGAAAACTGTCCAGGCCTACTTGGGTTTGTCTTGGAAAGCCAGGTGGCCATCTCCTTCTGTTTAGAGATCAGTTGTTCTGCCTGAGCAGATGTACCATGAAGTCTTGGCAATGGCATGGACATCACCTTTTCTAGTGAACGGAAAGTTTAAAGCCAATTGCAGTTGATTGTCACTTGAGCCAAACAGTTTTGACTTGAGCCTTAAAAGAAATTTAATTATGAATTTCTGAGTAGTATTTCTAACATGTTAGGATGTTGTGCATAAAAAGTGAATCAGTGATTCCTTAGATTAATTTTCCAGGTTAGTCTATTGTGGCTTCATTTTGTAAACTCCTGGGTAAAGGCTTCAATGAGAAATAGTCCATAATGGCTACAGGAGATTCTAATACCTGAAAGTTTGTGTGTGGTAAATTAGGAAAAGCTGAGTGTGCACATACAAATGAGTATTTTCTAGATAGAGGAACTGATGGTTAGCAAAGTTAGATAACTTTGCCAAGGTCATATAACCAATAAGTGAGAGAGTTGAGATTTGAATGCAGCCCCACGTCCAAAGCCTTGTTTTAAACCACTACAGTGTAACCACTGCCCTTGTGCATTGAGATTGTTTCCTTTTCTAAGAGGCTGCACTTTGAGAGAATTAGTGGCAATGACTGAACTACTGTTGGTATCATTTTTGAAAATGACCCTTTCACAAAACTTGGGAAAGTTCTGTAGAAACTCAGGGTGGATCACCCCTCAATTCACAAGTTGTAAGTAGAAATTGTTTCCTTGAAAAGATTCTGAAAACCTTATAGCTTAGAACTTAAGTTAATTTTTACTCATCACATAAATATGTTCAAGGCACTGTGTTAGGTTGTTTGGAAACAAAATTATTTATCGCTTAGGTAAACTTGGTATGAGCAAGTGAAAAAATAAACAGCTGACTAGGGGAAGATTCACCCTTTCTTTGAAGATTATCAGACTACAGTAAAGCAACTCCTTAAGAGTTGTTTGATTAGCAAAAGTATGCAATTATCCATGTTGTATTCTGGACATACAGGCACTCAATTCCCCAAACTCTCAAGGCTTTGTAATCTTTTGTGAAATTTGATGATTAGAGATTCATTCCATTGAGATGTAATAGCTTTTTAGATTTCCTGAATGTTCTATTAAAGTTCAAGACTTTAAATGGCATATACCTAGTATGTGAACACCAACGGTGAATACACGAAAGTCTTTGATGATACCTAAGGCAGGAGAATCAGCAGCTAGCTAAGAGCAGCATCCTAAGGATTGTGATCGACTAGGCAGGAGGGAGAGGCAAGGTTCTCTGGGGTAGAAGAGGACTGACTTTCCAGTTTGGCACCATTAGCCCTTTCCTTCCTAAATGTGTCTCACACAAGCGCCAAATTTCTTTAAATTTTACTTCAGAACATATTGCTTGCTTTTCACATTTTTTTCTATATTGCTGTATAATTTCACCCTAGCTCTATTGGAAAACATGTCTTTGTTTTAGATATGCACACATAAACCCACCCCAAACCCCACAGCTAATGCAAGAATAGGGGTACCTGGCTGGTGTGGCTCAGCGGTTGAGTGTCGACCCATGAACCAAGAGGTAGCCGGTTGGATTCTGGGTCAGGGCACATGCCTGGGTTGTGGGCTCAATCCTCAGTAGGGGGCATGCAGGAGGCAGCCAATCAACGTTTCTATCTCTCTATCCCCTTCCTTTCCTCTCTCTCTAAAATCAATAAAAACATGTTAAAAAAAAAAAAAGAGAGAGGTGATCTCTTGGAGTTCATTGTGTAGTGTGGTAATGGTTAGAGGTCATGGTTTAGAATAAATGAGTTCTGTGTCCTTTCTTGAATTATAACTTAACATGGTGAAGAGATTAAGTAACTTGGTGAATGATGTATGATTAAGAAGGGTCAGTGTTAAGGGTTTGGTCTCTACATCCAGCCCCGTGTTCCCTACCCAAGAGACTTTCTGTTTCGTTAAAAGGAAGGAGACAAAAGTATCAGGGCCCGGGAGGTAAGCTTTTCCTTTCTCATCATTCATCTTATCTTGTCCCTAGTGCATAATAAAACTAAGCATTTATTTCCTTCAGGATATCCTAATCTCTGATTTTTCCTGGAACTCTGGAGGGAGAGCATTCCAATTGCCTCAAAGTTTTCTTCCTTCACAATCTCTATCCATTCTCGGGCCAGTAGGATTGGGTGGCATGGTGTCAGACTGAACATTCTTGTCTAGCTTCTTAGCCTTTTGAGGGGTTGCTGTTCTTTATTGATTGAAGCTACTGCAGAGGAATCCCTGAGACATGGGCTTAATTTTGCTTTTGTTATTATGTTTGACTTTCATTTGGTCCTTAAGCCTGAACTGTAGAATAATTTTCCATTTTATTTGAAGTCAGTTCCCTTTTGTAATCAGTTGATGTTCTTGTTTGAGGAAAGAAATTATTTAATACTTCATTCATTATGTTGCAGCAGTAACTGTGTAGAAATGTCAGGCTGGTACAGTTTTTATGTATAGTATACTGTTCTTCCTGTGAGTATGTTATCCGGTTCATTCACAGCAATGATTTAGGGGCACCCGAGATCTAAGTTTCTTTGCTTCTCTGCCTTCTCTGATTCTTTCTCTCCTCTGTCCTTTTTTGCTACCCTCATTGAGTCTTTAGGCTGAGGGTGGAGTCATACTGGTTAATGTCTTTCTGCAAATGGATTTTGACTACATTTCACAGTGAAATTTCCAGTGAAATTGAATCCAAGGGTTTAATCTACAGCTGCTCTTGACTCTTACTATCAAAATGAACATTAGAACTATTGGTCAATTATATGATGTGAATTAAAGATTGCCATCCTGTTGAGGTTCAGTGAGCCTTAAAAATTACCTTCCTTGCTAAAACAGTCTCTACTTGAGTACCAGAAAATACCATAGAGCTTTGGGTCATATGTTAATTTTATATTAAAACATCAATCGCCACACTCTCTGATTTTATTGAAGCCTATAAGACTTCCATCTCCATGACTGTGGCTTGAATTCCGGGCAAATTTGCGTGCTTTTTCTGTTTTTCTGCTTTTTTCACAGATATAGTTTAAAATCATTGTGGTCTAAATGTTTAATTCTGGAAGAACCAAAATGATAAAGAGCTGGAATTGCTTTCTATCCCACCATCTGTTTTACCATTTGTCTTCTGTAATGAGAACATTAAGTTGAGCTTCCCTACTTATTTCTCTTTAAGGCTCTGATTTAGTACCTACCAGGAAGAGACGAACCATGTGTAGGTTTTTCCGGCCAGTAAGGGTTAGTTGCCAAATCTTTTTTGATGGTTTTCTAATGAGCAATAAGTTATACAGGAGGGCAATTCATTGCTCTTTATTTCCAATTTGTGTACAAACTATGTTAAAACATTTGTGAGCACCCTGCGGTAAAATGAGGTTACCTATTACATAGGTACAGGGCTACATTTGACAGGGATTTCCCTCTGATTATTTGAGGTATTATCAAGCTGGTTAATGTTTTAAAACTACTTTAGAAGAGAAACAAGGGAAAACTTAGAAAAGTCTGATTAAAAAAATACATTTTTATTGATTTCAGAGAGGAAGGGGGGGGAGAGAGAGAGAGAGAGAGAGAGAGAGAGAGAGAGAGAGAAAGAGAAAGAGAGAGAAACATCAATAGTGAGAGAGAATCAGCCTCCTGCACACCCCAGGGAATCGAACCATGATCTCATGATTCATAGATCAAACCTCAACCACTGAGCCACTCTGGCCAGGCAGAAAAGTCTAATTTTTAAGCCTCTTACTTTACTAGAGGCATTCAGCAGGCTACAAATTTTGACTCTAGGCATGTGAACACTAAAAGACGACAGCTGCTAGATGCTATAAAACAGTTAAATTCTCCATCTGGTTTGCAATATGGGTGAAGATTGGCTGCAAATATGGATTGAATGCCTTGCCCAGTTAGTTTACAAATATGGCGGGTCTTTTAGTTATAGAACATGAAGTGTGGTCCTGAACACCAAAAAAAATAAACTCTTAAAAGTATTCAGCAAAAATGCAATAAAGTTAGAAGCAATATCATTAAAAAATTTGCTCTACTTAATTTCTAAAAGCAATTTTTTACATTTTCAAGAATCTGACAAAGAATAGAAAAATCTTAGACCTAATTTAAGTTTGGGATGACAGTGAAGTGAAAGGAAGAACAAAGATATTTGTGTTATAATTGAAATTGCCTGATGAAGATAACATTTTGAATCTGGTATTTCTTCTTTTGAGGAAGTTATTTTTCTTAACAAAACCACCCACCTTTTTATTTTAAAAATCTAAATTTATTTTTAAATTGAGATATAATGGCATTGTATTAGTTTCAGGTGTACAATATAATAATTCAATATTTGCATATATTGTGAAATAATCACTTTTGATCACCACACTTAGCTACAATTTATTTTCTTTTGTTTTATTTCCTCCCCTCCCCTCCCCTCCCCTCCCCTCCCCTCCCCTCCCCTCCCCTCCCCTCCCCTCCCCTCCCCTCCCCTCCCCTCCCCTCCCCTCCCCTCCCCTCCCCTCCCCTCTCCTCTCCTCTCCTCTCCTCTTTTTATTGGTAATCCTCACCTGAGGAGATTTTTCCATTGACTTTTTTTTTCTATTTAGAGAGAGTAGAAGGGAGGGGGAAAGACACACAGAGAGAAGCATCAATGTGAAAGAGACACATCAATTGGTTGTCTTCTGCATGCACTCCTCCTGGGGCCAAGGATCAAGCCTGCAACGGAAGTATGTACCCTTGACTGGAATCAAATCTTGGACCCTTCTCAAGTGCACATGGGTCATTTTCAAAGATAAACCACATATTGGGACACAGGCAAAGTCTCTTCAAATTCAAGAAGATAGAAATCATATCAAGCATCTTCTCAGATCACAGTGGCATAAAACTGGAAATCAACTACAATAAAAACAAACAAAAAACCAAAACACCTGGAGGCTAAATAGCATGGTATTAAACAATGATTGGGTTACCAAAGAGATCAAAGAAGAAATAAAAAGCATCATGGCAACAAATGACAATGAAAACACAACAATCCAAAATCTATGGGAAACAGTGAAAACAGTCTTGAGAGGGAAGTTCATAGCTCTACAGGCCTACCTGAAAAAACAAGAAACAATGGTAATAAATTATCTAACCCTACAACTCAAAGAGTTAAAAAGAGAGGAACAAGAAAAGCCCAGCATAAGCAGAAGGAAATAATAAAGATCAGAGCAGAGATAAACGACATAGAGACCAAAAAAAACAAAAAACAAAACAAAACAAAAAAACAACAAATCCACAAAAACAAACAAAAGATTAACAAAACCAAAAGCTGGTTCTTTGAAAGGATAACAAGACTGATGAACCTCTAGCCATGCTCACCAAGAAGCAAAGAGAGAGGACCCAAATAAACAAAATCAGAAACTAAAGAGGTGAAGTACCGATCCCACAGAAATACAAACGATTATGAAAAAATACTATGAACAACTCTATTCCAACAAAATGGACAACCTAGATGAAATGGACATATTCTTAGAAAAATACAAGCTCCCAAAACTCAATCAAGAAGAATAAAAAAAACCTGAATAGGCCAATAACTACCAAAGAAATTGAAACAGCGATAAAAAATCTTCCAGCAAACAAAAGCCCTGGTCTGGATGGCTTTACAGGGGGTTCTACCAAGCATTCAAAGAAGAACTAAAACCTATCCTCCTCAGACTATTCCAAAAAATTCAAGAGGAAGGCACACTTCTAAGCTCTTTCTGTGAAGCCAGCATTACCCTAATCCCAAAACCAGATAAAGACACCACAAAAAAAGAGAACTATAGGCCAATATACTTGATGAACATAGATGCTAAATTCCTCAACAAAATTCTAGCAAATTGGATTCAGCATTACATTAGAAAGATCATACTTCATGACCATGTGGGATTTATTCCAGGGATGCAAGGATGGTACAATATCCACAAATCAATAAATGTGATATATCACATAAACAAACTGAAAGACAAAAATCACATAATCATATCAATCGATGCAGAAAAAGCATTTGACAAAACCCAACACTCTTTCTTGACAAAAACTCTCAGCAAAATGGGAATAGAAGGATCATACATCAATATAATAAAAGCCTTATATGACAAACCTACAGCCAACATCATACTCAATGGGCAAAAACTAAACTCATTTCCCCTAAGAGCTGGAACAAAACAGGGATGCCCTCTTTCACCACTCCTGTTCGATATAGTACTGGAAGTGCTAGCCATAGCAATCAAAAAAGAAGAAGAAATAAAAGGCATCCAAATTGGAAAAGAAGAAGTAAAACTGTCCTTATTCACGGATGACATGATACTATACATAGAAAACCCCAAAGACTCCATAAAAAAACTACTAGACCAAATAAATGAATTTGGCAATGTAGCAGGATATAAAATTAATGCCAAGAAATCTATGGCATTTCTATACACCAATAATGAACTCACAGAAAGAGAAACAAACAAACAAAAAAATCCTATTTACCATTGCACCAAAAAAATTAAGATACCTAGGAATAAACTTAACTAAGGACATAAAAGACCTGTGCTCGGGAAACTACAGGACATTGAAAAAAGAGATAGAGGAAGACATAAACAAATGGAAGAACATACCATGTTCATGGATTGGTAGAATCAACATCATTCAAATGTCCATACTCTCCAAAGCAATCTACAGATTCAATGCAATCTCCATTAAAACACCAATGGCATATTTCAAAGATCTAGAAATTCATCCAAAAATTCCAAAATTTTGGAGAAACTCCAAAAATTCATCTGGAATAAAAAAAGACCCCGAATAGCCACAGCAATCCTGAGAAAGAAGAACAAAGTTAGAGGGATCACATTACCAGATACCAAGCTATATTACCAAGCCATGGTTCTAAAAACTGCCTGGTACTAGCATAAAAACAGACAAATAGACCAATGGAACAGAACAGAGAACCCAGAAATTGACCCAAGCCATTATGCTCAATTAATATTTGACAAAGGAGGCAAGAGCATACAATGGAGTCAAAACAGTCTCTTTAATAAATGGTGCTGGGAAATTTGGACAGATACATGCAAAAAAATGAAACTAGATCACCAACTTACACCATACACAAAAACAAACTCAAAATGGCTGAAGGACTTGAATGTAAGATGGGAAACCATAAAAATCCTACAAGACTCCATAGGCAGCAAAATAGCAGACATATGTTGTAGCAATATCTTTACAGACATAGCTCCTAGGGCAATGGAGACTAAGGAGAAAATAAGCAAATGGGACTACATCAAAATAAAAAGCTGCACAGCAAAAGAAACCATCAACAAAACAACAAGAAAGCCCTCTGCATGGGAGAACATATTTGCCAATGATATTTCCGATAAGGGTTTAATCTCCAACATTTACAGGGAACTCATACAACTTAACAAAAGGAAGATAAACGATCCAATAAAAAAAATGGGCAAAGAATGTAAATAGACACTTTTAAAAAATGTACATACAGAAGGCCCAGAGACATATGAAAACATGCTCAAAGTCACTAATCATCCAAGTGATGCAAATCAAAACAACAATGAGATACAATCTCACACCTGTCAGAATGGCTATCATCAACAAGTGCTGGTGAGGATGTGTAGAAAAAGTACACGGCTGGTGGGAATGCAGACTGGTGCAGCCACTGTGGAGGACAGTATGGAGTTTCCTCAAAAAGTTAAAAATGGAGCTCCCATTTGACTCAGTGATCGTACTTCTCGGACTATATCCCAAGAAACCAGAAACACCATTCAGAAAGGATATATGCACCCCTATGTTCATAGCAGCACAATTCACCATAGCTAAGATTTGGAAACAGCCTAAGTGCCCATCAGCAGATGAATGGATTAAAAAACTGTGGTACATCTACATAATGGAATACTACACAATGGATTAAAAAACTGTGGTACATCTACACAATGCCGCTATAAAAAAGAAGGAACTTTTACCATTTGGAACAGCATGGATGGAACTGGAGAGCATTATGTTAAGCGAAATAAGCCAGTTGGAGAAAGATAAATATCACATGATCTCACTCATATGTGGGATATAATGATCAACATAATTTGATGAACAAGAATAGATCCAGAGACAAATGGTAGGGAAGGGGGTGTTAGAGAGCAACCAAAGGACTTGTATGCATGCATATTAGCATAACCAATGGACACAGACACTGGGGCGGTGGGGGCTTGCCTGAGGTGGGAATGGCTGGGGGCAGGGGTCAATTGGGGAAAAAGGAGACGCATGTAAAACTTTAGACAATTAAAAAAAGTATCTGCGACCCTTCAGTCTACTGGACGACACTCTATCCACTGAGCCAAACCAGCTAGGGCTAATTTTTTTTTCTTGTGATGAAAACTTTTTAAGATTGTAGCTTTCACATATACTATACAGTATTATTAGCTACTAGAGGCCCGATGCATGAAATTCATGCAAGAGTAGGCCTTCCTTCCCCCGGCTGCCGGCACCAGCTTCCCTCTGGCACCCGCGTTCCGGGCTTCCCTTGCAGCCCCGGCTTCATCCAGAAGGTAGTCCAGAAGGACATCCAGTCTAATTAGCATATTGCACTTTTATTATTAAAGATAGTCAGCACGCTTTATAATACAGCCCCAGGACTTACTTATTTTATAACTGCAAGTTGTATCTTTTGACCACTTTCATCCATTTTGCCCTCCCCCGCCCCCCTGCCCCCAGTCTGTTCTTTGTATCTAAGAGTTCAGGGTTTGTTTTCTGTTTTATTTTATTTTATTTTAGATTTCACATATAAGTGAGATGATACAGTATTTGTCTTTCTTTTTCTGACTTATTTTATTTACCATAATGCCTTTAGGTCCATCCATGTTTTCCCAAATGACAAGATTTTTTTAATGGCTGAATAATATTCCAGTTGTGTGTGTGTGTGTGTGTGTATCACATTTTCTTTATCCATCTGTCCATCGATGGACACTTAGGTTGCTTCCATATCTTGGTTCTTGCCAATAATGCTGCAATGAACATAGGGCACATATATATTTTCAGAATTGTGTTTTTATTTTCTTTGGATATATCCAGAAGTGAAATTGCTGGATAATATGGTAGTTCTATTTAATTTTTTTGAGGAATATTCCTATCGTTCTTCATGGTGGCTGAATCAATTTATATTCTCATTAATAGTGCACAAGAGATTAATTTTCTCCACATTCTTACCAGAATGTGTTACCTCTTGTCCGTTTTTTAGACTTTATTTTTTCTATATTTTTATTGATTTCAGAGAAGAAATAGAAACATTAATGATAAGAGAATCATTGATTAGATCAGTGATAGCGAACCTATGACACGCGTGTCAGCACTGACACGCGTAGCCATTTCTGATGACACACGGCCGCTGAGGCAGCCGCATGCCGAGGATGAAACATTTGCTGCTCCTGAGGATGAAACATTTGCGAAATAATGTTTTTTCCTCAAAGTGACACACTACCCGAGTTATGCTCAGTTTTTTGGCGAAGTTTGACACACCAAGCTCAAAAGGTTGCCCATCACTGGATTAGATGCATCCTGCGCCCCCTACTGGAGATCAAGCCCATAACATGGGCATGTATCCTGACCTGGAATCTAACTGTGACCACCTGGTTTATAGGTTTATGCTCAACCATGGAGCCACACCTGCTGAGCCATACTTATTCCTCTTTACCAGCAAGAAGGTACTTCATGGAAACTGTCTTTCTGCTCTACTAGTTGGTGTGAAAATCCAGGTACTGTGTCAGTACAGAAGTTCACCTTCTCCCTTCTTCCTGCAACCCTGTTGAGTCTTGGCACGTGTAGGGAAGAAAGAAATATTTCTGAGTACTAACTTAAACGAGGCAGCTGTAGTGCTGTTTTCTTTTGATAACTAGCAGAAGGGGCCGTGCCATTCAGTTGTGTTGCAACTTCTTGCAAGTTTGTCCAAAGCCTTGGGGGTGGTATGTGGGCCAATAAATGATGTCCTAGTAATTGAGTTTCTTCCATCTTATGCTTATAGTCATTTATGTAGTATTTTGATGTATCTGACAATAATCAAAACTCTTGGGCTTTGATCACTAAGAACACTCATTATTATATCATGGAATCTGGAGGCAGAACATAGATTCAGGAAACATTTATGGAGTACTTATCATGTGGCAAACAACTGACAGTGTTTGTCGCTGCCAAGTCCCCTTCCTCCACCTTCTGACATTCGTCCCCTACTCAACCCTGAGTTTCTGTCTGTAGTGCAAGCAGTGTCCAGTCAGATACCACTTGCATAAGAAGGTCGACATGGGAAGGGAGTAAATTTAGTTACTTCACTATGAACACCGGAGAGAAATTTCCTCATATGGAATTGATAGACCCAGACTGAAAATGTAAAATGGTATAAATTTATGCTCAGGATATAGAAGTTGCTTAGTTGTATTGAATATTCCTTTGAAATGACATTTGTTTCTCTAGTGCAACTGTCCTTCGTGTTTATTATTTGCACCCAAAGTGACAAAATGAGTGTAAATACCATGCAGGGAGCAGTGTCTTATGTTCCTTTCAAAGCGGGTGTTCATCAGTTGCCCGTTAGCCGGACTCATTGAAACCCCCCACTTTCAGTAAAGGCCCAACTTTTCCTGGTTACCCTCTGAGCAGAGAAAAGGTACATGTGGCCTGAAACAATGTGCACATCATCTGTTCTCTTCCTTCAGTCAGGTTGGAATGTGCTGACCTCGCCTCTGTCTGTGGAGGCTCATGAAGCATCTCCAGGGGTTTCTGAGGCCAGACAAGAAAACCTCTGAAGGCAGATGAAAGGGAAGTCTGTTCACGGGGGCCCAGCACAAGCCACAGGGAAATTTTCTGTATCTAAATGCAATCTGTTGGGTTCTTTTTTTTTTTTTTTTTTGGCTTTTGGCTTTTGGACAAAGTTCTGAGAGGAAGGGGAGGTACATGCTGCCTTCCGGATGGAAAGGGCTGTGGTGTCAAAGTCTCGTTGGATGAGCTCTCCTCAGCCACAAGAAAAGAAAGGGGCGACATAGTCTTCTGAGTTGGAACCTTTTACTTCTAAAATACCTTCATTTTTAGCCTGACTGTGTTGCTCAGTGGTTGGGTGTCAACCCATGCACCAAGAGGTTGTTGGTTCGATTTCTGGTCAGAGCACATGCCTGGGTTGCAGGTTCGATTCCTGGTGGGAGCCGTGTAGGAGAGCAGCCAATTGATGTTTCTCTCTCTCCCTCTTCTTTCTCTCTCTTAAAAGCAATAAAAATATATTTAAAAAAATAAAACACCTTCATTTTTAAGATTTAGTGTTTTATCCAGAAATCAACTGTTATGATACTGTAGTTGGAAATATTCAATTTATATCAAATATAAAATTTGAAAGGTAGAAAATTAGGATGATTATGAAAAGAACCACTTACACATTATGAATAAAACAGAATGCCTGTTTTGAGTTTAGTAAACACAACGGGAGACTTTTCAGTGCTGACTAATGAACCTACCTAGATGATAAGTCCCTGCCCCTTCAGCTCAGCGCCTGGTCACACTGCCCAGTACAGTGTGCAAAGTAGACGAGAGCTTGCACAACATGCCACAGGAAGGCAGGGGTAAATGAGGAAGACTGGGAAAGTGTCCACTAGGGCGATGCCGTTATTGATGATGTCTTGCAGGTGTTTACCAGGTGCAGGAGAAGGGAAAGGTCATTACAAGCACAGGGGTGGATATGTGTAAGGGCAGAGAGACATGTGCCACTGACCTGTGCCAGAACCCTGGGGAGGTTTGGGTGGTGAGAGCTTTGTGGTGGGTGTGGCATAGGATGAGTCTAAGGTCTTCTGGGGTTAGATGGAGATGGGAGGTTGAGAGCACAGACATAGGGTGAGGGTTACCGGGGTGTCCCTAAACTGGAAGTGGGGGAACCAAGTACAGGAGTCAAATGCCACCTAAAGATAGCTTGTCTGTAGAAGAAGCAAAATCTGTAAGATGTCCGCAAAACACAGATTTATTTTTGTCTCCTACTGACCTGGTATAATTTCTTCCCTGGGGTCCAATACCCGTGCCTCAGGTTGAGAACCCTAGAAGCCTATGACTTTTCTGCTTGCTCTTAGTAAACCGACTGTCCTACTTTCGGTTGCATACACACAGTCCCAAGCCTGTATTTACAAGTGTTCAGCTCAGCATATTAATTAACATTTCAATTTTCATTCAAAGATAAGAGTCTTCCTCATCCATCCTATAGCCAGGGTCTCCTGTGAGCTCCTTTCTCCACTGTAGCTTGGTCTGGAGCAGGTGGGAGGGAACCAGTGGTCTCAAAAGGGGAAGCAAGTTCAGGTACAGGTTCTTCTGTTATTCTCCATCTCCCCACACTCTAGATGCGATTTTGACCTCATTAGAGGGTAAGAGCCTTTTGTGACTGGATGGCATCACTCTCTCCAAGCCTGACGGATGTTTAAAGCTGACTCTCTTCCTCTCGGGAAACCAGATCTGAGACTTTGCATTTGTAAATTTTGGATATGATTACATGGCACCTTTCTTTGAAGTTTGACAATGGTTACTTCTTGGGCTCTCAGTGGAAATTTAAATATCCCGATAAGTGTGTATTAATTTTAATATCCTGATAAGTGTATGCAGTATGGAAACTTGGCTTGGAGATACATGGGGAAAAGGAAGGGATGGCATGGGGAGGTAAAATAAAAAAATTATTAACATTTATTTAGAATTTATAATGTGTTAGGCACTGTTTTAAACATGTAATGCTTTACATCATCATGATTTTATGAAATAGGTGCTAATATTTTCTCCATTTATAGACGTGGAAATAGGAGTACAGAGAGGTTAAACGAGTTGCCCAAGATCACAGAGTCGGTGGCATTGCCGGCTTCCAGCCTGGGTAGTCTCACTCCACAGACGGCTCTGAATCATCATGCCGCCTTGGCTGCTACAACATGCCTGCAGTTTTGCTAACTGCTTTACATAGATGCTCTCATTAAACACTTTTATCCTATTTCAGAAATGAAGATACTGAATCTCAGAGAGGTTAATTAATTTGCTGAAGGTCACATAAGTAGTGCAGCTGGGATGTTAACCAGTTTGGATTGATTCCCAAGTTGTTTTGCTCTTAGCTGCTGCATCGCTGGCTTCCTCATAGAGAATGCATCCTGGCAGCTCACAGATGTGCTATCTTTTGGGGACAGCACAGGGGCTCAGAGTGCAGATGCTGGACCCAGACCTCCTGGGACCAGGTCATGGGCCCTCACTTACCAGCTGGGGGACGTTGAATGTACTCTTAACTGCCTGATTGTAGAGTTCCTACACTGTGCCTTATTCAACCTCGCGTGCAAAAGTGAATAGTCTTCTATCTTGCTCCTACCAAAAGCTTACCTGACATTTACGGCCAGGATAATTAAGGTTTTGCCTTAAGTTCATTATATGAGTCCAGTCTCTTTTGACTTCCATGGACTTGTTTATTCAGAAACAAATTATTGAGTGCTTTCAATGTGTTTGGCCCAATTCTGGATACTAGGGATAGAGCAAGAACAAAACAGACAAAAATACCTGCCTTCAGGGAGCTTACACTCTAGCAAGTGAGAAAGACAATAGATAAATAAGTAAAATTTATAGTAAGTCAGACAGCAATAAGATAATAGAGAGGAATAAAGCAGGGAAAGAGAGGACTTGCTGGGGTTTTTAATTTTAAATATAGTGTCAGATGTAGGTGTGATGATATAATTGTAACTTTGTTAAAAAATACCTTTTACCATTTAGAGTGATATACAGATGTATTATGGTAAAGTATACAGAGCTATTATGGTGAATAAAATGTCTGAAATTTGCTTTAAATTAATCCAGAATTGGGCCAGGGGCATGAGGAAGGAGTTATAGCTGAAACAAAGAGGCTATGTGTTAAGTGTTGAAGCAAAGTGACAAGTATGGGGCGGGGTGTGTGTGTGTGTGTGTGTGTGTGTGTGTGTGTGTGTGTGTGTGAGATTAACCTTTTTGCTCTACTTTTGGGTGTATTTGAAAGCATCCACAATAAAAAGTTAAAAAAAATTGTCATCACAAACATGCACAAATTAAAACAACTGGATTCCATTACAAAACATAGACATAAAAACCTAAATCCACTAAGTTACAGAAATAATAAAATAATTACTTAAATTATTAAATTTATATAAACAATGTCATATTTATATAAAATTTATATTAATGATTTGTGTACAATTATTAAATTAAAAGCTAACAAAATAATTCAGTGTCAGGGATGGCTTTGTTGAGCAGGTGCAGCCCAAGTGGAGACCTGGTGGGGGGGTCGGGAGGCTGCATGTGTTGATGGTTGCGGTGGGGGGTGAGGGGGATGAGGCAATGAGCCCTGGGGAATTCTGGCAAAAAAAAAAAGCCTTTGAACTGAACAAAAGTGAGTGATCCAAACTGTGAATCAAATTCCATGACTGTTGCTGGGGAGGGCATTACCCTAGTACGGGGCACATGGTCCATGATGATGTCCTTCATGTATATGGTGCTTTGCAGTTTAGGAAGCTCTTTGCAGACCTACAAGGTGGGCTCATGTCAGACTCATCATTGCTCTCCCAGGGCCTCGCAGATATCCTGTGCTGCTTGAGTGCTGAACATTCATTTTCTCGTATCTTCTCCTATGACAAACCTGTAGGGTAGACAGGGAAGGAATCTCTATTCCCATTTAGTACAAACAAGGTATCATTGAATATCATTAGGAGGCTAAATTACAGCCTTGCTGTATGGTAAAGCAATTTGATTTCAAGTCCTGTGGGTCTTTCCCCTCACTCCCCTGATCTGTTAAGAGACCTTATTTCTTGGTATAGAAGGAATACTAGGTGATTAATTTTTTGGTGTGTGTGTGTGTGTGTATGTATCGGGGGGCGGGTGGGAGTGCAGTTTGAGAGGTAAATATGAGCACTAGTGCCTCATGCTTTTAAACTCTTAAGGCCAAATTAAGTTTCCTCAAACTGTGTGTGGCCAGAGAAAGTAAGAAATCTTATTTCTAAACCCAGGCATGAAACTGTTGCTCTGAGACTCGGTATCACTTAACATTGGAAAAAGTAAAATTGAACGAGACCCACAAAGGCATTTTACATGCTGCTTAAAGTTAAACACCCAGGAAATTATGTGCATATGTCTACGTGCACATACATTGTATTTCAGATTCTCTGGCCTTAAACTTTCTTTCCATATGTAGAATTTTTATAACCAGCAAATAGATGGGACTTTGGGGTTTAATGAAAAGATGTGTATGGATAACATATGTTTCCCTTTATAAAAAATAATCCTCAGACTATTGAAAATGCCTGAGTTTTTAATGGAATAATTTTATTTGAGTTTTAAATCATATCCACCCCCTCCTTTTTAAAGTGTACCATGTTTTTTCTAAGGGTCTTATTTTTAATTCTGGAGGATGTGCAGAATAAGAATAATAAATATTTTTGTATCCTTAGTTGATTCTACATAGATATGTCTTCTACAGATGTTACTATATTTTATGTGTTGGGAGGTACATGGAGGGTATATTTAGAATTTTAACTTCATATTCTTTGCTTCATCTTTGGGGGACGGATTTAATTAACAGCCTAAATGATTTTCTTTGCTCTTAGAAGAGCATGCTTTAGGGAAATTATCTTAGAGTAAGTGAGAGGCAAATCGGCAATTTTCTTGATCTTAGATGTCATTTGGGAAAAATGGTGTGGGTTAGTATATAGTTACTCAACTTGGGGATTCATTGTCTTTTGAACATACACTTAAAAGAGGTCATAAATTTGTAATAGAACTTACCAGAGGGTCTAATTTTATATTTTAGGTTCATCCTGGATGTGTCCTAAAGTCTGTCATAATATGTCCCCTGTAGGCTGTTCTAAAGGGTCAGCTGTTTGAGATTTCTATGGAAAGCAAATTAATTTTAGTGGAAGTAATTAGACCAGGGGAATAACTATGGCTAGCCATGGTATTTCTTTGTAAGTAGTAAGTAATGTTGATGTTAAAACGTTTGTATAAAAAATGGCCCTAGCTGGTTTGGCTCAGTGGATAGAGCATCAGTCTGCAGAATGAAGGGTCCTGAGTTCAATTTCAGTCAAGGGCACATGCCCGGGTTGCAGGCACATTATCACTACCTGACAGTTATTTGGGTGAATGCTTTTAAATTGATAAGTCTTTTAAATCTATACTTTAGCTAGTAATTTCTACTTTTATTATGGTCAACAAATGTGGCTTGGATTTTTTTTTTGAATTTTGCACTTTGTGAGATTTCTTTTTCACTACTTTATAGTTGAATTTTCTAAGTTCTTCTTGATGACCTGAAAAATGGAATATTATATGTTTTTCAGTAAATATAGTCATATTTGCTGTGTGTGTGTAATACTGTATGTGTGTATTTCTAGGAATTTCTCATGCTAGGTTAACATTAATATAAATTGTGACTGATAAAAATATGAAGACTTTTTATTTAACAAATTTATTGATTGATTTTAGAGAGAGGTATGGAGAAAGAGAAAAAGAGAGAGAGAGGGAAAGATTGAGATCAATTTGTTTTTCCACTTATTTATTCATTCATTGGTTGTCTCTTGTATGTGCCCTGACTAGAGATCAAACCCACAACCTTGATGTATCAGGAAGATGCTCCAACCAATTGAGCTACCTAGTCAGGACAAAATAAAAAGACCTTTTAAAAATTAGCAATGCATATTTATGTTGGTAAAATATCACCTTAATATGCTATATAATAAAACCCTAATATGCAAATCAACTGAATGGCAAACGATTGGCAGAACGACCGGTCACTATGACGTGCACTGACCACCAAGGGGAAGACGCTCAACACAGGAGCTGCCTCCGGTCAGCGTTGAGTGTCTGCCCCCTTCCCCCGAGAGGGAGGTGACCGACAGTGATGATTGGGGCTTGGGGCTGGCGAGTGGGTGGTGCCAGGCCACCAGCCAAGGTGGGTGCCAGCGGGGACCCCCCCCCCGCCCCGTTCACTGGTCACCCCACAGATGGCCCTGATCGTCGGCTAGGCCTAGGAACCCTACCCAATATATTGGGAACAGTCTCTTAGATTTAAAAATTAAAACCTGGCAAGGCTACTCTAACACTGAAAAAACAGGATGATGCAGCGATGACATGCATGGACTCTGGCTTGCACATTTTGTGGTCAGCCCTGATTCTGACACTTACAACTGTGTGACAGAGCCAATTACTTAACTTCTCTCTGCTTCAGTTTTTCCACCCAGAAGATGGGGAAAATGGTACTACTGCCTCAGAAGGATCATGTTATGTACTACTTTTTATAATCAAGGCAAAAAAATGTAGATGCCTTTCACCTGTATGAAAAGTATGGTCACTGGTGCAGTCAGTGTCCCAGATTGTGAGAGGGATGTCCGACTGCCAGTTTAGGCCTGACGTCCCCCCAGGGGTCCCAGATTGCGAGAGGGTGCAGGCTGGGCTGAGGGGCCTCCCGTGCATGAATTTCAGGCCTCTAGTAGCAATAGAATATTCTTTCTCTCTCAAAATATGTGATAGCATGCCCCAACTCCCTAGTCATCATCAGATCATATTTCTTAAAGAAGATGTGTTCAGCAATCTCATTGGGAGGCGGGAAGGCTACAACTGGGCTGTGGTGTGGTCTGTCATCCTCTGCAAATGACGAAAGCTTTTGAATCTTCTAATGGTGGGGAAAAGGGGAGGGGGTCTTTCAAAGGAGAGATGATTTGTATTATGGGAGGAGACACCAGGTTCCAAATTCCATGTGAATCTCTGGCATTCAGGGGCAACTGATATGTGAAAGGAGCTAAAAGATTTCAACAAGAGAAACCTGCTTGGTTGTTAAAGTTATGGGCTCAGCAGTCAAGGTTGTACTACCAGAAAGCACCTCCTGCTATCCCCAGAGCAAGTCATTGATGCTGCAAAATGGGTCCTTAGAATAAGAGAACGTGGGGGAGGAGCTTAGGCAGGCTTTTTGCCAGAGTCTGCTGGCAGAGTAGGGGCGCTCTCCTGTGTAAAGTGAATTTCATCTTGGGACTGTCACTGATATGGAGGAATGGGGATACTCACCACACTGACATTGAGAAAACGTATAAATGTAGGTAATTTGGGTCTTCTATAAACATTTGCTATTTTTTTCTTCTAACAACGTATATTTTTTCATACATACTGGTAACTGTGGTCAATATTTAGGGAAATGATATCGTGTTAGGGCCATCCAATGATAAAATTTTCCATGATTTCTAAGAGGGCTTCCTCAGGCAAGGAAAATACGAAACCTCCTTAAAATAAAATCACTTTTGTCTCTTTGACAGACTAGCCACTCTGTTCTTGATATATTTTTTTTTTTTGCAGTGCTGACATTTTCCTAGTCTTTGAAGTCCAAAATTCTCTTTGTGCATAGGTATAAAATGGCATACCTGCCATCTAAAGAACTCAACCTGTGCGTGTCCCCACTGCATTTAAAATTTAGGGCTCTCAGATTAATCCAGTTTTATTTAAACATGACCAAATAGGTATTGAAAATCCTAATGAATGGAAGCTTCATGTTATGGCTTATTTCCCACATTATTGAGTTTCTGTCTCAGTTGCCTGAACGATGTTCGATGACTTAATTTACTTTCTGGGTGACAAGTGGCAAAGAAATATAGATAGAAATAGGAAGAACTTACAGCTAAACAGATGCATGTAGAAAATTAGGATGTTGAATGGGAAATCTGAAATAATTATGCAGAAATACTGATCAGACACTACAAAAAGTTTAAATCCTCTGATAAACTTACTTGAAATTATAAATACTTAAAAAAAAAAACCAGGTTGAAGAAAAGGTGATTTCACAACCTTGGTCTTCTATAGAATAAAAGAATGCCATCCAAGAACTAGGAGGGCAGGAAGGAAAGAGAGAGAGAGAGATATGAGAGAGAGAGAGAGGTGAGAGAGACATGTGGATTGGTTGCATGTGCCCTGATGGGGCTGGGGATCGAACCTGCAACCCAGGTACGTGCCCTTGACTGGGAATCCAACCTGAGACCTTTCGGTGCTTGGGCCCACGCTCTCACCACTGAACAACACCAGCCAGGACTGGTTTGCATTTTAAAATGTCACCCTCCCCATTTCACCTTTAATGTATTGTTAACTGCATGGTCTCTGAAACCAAGCTGCTTGGATTCCAACCTGAAAGTGACCACTTCCTATTTGTGTGACCTTAGGCCGATTGTGGAATCTTTTCACAAAATTGATATGCTGATGGTAGCCTACCATAGACGATTGTTATGAGAATGAAATTAGTAAATATATGCCAATATTTGAAATGCTTATTGTAGAAGAATGTCTACAAAATAGTAATTGCTCAGTAAATGTTAGAAATGATAATTTCTGAGTAATTTAATTTCTCTAGATCTCAGTTTTCTCATTTGTATAAGAATACATTTTTTTTTTCTGAACTTCTTGCTATGGGTAGTAATTAAATCTTGTGTCTGAAGAAATTTTCTTTCCACAAGGAGAGGTATATATACTCAAATGCCAAAAGGCCAAAGGCAAAATAAATAACAGAGTTCACTTTGGTTCTGGAAGGATAATGGAAGGATTCCTGGCAAAGTTGTTATGCATTAAAGTTGCCAGATTTGGGAATATTAGAAAGTGACAACGTCTAGAAAACAACATTAGAAGCAAAATGCATATGCCAAACTTAAATACTGCCAAATAATGGGAGGGGGGAGAGGAACTCCTTCTGCCATCTAATATCACTATTATTTTATTCAAGAAGGTACTACAAGAGGAAATGAGTTATCTTAGCCCAAGGACAGTGCTTGAAATCCATATATTTGCTTTTATGGAATCTTACTATGTTATCATTTCCCTCCCCTCCCCAGATTTAGGGATAATCCCATCATGAACCAGGAAATTTACATGTTAGTGTTTGGAAAGTACTACCTTTAAGTATGAGAGGATTTCAATAGCCAGAAATTTGGATGGAAAGAGGACAAAAGGATTTTAGCAAAGGCATCTGTATGAGGAAAGGCACAGGGCTAGAGCACTGGGATAATGAATGCTAGCTGCTTCATTAGACAAAGTCCAAATCCTAAGGACATAAGTTATGTATTTTTTCTCACTCACATAACGTCTGATATGGCTCGGGCAGTCTTCCTTCATCTTAGCATTTGGGACATGTCTCCTCCAAGATGACTGGCAGGGGAATGTTTAGAAGAATGTCTGCAAAATAGTAAATGCTCAGTAAATGTTAGAAATTATAATTTACAAGTAATTTAATTTCTCTAGATCTCAGTTTTCTCATATGTATAAGAATACACTCATTCATCTCCAAATGAATGAAATCGGAGAAAGGAAAGGAGGCATGTGGCTCTCACCTGCCTCAGTCTAGAAGCGATACATTTCACTGGTCTTCTGCAAGGGGGGCTGGGGAACAGAGATGCTCCCATTTATACTGGTAAGGGCCTGAATGTTACGGGGGTGGGGGTGGGGATAGTAGGATTAAGCTCTGCTCAGAGTTTGGCATCATATAAACCATGGGTGGGAGTAAGGGGCAGTAAGAGCTAGAAAAACCTACTGTGATGAATTGAGAAAGAATATGAATTCTGGGCTTTGTTAGGGATGCATTAAAGTTTTGACCCTTTAATATCAGACCCTTCGTAAATCTACTATTTTCTACAGTAACTAAAGAAAATGATAGTTCCTGTAGAAAATAGTAGATTTAGGAAGAAACAACAGCTTAAATGAGGGTAGTGATTCTGAAGTTAAATTTGAAAGACAGTGTAAAAATAGAATTGATAGAGAGTCTTGGCAACTGCTTTAGATATAGGGAAACAAAACTAAGAAGAGAAAGGCATTGAATGCAATTCTAAGGCCTCTTGTCTTGGAGATTAGGTGGATGATATAGTGAATTAGAACATTTTATGAAGAGCAGGCTTGGTGGAGCTGCATGCTGTTTGAGCCAAGTAGCTCTCTGTTGTGCTTGCTGAGTTGTGGGAGGCAGTGGAAGCTCCAGGGGGAGATGTCCAAGAGACAAGTATTTCAGTCTGCAGAGAAGGTAGATCTTGGAGAAGATAGCTGAAGTCAGGAAATGAAGGAAATCATTGAGAAGAATAGTTCGTAGCTATAAGAGAAGGTGGTGGAGAATGAGCCCTTAAACACTACATTTTGATACTCGTGTTCGTGGGGAGGGGAGAGAAAGTTGAGAAAGTGAAGAAGCCAGAGGAGTGGTAAGAGACCTGCGGAGAGCTGTGGAGGGCTTCCTGATCCATCTTCCTGTGACTAGAGTCAAAGCCCAAACATGTGCTGACAGGTAGCATTTGCATTCTGTGACCTTAAACCTCAAGCAAACCTATGGAACTGCCCAGAAATCCTATTGTATTCTCCTTGATGAATTCACCTTCCCATTCCAAAGAGGAATATTTTACACTTTTTCCTCTCTCGTTAAACCATCAACATTCCCTATCCCTCCTTTCATGGCCGATCATCTGGCTGCTTATTTCGTTGAGAAAATGGAGACAATCTAAAAACCACCTCATCTCCCACCACCACATCTTTGCGGAATCCAGCCTCTAGTCTGTCTACTGTGCTTCTCCATCTGTGCTTGCTTCTCTCTGAGGCTCTTCCCTCCACCTGTGCAAAGACTTTCCTCCTCACTTGGTTCTGCTCCTGCAATCATCTTTCCTTCTCTCTCCTGAGTGATCTCTATAAGTGTGCTGAAATATCTCCCATCTTTAAAAGCTCTTCCTAGACGCCCCCCGCCCCCCACATCTTCCTCTAGTTCTGTCTCAAGTCTGTTCCTCTTTATTGCAAACTCAACAGGATTTCCTTTCTTTCTTCCTTCCTTCCTTCCTTCCTTCCTTCCTTCCTTCCTTCCTTCCTTCCTTCCTTCCTTCCTTCCTTTCCTTCCTTCCTTCCTTCCTTCCTTCCTTCCTTCCTTCCTTCCTTCCTTCCTTCCTTCCTTCCTTCCTTCCTTCCTTCCTTCTTTCCTTTCTTTCTTTCTTTCTTTCTTTCTTTCTTTCTTTCTTTCTTTCTTTCTTTCTTTCTTTCTTTCTTTCTTTCTTTCGATATTTTTATTGATTTCAGAGAGGAAGGGTGAGGGAGAGAGAGATAGAAACATTAATGATGAGAGAGAATCATTGATCGGCTGCCTCCTGCATGCCCCCAACTGGGGATCAAGCCCACAACCCGGGCATATGCCCTTGACTGGAATAGAACCTGGGACCCTTCAGTCCGCAGGATGATGCTCTATCCACTGAGCCAAACCAGCTAGGGCTCAACAGGATTTCTTTATGTCCTTTGCATTGTATTCTCTCTCTCAGTATAATCAGTCCTTTCCCACATTTGCTGAAAGTGCCCTCATCAGCGTCAGCAGTGACTTTCATCTTGCTAAACCCAGAGGTCAGTTCTTGATATTCATTTGCTTGAATTCTTGGAAGCTTTGGACAAAGTTGATCACATCCTCCTCATTGAAGCAACAACTTCCAGAACCCCTAACTGCTGGGGTTTTCCTCCTAGTTTGCTGGTCCCTCCAAAGGTTAGAGTGCCCCAGGGCTCAGTCCCTGGCTCTTTATCCACCCGTGCTCCCACCTAATTAGTTGTAAATACTATCTTCATACACAGGACTCCCAAGTCTTCTCCAGTTCTGACATTTCCATTGAGCTTTAGGTTTGTGTATCCACTTGCCTATTTAACATCTGTGATAGAATGACTAACAGAAACTGAAACCCAGTTGCCTAGAACAGAACCATTGGCCCCTGCCGGCCACACCCCTTCCCAGCCCTACCAGCAAATAAACCCTCTCTCAGTCTTCTGCTCTCTGTCCCCTCTTCTACCACCACCCACCACTGCCCACCACCATCCCACCACTGGTTTTTGTAACAGCCTCCTGACTGGCCTCTCTGCTTCCACTCTTGCTTCCCTTAACCCTAAACCCAGGATATACTCTGTACAGTAGCCAGAACGATTCTTTTAAAACTGGAATTAGACCATATTACTCTTCTGTTCAAAACCTTTACCGTAGAACCTGGCACCTTTTCCATGGCCTACAAGGCCCTGCAAGGTCCCATCTTTCTGGCTACTCCTTGCTCTGCTTACCCCATTCCAGGCACACTAGTTTCTTCCCTTTAATCGAGCAAGCCAAGGATGTTTGACTGAGTATGACAGCCTTTGCCTTATGTTCCCTCAGATATTTGAGTAACTCCCTTGCTTTCTTCATGGGGTCTCTGCTCAAATATAACCTCCAGTAGAAACCTTCCTTGACAATCCTGTCTAAAATGGCCTCTTATACCTTTTCTAGTCCCTTTACCTTGTTTTATTTTTCCTTATAGTCCTTATCACTACCTAAATTTATATTGTATACTTGTTGACTTTTTAAATTAAGGTATGATTGATATATAACTTTATACTAGTTTCAGGTGTACAACTTAATGCTTCCATATTGTGTACTTTGTAATTGTCTACCTCCTACACTAGAAAATAAGATCACTGAAAGCAGAATAAGTAAATAAGAATGATCTGTTTTGTTTTTCTTTAAATCTCTGTATCCCACTGTCTACTGCCTACAGTACTGCCGGTACCCCTGTCTAGTACTGTCTACTACCCTACGGAATCTGGCACACAGTAGGAAGTCTATAAATATGTATTGAATGAATAGTGAATGAACAAACACATTTTGTTCAGAATCTTGCAAGTAACAGCTAATGGGATATAGCAACTCTAACCCAAGTGTATATGGTCTTTGGCATAGATGTCATAGCTGGAAACATTTTGATTCCACAGAAAACTTCTGGCTTCTCCATTTTCCACATCTTTACCTTGAATGAATATTCCCTCTCCTCTCAACTTCTCCAATTCCTCAGCACTCCCTCAGATAATTCAACCTTAAAATCATTTTTGATTGTGAGAATTATATAAACTTGGGAAAAAGACAGTAAAGTGTTAGAGGTCATGCTGCCATCTAAAGGACAGAAATGGTAGGAAGCGTTTCTTGTTAGTAAAAGTGAGAGACCAGACTGGAATCAGCAGTGCGGCAGGTAAAGCCAACTCATCCTTCTCAGAAAACCTCTTGTTCTCTTTGGTGACCTATGGACATGGAGGTTGTTGGGTAATTAGTGCAGATGTCTGTAAAAGATTTAATGTCAGAAAATCACATTTGATCTGCCTTTTCCTCCCCTCCTTTATTTTTAAATTGTACTAGTATAAATTGTGTGGGGTGTGTGTGTGTGTGTGTGTGTGTAGCAAGGGGGGGGAAGTGGGGGGTAGAGGGAGGGGGTGGATTTATTTTTTCTTAGAGAAAAGATCTCAAAATGTTAATAATGTTTGTCTTTGGGTGATGGAAATGTGGCATTTTCTCTCCCTTTTTTTCCCCCCCTTTCTCTGAAGGGTCTTCGAAGTGCATTATTACTTAAATTTTAAAAAGTGATCTAATTTTAAAATTTAAATGGGGAATTAGTAAGTTTGATCTGGAAAATCTATGCCTTGTGAAGATCAAATGGAAAGAAATCTTAGATCAAATAAAAATGTGTTTTCTTTCTTTGAAGAGGCCCATTTTCTAGGCTCCAGTTGACAGAAATACAAAGGCTTAAATTTGGGGAACCACTTATATATGATTAAAAGTATCCATTGGGATGGATAAGCAAGATTCCAGAAAATAGTTGGATAGTTCAATAATTTCTGAGTTTTATAGGAAGGAGGCTCAAGAGAGATACTTTGACTTGTCCCAGGAAGCTGACAGACTGCACTTAGGTTGGTCACATCAAACATTAGAAACCATTTTGCTTAACACCCCCAAAATAAAGAATTATATTTAAGTAATTGTCCTAAAGTCACATAGATAATGTGTGTGTATAATAAGTCTGACTGACTTCATACTTTTAATAGCTACACTCTGTTTCTCTAGAGCTTGTCTTCAAACGTTTTTGCTGTCATGACCCCTAAAGGAATATTGATGATCAATACTTATACAAGTTTGCTTACTTTTATGTTGACATTTCATTTTTTCAATATACGTAAGTTAAAATTTTTGCAAAATATGTAATTATATTTAAAAATACTCTTTTAAAAAAGATCTGGCCCAGGTGGTGTGGCTCAGTGGTTGAGCATTGACTTACGAACTGGTTCTATTCCCAGTCAGGGCACATGCCCCAGTTGTGGGCTCAATCCCCAGTAAGGGGTTTGCAGGAGGCAACCAATCAATGATTCTCCCTCAGCATTGACGTTTCTATCTCTCTCTTCTCCCTTCCTCTCTGAAATAAAAAAAGTATATATATATATATATATATATATATATATATATATATATATTTATTTTTTTTTTAAGAAGATCTGATGTCAATGTTAAAAAATTGCATTCTTTCTTTTATTTTTCAAAATTTATTTTCATTCCACTCCTGTTATAGAATTTATCCTACTGTAACATATTTTTGCACGTCTGTCATTCACTGTGATGGTTCGTTTTCTGCCAACTTCGCTGGGCTATAGTACCCATTTGATCAACTAAACACTAATCTAGGTGTTGGTGTGAAGGTTTTTATAGATGTGGTTAACGCCTTTAAAGTAGATTACCCTTGATAATGTTTCGATTTATTCAATCAATCAGTTGAAGGCCCTAAGAGCAATAATTGAGATTTCCTGAAGATGAAACTCTGCCTCAAGACTGCAACTTTACTCCTACCTGAGTTTCTAGCCTACCAGACTGCCCTACAGATTTCAAACCTCCCAGCCCCACAGTAACATAGCCAATTTCTTAAAACAAATCTATCTCCTATTGGTCCTGTTTCTCTTAAGAACCCTGAACGATACATTCACCCTAGTAAACTTAACTGAAATAGCAACAAAAAGAATGTTCGCTGAAGTTAAAAATTGCATTTATTTTTCCGTGACATTAAGGTTATTATCTTAAAATATTTCTATGAAAAAAAAATTTCTTTTTTTTCACTTTTTAAAAAAATATATTTTATTGATTTTTACAGGGAGGAAGGGAGAGGGATAGAGAGCTAGAAACGTCAATGAGAGAGAAACATCGATCAGCTGCCTCTTGCACACCCCCTACTGGGGATGTGCCCTCAACCAAAGTACATGCCCTTGACCGGAATCGAACCTGGGACCTTCCAGTCCGAAGGCCGATGCTCTATCCACTGAGCCAAACCGGTTTCGGCGAAAAAAAAAAATTTCTATGGTACTGAGTTATCACTATGGTTATTAATAGTCTGCTGTTGCTCAAAGTGATATAGAAATATTAAAACTTTTGATAATTATTTTTAAAAAGTAAAAAAACATACAGGAAGTGCATCTTTTTTAAAAAAAATATATTTTATTGATTTTTTACAGAGAGGAAGAGAGAGGGATAGAGAGTTAGAAACATCGATCAGCTGCCTCTTGCACACCCCCTACTGGGGATGTGCCCACAACCAAGGTACAATGCCCCTGACCGGAATCGAACCCGGGACCCCTCAGTCCGCAGGCTGATGCTCTATCTACTGAGCCAAACCGGTTTTGGCGCATCTCTTAATTAGATCCAGTGAGAAATATATATATGAAATTGTTTATGGGGCCTTGATTAATGGATTATCCAATTGCCTTTTTGGTATTGGAACATTTTAAGGTTTGAGATGTGTGAGTGGTAGATCTTTCTTTTGCAAATTGGGAGGAAAGTGACTGTAAGGAGGAGAATGAGGCATCAGTCATACCAATTACAGGAAAAAGTAGCTATAAAAATAGAGGATCTGAAAACTGATTTTTAAAAACTATCTGTGACTTTGTACCCATTCTAAAATTTTCACACACCTCCAGGCAAGTGTGCCTACCCTGGAAGACTGCTGCCTACTTGTCTGGGTTTCAAAGTTATCTTGGTGGCTGATCTGTTTGGGCTTAGTTAATCTGGCGAACTTCTGGTTTCTGCTTGTTTTCTGGCTTCTGTTAATTTAGTCCCATTACTTCATTGTGATCTTTGGATTCAAGGTTCATTCTGGGTCTGACTATCTGATGTTTTTTCAAGTCAACCGTCCCAGCAGTTTCCTTGGCTTCCTAGCTTTTTAACTTGAGAGCTTGATTTTCCTTATACACATTCCAGAAAGGAACGACGCTGATGATCCCCTCAGTGGGGATAGATAGATGCTGGAGGCAGGGACTTCAGTCCACCTTCCAGCCATCTTGCTTTCATTGACTTTATCATGAGGTATCAATTAGGTTAAAAAATACTTTGTTGTCCTTCTTGGAAATCGGGCCCCTTTGTCTGCTTCAATCTGTTTCCATTTATCGTGCTTTATTCCTCTTTACCTTTTGGTCTTCTTTGCCTTGTTAGGCTTAATTGCTTTTTATATTTCCGTCCTAGGTTTTAATTTACCCGATTTTATGAGTTTTTAAATGCTAGTAAAGACCAACCCATAAAAATAATGTCAAAAGTTGCCAAATTTTAGAGATTGAAGGAACATTATAAATCATAATTTCTCTCTGTGTGTGCATGTGAAATAGATTTTGGGGTTGTGCAGAAGCCATTTAAGCATGGGGTGGGGCCTGAAAGTATGAGAGAAAAGTCTGAGGACCAACATTCCTTCCCACTTGAGGACTTTTCCATCCCTCTGTGGTAGCACATTGCCTGTGTGCTTCCTTCACTCTTGCCATCTTGCCAGCCAATGTTACTCATTGGGGCAATTGAAACAGGAAGAAGGGAAGTGAGATGGGGAAAGGGGCAAGAACTTCCTTGTTTGACCTCTTGCAGAAGGGGGCTTGCCCATATTCAGAATGAACTGTTTCTCTCCTGCGATGTTTGCTTTTGTTGGTGGACACCCCTTTCCTCTCATGGTTGGGGTTCCTCCTCTGCGGTTCTTTTGTTCCAGCTGAGTGCTCTTGCTTGTGCTCTCTGCTGTTGCAGGCTGGTGGCCCACTTCTGGCTTCTGTTTACGGAGGTGCCATGGACCTCCCCCAGGTAGCCACAGTGAATGGGATCCAAGACAATCCCACTTGGATGGCATGAAGCTAACAGTTTTTAGAAAAAAGTGTACATTCAATGAGACACTTTGCCTCAACCTGTTGGGAAATTGTAGTCATGTATGCTAGTTTTGTTAGAATATGACCCTCTACTGCCATGTGCCCTGAGCATAACTTCAGATGGATAGAATTCATCTTCCCTGGAAAATTAAAATTTACTGATGAGTCATCTTGATGGTTTTGGGGTAGGAACAGGGTAAATTTCTTTCAGAACAATTTATTAGGAAGGAGTGTCAGGAGAAGCTTTTACTTTTGTTCCTTCTGGAAGACACTAAGAATCATGTGAAAGAGATATCCCTGAGGACATTTTAAGAGGAGATGGGTTAAAGCTGCAAATAGCAAGATTTAAGGTTAAGTGTGGAGAATTTCCTGACATGGAAAATCCTCCATCACTGAGATGAAATATAAAAGGACCTTCCCTCCAGCGCTGGCCACCAAACCAACTTTGTGGGGTTATTTAAACGGCTTTGTTTTCTGAAAGTATTCATTGTCTCTGCAAGTTGACAATGGTTGATGGAATCATAGTCCCTGATTAAACTAGGACACTTTTGCTAAAAAGAGTTATAATTTCAGTTTCCACAGGTACATGGAATTATCTAGCCTTTTGAACCTATATAAACCAATGTCGCCTTGGTGTAACATTTAAAAACAAATTAAAACAGGTGTAATATTTAAAAACAAAATAAAACAGTACCAACAGTATGAGAGAAAATATATAGTTTAAAGCAATTAAAAATCTTTACTCAGTTTTATGCAAATATATAAGGGCAGGAGGTTGTGATAGGTATTGGGGGACCATTGACGGTGAATATCCTGTCCTGTGAAGGAAAGCACTGACTGCCCTTTGTTCTGGAATATCTTCTCAAGGATGTTTGTTTAGCTAACAGCCTTGAAAGATATTGTCTTTCTCTGGAGCCAAGATCAGGTTTTCTTTCAGTTTTGTGAGGTTGGCAGAATAATGGCCCCTCTACAGACATCCATGTCTTAATTCCAGAAATCTTTTGACTATACTTCCTTACTGGGTAGATGGGAATTAATGCAGATGAAATTAAGAATGCAAATCAGCTAAAGGATCTTAGAATAAGAAGGTTATCCTGGATTGTCCAGTTGGGTCTCACGTAATCACAAGGATCCTTTAAAGTGGAAGAGAGGCAGAGAAGGTGATCAGAGTGAGTCAACGTGAGAAAAACTCATCTTGATCTGGATAGTTTTGAAGATGGAAGAAAGGGGCCATGGACCCAGGAATTCTCTCGGTCCCTAGAAGCTGGAAAGGGGAAGGAAACGGGTTCTTCTATAGAAGGAAAGCAGCTAACACTTTGATTTTAAGTCCACTTGGACTTCTGACCCCCAGAACTGCAAGCTAATAAACTTGTATGGGTTAAGCCACTAAGTTTGTGGTCGTTTGTTTCAGCAGCAATAGGGACCGAATAATATTCCCTGCAGATAAGGATAGTGTCTCCCTCTGGAGCAAAGGTTAAGCATGCTTTCTGTACAATATAATAAGGACCATGTCTCTTTCCAGGGCAAAGGCTGGCATGCTAATTTCTCATAAGATATTCAGATTTCCTAAATTCAAGTTTTCTCTGCTGGAACACTACCCAGGGTGGATGCAGGTATCATTGGCTCTCTCTGCATTGCTCTGTGGGTATTGGGGCTTGGAGGAAGTGGCTCAAAGGCTGATACTCTGGCCACTGCTGCTGTAGTGAGTAATAACTTGTCCTTTTCCTCTGACTCGTGAATCTCATGTCTTCCGCCAGCATCTATAAAGCTCTAGCCAGCTAACTTGTTAGTTTGTAAGTAGGCTTTTCACTGTGTGTTCACTGTTAATGGGCTTTTGCAAAATTTCTTTAAAATTCCTCCAGCAACCAGATAATATTACATTCATGATGCTCTTTACTTTCCATACTTTAGGGCTGAAGTGTCATAATGTCTCTCTCTACCTTTACTAAGATCAGAGATCAGCTAGCAACAAATTGGAAATCCTATATAATAAAAGCTAGTATGCAAATCGGCTGAATGGTGGAACGACTGGTGGAACCACTGGTCACTATGATGAGCACTGACCACCAGGGGGCAGACACTCAATGCAGCATCTGCCCTCAGCCCACAGGCCCCAGGCCAGCCAAGGCAGGTGCCAGTGGGGGCCCCTGATTGCCCTGCTGGCCAGGCCTAGGGACCCTACTCATGCACAAATTTTGTGCATCGGACCTCTAGTAAAAAAATAAAAATCAAACCTGGTTGTTTACCACAGATAGTTTGAGAAGCATTTCTGTCTACTGAAAATTTGCTGCTATGGCTACAACTAAAAAGTCCCTTGTGTGTGTGTGTTTTTTTTTTTTCATCCACAGAATTTCCTTCCTGTCACACTTCTCTGTTTACCTTCTCTTCCTCCAAGCCATGCCACACACAGAGAAAATCCTTGGGAATTAGTCTCTCAGAGTGCTTTTCCCATGAGAATCATTCCCACTCAGAACTTTTGTTGAATTAGATTTCCTTCTTGGTTATGCCACGAAGCTCCCTGGCTGCCACAGCCACTTGTTTTTATCTTACACTTTGTGGAAAAGTCATCATCTAAACCAAGGGCTTTATTTCATGGTGTGAAAACCAAGGCCTCTTATGACCAGGCAAAATACTGCCTTGTCTCTTTTCTGACCTAACTAGATAGTGTCTTGGGAGAAACTGTGTTAGCCACTCTCACTTCCCTTTTCCCTGACATAAGGCCTGGCTCAGTTGTTAGTTTGGTTAAACAGTACTGCTTCTTTCCACACTTCCGGAAATATAAGGATGAAATGGAAATTACTTTATTTACAGGCTGACTCTAGCTAGAGAAATTGACCTGTGAAAGAAGTTGGAAAGAAACTTAAAACTAATTAATTAACTCAAGAAACATTTATTGAGGCAACTATATATAAGGCACCCTTTTAAAAAAAATATTCACTCGAGGATTTTTTTAAAAAAAAATTGTTTGAGAGAGAGAAAGTGGGGGAAAGGGAGAGAGAGGAAGAGAGAGAGAGAGAGAGAGAGAGAGAGAGAGAGAGAGAGAGAGAGAGAGAGAGAGAGAGAAGCATCGATGTGAGAGAGAAACATCGATCAGTTGCCTCCCGTCTGCACCCTGACCGGGGATTGAACCTGCAACCTAGGTATGTGCCCTAAGAATCTAATCCACAGGCTGAGTCCCGCGATGCCACCCAAGGACGAAAAGAAGAAGAAAGATGCTGGAAAGTCAGCCAAGAAAGACAAAGACCCCGTGAACAAGTGGGGGGGGGGGAGGGGGGGAGGGGGGCAGGGCGCGGCAAGGCCAACAAGAAGAAGTGGTCCAAAGGCAAAGTTCAGGACAAGCTCAATAACCTGGTCTTGTTTGCCAAAGCCACATGTGACAAGCTCTGTAAGGAAGTTCCCAACTACAAGCTGATAACCCCAGCTGCGGTCTCCGAGAGGCTGAAGATTCGCGGCTCCTTGGCCAGGGCAGCCCTTCAGGAGCTCCTTAGTAAAGGACTTACTAAACTAGTCTCAAAGCACAGAGCTCAAGTGATTTACACCAGAAACACTAAAGGTGGGGACGCCCCAGCTGCTGGAGAAGATGCATGAACAACAGATCTCACCGGCTGTACATTTTGAAAAATAAACCTTTATTAAATAAATAAATAATAATAATAAAAAAGAATCTAACCCGCAAACTTTTGGTGTACAGGATGATGCTCCAACCAACTGAGCCATCTGGTCAGGGCAAGCCACTCTTTTAGATACTGGAACAAGGCTTGAAGACTGGAAATGGAGCTTCCTGAGGAAGGATGAAGAGGATGGAGGGGGAATTTTGTAGGTTTATAATTGAAAAAAAAATTTTTTTTTTTTGGTCAAGAGCATGCTCTTTTTTTCAGAGTCAGAAGCTTGACTGAAACATTTCTTCTTAACAGCATACAAGAAAAATTACACTCCTTTTCTCTTCTAGTTCTTTGAGAGAAATAAAGAATATTCCTGCAAATGGACTTGGAAGTCACTAATAAATAATATGGGTCAGAACTTTGTCTATTCAGCAGTGGACCCATTGAACTCTCCATGCTTCTTCTGTTATATGCCTAAAATATGTGGTCCTTTTGTTCTAAGGACTACAAAATGACCAGCTCTTTAAGAGATTTGGAAGGAGCTGGGGATTACCAGGTTGGTTAATGGATGGGTTTAACATATTCTGTGAAAAATACATTAATTTTTAAGAAAGGGCAATTGGGTCATGTAGAGTTTTGGTTCCTAAAAGAATCTTTTCTTGATTGGAAATGCATAAGCAAAGGGTTTTGTGCATTTTGGTAAAGTTATGTAATCTATATTTTCCAGTTCTGACCACTACAAAAGAGAGAAAAAGCTTTTGCATGTAGCAAAGATACATTCAAAAATCAGGAGATCAGTCATTGCCAATCGGTACCTGTGTGGCCTTCAAGTGCGAGAATGGTATACATAACAACAAAAGATGCTTCAGAACAAATTACGAGTTCTTAGGAGGTAAATTAATGTCTTTTTTATTAGTTGCAAAGGAATGGTTATTACCAAAGAATATCCTGTAATGAGCTTGTATCCCAAAGCTGTCTCTCAAACTGAATTTATGTATAGGCTAGACCACACGTAATTTACTGAGTGATAAAACTGTAGGTGAGGACAAATATTTCTACTATTTTTATGAGAAATAAAACTACATTTGGATTTAGGAGCAGTTTATATTGGTCGATATTTAGTTAGTTAAGGTGTTTAACACATTTAAAATATCTTCTTTAGTAGGCAAAATAGAACAATGCTTATAGTCTAATTTTCATCTGAAGATATTTTGCTAAAGGATAAACATGTATTGTGAATCATATATGCATTCTTGGTATTGGCCTGGCTATTTGCTTACTAAGCTCAGTTCTACCATTCACTTGGAGACTGTTTCTAGAACTTGAGAAATGATATTTGAAAAGAGAGAAACTTTTTGGAACTATACCTTATACGCCTATAAAGTACTGGTAAAATTCAGTATGGGATAAAGAAGTTTGGAAAAAATACTTTTCACAGATGAGCAAGATAAGAGAGCAAAGAACAAAAAGAAATAACTAAGAATAAGTAAAAATGCTGCATTTCCTCTCATGGGATAGAATTTTCAACAACTCCTGAGTCCCAATATATAAACAATGAGGTCTCAAATTCCTTTGTGGTTCTCTTCTAAGAAGTAATTAAATCCATTTAATATTCTTGTCTTTGAAAACATTAATTTATTTCTACTTTGACCTTTAGGAATTCTAATAGAATTTACAGTTTATTCATTTGCGTCAATGTTGTAGATTGTGTAAAAACATCTTTAAAGGCGTTAATATATATGAGGCCCTTAGAAGAGGGTCTGGTACATTTTTGCAGTAAGTAAGTGTTTATTATTATTATTATTTGTCACAGCAAGAAAAAAAAATCTTATGAGGAGTCTAAAAGCATGTAAGCTGTTTATGGTTAATCTTTGGAATGCCTTTTGGTCGAACTTTCTGCAGCTCAGCACATTAGATTGAGTGCATTGAACTAATTTCCCAGATGGCTGGATGACATTTTTGACTTTTCAGGATGACTTTTGAGGCTGTCTTTGTGTGATGATTTCTGTCAAAGTCTCTCTTTCCTAGTCCCTTAAGTTTTGGAGAACAACTGGATTTGTTTTGAAGTAACCAGCCATTAGATGTCGCTTTCTTCTCATCACTTGTGGTTTAGGAAATGTGCCCAGGGCTTAAGCTTTTTAGTTTTCTTTTCTTCTTCTTCTTCTTTTTTTAAAGTGCCTATAAATAGTCTTTATGTCATAGCTAAACAGGGAATTCAATTTTAGATTAGTAGATAAGAGACACAATACTCAGCTCCTTGGAATGATTAAACTTTGTGTCTGTTTTAAGTGGCCTGACTCAATGTCCCCAGCTGACTAAATTTGGAAATGCAGTTTTTGTGTTTTCCTTTCTTGCTGAAGTTAGCATAGCACAGGTTTTACACTAGATACTTTGCCTGGATACACCTTTATTGAGGTCAGAGACCATTGGTTTTTATCCATTGATCACTGGGTGAAAAGTCTATTCTTCAGATCCCTATTGAGAGTTGCTCCTTCAGAAAACCCCGGGATCCCCCTCTTCCCACCAAAATTGCTTAGGAAAAGCCCTGTGCTTACCTCTGTCTCAGAATTTATAGCAATATGTTGAAATTGTTTAATTAAGTTTTAGCCACATTGAACCTTAGGGAATAGGGAATATGGACTCTCCTTTCTCTCTCTCTCTCTCTCTCTCTCTCTCTCTCTCTCTCTCTCTTTCCCCCCTCTCTCTTTCTCTCTCTCTCATCACCTGCCCAGTTGTTGGAAGAGGTCATTGAGTGGACATGACTGCTGGTTGACCCTTGGGAGGAATCTGGGCAACCTGAGCAACCTGAGGCTCCTCCCCTCTCCCCTGTCCTTGGAATGTACATCCTGCCCACCATTCCCACACGAGGAGCAGTTTTCAAAGTCATAGCCTTGAGAGAGTAATATGCTTTTGAGACCGTCTGGACTGTAGGACCGAGCCCTATGAAGGCCTCTCCATAAATTGGTAAAATGCTGGCGGGAGGGTGCAGAGATCTGCTCATCTTGTGACCACCCAGAACACAAAGCACATTACTTCTTCAACTTGCTGCCTACCAATCTGGAGCGGTCTGCCCCTTTCTTCCATTTCTCCTCGCCTACTGTTGGGGGGTAGTTTCGAATTTCAGTGGGGATCTCCTGAAGTTTCCAACCAGCACCAGTGCATTCCACAGCATTCTTATATCAGGTACATCATCAATAAGTATTCTTAAAAAATGAATGAGTAAATAATTAAATGGGGCAGAAAATGATTTGGGAATGCTTTGATCTTGTTGCTTGCTATATATCTATTATTTCTATCTCTTTTCTTATCCTGGATCTAATCATGCACAGCTTTGTTTTGAAATGTTAAATCATACTTTGGATGGCATGAGCTTTCTGCAGCAAGAGTCAGAATTGGGGCAATACTGGTTTCACTCGGCTTAGGCTCCTGTCAATCTTTTATCTGGGTGTTTCCTTTTGTGAACGCAGTACTAGCTTCTAGATGCAGAGTGTTGTTTTTTTTTTTTTAGGAATTGCTCATGAAAATAGTTCTTTGGAACTTTGGAAAACAGAACCTTAGCAGACAGAAAGATGAAGGTAATTATAAATTAAAGTGATTTTTTAACTTGCAGTTTAAGTAATTGTTTTATTGTTCCAATTCACTGTGACTGGGAGGCCTGGCCTGATACCTATGCTGGCTTTGTTCCCTGGAGGGGAAGACTCAAATGTAAAAAGCTCATAAGGAATATGGCGATTTTCCCCCCAACATTTAAAGGAATATATCCCAAACCCTTCTATAAATGTCAAGTTTAGAAATATTGCTAGATAATATAATTTCCCTCATGGAATTTTTGTTTGTTTATTTGTTTTGTTAATCCTCATCTGAAGATATTCCCTCCCCCCCCCCCCCAATGATTTTTAGAGAGAGTGGAAGGGAGGGAAGAAAGAGGGGGGGGGAGAGAGAGAGAGAGCGAGAGCTAGAGAGAGAGAGAAAGATCAATGTGAGAGCCACATTGATTGTTTTCTTCCTCTGATCACCCCTACTGGACTGGGAATTGAACCTGAAACCCAGGTACATGCCCTTGGTGGGGAATCAAACCCACAACCCTTTAGTGCATGAGCTGATACTCTCACCACTGAACCACACCAGCCAGGGCCCTCATGAAATTAAATAAATTAAAACAAAATGTAAGTGACCTTAGATCTCCAAAGCCGATATAAATATCACACTACAGTCATTTATAAACCTATCACAATAAACTCTGCCATTTATATATATAAAAGCGACCAGCCGACCGGCCAACTGTCCAGTAGCTATGACATGCACTGACCACCGGGGGCAGATGCTCAATGTAGGAGCAAAAATCACAGACATGGAAACATGGAACAGACTGATGAATCTCAGAGGAAGTGGGGAGGGGGATAGGGTGGAAAAAGATTAACCAAAGATCTTATATGCATACTAGAGGCCTAGTGCATGGATTCATGCACCAGTGGGGTCTCTCGGCCTGGCCTGCAAGGATTGGCCAAAACCAGCAGTCCGACATCCTCCAAGGGGTCCCGGATTGTGAGAGGGCACAGGCCAGGCCGAGGAACCCCACTGGTACACGAATCTGGGCCTCTAGTGTTAAATAAAGGCCACGGCATGGGCATGTTATCTGACCCAGTTGCTGTGATGCCTTAACTGTGCTATTACCTGATCCTTTAGTCCTAAGTGAATTGTGCTTACTTCCTTGGTATATTTTACATTGAGACCAAGTCAGGTTAAAGCAGTTTATTGAGACCAAGTCAGGTTAAAGCAGGTTAAAACAGTGGCCTCCAGACTTCCTGGAGCTTTCTTAGTATCACGTTCTGGCTGAGGCAGCTTTAACTGGAACACTGGAGCTGACGAGGGAGACAATTATGAATTAGAAGGTGTAAGACAGGAGAAAAAATATTTTGAATTAGATTCTTTCTTGAAATCGTGATTGACATTACTTTTTCTCTTTTGCAACTTTTTACGTGTTTCTGATATGGAGTGTTCTTTGAGACATTTCTTTGATGGTCACAAGGCTCTGCTCCATTGAAAAACTGCAACTAGTAAAGATTATTAGCAATTTTGGGTATGAGAATGTGTTCAAGATTCATGAAAAGCTCATTCAATATGGCAGGATTAAAATTTACACAGATGTCCAAAACAAAAAGGTAACTTTTTTGGTAAGTGACCTCATATTGCTTTTGCTCCGACTGGTGTGAGAGGAAAAAACACACACCCTTAAACTGGTCAATTAAAAGTGTATCAGTTTTTGTTTTGTTTTAAGACAATCTCTTTCTATTAATTTTTTAAAAGTTTAACTGCCTGGTCAGAGGGGCTCAATTGGTTGAGTGTTATCCCATGAACCAAAAGGTCACCGGTTCAATTCCTGGTCAGGAATGCTCTCATGTAGTTAGAAATGGTTCTTCTTCCTCTCCCTCTGCAGGAAGCAAGAGATTTTCCTCTCATATTTATGGTGGGATTCTGGTTGGGCTCCTGGAGGTAAATCTCACAATATTGAGGGGGCGGGGCCACTCTAGGATTGAGTAGTGCTGAATTTCTTAACTCTCAGACTTGTCCACACTGAGACTCTAGCAATTTGCATTTACAGTTCTGTTTTTCTGACCCCGCACCCATCCCCACAGCGATTTCTCAGCATGAGTCTCTGCTCTGGTAAGCTACGACTCCCTGCAATTGTCTGACTCTCTCCATTCTTGGAACAGAAGTTTTCCCTGAGTCCTTCTCTCCCTTATGGATCCAAGAAGAGTTGTTGATTTTTCATTCTGTTTAGCTTTTTATTTAATATTAAAATCAAGTGATGACTTCAAGATCCACTACCATTATTCCCATTTCATGATTTTGTGTGTGTGTGTGTGTATCTGCCGTGAATATGTATAGGTAAATGTGTTCTTTGTCACTGGAGAAAATGCTTCCATGGCAACATGTTCAATTAATGCTGTATCTCTTCAAGTTTACTTCATATTCTGGGGCGGGGGGGCGGGGGCAGTGCTTTGCTAACACTTTAAATCTACCTTTATTCATAGCAAAGTTCAGTTTCGTTCTTTTGTTCTTTATTGCTTCACTGAACTCTTTTTTTTTTTTTAAATAAACATCTGGCTTTCACCCTCTAATAACATGTATTCCAAGGATCATCTGTTTTTTGTGCATCTCCTTATTTTACAAGTTGACTCCTTTTTATTTGCAGTACAGTTCAATGTCTCATATATAAATTTTTTTATATTGGTTGGAAAGCTTCTTGGAACAGTCTGAATAATTGCTTTTTCTTGTTTTTGTATAGAGCATATTGTGAACTTTACATCATATATTCTGGCTTTAGCTGAAGTCAGCATTTTACCATTTTTTCCCCCCAAACTTACATTTTCTGGCTTCCAATCATCTTTTTTTCCTAAGATTCGTTTACTTTGTCTTCTCTTATATTATCAGCCAACTTTGTTGGCGGGGGTGGAGGGGTGGGGAGTGGGGGGTGGCGGAGTGTGGTACTGGAAGGGCATTTTCCTCACAGAATAAAAGTAAGTTTTGCACGGCTGGAGTGGCTCAGTGGTTGAGCATCAACCTATGAACCAGGAAGTGGTTTGCTTCCCAGTCAGGGCACATGCCCAAGTTGCGGCTCAGTGCCCAGTAGGGGGCGTGCGGGAGGCAGCCAATCAGTGATTCTCTCTCATCATTGATGTTTCTGTCTCTCCCTCTCCCTTTCTCTCTCTGAAATCAATAAAATTATATTAAAAATAGATTCAAAATAAGTTTTATTATTTAACAAGAATAACTGCAGAGATCAGACTATAGAAAGTCACATTGAACTATAGATTTTTGGGCCATTGTACAGGGCCAATCACTAAAATCATATTTACCTTGCACTCAATTTAATTTCTTCCTTTACAAAATTAGACGTTACTCAGATGCCATGAAATTTCAGTATTTTTCACATGTAGTTAAAACCGTGATGCTAAGTCCTTGCATGTTAAAACTAAAAATATCTGGAGTTTACAAAATATACTGGCTTAGAATGCTAATATTAGAATCTATTATTTTTATGACTTAGCATTCATCACAGTAGTAATAGTTAACAACCATTAAATGTGCCCTATATAATGAATACTGGTCTCAATGTTTTCTATGTATTAATACTTAAATATCGTAACAGTTTTTTTGAGGCAGGTAATATTACTTTCATTGTAAACAGGAGGAGCCTGAGTCATAGGGAGATTTAGAAATTCCCCCAAGGTCACCGTTTAAAAATGTACCTGGGCTTTGTCTTCAATGTACCTGGGCTTTAATCAGGTATGGTAATATATGCAGATATGGAGATGACTATCATGAAAGGGAAGATTTTACTTATAGTTCCCTAGAAACAGGGGACTCCTCATATCACACAGAGCCACCTGGGGAAGTGTCAGGGTTGATCAGGAGGCAGAAAGAGCAGAGGAAAGCATGGACAAGAGCCTTTATTGTGGGGTCTCTGGGAAGAAATGGGAGAGGCAGGGTAAGCAGGTTTAGGATTGGGTAGTCTGAAAAATTTCAGTGGGCTGTGGGGCACAGGGACTGGTTTTCTGTGGGGTGATTTCCAGGGATGATTAGGACAGAGGATTATTGTCTCCTGGAGTGTAAGAGTCAGCTAGAGGGATTGGTTGGTTTACATATGAAAGATGCACTTACATTGGCGAGCCCTGGGAGGGGCAGTCTCTCCCCTTTCAGTGCGGCCCTAGATACTGGAGTGTCAGGAATACAGAAAATAAGAAAATAAAGTTAATACAGTCACACAGCTAGTAAATAGCGGAGCAAGGGTTTCTCAGCCATATTTTTATCTAGGACCTGAAGCCCTCTTGCTGATACTAATGGATTCTAGACAATTCTAAAATATGACAAATTGATAAAAATGCCTTCTAGTCTAATTACTGTGCTCCCACATGACTGAATGATGAGCTTCAAAAGACATTTAATAATGCTGCTCTAAAGCTGTTATTTGACATTTCTTGGGTCCCCGCAGTGCTATCAGTACACCCTCATACACTGAGGTGAGGCAGCAGCTGGTCCTACTTTGCAGACTTTGACCTCAGTTGTGATCATCAGCCTGGCCACAATGGCAAAACAGCTAATAGATTCACAGCACTTTTAGGTAATGGTATCACTTAAAAAAAAAAAAAAAAGATCCTGACATGTATTTCAATGCAAAGCTATAATAACCTTATAAAAGGCCTTTTATGAATTAATTTAAATGACTTTTAAGCTAGACTTTGTAAACATTTACGCTTTTCCCAGCACTGTGCAAGATGCTGTAGGAAAAGAAAACACACCAACTTTGGTCTAATGTGTCCCCCACTTTGGGGACAGAATGATCAGGAGGATAATAAATAAACTGTGGGTAATACAGACTTAAAATGCAATCTGAATTTAGATAAAGGAATTCAGATGTTTTTTAAAATATATATTTTTTTGATTTCAGAGAGGAAAGAAGAGGGAGAGAGAGAAACATCAATGATGACAGAGAATCATCCTTTGGCTGCCTCCTGCATGCCCCCTACTGGGGCTCAAGCCTGCCTTGCTCACAATTGAACTGTGACTTCCTGGTTCATAGGTTAGTGCTCAACCACTGAGCCACACCGGCTGGGCCAGATTGTTTTGATATGAGGTTAATCAGGTTACTTAATGTCTTAAGAGCTTCAGTTGCTTAATTTGATAAATCAGAATAATTATACTTAATCCCTAGTATTGCTGTGAGATACAAGAAATTGTTGGAAGCTGCCCATTGCCTTCACTAGCAGAGAGGTGTGGACAAGGAACCTGGAAGGCTGGTCAACCTTGAGGCTCTGGCAAGGGTCAGAGCCATACACCCACTGTCTGGTGGAGACAAAGGTAGCTGAAGCAACTTCCACCTTTTAGTCTTATGTAAATCCTTGCTGATGGGCTATCATCAAGCTATTACTGGAAATTGCCTGCCTAAGGGCTATGGGTGTATCCCAAACCTGAATAAAAAGGATGGCAAGGCCAGAGCAAAGTGCAGTCCTCTCTTGGGCTACCGCCTGGCCCCCAATTCCCAAATTAATATTTTCTTGTCTAGTCTCTTTCATTTGTGTGCGGCCTCCTCCAGAGCCCGAACCCTGAACTTGAACCCTGAACCACGCAGGACATGGCGGGACACTCGCTACTGGCAGCCCAACATAGGGTACTCACAAGAAATAATGTATGTATAACACTTAGCAGAGTTCTGGTTTATAGTTATCCTATCTAATAAAAGAGTAATATGCAAATTGACTGTCACTCCAACACACAAGATGGCCGCCCCCATGTGGTCAAAGATGGCTGTCCCCATGTGGACACAAGATGGCCGCCACAAGATGGCCAGAAGGGGAGGGCAGTTGTGGGCAATCAGGCTAGCAGGGGAGGGTAGTTAGGGGTGACCGGGCCAGCAGAGGAGGGCAGTTGGGGGAGACCAGGCCTGCAGGGGAGGACAGTTGGGGGGGACCAGGCCTGCAGGGGAGGGCAGTTGGGGGGGACCAGGCCTGAAAGGAGGGCAGTTGGGAGGGGACCAGGCCAGCAGGGGAGGGCAGTTGGGGGCAACCAGGCCAGCAGGGGAGGGCAGTTGGGGGCAACCAGGCCAGCAGGGGAGGGCAGTTGGGGGAGACCAGGCCAGCAGTGGAGGGCAGTTAGAGGTGACCAGGCCTGCAGGGGAGGACAGTTGGGGGGGGGGACCAGGCCTGCAGGAGAGGACAGTTAGAGGTGACCAGGCCTGCAGGGGAGGGCAGTTGGGGGCGACCAGGCTGGAAGGGAAGGGCAGTTAGGGGCAACCAGGCTGGCAAGGGAGGGCAGTTAGGGGTTATCGGGCCAGCAGGGGAGGGCAGTTGGGGGCGACCAGGCCTGCAGGGGAGAACAGTTAAGGGTGACCAGGCTGGCAGGGGAGGGCAGTTATGGGTGACCAGGCTGGCAGGGGAGCAGTTAGGCATCGATCAGGCTGGTAGGCGAGTGGTTAGGGGGTGATCAGGCTGGCAGGCAGAAGCAGTTAGGGGCAATCAGGTAGGCAGATGAGCAGTTGGGAGCCAGCAGTTCTCGATCGGGCCTAAACGGGCAGTTAGACATCCCTCAAGGGGTCCCAGATTGGAGAGGTTGCAGGCTGGGCTGAGGGACACCCCCTGCACCCGTGCACGAATTTCATGCACCGGGCCTCTAGTAAGTCAATAAATATGGATTACTATTATATTATCCATTATATTTTATATATTACAGATCTATCAACAGCAGGTCCTTGAATAACCTCGTTTCCTTCAATGTCATTTTTGTTATAACACTGATGAGATGCCACAGGAACTTAACTCTTGTTTATATCAGGTAACCTAGGTAAAATGAGTTTTGTTATATGCTGTTTTCCTTAACGTTGCAGAACCTATTGATGACATTAAGTGAGGACTTATCTATCTACAGCAGGCAGTAGGGCTTCACTACTAACTTGTAATTCTCTTTTTCCTTTTTCTCCCCCTACCCCCATCCACCTTCTTTATCTTCTTTTTCATATCAGTGAGGTTAAAGGCATGTTATATCTTAAGTCACTGTTATTTTAGATGATAGGACACCGAGTGGGAGTTGATAACTGACAGGATTACCAAGACACTAATTTTTTTTTTCATATTAAAAAATGCAACAGCAGTAGTTATTCTGAGTTGCTGTAGATCTGCAATCCTGTTGGTTACCTTAGAGATTGGCACCGCTGTCTTAACTTTCTGGAGAGGTCCTGTCTTGTTAGGTAAGTCCTGTCTGTCTGAGCCATGACAGGAGAGGACCTCCAAAGTCAAGTATCGCTGCATCAGGGAAGGCCTAACCCTGAACAAACTCGGGATAAGGTAAATTTGCCTTTGTCCTTCCATGTTTGGGCCTGTACCAGATAATTTATGTATTTGTGACACTCCTTTCCCTTCCTCAACTTTAAAAAAAGTCTTCGTCCGCAGTTGGTCATTCCAGTCTGTTCTTCCAAGATAGAGACCCAATCAGGACGCTACCATTCTGTCCTTTGAAAACATACTTGTCCCATTTTCTCAGAGCATTGCTCTGCTGGAGAAATGAAAATGAACTGAGCCCAGGTGTAATGGATTGCCTTTATCAGATGTGAGTATTTCCACAGGGAATTTCAATGATGGAAACCAAAGAAAACAGATAGTGAAAATTTGGGGCACAAAGGCAAATTAGAGTGGTGGAAGAGATTATGACAGGGAAACTCTTCTCAGCTTTTTAATTTTTTGTTCTTAATCCTCTCCTGAGGATATATTTTTTTTCATTGCTTTTCAGAGAGTGGAAGGGAGGGCGGGGGAGAGAGAGAAAAAGAGAGAATCATTGTTGTGAGAGAGACACATCAACTGGTTGCCTCTGGCAAGTGCCTGGACCTAGGGTGGGGAGGGAACCTGCAACCCAGGTACGTGCCCTTGACCTGCAACCCTTCAATGCCTGGGCCAATGCACTAACCATTGAGAACACTGGCCAGGGCTCTTCTCAACTTTTTTTTAAAGGTCATGGCACATATGCCTATGTCTTCTTCATATGCAAGACAGATCAGTCTACTAAAAAAAAAAAAAAAAGGGAAATCTATTTAACAATGTTATCTAAAATTCATTTTGTACCTTTAAGAAGGTCTTTTTAAAATTAATGTTTTTTTTTTTATATATAGGAAATGTATTCATTAATATAGATGCTTTTCATAGGACCAAAGTTTCAGGGGCTAAGGGTTAAGGGTTCTATTGGTTTTTCCTCTATGTAAGAACTTGTGGCCAGAGGTTGCTGTCACATATGACTGAAGAATAAATCTCAGGTGAAAGGTTTTTTTTTCTTTTTTTAACACTTAGGACACATCTTATGAATCAAATTCTTTCTGAAATAGTTCTCTAGTAACACCACAAAGATTTGGTCATGAGAAAAGAAGTTCCAAATTTGTTAGACTTCTAACTCCCAGTTGCCTTTTAATATGTTTTGTTTTCTTAAGGGAGACCTTACTTATCCTTTTGCACGATCCTTAGTAAAATTTGTGGAATTCATATAACAAAGACTGTTAATATGAAGTTACATAGAAAAGTTTGTGTATTTCCTATAGCCTTTAAGTATTGGATAAACTCAAGTATATTCTGCATAGAATACTGTCTTTTTATAATTTAAATTACTTTCTGATCTAGAAACTAAAGAGAAGTCTGTGGTCATTGGCATAAGGATTGATTATGGATAAATTTGGAGAAATAGTACTTCCCGACCCAACTTCATTTTGATTTTACACCATTTTTCCCCTTCGAAAACAGACATGACATTTAAATATTTCTCTAATATTATTGGCATAACCAACTTTGTCAAAGAGCCATATGGTTTATGCAAACACACAGATAATCTTGGAAACACTGACATATATAAACTTAATTTTAAAAGCCTATGAAAATATTGGGAAGCAGATGGAGAGTTGTCATGGAAATCACTAACATAGAGGAAGAAAAATGTTACTTTAGGGCCATCATCATTTCCAAAGGAATGGTCTTATTTGTGAGGGTATTTGTCAATTGTTAGTAATATAAACAATTATCAGTAATAAAAATAATTGTTGGTATGTCATTATATGTTTTTATTTACCTATCATTTTTATAATGCTTTTATTGTATTCTCAATACAATACAGCTTACATATTTTTATTGGTAAGAATTTTTTAGTAGTGGGAGAGAATTAAACCAAGTATTCATAATTATTTTAAATTAAAATATTATTTTTCATTTTTCTGAATGAAATGGTAAGTTATGACCTATTAGTTTTTATTTTTATGTTGTTTTTTTAATCTTGGTATAACAGAAAATTTAGCCACAGAATTGCATCATTTTAAAAAGAAGATGATTCAAATGTGCACTTATGGTAATTGTATTAACTGTCAAAAATAGAAACTTAAATCTAGATAGCTCAATTAAAATAATAAAAATTTTCTTAGGCCAGATTTTTGCTAGGTACTGTTCTTTATTGTAGCTGAATCACAGAGAAAGTAAAAAACCCCAATAGGGCCCTGGCTGATGTGGCTCTGTTAGTTGGAGCATCGTTCTGTGCACTGAAGTGTCATGGGTTCGATTCCTGGTCAGGGCACATATTCAGGTTGCCTGTGTTCGGTCCCCGGTTAGGGCGTGTGTGGAAGGCAGCCAGTCTATGTTTCCCTTTCACATTGATATTTTTTTCTCTCTTCTCCCTTCCTCTCTTTGTAAAATCAATGAAAACATATCCTTGGGTGAGGATTAAAAGTAAATAAGTAAAAAAAAACCCACTAGGAGGTTATTTGCATTGCTCATTTTGTACCAGTGATTATTTACCACATGGCTGTTTTATGTATTCATCACCATGCCCTTTGGAAACTCAATGACTAAATTCGAACTCTTTGTTTTTTTTTGTTCTGAGGCAATTTTAGTTGCTATGGTTCTGATGAAATAGACTAATCAAAAGTGGGAAAAGAATTAGAGTTGGGCCACAGGGAATTTGGAACATTAACATAACATTTAATAAAATGTGAAGTTGAATTAATGCTGTTTTTGACCTTGAAAATAGAATGTGAAGAATAAAGGAATAAATATCTATTATTCCAATTTGCAATAGGAATTCATAATTTTTCTTTCTTTTTTGCAGAACACTGAATTACACAATGAACATTAATGGGAATTTAAAATGAGAATGCAGCAGTCAGAGTAAACATGCTACACTTTTAAAAGAATACAGCTGAAACCGGTTTGGCTCAGTAGATAGAGCATCGGTCTGCGGACTGAAGGGTCCCAGGTTCGATTCCGGTCAAGGGCATGTACATTGGTTGCGGGCACATCCCCTGTGGGGGGTGTGCAGGAGGCAGCTGGTCGATGTATCTCTCTCATCGATGTTTCTAGCTCTCTGTCCCTCTCCCTTTCTCTCTGTGAAAAATCAATAAAATATACTAAAAAAAAAAAAAAAAGAATACAGATGGGTTAGCACCTATATAATTAGTTTTTGTATTTTCTTGGTAGATTTGGATGGCAAATTGCCTTTCTGCAATTGTGTTATGGCTACCAATGCAATAAAAAAATGGAAAATGAATTTTTGAGGTTCAACAAAGTCTGATCCGATCAACATCAGAGCCATGTAAGGAAAGCACAAACAAAACACAAATTTAAGAGGATGGCAAAAGAGAAAAGGCAGAAAAAATGGGAAAAATACTCATAAATGGGGCAGTTGAATCTTGCAAATAAATCAGCCTTAGGAAAAATTGTAGCCTGGGACCTCTGTCGTTTGTGAGTGGGCAATGGTTTAGTTGGCTTCATATCTGAGCTAGAAGTTCTTGAGATTCCTCATTTATTGTGGGCAAAGAAAAAGGAATGCTTCTATCTTGTGGAGTGCTTCAGGAATTTTAAAAAAATAAATATTTTATCAAAGTATAGCATACATAGATAAAAGTGCACAGACCATAATGCAGAGCTCAGTTAATTTCCACAAAGTGAAGGCAGTTGTACCCAGACCCTGAAATCATAGACCTCCCTGGTATAAACCTCTAGGCACAACAGTCCCAAATGTAACCACCACCCTGATTGCTAAGCTGTTGAGGAGTTTTGCCTGCTTCTGAAATTTATATTAATGTAACCATTCAGAATTCTCTGTCTCTGTTATTAGCTGAACATTGTTTATGAGATTTATCTCTGTTGTTGTGTGTAACAATACTTTGTACATTCTCAGTTCTCTATAGTATTCTACTGTAGAGAATACTATAAAGTCCATAATACTAACAATGCTACTATGAGCATTCTTGTGAGTGTCTTGTAGGGAACATTCCTTTTTGTACATACCTTGTAGTGGAACTTCTGGGGCATATGGTAATCATCTTGAGTGGAAACTGCTGACTAGCTTCTCCAAAGTGGTTTTATGTGAATTCTGTTCCACTTGCTTCTCATTGTTGCCAATACTTGGTATTCTCATTCATTTTTATTTCTAGCCATAATGGCAGGTGATAGTCGTATCTCATAGTGGCTTTAATTTGTATTTCAACTAAAGAAGTTGAGCAGCTTTAGATATGTTTATCAACTCTTCAGATGTCCTCTTTTGCAAAGTGCTTGTTCAAATTTTTTGCCCAGTTTTCCTATTGGATTGTCTGTCTTTTTCTTATTGACTTTGAAAGTTCTCTTGATACAAAATATGAGCCTTTTGTCAGTAAGATGTACTGCGAACAACTTCTTCACCATGGGGCCTTACTTTTCACTTCTTGATGTCTTTAGTGAATAGACATTCTTAATTTTCATATAGTACAATTTATCAATTTTGTTACACTTATGGTTAGTGCTTTCTGTATTCTGTTTAAGAAGTCTTTTTTTTATCCAAAGATCATAAAAATATTCTCCTATAATTTATTTTAGAGGCACTAACGTTTTAGCTTCCACAGTTAGATCTACAACACATCTGGAACTTATATTTGCATATGGTATAAGTAGAGAATTAGGATTCAAATATTTCATGTATGTATATCCAGTGGCCCAGCAACATCGACTAAATCATTGTGTCTTAAATTAGTCACAAATCAAGTGGATTCTTTGAATATTTGAATCAGTCTGTCAAGTTTCTTAAAAACTCTCCAGCTGAATTGGGACTTTTTTGAATCTATACATCAATTTTAGAGAATTTGCTATTTTTACAACATTGAATCTTCCAAAATATGAATATGACATATTTCTTCTGATATTTTTAAATTTTTTTAGTATTGCGCAGCACTCCGTGGATTCATTCTTAAGTAATTGATGCTTCTTAAAATACTATTTTAAAAATTTAATTTTATGCGTTTGACTCCAGCATATACAATTACAATTGATTTTTGTATATTGACTTTGTATTTAAGGATTTTGTTAAAGTCCAATAGTTTGTAATCTTTTGGATTTTCTGCACACACTATCATGTTATCGACCAATAATGAAACATTTACAGTTTCATTTTTTCCTTTTAAAACCTCAGAACTTTTATTTTATACCTGTTATTGTTTTATTGCCCTTTTTTGCATTGCCCAGGTCCAGGATCCCCAATAGACATGTGAAAAGATGCTCAACGCCACTAATCACCAGAGAAATGCAAATTAAAACCACAATGAGATATCACCTCATACTTGTCAGACTGGCTATCATCAATAAGTCAAAGAACGAGTGTTGGCGAGGATGCGGAGAAAAGGGAACCCTTATGTACTGTTGGTCATCAATAAGTCAAAGAACAACAAGTGTTGGCGAGGATGCAGAGAAAAGGGAACCCTTATGCACTGTTGGTGGGAATGCAGATTGTCCAGCCACTGTGAAAAGCAGTATGGAGTTACCTCAAAGAATTAAAAATGGAACTGCATTATGATGCAGCAATTCCACTTCTGGGAATATAGCCAAAGAAACCCAAAACACTAATTTGAAAGAATATATGCACCCTTATTGTTCATCGCAGAATTATTTACAATAGCCAAGTTTTGGAAGCAGCCCAAGTTCCCATCAGTAGATGAGTAAATAAAATAACTGTGGTACATTCACATAATAGAATACTACTGAGTCATAAAAGAGGAAATGTTACCTTTTGCAATAGATTGGATGGACCTGGAGAATATTATTCTAAGTGAAATAAGCCAGTCAGAGAAAGACAAAATACCATATGATCTCACTTACAGGTAGAATCTAGTGAACGAAATAAACAAACAAAATAGAAACAGAGTCATAAATACAGAAAACAGACTGACAGCTGTTAGAGGGAAGGGAGGTTGTGGGTCTGGGTGAAAATAGTAAGAAATTAAGCCAAAAACCCCATCAAAAACCAGAAAACAACTCATAGACACAGACAACTGTATGGTGATTATCAGAGAAAAAGGGGGTGAGGAGAGAGAGAAGAGTGTGAAGGGGGGATAAATGGTGACAGAAGGAGACTTGACTTTAGGTGATAAATATACAATATACAGATGATGTATTATAGAATATATAACTGAAACCTATATAATTTTATTAACCAAAGTCACCCCCATAAATTCAATACATTTTTTAAAAAAAGACCTAAATGCTCAGTAAATTTTTGAATAATACTAAAAACGAACAAACAAATAACGAGAAAGGGGGCAGAGGGATGGGCTGTAAAGGCTTTGCTTTTACTCATTGTATGTCTCACACCTCTCTAAGCTTCAGTTTCATCATTTGTAAAATGGAAATAATACAAGGATCCACTTTGTAGAGTTGTTTGAACAATTGAATTAGGTAATGCATGTAAAGTGCTTCCCGTACATGGCACATGGTACGTGGTAGTTTTTATTACCATATGCAAGATTTGTAATGTGTCTAAATCAGAGATTTAAGAAAATGCATGTCTCAAGTTCTTTTTAAAAAAATATTTTTATTGATTTCAGAGAGGAAGAGAGAGGGAGAGAAAGATAGAAACATCAATGGTGAGAGAGAATCATTGATTGATTGCCTCCTGCAAGCCCCCTACTAGGAATGGAGCCTGCAACCCAGGCATGTGCCCTTGACTGGAATTGAACCCGGGACCCTTCAGTCTGCAGGCCGATGCTCTATCCACTGAGCCAACCCGGCTAGGGCATGTCTCAAGTTCTATGTGCTGGTTATGAAGATAGTGCAGAGAAATAAAATGATGAAGGACTTCATGACAGGGCTGATGACTTTCATGTGTGTACAGAGACCTTAAGTTACATCTTTCTGTGTCATTATTATGACACTTTTGATGGAGGCAATGCCACCCCTATTTTATTAGTCAAGCAAACTGGGACTCAGTGAAATGTTCAATATCAGAAGCTAAGAGCAGCAGCGGCAGAATTCAGGCTAAGGGTATTTGACTCTAAATGTGGTATTTAGCATTTGATCTACAGCCCCATCTTATAGCTGGCTAGACATCTGAAGGGACCTCCCCTCCCCATCTGATTTGGAGGTGCCAAGATATGATCTCACATCTTTTACTTGTCTAATATTCCTATTGAATCGGGGAAGTTAGGAAAAGGGGTCATTTCCTGGCTCCGGAGAAATTGTAATGATTATTCATTACAACCCTCTCAGAAAGGGCTATAGTGTGTGATTGTCATAAAGAAATATTATTAAGGGAGAAATACACGTATTAATGACAAAATCTCTTAAATGACCAGTTTGAAGGCAGTTTATTCTATTGATCAAAACTATAAACACAAAGAGGCCATACAAGTGCCATTTAAGGCATTTAGAAATAATTCCACAGAGAAATTCATGCTGCTTTTAGTGATGAATCATTCCATAAATATCCAGTGCTTGAAATGGGAGGAAGTGAGAGACAATAACATGTTCTTTTTGGCAATTTAAAAACTGCTGGTTCTCTACTGAGAAATGCTCTGACCTAACTCTTTCCATCTTGTTTTCCTGTGAAAGAGGGTGAACTGGATATTGTGAGGTGTGCCTAGAACCCCATTAAGACTGAGGAACTTAGTAAGCTCTCAGCTGAAGAAAAGCCACCTTGCCAAGTTGATGATCCCTTCCTGGGGGTAGCATCCAATGACAGGTCAGTGCCAGGCATATTTTCCTGGAAGATGTGCATCTAGGGATTCAGCAGAGCTAAAAGCAGAGCCAGCCCAGCTGGTGTGGCTCAGTGGTTGAGCGTCAACCTAAGATCCAGGAGGTCACGGTTCAATTCCCAGTCGGGGCACATGCCCGGGTTGCGGGATCGAGATTCCCAGTGTGGGGCGTGCAGGAGATAGCTGGTCAATGATTCTCTCGCGTCATTGATGTTTCTCTCTCTCTCTCCTTCTTCCTCTCTGAAATTAAAAAAAAAAAAAAAAAAAAGGCAGAGCCAGCACCCAAAGTTTCCCTTCTATGGTGGAGTTGGGTCCAGTATAGCATCAGGCTAGTTGCAGTCCATTAGTCCATTATGTGTGGGATGTCAATTCAGGAGAGCAGGAGTGTGAGAGAGTCTGAGAAATTAGGAGCCCAAGAGGCAAGAGTGCCAAGAAAGCAAGAGCAAGAGAGCAAGCTCCTTTGTTTAGAAGATTAAATATCTCAAATCTTCCTGTACTTGCAGTGGCCACACCTACTCTAGCCAATGATGTGGTCCCAGGGGTGACTGACAGGCAGGTACCTTCCCTATGTCACCCAGACTTCACTGGGGTTGTGTCTATTCTTCCCCTGTCCAGTCCCTTCCCCCAGCGATCTGGGGGGAATAGACCAGTGGCTTTCTGGGGTGTGTTAAACCGCAGCTTCCTGGCAAAGCTGCACAAATGGCATGCCTATACTATTTGGCCTTCCCTTTGTTCCTTTGCTAGTTAAATTACAATGGTATCAAAACCAGTGTGCAGATCGCTTGAAAATGACTAACAGAAAATACTTTATAGATGATAAAAATTTTATAATCTTACCAGTAAATGCCTATGCCATAATTTTTGCGGTATGTGTTTTTAATGACTGAAGATCAAGGTTCTATGGAGTATGAGAGCATGTAGAAAGTGCTGGGGTAAATGGAATGAATGAGAGGTTAATGATTACTACCGTGGAGGTGAACATGTCTAATAACCCATGCGACATGAAGCAAACATTACCAGGCTCTCTGTGAGCAATACAAGGAAAAATTCCTACGGAGCTGCCCCTACAAAACACAGTTACCGCAGGAAGTAATATTGAGTTTTCCATCATTTGAGGCTATTCAAGGAGAGTATGGATGACCTATTGTTTCTGCAGGGGGGTTTTCTACACACAGAGAGAAGTTTAACTAGATAGTCTGGAAGAATCTATGATGCAAGAGGCAGATGAGGAATTTTTATCTTCAGAAGAGAGGACACTTATTTCAGTGGGATTGCTTAAATAAGGCTTGAGAGAATTTAGCTGTGATTTTCAGCAAACGAATCTTGGATTAGGACATGACCTTTGCTGGGTCTCTAGTCAAAAATGAATAATGCTGTGATATTTTCCCTATGTGTTAAAAAAAAACAAAAAACTAACTATGGTCAATCTCAAGTGGAAGAGATGCTACGGGAATTCTCTCTCTTTCTCTTTCTCTCTCTCTTTCTCTCTGATAGCATGAGTGGTCTTTCTTTCTCCCACCTTATGCCCTAGACAGTTCACACAATCATATTCCTCTGGGACTCTAATTGGGAGAGCAGAGCTGTATTTCTTAATGATATTCAATCTTTTTCTACAGAGATGGGCTCAGAACAAAAATAAAAGTATATTTTCTCATAGAACAACCCATTTTAGGTCACAGTGGGATACGTTTCATAAACTTAGTTGAATCTTTCTATGAATGAAATTCCTTAATGAATTTTATATAGAAGACTAGGGGCCTGGTGCACGAAATTTGTGCACTGGGAAGGGGTCCCTCAGCCCAGCCTGCCCCCTCTCACATACTGAGAGCCCTCAGGGGATGTCTTACTGATGGCTTAGGCCCGCTCCCAGTTGGGAGCGGGCCTAAGCCGCAGTCTGGCCTCCCTTTGCGGGAGGCGACTGGGCTGATCAGGGGAAGGCACCAGCCCCATCACCCCACTGCTGCAGCCACTGCCAGTCACCATAGCTGCCAAGGTATTTTCATCAACACGAACTCCAGTCCCTTCACCATGAAAAAATGGCAATTTCTTTAGGCATTTTCAAGATGTGTCTTTCATAGGATATGACATTTCTTTCTTTATTTTTCTTTTTATCCTCACCTGAGGATATGTTTCCATTGATTTTTCCCCCTTCCCTCCGATCCTAAGGCTTGGCCCCTGCCCAAGCCTAAAGCCTCCGCCCCAGGCTTGAGGCTTGGGAAGCAGGCTCCCCCCTGCCCCTCCAATCATAGGCTCGGCCTAAAGCCTCCGCCCCAGGCTTTAGGCTTGGGAAGTGGGCTCCCCCCCCCACCCCTCCGATCAGGAAGCGGGCTCCCCCACACCCCTTTGATCACAGGCTCGGCCACTTCCTAAGTTTAAAGCCTCCGCCTCAGGCATTAGGCTTGGGAAGGGGGCCCCTCCCTGCTTCTCCAATGGCCGGCTGGGAGTGACCTGGGTGCCAAGGAGGTTCCCGGGACCCACGTATGTATGCAAATTAACCGCCATCTTTGTTGGGTTAATTTGCATACTCACTCTGATTGGCTGTGGGCGTAGCGGATGTATGGTCAATTTACATGTTTCTCTATTATTAGGTAAGATACTGGTATAGTGTTTTCATTTATTAGCAGCAAAAGAGAGAACTGTTTTATAAACATTTAAATAGATAATTTATCTATTGAAAGCTGTGATGTCCATTCAAGTGATTGTTCTGTGGATGTTCCCAGAAAGCAGATGGTCTATCAGTATGTGGCCTCAAGGTATTGTCTTTAAAGGGCTCCAATGTTCAGGATTATGTTAACTCTTCTGAAATCCAACCCTATCGTGCTTTTTCTCACCTCCATATACATTTCCTCCTTAATTTCAAATGCATAAAAGAAGCTGCAAAATTATCATTCTTGGGAGCATTTGAGATCTCGCTCTCTGGCATGTATTATCATCTTGGTTAAAATAAACTCATAAAAATTCTCTATAGGTTTGGACGTTCATACATATACAATAGCAAATGGTTAATTTTATCTTTTAAAAGAATAGCTCATTCCATTCATATATAGTATAATTACCGATATATTTTATTTATAATTGCATGTTCCTCCTTTTCTTTGATCATTTTCATTGTTGATCTCCTAACCTTGAAATTTTAGATTTGGAAATTGAAATGTGGATTTACATGTGTTTCTCCAGAAATAACATGTGCTTGCTTTTGCCACATGAGTGGGGGCACAGTGGCCCAGGACTACTTTAAACTTAATTTTAGTTTGGCGTTTTCCCAGTGACAGATAATATAAATTCCATTCCTGAATTTACACAAGGGAAGGCCTATGATTAGAATTATGATTTCTATCTCCCTTTTCCCATAGCCAAGACAATAGTAGCATACCTAATGTACCTTCCTGTAACACTTCCCCCTACTCAGTCACTTATGCCTTATTTAGGATTTTTTGTTCTGATTCTCTATTTTATAAAGAGTCCAGGCTTTGAGTTCTTTCCCTTGTGTGTGAGTCCCCTTAAAATCCAATTTCTAGGCCACTGGGGGACAGTCTAGCTCGACAACTTCATGTAAATTTTGCCTCTTATAATTTCTTTCTTTTGGTCTTGTTAGCTCAATCATGTATTTTAAAAGATGTTTTTGCATTTTATCTAACTAAAATTGACATGGGAGATATGGCAATTACCAAAGGGCAAGTAGGGTAGGAGGAAGTCGATGAGGATATGGGGGGGGGGGGGTAAAAAAAGAAAATAAATAAAATTGACTTGGAAGAAAGAAAAAAAAAATTGAGTAGATGAGAAACCATGGAAGAAATGTAATGTTTTTAAATACTATCTTAAAAAATAATTTCTAGACTCAGAACTCAGAATTTCATGGGAAAGTACTTGGAAATGTTATGAAACCTTTACTTTTCATGTTCTGTAAAAATTTCCAGAGCATAGGAAAAGAATAACCCTAATTCAAAACCCAATGAAGATAGTTAATAAAACTTGTGGGTCAATCTCATTTGTGTATATTGATTTAGGAATCTTAAACAAAATCCTATCAAGCAGTGTGCTTAGCACATTTAAAAGGATGATTTATTTCAGGAACATAAAAATAGTTGACTGTCAGGGAATCTGATATAATACTACCATATTAGATTCCCTGATAGTTAAAGGATAACATCATTGTTATCATCTCAATAAATCTTGAAAATATATTGATTTTATTCAACATACATTTAGCATAAGTGCATAGTAAACTGGCAGTAGAAATATTCACATCATACTAAAATGTAGTTATTACAAAATTAATAATTAATATATTGTTTCATGGTAAAAACGGGTTTAGAGCCCAAGAGAAAGTGTTAATTTGGTGGTTTCATTTTGAGAATCATATATTTTTTTATAGTTCAAGATGGCAAAAAAAAAAAGATCATTAAAAGAGAGGAATATTAGAGTTGGAAGAGACAAGAGTCAAGAACAGAACTTTTGGAGTGCTTATAGGAACTGAGAAAATGTGGTTAAAGAATTTGAGAACCTGGGTGGTCCAGCTTCTTGGTAAATGTAATAAGGAAAGAATTTTAAGATAAGGCCAAATGATGTAAAATACTGTACAATGGTTGAGAAAGAAAAGGACTAGGGTAAAGCCATTGGATCTGACTTAGGGAGTCAGTGGTGACTTTTCAGAGGGGCATTATAGTAGTGTTGTGGATAGAATACAGATCATAGATTATTGAAGCATGGACTCAAAATGGAGTAGATAACAGTAATTATACATTTTTTTTACCTTGTTTGTTAGTTAAGAATAGAAGAGAAAAAAGATGGCATGGTAAATAAAAATAGACCTCAAGATTTTGTTTTTTTGTTTTTAAATAAGTAATAGTATTTATAGACTAAAAGGAAAGAAACTTGTGTATGGAGAGATTAAAGACTTGATGGAATAATGTTTTGGATATTAATAAACCCAAAGGAAGGAAACTTTCAGATAGAGAGATTAAATACTTTGATGAAATATTGCTTTGTTCAGGAAACCATAGGGTAAAGAACTAAGTAGTAAGATTTAACCTTAGTATGGAAAGAGATACTTTATTATCTGAGAAAGGAAAAAAAGAAATAAGTATATATAAGCACACAAAGTAATTTAGAAGTAAGAGAAAGGAGATTAAGGAAAATAATATTTAGCCTTGATTTTAGTGAAGTGAGATCATTTATTGATATTAAAAGTAGTATGAGTAGACTGTAGAATCTTGAAAAATGTAGAAAAAGTTTTTGAACTTTCTTTGGGGATGTTTGATAATAAGTTAATTAGGGATGATTAAAACACAAGTTAGCAGAATTATGAGATGAGCTAAAATAACATTAATTTATAGCTAAAAAGCTTAAATGCAGTGTTGTCTGAAATTTATTTCTATTATTTATTTCAAAATTCATGCATGGGTCCATCAGCCCGGCCTTCCCCCTCTCACAGACGGGGAGCTTTCAGGGGATGTCCTACTGATGGCTTAGGCCCACTCCCCACAGCCACAGTCTGGCCTCCCTTTGCTGGATGCCACCGGCTCATCATAGGAAGGCACCACCCCCGTCACCCCTCACTGCTACTGTCTCTGGACTCCCTCTGCAGGAGGTGACTGGGCCAATCAGGGGAAGGCGATGCCCCCATCACACTGCTGCTGCTGCCACTGCCAGCTGCTGCTGAGCCTTGGCCAGGCCCAGCCCTCACAGCAGCTGTCACCATGCCATCAGCTACTTGCCTGGGCCTGGGTCTTGGCCTTAGACCCCCAGGCCTGGCCGCGCATGTGGAGCTGGGAGGAGGCGGGACTCTGCACGCAGCGTCAAGCCCAGCCACGCTCACCTGCGTGTGTGCCCTCTGTGTTTGCAGGCATCTTGTGACGGGGGGAGGGCATCAGGCCTGATGGCGTGATGACAACTTAGCCTTTTATTAGTAAGGATTATAAATGTTGCAAGTCAGAGAGCAAACTGTAAGACAGAAATTTGCAAGCCAAAAGTTTATCAAGTGAGTGCTTTTTTTTTTTTTTTTCTGCAAAAAACTTTATTTTTTCGCCCAAGCCGGTTTGGCTCACTGGATAGAGCATCGGCCTGCGGACTGACGGGTCCCAAGTTTGATTCCAGTCAAGGGCATGTACCTTGGTTGCGGGCACATCCCCAGTAGGGGCTGTGCAGGAGGCAGCTGATCGATGTTTCTCTCTCATCGATGTTTCTAACTATCCCTCTTCCTTCCTCTCTGTAAAAAATCAATAAAATATATTAAAAAAAAGCTTTATTGTTTCATTTGGTCCAATGCATGGGAGAGGGCTTCAGGTGGTTAAAAGAATGGCTAGCAGTTTTGGGGAGAGGCTCAGGTAAAGCCAGACACCAGGGGATGCAGAGGGGCCCCTCAAAGGCCTCTGGGCTCCAAAGGCTCCTAGTCGCACTTGAGGGTGAGCCTTTGGAAGAGATACTCGCCCAGCCCAGCCTGGGGGCCGGCCAGCCTGCGAGGTGAGCCAGGTGTCACCCATCTTCTTGATGAGTTTCACCCCCTCACCCCAGAAGCGGTTCTGCAGGAGTCACAGGATGAGGGCCTGTGCGGGCAGAATCCAGGGCCTGCAGCTCCAAAGGGCCTGGTTCAGGCTCCTCTCCAAGGCCAGGCGGCTTCCATGGCCCTGAGTTGCCCACTCATCCTGGGAGACCTCAGCACGTCCTGGAAGAGAAGGCGCCCCGCGCTGGTTTTGCAACTTTAAGAGCCGCTTCTTCTCCACCAACTCACAGAAGAAGCGGCCCCCGCCCTCAAGAGCCATGTCATCAGGTGGAAATAGAAGCCCAGAGAGAGGTAGGTGTGGGGGGCCCACAGGTGCAGGCTGGCCAGGCGGGTGACCGCAGCCTCCACCTCGGTGGAATAATTCTGACGAATTGGGAGCTCATGGTTGTTTGGCAATAAGGAGTTAAGGTAGGAAAACCCGGTGTGTTGGCTGGTCCCGGAGGCGGTTCTGAAGGCAGTGACTGGATAAGATGGAGGAGAGTGGCCGGAGGCTGGGAGAAGGGTCGTCCCTGAGGCTGTTCCGTCCAAACACTGTTGAAGCAACAGACAGATCCGGCACCGCCGAGGGCACTCGAGTGAGTGCTCTTTAGATTAATACCTGTGTGGGAAGAGGAGGAGGCAGGATCTGGCAAAGGAGCTAATCGGCTGTGATGCAATCTCAACAGAGGCCACTGCTAACCCCAGTTGGTGCCCTGCAGAGCTGTCCTGCAATGAGGTGAGGGGGCCAGGTTGTTATAACCCCATGTTGATCTATCATTGATGCAGGCAGTGCCTGGCAAGAGGATGTGACCTTAGGCCAGAAGGCTCTCTTTAGTTGAGGACAATTTCTAGAAAGGCCTGACAGCTGAAAGCTGTTAGTTGACAATACTTCTGTAGCAGGGGAAGGAAGTCTTCAGTCCTGAAGGGACTGGACTCCACATTACAGTATCTACTTCAGTTTACCCTTTCTGCTGCTCAAGTCCACTTTTTTATGTAACTTATGGGAGTTGGTCCTCTGGGATTCTGTTGGACCACTTTTTATGGAGGAAGTTTACACAAGGAAAGTTAGTGGAATAAACCATGGTTTCTATTACTGAGCTGAACTTGAGTAGCAATTGATAGTAATCAACTCCATCCTCTTTATCTATTACTAGTAGCCCATTTGCAGGAAGAATCCTGCAAGCAGCCGCTGCGGCCACTGCCGCCCGCCCCGCTCAGCCCTGCTCCGCCCCACTCCACCCGGCCCGGGCTTTCCCTCTGGCAGCCACCTTGCTTTCCGCTTTTCCTTCCTCTTCCTTCTAAGTTGTCTTCAGTCTTCACTCCTCCCTCCCTCCGCGTATGCAAATTAACTGCCATCTTTGTTGGGTAATTTGCATACTCGCCCTGATTGGCTGGTGGGCGTGGCTTTGGCTGGTGGGCGTGGCTTGGGCATAGCGAAGGTGCGGTCAATTTGCATATTACTATTTTATTAGGTAGGATGTGTTCCCCTCCCCCTCAGCTTGCCTCTCTTCTGGTCTAGGTAGCTTATCTTAGTAGGTACCCAGACCCACATCTCTGAGATATTTGACCTCCTGGTCACCATGCCCTGTTCATTCTATAGCTGCTACATTTAGCAGTTTACCTCTTAATTTGGGCAAAAGAATACTCAGAGATTCCAAAATGGGTTATCTGGGTGACAAATATAGTCCTCCCTGCCCTACCTCCTCCTGATGATTAGGGTCAATTATTCTTGAGAGGATGATGGTTGCTCTTCTTGCATACTGCTTCCTTGGCAATATGCTAATCTTCTCTGTATTATTCTAGTAATTTTAGTACATGTGCTGCTGAAGTGAGCACACAGTCATCACTTTAAAAATTAAAGAAGAATGCAACTATTTTAGTTAAAATGCATAGATTCCAAAAAGAAATAAAGAAAACCTTTGGTAGAATTTCTACATACAGTGTGGTTCAGAATTTTCTAATGATTTCCTTTGGTGTCATTCTGTCTAGGGAATTAACATTTACTTTTTTTTTTATAACTTTATTTATTGTTGACACTAGAACAGATGTCCCCATTTCCCTCCCTTTGCCCACCTCCACTCAGCCTCTGCTCCCCCTCTCTCTGGCCATCACCACACTGTTGTCTGTGGGTTATGCATATATGTTCTTTGGCCAATCCTTTCACCTTCATTCATCAGGACCCCCTTTTTGCTCCCCTCTGACAGCTGTCAGTCTGTTCCATGCCTCTGTTTCTATTTTTCTCATCAGTTTATTTTGTTCATTAGACTCCACATATAAGTGAGATTAAATGGTATTTGCTTTCTCAGACTGGCTTATTTCACTTAGCATAATAATCTCCAGGTCTATCCATGCTATCGTAAAAGGAAAATTTCTTTCTTTTGGCTGAGTATTCCATTGTGCAAAATGTACCACAGCTTTTTTTTTTTTTTTTTTTTTTTTTTTTTTTTTTTATCCCATCACCTACTGATGGGCATTTGGGCTATTTCCAGATCTTGGCTATTGTAAATAACGCTGCTATGAACTAGGGGTGCATTATTCTTTCTGATTAGTATTTTAGGAGTCTTAGGATATATTTCCAGAAGTGGAATCACTGGGTCAAAAAGCAGTTCCATCTTGAACTTTTTGAGGAAACTTCATATTGATTTTCACAGTGGCTGCACCAGTCTGCAATCCCACTAACAGTGCACTAGGGTTCGCCACATCCTTGCTAACACTTGTCATTTGTGGATTTATTGATGATAGCCATTCTGACAGGTGTGAGGTGCTAGCTCATGTGGTTTTAATTTGCATTTCTGTGATGATTAGTGACCGGGAGCATTTTTTCATATGTCTATTGGCCATCTTTATGTCCTCTTTGGAGAAGTTTTTGTTCAGGTTCTTTGCCCATTTTTTAATTGGATTGTTTGTTTTCCTTGTGTTGAGTTGTATAAGTTCTTGGAAATTAACCCATTATCAGATATATCATTGGCAAACATCTTCTCCCATGCAGTGGGTTCCCTTTTCATTTGTTGATGGTTTCTTTTGCTGTGCAGAAGCTTTTTAGTTCGATGTAGTTCTATTTGTGTATTTTTTCCTTTGTTTCCCTTGCCTTAGGAGATGTATTGGCAAAAATATTGCTATGAGAGATGTCTGAGATTTTACTGCCTATGTTTTCTTCTAAGTATTTTATAGTTTCCCTATACTGAAGCAGACTCTGGCACTAGTCTCAAGTCAGAGCGTGGTGAGATAAACTAGATATTTGTAGGTAGGAATCTTATTAGGGAATGTTTGGGGCGGGGCAACATTTCTTGGGGAAGGTGAGGAAGAAGAATTGGGCAGGGGGAGAAGTTGGGCTGTGATGCAGTCAGAGCCCCAGCAAGCTTCGCCGTTGGGGTGAGAGGGACATGAAACTTGTGTACTGACGAGTCATTTTATGAACTTGTGTTCATGTGTGATGCTATTTCTTCAGCTGAAGTCAATTCCTGGAGAGGGACGAGAGCTGAGCACTGCCTGCCACTAGCATTTACAGCCATTGGGGAATAAGTCTTTTAGTCCTGAAAGGGTTTCTAATTGCTGATGACAGAGCCCACTATAATAATCAGTTAAATGAAAAACATAATTTCAGTAACTGTCTGAGATAGTTACAGGCTTTCAGCATCATTTTATTTCCCCATTGATATGAAAGAGGGAGTGAGAGAGCAGGAAGGTTTTAGGCACTGCAGGTAGTACAGAACCACATCTGATAGGACTGCAGAGAGAGAGGTAGAGCTGCTGTGGGAGAAGAAACACATTGCTGACTCCATTGCATCTAGGTTTTGCTTCCATTCAATTGTGAAGAAATGGAAGCAGAAGACTATATATATATATATTATTTACTAGAGGCCCGGTGCACAAAATTCGTGCACAGGGGCAGGGGGGTGTCCCTCAGCCCAGCTTGCACCCTCTCCAATCTGGGACCCCTTGAGGGATATCCGACTGCCCATTTAGGCCCGATCCCACCGGACATCCCTCTGACAATCCAGGACTGCTGGCTCCCAAACTGCTCGCCTGCCTGCCTTCCTGATTTCCCTTAACCGCTTCTGCCTGCCAGCCTGATCACCCCCTAACCCATTGATGGGCAACCTTTTGAGCTTGGTGTGTCAAACTTCGCCAAAAAACTGAGCATAACTCGGGTAGTGTGTCACTTTGAGGAAAAAACATTATTTCGCAAATGTTTCATCCTCAGGAGCAGCAAATGTTCCATCCTCGGCATGCGGCCGCCTTAGCGGCCACGTGTCATCAGAAATGGCTACGCGTGTCAGTGCTGACACGTGTGTCATAGGTTTGCCATCACTGCCCTAACCACTCCCATGCCAGCCTGATTGATGTCTAACTGCTCCCCTGTCAGCCTGTTTGCCCCCAACTTCCCTCCTCTGCCGGCCTGGTCACCCCTAACTGCCCTCCTCTGCAGGGTTGATCGCCTCCAACTGCCCTCCCTTTCAGGCCTGGTTCCTCTCAACTGCCTTTCCTTGCAGGCCTGGTCCCTCCCAACTGCCCTCCCTGCTGGCCATCTTATTTATTAGTTTTGTTTTATTTTTAAATTAATTTTATTGGGATAGCATTGGTTAATAAGATTATATCATAGAATTGTACACTCGAAACCTATATTATTATTATTTTAAATTTCTTTATTGATTAAGGTATTACATATGTGTCCTTATCCCCCCATTACCTCCTCATCCCCCCCACTCATGCCCTCACCCCCCTGTTGTCTGTGTCCATTGGTTAGGCTTATATGCACGCATATAAGTTCTTTGGTTGATCTCTCCTCATTATCCCCACCCTCCCCTACCTTCCTTCTAAGGTTTGACAGTCTGATTGATGCTTCTCTGTCTCTGGATCTGTTTTTGTTTTACTAGAGGCTCGATGCATGAAATTCATGCAAGGGGCTCGGCCCTCGCAGCCCTGGCTGCCTCGACCCCGGCTTCGTCCTGAAGGTCATCTGGATGGTTGTTCCACTGTTTGGCTGTTCAATCGATTTGCATATTATGCTTTTATTATTATAGATTATTATTATTTGTGTTTTTGTCCTTCAAGAGCTTAGCAGAAATTTTGCCTAACCCTACAGCTCTGGTGTGACTTGCATGGTTTGTGAAGATTTTTTAACCTAAGTAAAGGGACTTTGTTTTTTGGAGGCTTCCTATTTGAGGTGTTATTCTGTTGGAGTTCACTAATAGCATCATTGCCATTGATTTATTGGTGTGGCATATTTGGTTCTCTGGGATGCATGGTCTAAATAGTGTTTATTGTTAAAGATGTGCATTAGGGAATTCCCTTGGGGTCATACCTGTGTACAGGAGGTGGAAGAAGCAGGGTTGACAGGGAGGAGTTCATTTGTGATGAAGACCCAGTCTAGCAGCCTCTATGGACCTTGTGGACAGATCTGAAGCTGAAAGGCCTGTTAGAGATGTCTCACATTGGGCCACAGTATCCAGTCTTTATACCATGGTTACTCATTATATGCAGGCTTACCCAGGGAAGGGTGTGACTTTGGGTGAAGGCATTCTCTGTGGCTGAGGCAGAGGCAATCCTGAAAGGGGCTGATAGAGAAGCCTGCACAGTTCACAGCTGGGACCATTAGAGCTTCCTAGTGACTTTCTCAATGTCATGTGGCTCCTAAATTGTAGGGATCTAGGTTTTCTGACTCCTACTTAGGAGATTTTTCTTTTCACATGCTGCCTGTCCCCTCAAGTGACTACATAGTACATCAGCACCACACCTAGCAATGTGATCTCTAGGCCTTGCTCTTGGCAGTAGTGGCTGAGTTGTATGGACTTCAAGTGAAAGTAATATTTTTGAACAACTTCAGGTGGCCTAGGTCCGTGGTCGGCAAACTGTGGCTCGCGAGCCACATGCGGCTCTTTGGCCCCTTGAGTGTGGCTCTTCCACAAAATACCACGGTCTGGGCGAGTCTATTTTGAAGAAGTGGCGTTAGAAGAAGTTTAAGTTTAAAAAATTTGGCTCTCAAAAGAAATTTCAATCGTTGTACTGTTGATATTTGGCTCTGTTGACTAATGAGTTTGCCGACCACTGGCCTAGGTTAACAGAGTAAGCTCCAGGATTGGCTGAGGCAAAGCATGGAGTCACTGCTAATTCACTAAGTTCTCTCAGATAATTTATTATAAATCTGAAGGGACAGAGAACCAGCCAGCTTGCTTCCCATTTTCGTTCATTTCCAGGGTGGATACTGAATTGGGCGTCTCACTGGCCCTTTTTGCTGCCTGAATATATCAGTCTTGATCTAAAAATAGCCTGAATTCTACTGGGGTCAATGTGGGTTGATGAGGGCTCAACTTCTCTGCAACTCTGAGGAGGGTGGAGAGGAAGATGAAGGGGATCATTTAAAGAAAGAAGAAATTTTATTTAGTGGCTAACATAGATGGTTTTGTCTGAGCTTTAGAAAATAAGCGTGATTACTTCATGAAATCTAGGTTAACATAAAAGAGGTTATTTTATTAATCTTAAGAGGGTAAGGGATTATTATACAGCTGTGTAGATGCAATAGGAGAGAGCCAATGTGGATGGCTGAAGAGATGAAATGGAGGTAAAGAACATGGTCCAGGAGTCAAAAGTTCTGGATTCTAGTTCTGACTTTAATACTAGCACATACCTCTAGGTCAGTGGTCGGCAAACTCATTAGTCAACACAGCCAAATATCAACAGTACAACGATTGAAATTTCTTTTGAGAGCCAAATTTTTTAAACTTAAACTTCTAACGCCACTTCTTCAAAATAGACTCGCCCAGGCCGTGGTATTTTGTGGAAGAGCCACACTCAAGGGGCCAAAGAGCCGCATGTGGCTTGCGAGCCGCCGTTTGCCGACCACGGCTCTAGGTCAAGGTCTTGCTTTTTCTTGGTTTTAGTTTCTTTATATTTAAAATGGGTCTGATGATATATGATTTGCCTGATTCCATTGCTGGAAACACATGAAATAATAGATGTACAATGTGTGAAGTTTTACATAAAAAACAATATATTTCTAGGGCCCTCTCACATGAATTTCAAGGCTTTGAGCCATTCTTGAGACGGGGATACGTATGAAATGAATATGAGAGTTTGGAAGATTATAGATCCTGGGGGGTCCTGATTTTCTTGGGAAGGATGGATTAGAGGAGGAAAACCTATTTCCTTTTTTCTAGTAGCTTCAAGGAGTCTATTCTATTAATATATTCTTTTGGAAGTCCTCTGGAAAGTCGAATTCACTGGGCCCTTATAGGTGGCCTTTGTCTCTTTGGCCCTGTCTCAACTCTTTTGGACAAAATGAGGTTCTTGCAGTTTGGAGCAACTGCAAGTTCAGGAAATGAGTCAGGATGACTGAGAGGAGCTAGTAGTGCAATATGACGTGGATCCAACAAAAATATGTTCTTTGTGTAGAAATTTGTTATGGTTAGAGAACAAATCCACATCTTTTGTAAGAACTCAGTCAAGTCATAATGATATCTTGGAATGAATAGTCTTTATACATTTTTAATGAAGAATTAAATGACAAAAGACCATATTTTATGGAAGATATAACAGAAGCAGGACTCATCTGGTCTATTGAGGTTTTCTTCTGATTCAACTTTCTATGTCTAGTTTTTTCTGTTCCAGTCCATTCTTTACTTTGTCAGAGAGTTACCTTTCTACATGTGCTTGTGCTACCTTTTCTGCTTAACTCTGTTGCTTTTAGATTAAGGTCCAAACTCCTTAGCCTGTCATATGCTAGAATCTAGGGTTGCGATCTTGTCTGCCAAGTTTACTGCTGTGCCAGCCTTACCTAGGATAATTTCTAACATGCAGTTAAGTGCTCACCCAAATATTTGTTTATGAATTAGTTAATAAAGGACATTATAATCTGGCCTTAATCCACTTTTTCAGTTACTTTTCCTGTCTGTCCTAGCTCCACCTATTGGGGACAGGTTGCTCACCGTTCCCAAAGTTAGTTTGCTTATCTCAATTCATGTCATTGAAATACTTTTCTTGCTGATTTAATAACTTCCCTTACCCCCTGTGTTTCTGGAAAACATTCAATTGATTCTTTCATATTCAGCTCAATTATCAACACTTCTGTAATGACTTTCCTGACCCTCACGGTCTCTCTACATTCACATTCTCCTTTTTTTTCCCCTACAATGGTCACACTTTGAAGGCTGTAGAGCAATTGTTTCCTAGTCTCTTTCTCTCTCACACAATCTTACTTTATTCATATTCTAGTTCCTGGACAAAATAGGTAGTTAATGTGTGTTGAATGATCAAGTGAATGTATTTTATGATGAATCAGATAGCTTAATGATTTCTTACCATAGCCTCTCCCTGGTCTATAATGAAAGAAATAGAAGGAAGATCGAAAGGGAAAACAGTAGGTACTTTGCCAAAAGTATTCCTCTGTTCTCAGTTTTCAAGATGAGAACTAGCAACATGTTTCTTTGTCATAAATACTATGGCCTCAACCATTAATCAAAAATTTAAACTCTGGTGCTAATGGGATTTGTTCTTTCCACGAAATGTGCTCTGTCATTTGGGAGAAAAGTCTTTTCTGAGGACACTGACTGCACCATGAAGCTCTGGTTCAATATGTTACACATTCACAAAGGGGACCAGTTGAAAGAAGGTAACAACTCAGTACAATTTTCTTTTCCTCCTATTGGAGAAACAAAACTATTTGTACATTGGATGGTAGGACTTTGCACAAAGGATTAGATTACGTAAGATAAAGACAAACAAAAGAACACGATTTAGTGTCTGACACAATAGCTAATAAAACAATATATCCAATAACAATTAAGTTGCCTTGAAAATGAATTCTTACTTGTTTGGCATATGGTAGAAATGGAGGCATATTTCAAAGTTGGGCAAAACTCTAGAGAATATTTTCCACTTCATTTCTGTTTTTTATGTTTCATGATTACTAGTCTTAAACAAGTCTTTAGTTGGTTAGATCCACTTTAATGCCAACCAGGGCACAGAACTGATTAATGGCTTATTACATTGTAAGAGCTGGGCACAAAACAGAATGTTCTGGATCCTTGGCAATATTGTTCTCAAATACCACACATGATGCCAAATCACCAGATTGTGATTATTGTGGGATATTTAGAGTTAGTTTAGGACTAAGTCCTTTCCTTTCTCACCACCTCCTTGGTTAGCTATTTAGTGAATGTATAAGTTAGTTCCTAGTTCTCTCAAAGTAGATTGTCTGACTGCTTTTTCACTCTGTTTCCCATCCTACTGTTTGTACTAGGTGGTACATAGGGTCCGGATTATCTATGTGTTGCAGGCTGTCTGTGCCAAAGGGAACCTTTTCTGTTCTGAGTGCTTGAAGATTGACTGAATTCTCCCTCTGTTACATCTTTTGTTCCTGTCATAACTTAAAAGAGAGAGAGAGAGAGAGAGAGAGAGAGAGAGAGAGAGAGAGAGAGATACTTACTGTTTCCTAAAGACTTGGTTGGAGCTTCTGCATATGTAGAAGTTAGATCCCCCCCCAGGATCTAACTTAACCTACATAAAAGTCTTAGGAAATAAAGACTGGTGCAGCCACTGTGGAAAATAGTATGGAGTTTCCTCAAAAAATTAAAAATGGGACTGCTATTTGACTCAGTGATCCCACTTCTAGGAATATATCCTAAGAAACCTGGAACACCAAACAGAAATAATATATGCACCCCTATGTTCACAGCACAATTTACAATAGCTAAGATCTGGAAACAGCCCAAGTGCCCATCAGTGAGGAGTAGCTAAAAAATTGTAGTACATTTACACCAATGAATACTATACAGCTGTAAAAAAGGAGGATCTCTTACCATTTGAGACAGCATAGAGCCGTGGTCGGCAAACTGCGGCTCGCGAGCCACATGCGGCTCTTTGGCCCCTTGAGTGTGGCTCTTCCACAAAATACCATGGCCTGGGCGAGTCTATTTTGAAGAAGTGGCATTAGAAGAAGTTTAAGTTTAAAAAATTTGGCTCTCAAAAGAAATTTCAATCGTTGTACTGTTGATATTTGGCTCTGTTGATTAATGAGTTTGCCGACCACTGGGATAGAGGAACCTGGAGAGTATTTTGCTAAGTGAAATAAGCCAGTCAGAGAAAGGTAAGTATCACATGATCTCACTCATATGTAGCATCTAATGAACACATAAACTGATGAACAAAATAGATCCAGAGACATAGAAGCATGGAACAGACTGGTGAATCTCACAGGAAGGTGAGGGTTAGATGGGTGTGGTTGGGGAGAGATTAACCAGGGAACTTACATACATATATGCATAGCCCATGGACTCAGACAATAGTGTGGTGAAGGCCTGGGAGGGACAGATGTGGGGTGAAAGGGGTCAATGGGAAAAAAAGGGGACATCTGTAATACTTAAAAAAAAAATCCTCACCAGAGGATATTTTCCCATTGATTTTTAGAGAGAGTGGAAGAGAGAGGGAAAGACAGAAACATTGATGTGAGAGAAACATATCGATTGGTTGCCTCCTGCATGCACCCTGACCAGAGCCAGGGAGGAGCCTGCAAAGTACATGCCCTTGACCCAAATTGCACTAGGACCCTTTCATCTGCAGGCTGACGCTCTTTGCACTGAGCCAAACCAGCTAGAGCTGTAATACTTTCAATAAAGATAAGTTTAAAAAGAAGTCTTAGAAATGAATATTGTCATTCCTATTTTGTCAAAGGGAAAAATGAGCTCAGACAGATTTTGTTATTGCAAGAATATACCACTAGTATTTATTCATTCACCAAATATTTATTGAGCTCAGTGCAAGACACTGAGTTTATAGTTGCCAACTGGAGGTCCTTGCCCTCATGGAGCTTATACTCTAATGGATATAAGTTACAGCACCTTTTTTTAATTGTGGGAAGGTTTATGCTTATTTATTTCTTAAATTAACGAGTTTTTGAAAAATGTATTTGTATTTACACAGTTAATTTCTGAATGAGTTATAGAGCCTTTGACTTCAAGACTGACAGGTAGCTGAGCACCCCAGACTATAAGCTTCTTGGAAGTAGGGACCATATCCATTAAATTAGTGAACCAAATGAACTCTGACAACTAGGACTCATTCTTATTTGCCATTTCTTGTTTTCCTCTTAGTAGGTGTTTGAAGAGGTGAATACATATATGGGGGGTAGATGAGATATACAGCCCACTCCTAAACTGATTTCTTCAGTGGCTTTTCTCTCCCCCATGTTCCACCAGTGGTCACTTAGGGGAAGGCACTTTAATTTCTGTCTCCCCCCAATACGCTTCAGGTGTATATGTTATGAAAACAAATAATCTAGTAACTTGTCAATGTCTTAGTATAAATTTGTCAGATAAACAACAGTAACTTGTTTTGGCTGAGGGGTCCAGGTCTGAAGTATATTCCAAGAAAGTGGAAGTCCAGATAGGTTGTGCTGACTGAGGTTTATTTTTGTCTTTAAGGGAAGCTAGTGCATTCTAAGTAACTAGGGCAAATCACAAGGGCTGGGGTAGTGGAGCTAAAAATGAATGAGAATGCCAAGACAAAGTGCTAAGGAGTTTTGGGTGATATAGGGGAAGTGTGTGTGTTTCACAGCTTTGCCTGTAGCGCAATCCATGTCTAAGAGTTGTCATTTATAACTACTGAAAAAAACAGTACCCAAGTGAAACTTGTGTTTTTCTTTGGATTTGGCTGCTAAAACACTGTACAATTTATGTAGCACTTTCATTTTATGGGACACCATTATAGTTCTGTTAGGTTGTTGATAGCAATGTATTAGAAGGCCAGTACTGTATATTACTCATTAGCTCAGAGGATGCTCCCAGTCATGTGTAACCATGAAGGTACCTACTTTCACTTAGAGGAAGTAAGGGAAGAAATGGAGCAAATGGTGTTTTATAGATGTTGTTTCTTTAGCTGCCAAAGTACCTTTGTGGTCTTAATTTAAAACCTGTTAAAGAGAAGGGAAATAAGAGGTGTTCCACACAGCTAGCTAAACTAATTGAGAATGTGATTCTTAATGACACTTGAGACAATGCTGAGGACTATAAGGATTGCAATATCTTTCAAAAGCAGCCTGCAAATCCAATAGAAGAGGAAAGAAGAGTTCTCATTTTCTTATTTTTGAAGCCAGTAGGATTTCCAGCTGCATGTAATTTCAGGAAGTGATGTGACTATTTATTCAATAATACTTTTCAAGTTTCCTGGGAAATGATGGAATAATTCTGATGAAGTTGAAATGGCTATTGAAATATATGTCATACTACTTGCCAAGTGTTATTTCTTGTCTGTTTAACCACATTAATTCATTTTAAAATGAAAGTAAACTCTTAGTTCCACTTATTTTGCTAAGCAAAATAAGCTAGTCAGAGAAAGAGAAATATCACATGATCTCACTCATATGTGGGATATAATGATCAACATAATTTGATGAACAAGAATAGATCGATCTAGAGACAAATGGTAGGGGAGGGGGGGTTAGAGAGCAACCAAAGGACTTTATGCATGCATATTAGCATAACCAATGGACACAGACACTGGGGCGGTGGGGACTTGCCCGGGGTGGGAATGACTTGTGGGGGGCGTCAATTGGGGAAAAGGAGACATATGTAAAACTAGACAATAAAAAAATAAATAAAGCTACCATAAGTAATCGACAGCATTCCAACAACAATAACAGCAACAACAACAACAACAACAAAAAGAAAGTAAACTCTTAGTAAACATTTTATTAGGCATATTTTCCAGGAGTGAAAATATATTATCAAAATTCAGATCCCCAAAGTCAACCAAATTAAAGAAATGTTTACTGAGTGCCCACTATGTGCCAGGCATGATGCTAGGTATTGGGGAAATAAAAAGAAACTTTATTTTTTTCTGAACACATGGAGCTTAGTCTCAGGTAGGAGAGACAGGTATTGAAACAGCAAGGTACATGGACACATTACAATGGTAAGTACTATGCAATAACATGGGGATGCCCTGGCCAATGTGGCTCAGTTGGTTGAGTATTATCCCATGCATTGAAATGTCACTAGTTCGATTCTTGGTCAAGGCACATGCCCAGGTTGTGGGCTTGATCGCTGGTCAGGGTTCTCTCACATTGATGTTTCTCTCTCTCTCTCTCAAATCAATAGAACATATTAAAAAAAATAACATGGGGCTGTGATGACATCTGGACATTCATGGAAGGCTTCCCATAGAAGTGGCATTAAAGCTGAGACCTAAAAGATGAGTAGTTGTTAGCTAGGTAAAGACAAATGGCAAGAGTGCTCAAGGGTGGCCTCTTCAAAAGCCTGTGGTAAAGGGAACAGCACACAGAAAATGGGACTGGGTGGGGGTTTGTGGAGGGTACACAGTATAAAATAGGCTGAAGAATCAGGGGGTTGAACCCTATTATGTTTGTAGACCATGGGAAAAATCTTGGCCTCTATTTTAAGTACCATGAGATGCTACAAAGGGGTTTTAAAAACAGGGGCTAGGGTGGAGTGATACCATCCTATCTCTGCTTTGGAAATATTACTCTGGCTGCAGTGTGGAGGTTGGATTAAAGAGGGCAAGAGTTTAGGTGGTAAAGCAGTTATGAGGCTCCTGAAGAAATCACAGTGAGAAAGAAGGTTAATAGTTACTTGGCAGGGGAGATACCTTGATCCCTAGAAAGGAGGTTAGCTAAGGCTATGATGTGGACATGCTGTGTGGTTTGGTTTAAAATGAATCCACAATACTCTGATAGCAGAGTCCTATCTATGCTTCTACCAGCACACACAGGTGAAGCTGGTGGCTTGTAAGATGTTTAAGAACCTGTTCTTCAGAGTCAAGTCTTTGTTGTCTTCTCTTGCTCTACATCAGGAAGACAAATGGGTTTTTAATTCAAGTGCCAACTCTGGTTGATTGGTAGTGGATGCGGGGAGAAGAATATAGAGGTTTCTGAAGTCACATTTGGGCTTAATATAAAAGAATGCTCCTATAGCTTTGTGATGCCTTCCCTGAGCACAGAGCTGAGTAGCTCAAACTTATTGTGTCTCAAAATTACTGCGTTATTTTCCTTTGTCAAAATGGTTATTTCTTTAGTGTTACCTATTTTAGTCAACAGTGCCACCATCACTCCCAGTTCCTAAGCTGAAACAAGCTTCATTCTTGTCTCTTTGTTTTACCTTTCTTCCTTGGGCTCTTTGGTATGTACTTATGTATCATTAACTGGGGGTATATGCAATCATCAGAGAATAACAGTGAATAATTCACAGCATCCATTTATTAGAGCAAGTGGCTTTTGGAATTCAGGCGTTGGCAGCTCCACCACTCACAACATCTCCACATGCACACTGTTGTTCAATCACACCAACCTACCTTTAGCTTGCTGTCCGCCCTCCCCCTCTGCAAAACACTTTGTTTCTATTTGGTCCAATGCACGGGAGAGGGCTCCAGGGTGGTTAAAAGGATGCCTAGTGGTTTCAGGGAGAGAGTCAGGTAAAAGCCAGGCACCAGGGGAATTCAGAAGGGCCCCTCAAAGGCTCCTAGTCATGCTTGAGGGTGAGCCTTTCAAAGAGATATTTGCTCAGGCCATTCTGGGGTCCAGTCAGCCTATGGAGGTGAGTCAGGGGGCTGCTCATTTTCTTGGTGAGTTTCTCCTCCTCACCCAGGAAGTGGTTCTCCAGGAACTCACAGAGATGAGGGCCTGCGTGGATAGGACCCAGGACCTGCTGCTCCAAAAGGGCCTGGTTCAGGTTCCTCTCCAAGGCCAGATTGGCTTCTATGGCATCCTGAGTTTTATCCCACTCATCTCGAGAAGTCTTCAGCATGCCCTGGAAGAGAACGTGGCCACGTGCTGGTTTTGCACCTTTAAGAGACACTTCATCCCCTCACCCTTTTCCTCAGCCAACACCCAGAAGTGGCCCACACCCTCCAGAGCCGCATTGTTGAGGTCCAAATAGAAGCTCAGAGACAGGTAGGTGTAGGAGGCCCACAGATGCAGGCTGACCAGGTGGTAGACAGCAACCTCCACCTCAGTGGAATAATTCTGATGAATTTGGGAGCTCATGGTTGTTTGGCCATAAGGGGTTGAGCTAAAAAAAAAAAAAAAAAAAAAAAATTCAAAAACAAAAACACGATGTTGGCTGGACTCTGAGACTGAGGATGGATGAGGTGGTTCTGAAAGTGGTGACAGGAAATGAAGTTGGAGGGTGGTCAGAGACTGGAAGAAGGAGTGTCCCTGGGTCCGTTCCACCCAAACACAGTTGAAGCAAGAGACAGATCTGGGAACTGTCCAAGGCCCTGCCTAGCTTGCTGTTTTGATACAGTTTTCTAAGGACAATTGCTGATTATGTTCTCTGGGCTTGGAATTCTCTGCACTCTAGCTAAAATCTCTCACTCTTTAACATTTGTTCATGTGCCCTTTATTCTCGAAGCATTTTTTTATCCAACCCAGGGTGTGATTCATATACTCTCTGACCTCCATCTAAATGCCTTTGCGGGGCTCTTATTATGTCTTTTGCCTTCTTGATTATAAGATTTATCATTGTATCATAATGTCTGATTGTCTTGACTAGTCTATACACTAGACTGGGCTCTTTGAGGAGGGGTCGGTGTTAATTCCTACAGTATCTCTGGTACCTGTACTACAAAGTAGCACTCAGTGCCCATTTATTGACTTCATGATGACATGGAACCACACTCCTGGAAGGGATCTGTTTTGTTTACTGTAGAAAGTCTGTATCACCAGGAGTGCTTTCTTCACAGTGGCAATCACTGTGTGGACTCTCGTGATCAGGAAACAGTCTTCAGGGAGTATATGTATCTGTGGGACATGAGGGTCAATGCATGTTATTGATTTTGCCACAGGGAAGCTTAATGAGTATTGCAAACACAATTTAGAAATTCTCAATTTTGTATACTGTAGGTGAAATATATTTTACATTAATGTAAGCAGCTAGTTATTGAGATGTAGTTGATTATTAAAACAATGAGTACTTGTTCAGTCCATGTTGATGATGCAAAAGAAAAACACAGCTAAAAATATAAAAGCTCTAAAAAACCCAGTCTCCCCTCCTCTGCCCTCTCCCCACAAAAAAGAAAGCAATTAGCTTGAACAGCTAGAAGAATACTTGGCCAGGATATATATTTATCAATATTTGAGTAATATTGGTTCACGGTTGTTTTACTTAGGATATTAATATCTCTCAAATTCCAGAGGAGGAATATTTCTTTATACTAGATATTTTAAAAGTATCCTCCTTCTTTCCTCTTCTTCCCCACAGCTTCAATCACACACTTAGAAATCTACAATATAGAGTGTCAGGTAATTTCAAGGGCCCAGGAAGGAAAATAGAGAGGCAATATCGTAAGTAATATAGTAAATCATATAACGCCTAAGCCTCAATGACACTAACTGTGTGACCTTGGAGAGGTTACTTAACCTTTATGTGCCTCATTTGTAAAATAGGGTTTTAAAGATACAGCTTAGTGTTACAGGAGTAAATGAGATAACACTTACAAACTCCTTAGAGAAATGCTTAGCATGTCATAAGCAGTCAATTATGTTTCCCCCTCCTTATAGTTTTGAGACAAAATATCAGTATTAATGCTTTTTCCAGGAATGATTCCAAATTTTCATTTCCCCCCTATTGTACTGCAGAAATCATACTTCCCTATATTCACATTTGTATCATAAAGAATTGTTGTCAAGATCCCCCATTTGTGTTTTGATTAATGCCTCTTAGTTTTTTAATCTCTACCTCAATTCTAGGATCCAAATGTTAGAAATAGAGTGTCTATGGCCACTGGAAGAGTGTACCTGTGTTAGTATCCTGATTAATTCCTATGTCACAGGCATTTTTTTCTAGGTTGCACTCTATCAATTTGAACTTAGAGCAAACAAAACAGGAAAGCAGAAGTCATTAGGTTTGTCAATCCGCAGGAGCTTTTGACCAAATATCCATTAACTAATAATTGTATTAAATAAATGTAACATAAAAAACCAGAGTGGGTTCTTACAATCCCACACATACTCTTGATGTGGTATGAGATGCCATGGACTTGCGCTTATACAGAATAGAGGCTACTCAAGGGCTTGAGAATAATTTGTTTTCTTAATTTTATGACTTCTTTCCATTTTGTTTATATCACACTTTGCTCAGTAATGTTGCCTTTCATATATTGGATGAAAGCAAATTTCAACTGTCTTGATGAATTATGATAAAGAATACAAATTAGAATATATGTATGTTTGTGCATATGCATACCCATACATGGTAAAAACTACCACCGGTGGTGACATCTTTGTGTGTAGATGAAAACACTAAACTGTTATTAAGTTTTTAAAAATATACTATACAAAAATAAGTCACTGGAGGTAGTGTTCCAGAAAGAACCAATCAGATGTCGGATAGGACAGTAGAATCTATAATAACTAGAGGCCCGGTGCATGAAATTACCTATGAGAATTTTTTTGGAATGAAATTATCAGTTCTATTAGGAGGTAAAAGAGAACATTTAAATACTTCACTAAGACTTTCAAAACTTTCTGAAAATATTTCAGAACATAGCTATTAAAAGAGTAACTGTAGCACTGGGAAGATGTTTTATAATGCAGAGAACTGGCTCAGAGGTAGAAAATAAATATGGAGAAACATACTTCTTCAGGTGAAGGAAATTCCTAGTGTTGTGTGCTAAGATTTGGAGGAAGTGAGTGAAAGGTGTACATACCCAGAAACAAAGAAATATAGTCTGCTTCCAGAAGCTGACTTAGAGGTTGTTGAGCTAGGTGTTTCATCGCTGGATAAGTGGGACAGCAAGCTGCTCACAGAGCGAGCAACTACTCACGCATTGTCTGTATTCCTGAGGGGCAGGAAGAGAAGCATTCCAAGGGTGTTGCTCTGTGGTCCTTAGGGCAGCTTGGAATCAGATATCCATAATGGGAAGGCTCCCTCCACTGTCAGCAGCCATTGGAAGAGTGTCAGTGTTCCAACCAATAAAATCCACCACAGCTTAACTATGCAGGAAAGAGACTTATTAAAATACTAGAAGCCCAGTGCACAAAATTTGTGCATGGGTAGGGGGGTCCATCAGCCCAGCCTGCATCCTCTCCAATCTGACATCCCTCTCACAATCCAGGACTGCTGGCTCCCGACCTCTTGCCTGTCTCTGCCTGATTGCCCCTAACCGCTTCTGCCTGCCAGCCTGATCACCCCCTAACCACTCTACTGCCAGCCTGATTGACGCCTAACTGCTCCCCTGCAGTCCTGGTCCCCCCCAACTGCCCTCCCCTACAGGCCCCCCCCCAACTGCCCTCCCCTGCAGTCCTGGTCCCCCCCAACTGCCCTCCCCTGCTGGCCTGGTCCCCCTCAACTTCCCTCCTCTGCTGGCCTGGTCATCCTTATCTGCCCTCCCCTGCAGGCCTGCCCCCCCACAACTGCCCTCCCCTGCAGACCTGATCTCCCCCAACTGCCCTCCTCTGCCAGCCCGGTCACCCCCAACTGTCCTCCCCTTCAGGCCTGGGTCCTCCCCAACTGTCCTCCCTTGCAAGCCTGGTTCCCCCCTCCCAAACTGCCCTCCCCTTCAGGCCTGGGTCCCCCCCAAACTGTCCTCCACTGCAGGCCTGGTCCCCCAAAACTGCCCTCCCCTGCTGGCCTGGTCCCCCCCAACTGCCCTCCCCTGCTGTCCTGGTCCCCCTCAATTGTCCTCCCCTGCAGGCCTGACTCCCCCCAACTTCCCTCCCCTGCTGGCCTGGTCTCCCCCAACTGCCCTCCTCTGCTTGCCTGATCACCCACAACTGCCCTCCCCTGCAGGCCTGGTCACCCCCAACTGCCTACAACTGCCCTCCTCTGCCAGCCATCTTGTGGTGGCCATCTTGTGTCCACATGGGGGCAGCCATCTTGTGTCTTGGAGTGATGGTCAATTTGCATATTACTCTTTTATTAGATAGGAGGATATTTGGCCCATCAAAGACTCTGCAGTAGACTTATGGTGGCTGGCTCAGCCACTGAACAACCAGAAACCAGTGCTGCCACCACTTAGGGCAGACATTATTGCATTTTTTTCTGGACATTGCAACTTCACTGGTGGTGCTGACTGGAACCCAGAAGTTCTGGGATGTCTGACCTGGAAAAGCCAGAAACCTTTACTGCCACGTTTCCTGAAAGAAGGATTATGTCTGCATCTGCTTTCTCATGTCACCAATATCCCAGACTGAAGTCCTGGGTGGATGCATCATGCATTGCATGCTTTTACCCAAGATTGGAATTCTGGCTTCTGTGTTGAAGAGACTGGACTCAGAATGTACAGGCAAAATATGTTCATGCAAAATATGAGTGTTCAAAAGATGCTGGGTTGCTATAGACATGACAGATATTTAGCAGACCCCCAAAAGTAGTAGGTAGAAGGCATAGGGGGAGCGGTATTATCTGCTTTGCACACCATTCATTTGATTAATGCTGTTTTGTATTGGTTAAATATACTACTAAAATACTGTAATATTAATATGTGAGTGCTGAGCCCTGGCTAGTTTTGTTCAGTGGTTAGAGCAACAGCCTGCAGACTGAAGGGTGGAGGTTCGATTTCTGGTCAAGGGTCAAGGGCATGTACCTTGGTTGCAGGTTCCGCAGCCCCAGTATGGGTGCATGTGGGAGGCAAGCAATCAATGTGTCTCTCTCACATCAATGTTTCTTTCTCCCCACCCCCTTATACCTCCCACTCTCTGTAGAAATCAATGGAAAAAAATATCCTCGGGTGAAGATTAAAGAAAAAAAAAAGAGTACAGAGATTAAAAAAAAAAAGAGTACAGAGAGTGGAATATAATCCAAGACTAGAAAAATGATTGGACTATTAACTTGATCTTTAAATTCCAATATGTTAGAATGAAAGACCACATGAAGGTCATTAAAAGATGAGTATGAACACATTTTACAGTAGTCAACTTGTCCTTATTTAGATAAACTTGACAGTTTTCTCCGTTGCTCTTTATTGAACCATGTACATAATGCTACCACAGCAATTATAACACTTTATTGCATATAGTCTCTCACTTATCTGTCTCTAGTCTGTTTTATTTAGGGTCTTCTACCAGCACATGATAAAATATTAAAATATTTGCTGAATAAAGTAATGGTATCAAAGGACCAAGAGGGATATCTGGGGTTACGCTCATAACTTTTTGGAGACAGACAGAATCATGAGCAATGTTCTTCCCAAACACACATTTTGGTATCATATAGTTGGTGAGAGAATATACACAGGCCAGTGAATTGTCTATGGATAGAAGCCAGGCTAAGTGAAGGGAAATGTACTGTATGATAGAATTTAGGTGAAGGAAAGGTTGGCATATCTAGACTGGTCAAGAGAAAGACTCATTCCTTAGTTTTGTTTTGCTTTTGGATTGAGTGTCTGGTGAAATAGTTATTTATATAATGCTAGGGTAAAGTTGACATGACCACCTCAATTAATCTCTTCTAGACAATTTTATTTATGCCATTTCTAAGAATGCAGTAGAACACTTTACACAGGACATTTTTAAATTTGAAGTAAAAGACTTTTGATGGGATGCAGAGTATGTTACACATTCCATTGTGTAGCACACAAAAACACTGGTCTACCTGTGATCATCCCCTTCAGGAAGTGAAGGAGGTATTTATTTTAATATAACATATTGATATATACTATAAAGACATCCTGTTGACTAAAGGAAGCATTCTGCTTCTAAGTCTTTGTGACAACCAATGAAAAGATTCCTCTAGAATAGAGTATCATACGATAGATTATTGTGGTTTTATCAAAAACAATTGTTACATAAATGCATAAAAACCCTCTTTCTTACCAGAGATTATACAAGTCTCAAACAGAATTGTATTTATATTTAACTCATGTAGTGGAATATGGTTTATCATAGGATCGATGCTAAGAGATGTCAAAGAAAAGCTACTGACTTTTAAGGCCACAGTTGAAGTTACTGCTCAGGATGTTTCATGAGTCTTTTATGTAGAAATTAGATTCATGCTCAATTTCTTTCTGAGTGCAGTTCCAGGAAAAAAACTATAAATAATTTAATGTGTTTTCCGTTGATAGAAAATGGAACTTACTACTCCATTTTTGCCTTAACTTCCAGAAAGTTAAGAGTCAGGTGAATTGCTCAAGTGCTAATCCCCGTTCAACGGAAGTTCCCGAAAGCACTGTAGCCACTGACCTTCCCAAGCATAAGTCCTTGTTTATTCTTAGTTCCAAAACTGTTTAAACTTAAAATTCTTTGACTAATTTTTTGGCTACATGTATTTTTATTTTTACCGCATTGATGCATTCTTTTACGTTGTTTCAATCTGCAATCCTACTTTCTGGACTCAGGTTAGAATCGAGTTGTAGTCTTGACTGCTACTAACTGTGGGAACTTGATAAAGCTTAACTTTTCATGCCCTCTGTCTTTTCATCTACATAATCGCAAATATATTTTGCTGCTGGTGTCAGTTTGATATGTTCAGAAAGCAAATTTGATTCTGTCTTTCTATTGTTTTCCTTGATCTAGAACAGTGGTTCTCAACCTTTTTAATGCTGCGACCCTTTAATACAGTTCCTCATGTTGTGGTGACCCCCAACCATAAAATTATTTCCGTTGCTACTTAGTAACTGTAATTTTGCTACTGTTAATGAATCATAATGTAAATATCTGTGTTTTCTGATGGTCTTAGGCTCTACAGCAGTGGTTCTCAACCTGTGGGTCGCGACCCACAGGTTGATCACTGCTAGCAGGGTCGCCTAAGACCATCGGAAAACACAGATATTTACATTACGATTCATTAACAGTAGCAAAATTACAGTTACTAAGTAGCAACAAAAATAACTTTATGGTTGGGGGTCACCACAACATGAGGAACTGTATTAAAGGGTCGCGGCATTAGAAAGGTTGAGAACCACTGGTCTAGAGAGAAATGCCTATTTGGGCACCTGTCCCTTGTCATTTCTTGGGACGTGTGGCAGTGCCAGCTGTTTGGCTGATAGATGAATTCCATCACAGAGCACGTGATTCTAGCAGACACCGGTATTGTGTTTCATTGGGCTACGTCAACCTATAGTTTATGGCTCAGTGTTTACTAGTACTTACTGACAAGGTCCACTGGGTTTTTAGTCTTACAGTAAACATTGCACAAGTGAAGAAACCCTGTAGCTATTTTCCAACTAAGAAAAATGGAGTGGATGATCTCAAGCGATTTGTAAAATGGGCTGGCTATCTCAGAGGGTGTCTTGAAAAACAATATGTGGGAAAATCTTTTCTGGTGGAGTGTAACACAAATGTAAATTACCCTTGGTCTGAATTTGACCGCTGTAGTTGATCTGTGGTGGTTTTCAATGTTGAGTAAGTATGAAGAGTGGCATGTTTTACATGCACGAATTTCCTCCCTGTTGTCTGTTGTCATTAACTTGGCGTAAACGCACGATTGGTTGCCTGCATTCCTGTGGATGTGGGTTTCCAAGCTCTGTCATTATACTTTGGCAAGATTGGTGGAGGTATGCAAACGGACCTAAAGCCATTCTCAGAGAACCAGAAGCAGTGTGTAAGCTTCCGACAACTGCGTTCTTACATCCCGGTACCGGCGATGAAAACGGCGTGAAGACAGGTTCCCAATACGAACCAAAATGACACTTTGATCACGAAATGGTTCTGACTTAAAATATAGACTGTGAGTAATCTGCAGTGTGGCTTACTCACACTCATTCACATTCATACACAGGGAAATAACACAACTAATATCTTTCAACAACAACCAAAAAACCCCGGTAAGTATATTGGTTTTTTTCCATATAGATTTTGTCCACCTCTATGTCTAAATTAATTTAAAGTATACTGGTTACTTGAGTGAATATTTTAATAATGGGCTTTTCCAAACAACCTCTCAGAGTGCATCCTGAGAAAACAAAAGACCTTTAATGCCAAGAATCAGTGAGTTCTGAGACTACTTTTGCAGTATCGATAAGGCGGAGAATTAATAGGGAGGCCAAGGACCCTTAAGAATGTGCTAGTTTATCTCTTGGCGTCTTGGTAATATTGGATCTCATCTGTTTAGAAGGATTGTTTTCTTTCAGTTAAATGTGTTCTGCATAGGAAATTCCATGTACTTTTTGAATCAAAAGTATTCCAGTTGCCACCTTCACCTCCTTAGATGATTTCAGGATTGTGCTAAACAGTTATCCAACGTTTCAGACAATGGGGTAAATTATCCTGGGATCATCTTAGACGTCCTGAACTAAAGAATTGATTGGAATTTTTGTTTTTATGTGAAACATTCTTTGAGCAGCAGCTCCATTGCTATAAGGAGCTCCTTTAAAAGAGAATCTTTCTGCAGGGGCTTTGCGGGGGGGGGGGGGGGGCGTGTTTAAGAATAAGAGTGTACTTGGTGGCTCAGATATTAATATCGTAACACCTCATAAAGGAGCGAGTCAGTAAGTGCCTCCATCTGGACTTCATCTGCCCACTGACGTCAGTGTGGAGGCGTGAAGTGATGATTATATCTGATATATGACTTCAACTTAACTGTGTCTCTTTCTTCCTTTATTGAACTCTGTGAATAGAGCTACCTGTTCGTTGCTGCTGTCAAACCGAGGGAACTTTTGACGATTGACACTTTTCCTACCGTATATAAACCTTCCAAATGTGCTATCTTTCTCAGAGCTTTTTTTTCTTTTAAATATATTTTATTGATTTTTTACAGAGAGGAAGGAAGAGGGATAGAGAGTTAGAAACATTGATGAGAGAGAAACATCGATCGGCTGCCTCCTGCACACCCCCTACTGGGGATGTGCCCTCAACCAAGGTACATGCCCTTGACCGGAATCGAACCTGGGACCTTTCAGTCCTCACGCCGACACTCTATCCACTGAGCCAAACCGGTTTAGGCTTTCTCAGAGCTTTTAAAGAAGATACTATCTGCTTGCTCTTGGACCTGATAGGTTTATTGCTTTTTGGTACCATGCAAATTGTATGGTATAATTAAAATAAGGCACTTAGTGAATTCAGAGAATAGTACTTTGGTATATTCATATGTTTTGTGCATTTTGGACAAGTGATTTTTATATTTAGGCTCTGTATATCACGTTACTGAAGAACTCAGAGTTTTCATGAGCCGGGGTATTGACTCAAGTTTTAGAAGCTGTTTGTGGAGTAACGATTTTATTCAATAGTTAGAAAAACGCCATTAGACCACTTAGTCCAGCAGATGGCGCTCTTACCTTTGTGCTTATATTAAAGACAGGTCTTGTGACTTAGCTAGATCTCAGAAACTGTTGAGGGTTGCATTTCCCAATTTTTATTCGAACACATATTTATAACAAAACAATACAGTTATTTTTAACATTCTAGAGAAAAGTGGATGAATGGACAAAGCCATTTCTATAGATAGTCTGTTCAATTATTTGTTAGCACGTGAAATAGTTAAGATCCATATGGATGAAAGATGCACTTCCCGCAAATGCGAGTTCTATATTGTATCAGTTCTTTTCTTCCTATATTTATAACTCAGAATCTTAATCTGATAAATCCAGCTGGGTAGACAATAGAATGAGAACAATATCCCTCTTTTCTTTTGTTTTTGGGATTTCATAGTATCTTGGAGTCACAGAATTTTGGTGCTGCAAGGAACTTTAGGGATGATCTAGTTGAATATACAAACTTTTAGGTGAGGAAACCATGGCCCACCGAGGTTAAACAACCTGTTCAGTCTGAAGGTAGAAACACCTGCTTTCAGTGGAAATCAGAAAATGGGCCTTACTCTCTTCAGAGCAAAGTTGGCATGATCACCTAATGCTGTCTGCTTGCATATTGCTCTGCTATTCTCTGACAAGGGATGCTGACCACTGGGCCTGTTGGTGGAGATTGATACTTTTGCCATCCTTTGTTGGCTTTTGCTTTGCTTCATAACATTTCTGCGCAAGACTCTAGAAATGCACCTCAGCCATACCTAAGTGTCCAAATTAAGTAAAAAGGTGTGGCAGAAACCACCTTTTCCCATGGCAATGACTGATTTAAAGAGGGCTGCAATATTCTGAATCAAATTTAGTTGAACCAAAGAGGGGCATCCCCAAACCTTAAGGTTCTTCACAAGTTGCAGGTCTAAAATGTCAAAGCCCTAGATTCAATGCACTCCCCATTAAAATACCAACGGCATATTTCACAGACCTTGAAAGAACTCTCCAAAAATTCATCTGGAATAAAAAAAGACCCCGAATAGCCACAGCAATCCTGAGAAAGAAGAATAAAGTAGGAGGGATCTCAATACCAGATTTCAAGCTGTATTACAAAGCCACTGTTCTCAAAACAGCCTGGTACTGGCACAAGAACAGACATATAGATCAATGGAACAGAATAGAGAATCCAGATATTGACCCAAACCACTATGTTCAATTAATATTTGACAAAGGAGGCATGAACATACAATGGAATAAAGACAGTCTCTTCAATAAATGGTGTTGGGAAAATTGGACAGATACATGCAAAAAAATGAAGCTTGATCACCAACTTACGCCATACACAAAAATAAACTCAAAATGGATACAGGACTTAAACATAAGACGGGAAACCATAAAAATACTAGAGCAATCCACAGGCAGCAAAATGTCAGACATATGCCAAAAGAAATTCTTCACTGACACTGCCCCTAGGGCAATGGAAGCTAAAGAGAAAATTAACAAATGGGACTACATCAAAATAAAAAGCTTTTTCACAGCAAAAGAAACCATCAACAAAACAACAAGAAGGCCCACTGCATGGGAGAACATATTTGCAAATGGCATCACTGATAAAGGTTTAATCTCCAACATCTACAGGCAGCTTATACAACTTAATAAAAGGAAGATAAATGATCCAATAAAAAAATGGGCAACAGACCTAAATAGAATCTTTTCAAAAGAAGACAGAAGGAAGGCCAAGAGACACATGAAAACATGCTCAACGTCACTAATTATCCGAGAGATGCAAATCAAAACAACAATGCGGTACCATCTCACACCTGTCAGAATGGCTATCATCAACAAATCAACAAACGACAAGTGTTGGCGAGGATGCGGAGAAAAAGGAACCCTCGTGCACTGCTGGTGGGATTGCAGACTGGTGCAGCCACTGTGGAGAACAGTATGGAGTTTCCTCAAAAAACTGAAAATGGAACTCCCATTTGACCCAGTAATCCCACTCCTGGGAATATATCCGAAGAAACTAGAAACACCAATTAGAAAGGATATATGCACCCCTATGTTCATAGCAGCGCAATTCACCATAGCTAAGATTTGGAAACAGCCTAGGTGCCCGTCAGCAGATGACTGGATCAGAAAACTGTGGTACATCTACACAATGGAATACTATGCTGCCATAAAAAAGAAGGAATTCTCATCATTTGCAGCAACCTGGGAGGAATTGGAGAACATTATGTTAAGTGAAATAAGTCAGTCAATGAAAGAAAAATACCACATGATCTCACTCATTTATGGATAATAAAGAACATTATAAACTTGAACAAAAAGATAGATACAGAGACAGTAAAGCATCAAACAGACTGTCAAATTACAAGGGGAAGGTTAGGGAGAGGTGGGGGAGTTAAGAGATCAATCAAAGGACTTGTATGCATGCATATAAGCATAACCAATGGATGCAAAACTCTGGGGGGTGGGGGCATATATGGGAGTGGGGTGTGGGGAGGGCAATGGTAAGATATGTACACATATAATACCTTAATAAAAAAATTGGAAAAAAAAATAAAATGTCAAAGCCCTGAGCCAGCCGGCTAAGCTCAGTGTCATGAGTAGCCAGCTCCTTTGCCGTGGAGATATTTGTGGAGCTGAGGGACATTCTAGGAGTATGGGATTCACAGGGTACCAGGGGCTCCAGTTAGCCTAAGGCGTGGGCGGACTGAGAGCACCCTTCCTGCCGCAGGAAGGGATCTCCAACACTTTCACTCCGACACTGAGAGGTAAAAACCATCTCACTTTTTTATTGTTCTGAAGCAAATTAAATCTGGATCGCGGCGTTCGCCTGGTTAGCGGAACATCCGAATTCAAGTTGTTTTCTGGAGAACCAACCCCCTTCCCATCTCCATCTCCCACTCAGAACAGCAAGAAAGCCAAGGGGCCGAGAAGAACCAGAAACATTGGACCAGGGGGACTCTGTTCTCTGGCTTGGTTGGTAGTTGCAGAGGTGTTTGCTGTGTAAGCTTGTGTGGCCCATTTGAAGGGGTTTTATTGTTATCACCCCCCCCCATGGGGCTGGGCCTGGGCCCCCACAACTGTGTAGCGATCAGCATCTCGACAGTCACACAGAAGCTCTGCTGTGTCTTGGGTGCTGCCAGGGACCCGCGTGACCGGTGTCTACTACTCCTGGCCTCCTGCTGTCACTCGAGGACATCATCCCCAGATGCCAGGCCCTGGACATCCAGCTCTCTTCAAGGATTGGTGGGGCAGCAACTTCCATAGAACTTAATCCACCCCAGTGGATCTGAAACCAAAACTGGTCACTTTGTCACAGGGAATTCAGAATACAAAGACAGAACATTCTTTTATTCCTTTGGCCAAAGGGTTTTCAGCAAGAAGGATATGACAAATTTTTGTTTCTCAATAATACAGCCCATTTTGTAAGGTTACATTTTATTCTAGCCATAAATTTACTTTTTTTTTCTTTCCCCCCATCACCATTTATCCCTGCTATAGCCTCTTCCACCTCCTGCCCTGCAATCATCATACTGTTGTACGTGTTCATGCATTCTTTCTTTTTATTTTTTGCTCAATCCTCCACTCTCACCCTCCCCAATTACCCCCATACCACACCAGAGCTGTCTGCCTTCTCTCTATCTATGAGTCTGCCTCTATTTTCCTTGTTAGTTCAGTTTGTTCATTAAATTCCATGTAAGAGTGAAATCATATGGTACCTGTCTTCCTCTGACTGGCTTGTTTCACTCAGCATAACATTCTCCAGGCCCATCCATGCTGTCGCAAAGGGTAAAATCTTCTCCCTTTTTATGTCCTAGCCATAAATTTTTAAGATGGGTGACAATTTCCAGAGGAGGTTAGTTGTTTATGCTAACCAGGTCCCCAGTACCTGCTGGGTGAAAAGTAGGTTGCGTTTAATTGGAACAACTGTTAGAATATTAAGATTGGAGTGCAGGGCAGGAAGAATAGTTGTTTTCCTCAGAGAAATGGCTCTGTGCAGCTGAAAAGGATTACTACTGCCTAATGTTCTATTGCCCACCTTGATTTCTTATCTTCTTAGAAACCCTTTGCTTCCTATAAGATGAAATTCACACCTACTACAGGGATCCCTGAGAATTCCCTGGGTTAATTTATGGAAAGTGCTTTACTCTAGTCACTGATAATACTTATAAGGGCTGTTAAGACATTATGTACACTACTGAACTCCCATCCCAACCCCTTTTTAAAAGAATAGTTTATTGATTTTTAGAGAGAGGGGGAGAGAAACATTGATGTGAGAGCTGCCTCCTGCATGCCCCCCACTGGGATCTGGGATTGAGCCAGCAACCTGGACATGTTCCTTGACCGGTAATCAACCAAAACTTTTTGGTGCACAGGATGAGACCCAACCAACTGGCCCTACCGGCTAAGGCCCCACCTCCATTTTTAAGTTCTTCTTCTTCTTTTTTTTTTGGTTGTTGCTGATAATCCTCACCTGAGGATATTTTTCCATTGATTTTTAGAGAGAGTGTAAGGGAGGTGGAGAGACACAAAGACAGAAATGTCAATGTGAAAGAGACACATCAATTGGTTGCCTTCCACACATGCCCGGACCAGGGCTAGTGCTGGGGATCAAGCCTGCAACTGAGGTAGGTGCCCTTGACCAGAATTGAACAGGGACCCTTTAGTCCATTGGCCAACGCTCTATCCACTGAGCCATATGGCTAGGTCACGTTTTTCTTGATATTTCTCCTAGATTAGGATCTGAGATAAATGCAAAATATCAGAAAACTTTCCAGCGAAGCAGAGGGAAAAAAATCATTTCGTATATGGTCTCCTACCTCCCCAAATGTTGGAATGACAGCTGAATTTTGGGGGTGTGCTTCATCTTCTACACCCATCCTGGTGGCTGCATTTGGGTGTGTTCGGTGGGTTCACACCTGCTTGTGTGTTTCTCTTCCTAACACTGTGTTGGGGGCATCATGATGGTAGCTTGAAATCAGCCACGGTGGGAGGATTTACAAGGAGGAGAGAAGACTACAAGCGAGAGCTGATTGTTAAACATTTATCAGCACATCACTGCCTAAAAATCACTGCCTAAAAATCACATCCAAAGCAGTTTACTAAATGATTTATTGGAAAAAAATGACTGGAGAGACTTAATGGTTTTCATTTCAACCTCATCTGAAAAGCGTGTCTACAGAGAGAGTTTGGGTGACTCATAAGGGGAGAACTGTTCATTGCTCCTCTCCCCTTCAGCATATATCAATGAAAAGTTTAAAATGCCACCTCTATATTTGTTTAGTAAAAGTTAATGCTCTGTACGCCAATGATAACATCTCTTCAGAGTGTCACAATTTTGCTCTCTAAAAGGAAAAATACATGCCAACAAGTAAAATCTTTGGAATCAATGTTTCAAAAAGGAGTATGGAGAGATAATAAGGAGGACCATTCAAATTCTATTGTAGGTAACCTCTGTTTTTAGGAACAGCTATTTGAACCTTAATGATCATGGTTTTCTTTTTTAAACCTGCACCCCTTCCCCCAACTCTGTTAGTTAAATCTAAATTACTTTGACAATGATCACAGATTTTAAAGAATATTGTGCTAAGCCTCTGGGGATGCAAGTGGATGAAAAGGAATAATGAACTAATGGCTACAAAGTATTGTGCTACTGAAAAAATTTGTCTTCTCTCAAACTCCACCACCTCCATAAACAACAACAACAAAAAACTCCTGTGCTTGACTCAATAATGTTATAAGCATCAAGTGTATCTTTATTCTCATTAGAACCATGGTGAAGAGCAAATAATTTTTTTTTTGAATATTGCTGTCATATTTCACAACAGGATTGCTCAACAACATGTATTTTCAGTTGAGGATTCTGTTATGTCTCCAGGAAACTTAGATATCAAATATTATTGTTTGGAAATGAATAATAACAATCAAAAGACCTCCAGGGGAAGTTACATACAATGGTAGGAGGTCTTTCCTGAGATGTGGAACCCTCTGTCATTGTTGATGTGGTTGTCTTTGTGGTTGCTGATGTTCACATTTTTGGGGCTATCAGCTACACAGCCATGGACTCACCTAGCAATGCTTGCAAGACCCTCAAGAAGTCATCCATATCCTTCTAACTTTAGAAACATGTCATGTTGACTTTATTCAAATATCTCAGGATCCAGGGTTAACTACAGACACATGGATGCCCTGAGCATCCATTTTGAGGAGGAGATGAGCCCAGTGGGAGCTCTCCAGATGTGCACCTCAGAACATGTGGCTGGATCCCTTCCTCCATCCCTCCAGGGAAGGGGTTTGGTTAGAGAACAAGAAACTTATCATGAAGTTTATACTTTATCGTCTTCTCCTCTTACGTTTTCTAACTCTAAAATGGTTATTCGGATGTTACCATTCCCCACCACCCCACCCTATTTCTATATCTTAGGAGGAGGAGTGAAATTGTGGATGTTTGAGGTTTGGAGACACCTGAGTGTCTGGGTTTTCCTAATAACCTGAGCATGTCAGATCTTAAAGTTCATAGATTTAGGCACACACTCTTAAAGCCAATGTAACCCCTCAAATCTAATCTTACTAGCTATAGACAATAGAAAAAAAATGCCGCCCAGCTCATGTGGCTTTGTGGTTGAGCGTTGACCCATGCACCAAGAGGTTGCTGGTTTGATTCCCAGTCAGGGCACATGCCTGGGTTTTGGGCTGGATCTCCAGTGGGGGCTGATTGATATTTCCCCTCTCATTGATGTTTCTCTCACTCCCTCTTTCTTTCTGTAAAAATCAATAAAAGTCTTTAAATTAGAAAAAGGTCAGAATTTTTGACACAAGGACTTGTGGTGAATGCAATTCTAAGACAGTAGACCAAATCCTCTTGAGAGATAAAAAGTTCAATTTAGCCAGAAGGGCTTCCTGATTCTCATTTGTATTTAAGTGGTGTGTGTTGCAAGGTTGTTCTGTCAATTACTGCCAGAGAGAATCTATTGATGACTTGACTCCGAAGGTATTCAAAGGAGTGCCTGTAAAGGGGTCAGGAATTAGCTAATTGCGTCTTTAGAATGGGCTAATACACACTTCTTTTTGGACTACATTCATGCCTTTCCCAAAGGGACATTGTCACATAATGTTTGCACAAGTGCTTCCTATTTGTAACTTTGCCAGAACTGTGTTCTGTGTGATTCTGCTTACATACCCAAGTCTCCTTGAGTTGCCAACATTCAGACATCATTAGTGACCTCACTAATGCCATTTTGATAAAATGTTGACATCATTGCTTCTCTTATATCTTATTCTTGACGCATATTGGCATGTCTGTACTACATTTCCCCACATCCTTCATTTACCACATATTTGCTTGATGGGTGTTATTTTGAGTTATTAGTGTTCTGGACTTTTAATTCCCTTTTGGCTAGAACCCAAATATTTGGTTCGCCAGGTCATAAGCCTTGCACCTTGGCGATTTTTCTGCTAAAGGCACAATGAGGAGGAACATTGCCTCTTCAGAGGTCTCATGTAGTTCAGCTTCCTGCCTCTGTTACTTTCAGAAGAGTTACTTTTTTGTGTTTCTGTAAAATGCAGATAGCCAGGCGACTTGAAGGGTATCTGCAATTGCTGTCCTTTCCTGCAACATTTCTAACGAATTTCATTTCTGCAAGGGTTCTCTTCTATGGGTTCTGAGTTGCCTAATCTCTGGAACTGGTTAATTTCCTAATAGAAATAGTTTCTGCCTCAGCTCACTGTCACCTCATGGTCCCCTGGGTCCTGATATGACTTTCTTATCTGTTCAGATTCCTGAATGACAACTTTATTATTTTGACCTCTGGGCTATGCACTCTTTAACTTTGGTCTTATTGAACTTCCTGTTTTATGCTGGTATAGCTCATCTACATCAAAATCTGAGAAATTCCTGCAAGATTATTGGTCTGAAGCTAGCAAAAGTGCTTTACTCAGCTGTTAGCTCTTCCTTTTGTTCTATTTCCCATGATCCTGCTTTATTAAGTAGCCAGCACAAACAACATTGACTAACTTTCTTTACTGTTGAATGTCTAATATGCAAATGTCCACTTTGAACATTGAAAAGGGTATGTACTATGTAGCTCTATCCACGACAGTACCCACTTCTTGCTTACCTTATAAACCTTCCCATCCCCAGCTGCATGGGTGCATCCTAATTACTCTTCAGTCATATTCAAATCATCTTGGGTGCTTTTAAAAAATAAAGATGCCCTGTTCCCACCCCAGACATACCAAAATCAATCTCTGGATGTGGGAACTAGGTGTTTTGGAAAATACTTTCCAGGTGATTCTAAAGTGTGGTTATAATAGAGAACCATAGCCTCAGCCAATCAATGTACTAAGATGTTGCTTCTGGTGGCTATATGTTGCTGGCTCTCTTCTTAAGGCAAGGATGCATATCTATACTAATGGGCAGAGTGAATGAGGAAATACGTGGTCCCAGTTGCTGCTAGAGGTCATCTTATGATCAGCCTTAGGATCAATTTGATGCTTTGGACAGGAAAGCAGAGAAAGTGATCTCTGATGACAACTCTGATCCATTGAATCAATTAACCCTGAAACTTGCCCTACCTTTGGACTTCCTGTTATGTGAGAAAATAAACTTCAGAGTCAAGGAAGCTGGGATCAGAGAGATTAAATGACTCATGGAGGAAACGAAAAACCAAGTTTTAAGAGTTCAGTGTTCTTTCTGTGCACTCTATGAAAATACCTCTCAAGAAATTGTGAGTCCAAAAGACATGAGAAAACAGTCCCTGGTCTCAAGAAAGTCACAATCTCTTTGAGAGAGATGAAATGCAGTTGTTGGGAACCTTCTCAAACAATCCTGAGAGCACGTTAGAGTTGACAAAGAATTGTGACATCTTTTATCTCTTTTTATCCTCTCAAGAAACTCTTAGGTAGGATATTATTATACCTACTTTACAACTGAAGAGGTTGAGGCTTCAAGAGGGTTTACTCTTTGCCCAAGATGATCTAGTTGGTAGCTGAGCTAGGACTAAACTCAGATCTTCAGACTTAAAACCCAGCATCCTTTTTGCTCTACCTCTTTCTATGAATGGTCTTTATGTTTTGGAATTCTATCTGTCTTCCTCACCTGGATATAGAGACATAAAGATTCAGGATAGAGTAATGCACTACTAGTCCCAGGAGCAACAGTTACTTGGCATCCATGCCAATCCAATCCTATGGGGAGTTGTGGAATTTTGTTCTTATATCTAGAAAGTGGATGAAGTTCATGGAAATTGTTGAGTTCAAGGGAGGGAAGTTTTATTTTGGAATATTAGAGTTAAGGTTTCTGGGGAGCATTTAATCTGGGTTAAATGCCTCAAGATGACCTATCAATGGGAATTGAGTTCAATTGTGGGAGCAGGAGACACACTTCTATTTCATTCCTATATTTTATTGTCTGGTCTCATGCACCTTTATTGCATCCTTTTCTGGATACGATACAATAGCCACATTCTTGATATACACAGAATGTGCAGAAGTTCCCATTATTTGTGTTCTGGAGCTTTTTACTTTCCCCCAGTCCAACAAACCAAGTGACTTTATCTATACACGCAACTGCTTCTGCGACAAGTTTTCCCCTAACGTCCACTGGGTAAAAAGAACAGCCTAGCAATCTTCCCCTTGCATTGCTCACGATTCTGGGAAGATAGTTAACCAATTAAATAGTGCAGCTGTACAAACATTCCAGCTATAATCTGTAAAGTTCAGATCGTGCACACATTTTCATTGTCTCTTTCCCCCATATGGAATCTCATTGTTTCTTTCAATTACATTTAAAAATGTGTTTATGTAAGATGGAATGTTCTTTAGCTGTTAAAGTAAATTTAAACTACACTCGAAATGTTGAAATGAGTTTTTTTTTTTTGAGGGAAAAACATTTGGAGAAAATTTATTTAGAATAAATAATAGTCTTTGGGAGTGGAAATGATTGAATTTCTGAATCTAGCTTAGACTATGTCAGCATAAAATTCACCTTTGGTGTTTTTCAAGTTACTTCTGGAGACCAACTCTTGGGGTAGATGCCTGGTTTAGTAACCCGAGTCACTCTGCTAAAACTATAGTCATTGCCATGAGCATTTATGAGCACTTAGTATAGAGCAGAGCCTGCTTCAAGCACTTTATGTGAATTATACTATTTAATCCCCCAAATGACCTGATGATGTGCTTTCAGTTACCACCCCCACTTTGCGGGTAAGGAAACTAAGGTATAGAGAGGAGAGCCAGCTGCTCTTTGTCATCTCACAAGCCAATGTTTAAACCCAGGCATTTGACTCTAGCTCCACACTTTGAACCACAATTTTTTATTACCTTCCTTCAAAAGGAAGCAACTCATTTAACTGGTTTTCCTTTACATGACCTCTTTCTTCCTAGAACCACTAACTGGTTGACCAATTAACTGGTCAACCAGTCTTCAAGTGACAGTGACACAGTTTTCCCTATCTCATTACTGAAAGGCAGACCAGGAGAAATCCTTTTCTGGAAGCAATTAGAGAAAGATAAATAAATTTTGCAGTCTATTTTCAACATGTGGAGAAAATTACCTGTTAAATTTTTTTTCACTTCTTGATTGTTGAGGCACTTACTTTGCATGTAATAAAAAATAGAACCATCTGTTGAAAGTTCCATATTCTATACTTTTGACTTTCCTGCATCCTCTTAGAAAATAATTTATTGGATCCGAAGGACAAATTCATTCTTTTTTTCTTTTCTTTTTTTTTCAATTCATACTTGTAATTCTCTAGGAAGTGACAGATTTTCAAATGAACTGCTTCCTGTTCAAATGCTCTGCTGTGTTAAGAATGTGATTTGCTACTCCTTAGAAGACAGTGATAGGTTAGTGGTGGCTAATGATTGAAAAGAATAAACTTCCCTTAGTTCTTTTTTCTTATTTAAAATTTTTTATTGTTAAAAGTTTTACATATGTCTCCTTTTTCCCCCATTGACCTCTCCCCACCCACTCTGGCCCCCCAGCATATGCCCCCACCCTCCTATTGTTTGTGTCCATTGGTCATGCTCATATGCATGGATACAAGTCCTTTGGTTGATCTCTTACCCCTCCTCCCACCCTCCTGACTTCCCTCTGAGGTTTGACGATCTTTTCGATGCTTCTACGGTCTCTGGATCTATTTTTGTTCATCAGTTTATGTTCATTATATTCCACAAATGAGTGAGATCGTTTGATATTTATCTTTCTCTGATGGGCTTATTTCGCTTAGCATAATGCTCTCCAGGTCCATTGCTGTTGCAAATGGTAAACGTTCTTTCTTTTTTACAGCAGCATAGTATTCCATTGTATAGATGTACCACAGTGTTTTGATCCACTCATCTGCTGATGGGCACTTAGGCTGTTTCCAAATCTTAGCTATTGTAAATTGTGCTGCTATGGACATAGGGGTGCATATATTCTTTCTGATTGGTATTTTTGATTTCTTGGGATTCCCTTGGTTCTTGATATTTCTTTCTATAAATCTAACTTTCTCCAAAGCACACTGATAGATACTTTAGGGATGGAGGCACTGAAGATAAATGACTTTTCATTTGTGAGCCAGACCTGTAGTCACTCTCTTAGCCTAGAATACTTCCAGCTAAGTTTCTTTCCCTCTCTCATGTGAATTGGACTTTAATCATTGCAGATACTAGTCAAGCAAGAAAGTGTGCTTTGGAATGTTCTGCCTCTTTAAGGGCTTGACATTTACATATATGTTTGAAAATGCACCAAATATAAGACCTGCTATGTTCCAAGGACCTGAGGAAGTCCCACTCTGGTTTTTGTTGAGCTCTCTTGATCACTACAAACCAGGGATGATAAAGCTTTAAGAAGCTCAGTCACACCAGCAGGACAGACAGAAAATAATGCTTGGCAAACAGAGATGCTAATTGGATAATTTGCCCCTCCTCACCCCTTTGTTAAGCATTGTCTCAGAGGAGCTGTTATTCCTCCATTTCTTGGAGGAATGCTACAAGAAGCACCCTTATGAAATCTGATACTACCTTTGTAATGATGCCACGGGGCTCAGTGCCCCCTTAGAGATACCCCCCGGTGAGAAATCCCATTTAGCTCTAAGTGCTAAGAAAAGTACTTTCTCCGAGGAACCAGAGGATCTTTATTTCTCTCTTTTTAACAACAAAATCACCCACAATTTCCTTTTCCATTTGACTACCTTAGAGTGAAAAATGAATTATATGGACACTTAGGACCCGAATACTTGCTTTACTTCCTCCCTGCACATCTTAAATTTCCCCTGGAATAATCTGATAGTCTACTATTTTACTATATGTGTCTTTGTTGTGTGTTGCTTAAAATTCTTTGTAAGATTTATTTGGGGTGTAAAACATCTGTAATTGAATTTGTTATGAGAATAACAACTGGGTGAGGAATGGGTTTTGTCCTTTCTTTTGTTATTTTAAAAAAATATATTTTTATTGATTTCAGAGAGGAAGGGAGAAGGAGAGAGAGATACAAACATCAATGATGAGAGAGAATCATTGATGGACTGCCTCCTACATGTCCCACACTGGGAATTGAGCCCACAACCTGGGCATGTGCCCTGACCGGGAGTTGAACTGTGACCTACTGGTTTATAGATCAAGGCTCAACCATTGAGCCATGCCAGCTGGGCTATCTTGTTCTTTTTATAAAATAATTTCTTATTATTCCTTCTTTTAGGGAGCAAAAAAAAGTTTCTTTTACCCTCTTAGGTAGACTAAGTGGGGACATGTGAATTAAACAGACAAAAAAAAAAAAAAAGAGTAGCAAGAGAAAAGACAGATTTTTATTCATGTACGTATAGGAGTATTCACAGAAAAATGTGACTCCAGGAGAGGCAGTGAGAATTTGGGGCATATATACCATATTAATAGGAGAAGGGGCAGGGAAGAAGGGCATATGGGAAAACAAATGCCCTTTAGGAAAGATAAGCGGGCCCTGGAGAGTAGATGGGAGATATGATAGTTTTGTGACAATGTCTGTTTAATTTCTTATCCTGGTGCCAACTTCTTGTCTCCTGTAATAGGAGTCAATCTTCCCTGGTTACTAATTCCCAGGGAAGGGATTTATGACAGATGAAATTTTTTGGGAGGCTCTGCTGTTAGGCTGATAAGGAAAGTTAAGAAAACACACACACACAAAACCAAACCAGAAAACCCATCACAGTGGTATATTCTGGATCCCGTCACTTCTAAAGAAGGCTGTTCTCAGGAACAGAAGTTAATCTGTAGACCATTTGATGCTTGTCAAGGTAAGAAACATCCAAACCTATAACAATTTTAAAGGGTTTTATTTACCAAACTGACGACAATTTCTGGGAAGCAAGATCTCAGATGCTTCAGAAAATGACTGTTTAGGATTGGATTACTGGATAGTTAACAAGATTACGTGTTTTCTGGAGGGTGATTGCCCTTATTTCAAAGGTGTGTTAGCCTAGATGCACAAAAACAATGGGCAGGGTTTGCTTAAGGCAAAGATAAACCTTTTTATTAAAAAAGTTATAGGTCTGGGGTGTGACTAGCCACCCTGACCTGCCTAGTTAGGAATTGATGATCAGATCACCCTGTGAAGTTACTTTCCATAGAACCCCCTTTTCTTCCACACTCAGAAATCAATGCCCAATCATTTTAGGACCAGTAAATGCTAAGCCATTGAGAAGGAGGACAGTAAATATTAGGGCAGTCAGAAATAAGGCACCCAGAAAAGTGAAAATATCATCTCTGATGATGACTAGGTAACAATGCCAAATGCAACCTTAGTGTTTTCATAAGCTGATGTGAGTTTGAATTAGCCATTAAGATGTTAAGGCCCTCTTTTATGCAAAAATGTGAAAATATGGTCATGAGGAGGAAAGCTGAACCAGTGTGGGACTAGAAAAGCTGGAACAGGGAGAGAGCTTGGTTCCCTGGTGGTAGAGGATAATTCCTGTGTTGAAAGCAAAGTAAAAACAAAACAAGTTGCAATTAAATGCCAGTTCTGGAGTTTAGCCTTGAGCAAGGTTCCTGGTTGGTCTGTTGAAATGATTAAGGTCAGTAATTAATTTAAAATCAAAACATGGTATCTGTTGTCAATAAGACACTGCTTTGGACCTAGATTTAAATGCTCACCCTTTTCTTGTCTTTGGCGCTGCAACTTTCCAGAAATATATACAAAGAAGTTGGCTTTTCCTGCTTTAACAGGAAAGAGAGCTAATGGGAAAAAAATATTTGCACTTAAGCAAGTTTTCGCTTAATTTTCACTCTCATGTTCAAGAAAGAAGCAAAATGATTTCTATAAAGGAGGCACATAAAAATATCTTAAAGATACTGAATAGTTTAATTAAGATTCACTGTTATTTCATTTTAATGATTTCAATTGTGATATAGATCATTAGTTTTCAATTAGCTTTTTTTTTTTTTTAATTACAGCCGTATTGCTTTAAAAGTAATGCTGTTAAACCAATGGTCTACAACATAAAGGGGAATTGGTTTATTCTGGCTTTTGGTGTTTCTGGAAATCCTAATTTTGGTGACACTGTTCTTTTACTTAACATAACTATGGCTTGAAAAAATATAGAAATATGGTGGGAACAAATCCATCTTGGCTATGAGCTTAGTTTTATTATTGTGGAAAAAAAGATTTGGTTCAAATTCTTTGCTCTTTCAAGTTGTGTGTGTGTTTTCAAATGCTGTTATAAGTACTATAAATGGATACTATGTAGACTTCAGGAATATTTTCCCTTTAATCTATGTAGACTGAGCAAAGATAAAATTCTAATGTCGCCAAGGAACCAGTCACTGCATTGATGCCTCTTTGCCACTAGATGGCCCTGTATAGATGCTCCTATTTGAGAGATGTCTTTAAAAAGATAACAGCAAAATCAGAGGGATGTTTGCTATTCCTAAAGTGTTTTCCCTGCTCTAATTTCCAGTCCTAACCAGATGCCTTCCCCCTCCTTTCTGGAGAATTAATTCCAGAGGACAGAACTTGAACTAAACAAAAAGAGAGCAAAATTAGGCTTAGGCATTGGTCCAAATATATACATCTATTAGTTAGTCACCCTAGAGAATGGGAGAATTTCTACAGATATAATTTAGATTTATAGCCAAATTTTCATTTAAAAATGCTAAAAGGAGGGAGGGACTTGGGTTTGAACTGGATAATCAAAATGACAGATAATTTAAAATTACATCCTATATAATAAAAGGCTAATATGCAAATCAACCAAACTGCTGAACGACTGGTAGCTATGATGCACACTGACCACCAGGGGGCAGATGCTCAATGCAGGAGCTGCCCCTGGTGGTCAGTGTGCTCCCATAGGGGGAGTGCCGCTCAGCCAGAAGCCAGGCTCACGGCTGGCGAGCACAGCAGCCTAAGGCATCAGTTGGACATCCCATGAGGGCTCCTGGACCGCAGGAGGATGCAGGCCAGACTGAGGGACCCACCCTCAGTGCATGAATTCCATGCACTGGGCCTCTAGTTTAGTAATAAAATGTTTGTATTTATGTTTTGAATATGGTGTTCTGGAAACCAATGAACTTTCAATAATAGATAGACATATAGATCATATTAACCCCCAAGGGAGTTTGGAGTTGTTGAGGTTTCCTATACAGCTTCTTATCTCATAACTCTCCTCTGTTTTCTATACTTGACTAAGACTAGCCATGTCAGCTGCCAGAACTAGGTAACATGATAGCTAAACCTGAGCTCATGCTGTCTTAAGTTTGTTTAATTTTCAGTTCTCAGTATACCTGCAAAGGGAGGGGACCACTGAATGTTGATTCAAAATATCTCTTGCTCAGTTTTAGGTCATATGGACTCATAAGACTAGACCGGATTGGAATAATTATGCTATCTATTTTAGAATTGTTATGCTATCTATTTTAGAATTATCAGAATATTTCAATACATTTTTGGTAATAGAATACACTGTTGATAAACTACTTAGAACCTGAATTTGATTAAAAACATTTTGGGAAATAATTATTTATTAAAAGTAATGGATCATTCCAAAAGGATTAGATCCTGCATTTAAAATACTATAACTATGTATTTATCAGTTGTATATATTTTAACAAATTTTGTGGTTAAGTAATCAATTATAATGTTGGTTTATATTTAATGACATGTTCCTTATTATAACTCAGCATATAAATGTAAGAAATAAAAAAAAGAAAATAGTGCCAAATAACTAAAAATAATTTAACTTTCTTTTTCTTTTTTAAAGAAAGCATCTATGTTTGAGGGGTTGTTCTTATACAGACTTTCTTCTCAGTGTTGAAGAAAAAGACACAAGTGGATACTCAGTTTTCTATTTCCCTTTTACTTTCCCTCTGTGATCTTTGAAAAATGATCACTTAGAGAAAGTACTCTTTGAGAGATGGTGATATTTTGGGCAAGCTTGGAGAATGGGAATGAATGCAGCACATTGACAAAAGCAACTGTTGTACTTTTTCTTAAAAATAGGAAGAAAAACTTTATAACCTAGTAGCTAGAGAATTTGATAATATTGGCCAACATTTTTGAAAATATCATTGGATGAAGTTTGTAAGCCCTTTAGAGAAGGAAAAGGTGATTATTAAAAGTAAGCATGCAGAATCAAAAAGTCAAGTAAGAGTTGGGGAGGATGTGGAGAAACAGAGCCTGCATAGACTGCTGGTAGGGATGTAGAGTGATGCAGTCAATTTGGAAAACAGTCTGGCAATTCCTCAAATGATTAAACATAAAGTTACCATATGACTCAGCAAATGGTTATATGCCTAAGAGAAATAAAAACATATGTCCACCAAAAAACTTGTACCTGAATGTTAAAACAATTCATAATAGCTAAAAGATGGAAACAGGAGGAACCAAGATGGCGGCATGGTTAAACAACTAATCTGCTGCCTCGAACAACAATTTCAAAAATACAACTAAAAGACAAAACGTCTACCACCCAGAACCACGGGAAAGCTGGCTGAGTGGAAGATTTACAACTAAGGAGAGAAAGGAGCACAAACGCTGAAAAGCTGAGGTACGGAGGCGCGCGAATCAGGCTGGCGGCGGGCGACTGGGCGCGCGGTTTTTCTTCAACCCGCAGGGAGACAAGCTCCCGATCACTCTGAAACCCAGTTTCTGGGGACTCGCGGGGGACCCAGACACCTACGGGGAAAAGCTGGACTCTCGGCCATCGTGTCAGAAAGTGAGAGTGACTTTTTTGCAGAGGTGCGCCCAGCAATCATTGTTTTACTGCGCTGGAACGCGGGGCGCAGGGACTTGGAAACGTGGAAAGGCAGAGACGGCTGACGCCAGCCATTGCCGTTGGCCACGCCCCAGCCTAGGGACGCCCTGAGATACCACCCCGCCCTGCGGCCCGCCCTGCACATTCTACAAACCTGCCCAGGCTCCACACAGCGGCTTTTGCATATAAATGGCCTGTTCTGTGGCAGCTTAACCAAATAAACTGCAGCTCCAGTCAGACTGCTCCAAAACCGCCCAAGCAAAGGAGGAGAAAACTAGTTCTTGCTGTAGCTCCTGCTGGGGGGCACACAGTACACAAGGGTACACCAAGAGTGTCCACCTCAAGTAACTGAGAGGCTGACCCATTGAACCAATAGGACATCTAGTACACAAAGCTACCCTACCAATTCAGGGAAGCAGCGAAATGAGGAGGCAAGGAAACAGATCACAAACCAAAGAAATGGAGGAGAACAAGCGACTGGACATAGAGTTCAAAACCACGGTTATAAGGTTTTTCAAGAATTTCATGGAAAAGGCCGATAAATTCAATGAGACCCTCGAAGATATGAAAAAGGACCAACTAGAAATTAAACATACACTGACTGAGATAAAAAATATTATACAGAGACCCAACAGCAGACTAGAGGATCGCAAGCATCAACTCAAAGATTTGGAATACGAAGAGGCCAAGGACACTGCTCCAGAGAAGTATGAAGAGAAGAGAATTCAGAAAGTTGAAGATAGTGTAAGAAGCCTCTGGGACAACTTCAAGCGAACCAACATCAGAATTATGGGGGTGCCAGAAGAAGAGAGAGAGCAAGATGCTGAAAACCTATTTGAAGAAATAATGAATGAAAACTTCCCCCACCTGATGAAAGAAATAGACTTACAAGTCCAGGAAGCACACAGAACCCCAAACAAGAGGAATCCAAAGAGGACCACACCAAGACACATCATAATTAAAATGCCAAGGGCAAAAGACAAAGAGAGAATCTTACAAGCAGCAAGAGAAAAACAGTTAGTTACCTACAAGGGAGCTCCCATACGATTATCAGCTAATTTCTCAACAGAAACCATGCAGGCCAGACGGGAGTGGCAAGAAATATTCAAAGTGATGAATAGCAGGAACCTACAACCAAGACTACTCTACCCAGCAAAGCTATCATTCAGAATTGAAGGGCAGATAAAGAGCTTCACAGATAAGAAAAAGCTAAAGGAGTTCATAACCACCAAACCAGTATTATATGAAATGCTGAAAGGTATTCTTTAAAAAGAGGAAAAAGAAGAAGAAAGATAAAAATTATGAACAACAAATACATATCTATCAACAAGTGAATCTAAAAGTCAAGTGAATTAAAAATCTGAGGAACAGAATAAACTGGTGAACTTAATAGAATCAGAGGCATAGAATGGGAATGGATTGATAATTCTCAGGGGGAAAGGGGTGTCTGTGTGGGGGGTATGGGAAGAGACTGGACAAAAATCATACACCTATGGATAAGGACAGTGGGGGGGAGGTAAGGACAGAGGGGGGGTGGGAACTGGGTGGTGGGAGATATGGGGGGAAAAAGGAGAAACAATTGTAATCTGAACAATAAAGATTCATTAAAAAAAAAAAGATTCAAACCTAAAGAAAAATAAATAAATAAATAAATCAGCAAACACCAAGGGGGAAAAAAAAAGAAAAGATGGAAACAACTCAATATCTAATAATTGACAATGGATAAAATGTGGTATATCCATAAAATGGAATATTGTTCAACCATAAAACGTAATATAAGTACTGGTATATGATACAACATAGATGGACCTTGAAAACATTATGTTAAGTGAAATAAGCCAATTACAAAAGACTATATACTATAAGATTCCATTCACATGAAAGTCCAGAACAATGCATATAAGCCTAACCAATGGACACAGACAACAGGGGGTGAGGGCATGAGTGGGGGGTATGGGGGGTAATGGGGGAATAAGGACACATATGAACACTTTAATCAATAAAGAAATTAAAAATAAATAAATACTAAAAAAAAACAACACCCCAAAAAACAGGAGCAAGTAAAAAAAAAAAGTCCAGAACAGGCAAATCCGTATAGACAGAAAAGTAGATTAGTGGTTGCATAGGGCCAGAGGAGATGGCTAGGTAGGGGAATAATATTTGAAGGGTACAGGGTTTTTTTTTTTTTTATGTGATGAAATATTCTAAATGGGCTGTGGGTGATGTTTGCATAGCTGTGAATGTACACCACTGAATTGTACACCTTAAATAAATGAATTGTAGTTGTGTGAATTATCCTATCTAATAAAGAGAGAATATGCTAATTGACCCTCACGCTGTCGCAAAGATGGCAGCACCCACAGCCAATAAGGAGGGAATATGCTAATTGACTGCCACGCCCTCAAAGATGGCAGCGCCCACAGCCACAAGATGGCAGCGCCCAGTCCCCTCAGCCCTGCCGGGGTGTCTGCCTCCAGAGTCCCCCAGTCCCCTCAACCCCCCAGCTACTAGGGCTGGCCGAGGCTCAGGCAAGCCTCGGATGGTGGCTGCCAGCCACCCAGGGCCGCCTGAGGCTCAGGTAACCAGGGCCGGTGGAGGCTTGCGCTGCTGGCAGTGGCAGCAGCAGAGGTGTGATAGGGCGTCGTTTCCCCTGAATGCCAGGTTGCCTCCCACCCCTGAAGGCTCCCAGACTGTGAGGGGGCAGGCTGGGCTGAGGGACCCCCCCACTTCAGTGCATGAATTTTCATGCACTGAGCCTCTAGTATCTTAATAAAGCTGTTAAAAAAAGAGAGGAGAAAGAATTGCAATATTGATATATATTACAATGTGGATGACTCTTGAAAATGTATGCTGAGTGAAAGAAGCCAGTCCTTCAGGGGAGCCAAAGGTAGGGCTTCCAGTCAGGTGTTTATTGTTCTCCCAGCCGGATGCAGTCTGTCAATCAGAGATCACTTCTACCATAAGCAAACTTGTCACGTAAAATATATAACATGCCAGCTTTTACTGGGTTACCAAGGGAACAGAGCTAAGAAGGTAACTAAAGGTCAAATTCTCATGTGGAAGATGAAAAGGTACTGCTACCTCTTTGACTTCAGACATGCTAGTATACTGAACTCCATCTACTAACTTATTACCTATTTAGATTCTATTCATTTTGACTTATGTGATTTCTACCTTATTCTTGGAAGAATCAGCAATATTTACACCAAAAAGTTACATTTGTTGTTGTTGTTGTTATTTCTACCCATAAGCTCTACCCATCATCTCCTTTCCGTTAGCTAGACAACCAATTGTGAGGTTACATAATAACCAGTGATAAGGAGTTAACAAGGCAGGAAGTTTTAGGCATTGCTCCGTCAGTATCAAAAAGAGTTCTTCTATGCAACTAGAATGTTTGGAGGTAGATGTACCTGTGTCTTAAGATGCAAAGTTTCCAAATAGGGATGGATTTTGAAATGAGGACTTCAGTTGACATACCTGATATAACTCGCTTGCTTTTTGTGGAAATACCTGATGTACTTATATTGATCCTTTTACCCTCTCACATGAATTCATATTCTGAACATATTTTCTTTGAGCAGTTTCTTTCTGTGAAATGAAACAAAGGAAGATACAATATATGATGTAACTAAAACCGATTATCCAGTCACGGTTCAACTAACAGCCAATTAGTGATTTATTTGCAAGTTAGTGACTTTTAGGAGGAGAATGTCAATCTAAAGGCTGTTTAATTGATGTTTGCTGTTTTTGTTAGGAGGTAGTAACAAATCAAATGTATCTTGTAGAGCCTAGAAAAATGGTAAATTATTCTTTTGATTCACAATGCAAGAAAAATGTTCACTGACATTTATAAAAAGTAACTAGAGGCCCAGTGCACAAAATTCATGTACGGGGGGGGGGGCAGTCCCTCAGCCTGGCCTGCACCCTCTCCAATCTGGGACCCCTCAGGGGATGTCCGACTGCCGGTTTAGGCCTGATCCTGCAGGTATCCCTGTCGCAATCTGGGACCACTGGCTCCTAATTGCTCGCCTGCCTGAACGCCCCTAACCACTCTGCTCGCCTGCCTGATCTCCCCTAACCACCTCCGCCTACCTGCCTGATTACCCTTAGCCCCTCTGCCTGCCTGCCTGCCTGATCACCCCTAACTGCTCCCCTGCTGGCCTGATCACCCCCTAACTACTGCTCCCCTGCCACCGAGGCTTTGTCTGGAAGGTCGTTTGGCTGTCCAGTCTAATTAGCATACTACACTTTTATTAGTAAAGATTAGTATAGATGGTTTTCAAATGATTTTAGCCAAACCTGTTCCTCAATTGAAAGCTAATGTGGAAGTTAATATGTAAAACAAATTAAAGTGAAGTTGCTTAGTTTGAAGTGGGGAAAGGATGATGGGTTTGTGTTCTGCAGCAAGCTGCTAAAAGCCTTCCTGAACCAGAGGAACCCTCGGAGGCCTGTCTGGAGATCCTAAAGGTTGTGGAGAACAGAGATGGACAATCTGCTGTATAATGCAGAGGATCCTAGTTGGAGTTCTAGACTCATCTTAACAACTAATTACTTTGGCATTTCTAGACAAGTCACTTTATTCCTCTGGGTCTTTGTTTTCCCCGTGTGGAAAATGGGGTGGATTCTAGACCAAGTCCTCTTAATGAAGATGGGCACACAGAATGTTAAGCTGAGACTAGGACTTGGCTAAAGGCTTATAGCTATAGCAAAATTAAATTTTAATTCAGTGGTCAGTATACAATGATTTAGAGGATAATTGCTTTAGTCAGTTTTCTGGTTCTAGAACTATAAAACTCTATTACATATAAGCCAGGCACCAGCTTTAGAATAGGAGAGTCCTATTTTAATCTACTTCTGCTTATGGGAGTTAATTGACAGCGTATTTCTGGTGTTTGATATTTTCACCTTCTTTTGTAATCACTGAGTTCTAAATTTTACGTCGCAGGTTATAAACAGAGGAAGAAAGTTCCGGTTTTGATTATTTTTGAATGTCTTTTCATTTATGCTAACAGTCCTGCTTTTTTGATATGATACAGCGCTCTAAGAATCACGATGACAAGTGCAAGCAACGTCAGAGCCCGGGAAAGACACTTTCTTGGATGAACTTTCCCACCGTGTGGCGTGCTTCATTGAGGGTGCGTGCACTGAAATGTTCTGGCAGCACCAAGCGAAGAGCAGCTGGATGTGCTGTGGGTCTGAGCAGTCACCTGAAGACCTGGGCCACAGGTGTTATTGCTATGCACAGTCGTGCAGTGTCCTAGTGTTCCGGTAAGTGGCACGGAGGTATGAGGAAGTGTTCCCTACTTACTTTACACCAAATAGGCAATGCTATTTGCAAAAACACTTTAAAAAGTTTATTTCAGGGGCAACTACTTCACCAGGGCAGATATTCTTGTGTAATTGCATATCCTGCTGGTGGGTCAAAGGCTGCCCAAATTAGATGAGCTGTGGCTGTTTCCTCACCTATCTTAAATCCTGCCATGATAATAAGAATAATGATATACCTGGTATTTTGAATACATGAATCAAATGATGGAGTCAGAAAGTAGCTTTTTTTGCCTGGCCGGTGTTGCTCAGTGGTTGAGCGACGATCCATGAACCAAGAGGTCCCCTGTTCGATTTCTGGTCAGGGCACATGCCCAGGTTGTGGGCTCGATCCCCAGTAGGGGGTGTGAAGGAGCAGTAGATCGGTGTTTCTATCTCTCTATCCCTCTCCCTTCCTCTCTCTCTCTCAAAAAAATCAATAAAAAACATATTAAAAAAAAGAAAGTAGCTTTTAAAAAAAAATTTCATTGTTCCTTTACATTTATTCAGTGAAGTTGGTTGTTCTCTTGACCCTGAAAACATGCAATGCAGTGAATTTTTTGGACACTCTTAAAGAATCTAAATCCAATAAGCGAAATGTCTAGTCCCATGTAAGAGCTATCAATCTTCATTAAAGGTAAGACTTGATCTAAAGTTCCTCATCCTACAATCCAAGCTGCTGTTGGCTATGTCAAGGGTTTGCTCTCATGCCCTCCTACCCTTCAGTTCCTCCTCTCTTCACCTACTCACTGATTTCTGCTGCTTCCCCTGCTGGTGGGTGGGGAGGAAGGAGAGGACATGGGCATTTCAGTTGGCTGGCCCTGTGGAGGTGATGTGGCACCACTCTGGATACAGTAGACATTAAAGCTGGTGCTGCCCCACCGGCGTGGCTCAGTGGTTGAGCGTCAACCTATGAACCAGGAGGTCATGGTTCAATTGCCAGTAAGGGGGGTGTGGGCTCGATCCCCATTGGGGGGCATGCAGGAAGCAGCCAATCAATGATTCTCTCTCATCATTGATGTTTCTCTCTCTCTCTCCCTCTCCCTTCCTCTTTGAAATCAATAAAAATATATCTAAAAAGGTTTAAATCTGATTCTCCCTTGCATGGGTACACATGTGGGTTCTTTAGAGATGATCCCCCATATCCCAATACCCGCATCCTTCTGACATGGACAAGTGCATTTCTGTTTAGTCTAGTTGCTTGCTTCTTCCATCACCCCTAGGAATGAACACCCTTGCTTTTTTTCTGTTGATGCTTATTTATTTGTCCTGTAGGCACTTTTAGTATCTGAAATTCCCCATGTGGTTTTCTCTCTCACATGAGATCCACATTTGGTCCAAGAGAAACACTCATACATTTTTTGTGCTGATAAATTTTCAGAAAATAGTTATTCTCTCGTATAGATTACGTCAGGCAGCTTCTTGTCCCCATGTTCCCAACAGCAGGGGACATTACCTTCTTTAAAACTGCTGCCTCTTGGCTTGAGGTGAAGGGTTGGTAATTCTCTGAAAAACTGTTTTTAAGAATCTCTCTCTGGCCCTGACTGGGTAGCTAGGTTGGTTAGAGTATAGTCATTGGTCTGAGACACTAAGATTGACATTTTGATCCCTGGTCAGGGCACGTATAAGAAAAAATCAACCAATGAATGCATAAATAAGTGGAACAACAAATTGGTGTTTCCCTCTCCCCTCTGCCTTCTCTCTCTCTCAAACAAATAATAACAATAATAAAAGAATCTCTCTCTGGGTGCCTGTGGTATTGGTGATATTCTATTTCTTGACCTGTGATACTGGGTGTTGTATAGATGCTTACTTAGTGATAATTCATTGTGCTTTACATTTATGTTTTGTAAATTTTCTGTGTGCTAAATTCCCAAAATACTAATTAAGAAAAAATATTAGTCAAAATAGTATCACTTCGGTGCTAAAAACAATGCAACAATGATCCTCCTTTCTAAGCTCCAACTTCTAGTCCTCTCTCTGGTTCTTGGGTTCTCTGAACAATTTTTCACCTTTTTCTAGCTCCTCATTTTAGAAAGTATCTCAGGAGAAATCTATTTTAACACTTGTACATTCATTTTAACTACAACCTTGTGAATATTAACACCAAATACTCTATTACTCCTTTTACCTATGTCATCTCATGAAATCGTCCTACAAGCTCAAAAAGGTCAAGAACTGTTACCCTTATTGTACAAGTGAGGACACTTAGGCCCTAGGTCTCAGGACAAATAAATGCCCGTGCCAAGATTTAGACCCAAAGTTCTCTGATTCCAAAGCCCAGGTTTTTTTCTCTCTATAAGTCCAGTCTTAGTTCTCTCAGATGTGTGACTTGGGGACCACTCCAAAATATGCAAGGAAGGTGCAAATGCTGGCCATGCCAGGTTTCCCAGTATCCCCCATCTGCTGGGCTCAGACAGCCAGCATTTGCTCACCTCAAGTCTGGTGAATGAAGCCTGCTTGAAGCCAGATGAAACTTTCTGGGAGGTTTATGGCTCTTGTGATGGGCAAAACTGTGTCTGTCCTGAACTAAACAAAGTAAAAGAGTGGAAAAGGAGAAGGGGTTATCCTCAGAAATGTAGCCACTGTGTTTGCTTGCTATAATTTTATCCTTCAAAACAAATTAGTAGTGGTCTCAGGACTAAGCTGATCTATTTGTAAACTTTAGAAGGGAAATCAGTTAGCTCTCTGACAGGTAGGCAGGCAGTAACTGCCTATTAGGCAGTTGAGGTAAACAGAGCTTGTGTTCTGGATGAACCAGATATCTGGTCTAGTGATAGCAATGAAGCACACAATGAGCAGGGCTGTGCTGAGGAAGAGGTGATTTGCAGAGTTTTGTTGTTGGACCTCACAGTACCGAGGCCCATGAGTTGATTAATTCTACTCCTTGTTGAATAAAATGTGCAAGGTGCTGCTGAGTTTGATAGTAGTGTCAGACGCATCAGTAATGTGTCGAACCAGTTTTATGCATGGCTTTGCTTCAATCTATTGAATTTAAAATGTATCCTGAAAATATTTTTTAAATTTGATTTTGTTTTCCTCATTATAAACATAATAAAAATTCACAATAGATAGTTGGAAAAATTATAAGAGGATAGAATAATTATTTATAATTCAATCATTTTAATACATATACTGTTAATCTTTTGTTTGTTTTAATCCTTTTTTATATAGCTGATCTTAGAATATGTAAATAATTTTATTGTCTTTTTTAAAAAATATATTTTTATTGATTTCAGAGAGGAGGAGAGAGGGAGAGAGAGATAGAAACATCAATGATGAGAGAGAATCATTGATTGGCTGCTTCCTGCACACCCCCTACTGGGGACTGAGCTTGCAACCTAGGCATGTGCCCTGACCACCTAGCCGGGCCCCTACCTCATTTTATACACAAACAATACTTACTCGATTAAAGAATTAAGTATGAAAGGAAAAACAATGAAAATTTTAGAAAGCATAAAATTTCAAAGTGGCATTATGAACTTACGGTAGGAGAAAAATTTTAAATGACACAAAATGTATTAACCATGAAAAATAATTATAAATTTAACCATATTAAAATCAAGTATTCCTATTCATTGAAAAAAAAAGCACAAAGTGAATGAATACAATAAGAAACAGAACTAAATATAGCAGCAAATCAATAAAAATATGATAAAAGTAGAATAGTCAAAAAACATTATGAGGCATTCTACAGAGGAGGAAATGCTAATGGCTATAAGCATCTGAAAAGATGCTCAGACTCAATAATAACCAGGGAAATGCTATTTATTGAGATATTTTTACTCTTGTGAAATGGGCAAGTATTACAAACTTAGATAAGTAAATCATGGTATATTCATACACTGGAATGTTATATGGCAGTGAAACTTAATGAACTCAGCTACATACATTAGCATGCTTGAATCTAAAATATATTATGTGATGTAAGAGAAACAAATCACGGAAGGACTCAGATGTTATGGTTCCATTTATATGAAGTTCTAAAAGAGACAATACTGTTTTTTAATGGATTCACAGATATGTAGGAAAACCACAGTGGAAAAAAGTGAATAATTAACTTACAATTCAGAATACTAGTAGTGTTACCTGAGGTGAAGGATTGAGGAGGCAACTGGGGAGGGGCCACAGGTAGACTAGTTACCAGCAAGGCCCTGTTTCTTAGGGTGGGTGGCTATTATGAGTGATCACTTTATTATTTCTCTCTGAAATGTAAATAAACAATTTGCATAAAAATATTCTTTTACATTTGTGATGCATTTCATTGCAAAAATGTAAAAGAGAGCCATGGCCTGGTAGCTCGGTTGGTTAGAACATTATCCCAATATGCCAAGATTGTGAGTTTAATCCCAGGTCAGGGCACATACAAGAAATAGCCAATGAACGCATAAATAAATGGAACAACAAATTGGTGTCTTTCTTTCCCTTCCTCCATCTCTTTAAAATAAAAAATGTAAAAGAGAAAAACAAAATTTTTTTTAAAAAAATTATTATTAAATTACTAATTATATTATTATTAAAGGAAAGAATGATAATCATACCATTATTTCACTTCACTGGTAAAGAGAAGTAATTTAAACTTAGACATTGGTATCTTGGCAAGTCTTTGAAATTTCCAGAGAGCAAGTTTAATTTTCATAAAAAGATTTTCCAGTAGCATTAAGGGAAAAGATGCCATTGCACAATGAGGAAAGAAACCCCAAAACATGAGAAGATAATTCACAAGAAAGGAGAATGCTTGTTGAGCATGTCAACCAAAATACATTGAGGCATGGGCCAAAGATTCCACAAAAGGGCAATTCATTTTTGCATCCCGAGTTTATGTAAAAATATGCTTCACAGATCATCAGTTGTCTGTCCAGGCAAGTAAAAGTAATGTGTATTGCCATTTTAAACAAAGGCAGTAAATCTTGTTGGGTGAAAATTTGTGAGTAAGTTATTACCATAGAGATTGATTAATGGAAGGAAGTTCAAGAACAAGGACATGGTCATTTCGGGAGAGAAAGGCTTAGTGTGAAAAGGATGCTGCAGAGGGTATATTCTGCCACCTGTGATGAGAGGAATTTGAGATGAGACAGTATTATGTAAAGCCAACAAAGGTAATATTATAGAAGATGAGCATTTTAGAAATGGAAATGTTGCTTTCCCTATGTACATACAAACTTGTTTGTGGTGATTCTAGATGTAAAAATCAACTTCATTAAATAGTTCACTTTTATAAAGTTAAAACTTTTTTATGACTGAAAGTGCTAACTACCAATGTGGGGGTTTACTAAAATTTTTTTTTCTTGAACTTGCTCTGAAAATTTTAACCTGACAAAGATTTATTTTTAATATTAATCTTTATTGTTTTTAATGTGTAGTTTTGATATATATTTTGCCACAGGTAGTGACCTTTTTACCAGTTGGCAGGTAAGCTGCATTTGGAATATTCATAGTTAGCAACTGGCAGGAGGTAAAACCAGGGCAGTATAGCTTCTTTTTGAGAAAAAAAAAATGTAAAGGAAAATCTTGCCTTTGAAAGTATGACTGGGAATGAGCAGAAATGTCTTGATGCAGGTATGATGGCAGGCTGTTCTTATTCTTGATGAGATCAATGCGGAGAGTTTGGCTTTAATCATTTATAGGCAGGAAAGCCACAGGAAACATTCTGATAAGGCAAAAAATCTGTAACAATATTACTTTTAAAATATTAAAGCCAGGTGGTCTTTTATTAATACTTAAATTTTGCTTAGAGTTAGTGTCCCCCTAGGAAACACTAGTTGAAGTGCTCTACCATGCACTGTAAGGTTGGCCAACTGCTAAACCCTTTAGTTCATTCATCCATGCAGCAGATATTTAGTAAATGCTGTGTGTGTGTGTGTGTGTGTGTGTGTGTGTGTGTGTGTGTGTAGAGGGAGGGAGGAAGGGAGGGAGAGAGAGAGAGAGAGAGAGAGAAAGAGAGAGAGAGAGAGAGAGAGAGAGAGAGAGAGAGAGAGAGATATTGAAGTGAGAGAGATCTATCAATAGGTTGCCTTTCCCACACACCCTGACTGTGTATTGCAACCTTTCGTGTATTGGACGTCGCTCCAACCGAACAGCCAGGGCAGAAGGAGATAATGTCTATGTAATAGGACAGGGGGAAAAAAAATCAAGACTTCTATCCCAAGAGAAAATATTTCAGGCTGTAGTAAGATATAAAGTGTTTGGGATAATCACTAGGTACCCAGTTTTTCTAAAAAATAGTTCACTGTTTCATAGAAGTTGTTGGACAACTTATAGATTAAGTATGCGATAAATGTATAGATAATAGGTGCTATACTATGTGCTGGGCCTAGTATTTGGCACACATTGTACATATGTGGCCTATGGATTGTAAATATATAGCTGTCTTTATTTTGCATTAGAAAGTACCACTTCCAGATAAATTTTGGAAGAGATGTAAAGGATACTTAAGAAGATATTAAGTTGATAATTGCTCAAGTAATGGTAATCAAATATTAAGCATGGTCATTCCTTCCTTTTTTTCTATAGAATTCTGTACCTTGCAACAAACTTTCACATACTAGTAGTTAACTTTTTGACCCTACCCTCAAAAACAACCCATTTAGGTAGGCATCATATAGATTTCTTCTTCTTCTCCCCTTCCTCTTTCTTTTATTTCCTTTTCTTCATTTAATAAGAAAATTGAGCCTTAGAGAATATGGACAGACAATAGAAGAAGTGGAGAATTGAACACACACTCTTATAGACCAAGGCCAATTTATCCACTGCTTGCTGTGTCTGAGGTAAGCCATTCAGGTGCATTTATTCCCCATATACCTTCTTCACGAAAGAAGATTCTCTAGTTTTAGTGTCTTTCTGCCCTCCAAAAGTTATTTTTCTTTTGTCTTTGGCACATTCTCCAGATGGAAAGCACTGAGAATGAAGATGCTTTGGCCATAATGCCCTATGGTTTAATGTAGATGCTGCAGGAGCAGCAGCTTATATGTCCCTACTCCCAGGAACATTGCTTCTTTCAGTTCCAGTCTTAGGCTGGAGTTACTGAGTGGTGCAGGGAGAGTAGGCCTCTTTTCCCAGGAAGGGCACTCGGACGTAAATACCTCACTTACCAGGCATTTTATGAATCTTAACATGGTGTCATTTCTATTGGTCAACAACAAGCAATGTTTTCTCCTAGCCATTTAATAATTTGCTCAGCAAGCACTTTCTTGCTAATTATGGTCTTGTTGGGACAAATTAGTGATCTTGTTTTCCAATACCCCTTGAGAGAGAATTCTGTATCTAGATTCTTCCTAAGTAAAAAAATAATAAGTGTAGAGAACATAATCCATCACTCTGCACTTGAGATCCTTGATTTCCAAGGCTGCATTATAAATTGGCTTTTGGGTCAGTTTCCCCTTACTGTTTTATATGTATGCTTTCATTATTAATTTAGAGTGTTGAGGTGATGGCTTGGGCAGGTATTAACCATGCTTACTTTCTGCTTTGCTTTGCCTGTGATTTGGAATTCAGTCATTACCTTTCTCTACCTCCAACCCATGAATCAAGAGTTGACTTCATAGAATTTTTGGTTGGAAAGTTAACTACTTCCAAACCATTGAGATGATGTCTCTCTATGACTCCAAATACTAGTTTCAAGTATCAAAGAATGTCCAGGCAAGCCAAGATGTCCTTGAACAATAGAGGTCAGTCTACTGTGGTAGCTCAGTCTTGTGGTTCTTTGCCTTGACTGGAAATTATAAAGCTGGAGCCAGAACCAAGACATTATGTCTCCTTCAGAGAAATCCTAAGTATAAATTAGTCTGAAATTAAATAAATTCCATTTGGCAAGGGCATGAAAAATATCCTATAGTCTTTCTTGAACATGTTTAAATGCCATAAATGGTGAAATTTGCCACTCATTAAATATGAGGAAGTGATTTAAATAATAAAACCCCAAACTTCAAACTCGCTATTATTTTCTTTTCCCACCTTCAATTTCCAGCCAGGAAATAGTGTCATAGAAAAACAATCTTGTGGTTCAGCTCCCTGTTGCAAAAGAAGTACATTCAAGTTATCTTAAACTAATTCCTCCAAATGAGTGTCTAACTGAATTTTGAAAACCTCGGAGGGAGATTCCATAAACTCCTTTGGTAAACTCTAACAATGTTTGAATAACCTTGCAATTCGGAAGTGGTTTCTAATATTTAAATTGAGCTTCCTTGCTGATGTCAGAATATCATAAATGAATTCATTTTTTGTGCATATTAGAGATGGAAAAGATTTATCTTGAGACTACATGAGACATACTTAACACATTTATGTTTACTAAGTTAATTCTTGGAAGAGAAGTTTTTTATCTTATTCTATCAAACATGTGGGAATAGCTCTTAAATTTGTTCATTTAGGATTTTTATGAAATAAATTACAGTTGGGACACACAACCTTTATGTTGTAGTAATATTTAGCCTGGTATGTTGGTTTAGAAGGATCTCAATGCAGTTTTTATTATGAGCTTTTATGATTTTTTTTTAGTTATGACTGTGAATGATGAGGGTTATTTGGAAAAGCCTATTTTACCCTACATGTTCTAGTTCTGTTTCTTGGGCTATAAATAGTGCAGATAAGATTTGGACAAGTCTGTGAACTTTCCATTGACTTTATTAGAACAGTGTTTTCCACTGGTTATTCCTGAGGGGCAAGGTCAGATCTGATACGAGATTGGCTCAGCATAAAAACTGTGTATACTGAGTAAACATGAGAATGAAAGCCAGAATATGAGAAATGACAGAAGTTTGTAGGCTTGGAATAATGTTTTTGGATTTATGCCATGGTTGCCCATCTAATCTGTATATGTTTTTTTGGATGAACTTATCCATTTTTGAGGTTTTATGTACCATTTGCATGTTATAGATTTCTGGATTTTTGTTTTTGCCTAAATTTCTCTCCCGAAAGTGTCTTTTTTATGAGTACCTCATATTCAACATGTCAAAATGGAATCCGCTACTCAAACCTTCCCTCTCCTATGTTAGTGAATGGTACACCATCCACTTAATCAGTTGCTCAAGTAGGAGACCTTTTCCCATTTCATATACCTGTGTCAGTTAGAACTAGGTTTTACTCTAAGTTATAGAAAGTTCCAATTAATAGTGGCTTAAACAAGACAGAAGTTTATTCTAGCTGTACATAAATATTGGCTTAAACAAGACAGAAGTTTATTCTAGCTGTACTTTCACTATCACCAATCTGGATTGGTACTTGAGGACTATTATGGTGCTCTATACAATGAGGGACAAAGGTGAGGTTCCTTATATCTTACTGCCTTGTCATAGGTGGTGGCATTTACGTTCCAGGCAGCAAGCTGGAGGAAAGGAGAAAGAAGAGAGCAAAGGGTACGCACGTTCCATCTCATCTGAAAGATTCTCAGAAGCTGCTACATAAACGCTTCTGCTTACCATCCCATTGATGTGAGTTTAGTCACATTATTGTACTTCCTTGCAAAGGGAAAGTGAAAGCTGCAGTCTCCATTCTGGGAAGCCATGTGCCAGGCCCCAAATTGGAGATTCTATCACCATTGAAAAAAAAGGGAAATGGATATTGGGCCAGAACATCTTGGACTCCCAAATATCCATGAACACACTTTTGTTCATTCATAGAACACTGCTCTTCCATAAGGAAGATAACCTCCCAAATCCATCCAGTTCCTCATCCAACTCAAAGGACTTGACCTCTGGATATGCATGGTGTTCTCTATCAAGGCCAGCTATAGCTTCTTGTGGTTTGGTAACCTATAAACTAAGGCATTCTATTATCCCATAGGCACTCAACATCTAACTGTAGAGAAGGAGCAGAATAACTTCTATAAAGTTTTCCATTTAGAAAAGAAGGGAATGAGAAAGACAAAGAAGTACTATCAATAGCAGTTGTCAAATTCTGCTGGACTGGAATTAGGAAGACTCTCCTCTCTGCATTAGAAAAGCTCCTTGATTAGTCTCTCTGGTAGCTCTTGACTTTTGCTGCATGGGAGGAATTCCTTAGTGCCTTGGTTGGCAAACGGCGGCTCGCGAGCCACATGCGGCTCTTTGGCCCCTTGAGTGTGGCTCTTCCACAAAATACCACGGCCTGGGCGAGTCTATTTTGAAGAAGTGGCGTTAGAAGAAGTTTAACCCTTTGCACTCGCTTGCTTTTTTTCTCGATTCCTTTATTCTAACGCTAACCGTGTCGAGTCACACTCGACATCCGAGTGCAAAAGGTTAAGTTTAAAAAATTTGGCTCTCAAAAGAAATTTCAATCGTTGTACTGTTGATATTTAGCTCTGTTGACTAATGAGTTTGCCGACCACTGCCCTAGTGCATTTTTTCTGTGACTCCTGACTTTGTCCTTAGGGAGGTTCTTTTTAACTTCACTTTCCTCCAGGGCTGCATTGGAATACATGTTCCTAGAGGATGCAAATCTCTCTCTCTCTCTCTCTCTCTCTCTCTCTCTCTCTCTCTCTCAAAGAATTTTAAATGGATTTTTAGAGAGAAAAGAAGGGAGAGGGAGAGAGAGAGAGAAACAATGATGTCACAGCAAAACTTTGATTGGCTACTCCTGTATGCCCCTTACCAGGGAGCCTGCAACTTGGACCTGTGCCTTGACCAGGAATCAAATCAGCAATATTTTGGTGCATAGGATGATGCCCAACCAACTGAGCCACACCAGCCAGGGTGAGGATGCAAAGCTTTTATAGTCCATTCCTGCCTGTGTGGATTGGGGTGGTCAAAGAATTGCTTTGTGGGCAGGGGGAGTCATGGAAAGACGGATTAGGGGTGAATTTTCCTAGAAAAAAATGTAAAAATGAGAGAAAACAGACAATGCTGGAACTCCTGGAATCATCAACATTTAAGAGTTAGGTAGAGAAGGAGGACCTGAAAAAGAAGAGAGAGGGAAACTGTTCAGGAACAGAAGGAGAATTGTAACAATGTGATATCATACAAGTCACAAGAAGAGAAAGTTTAAAGAAAGAGGATGTATCCCAACATAGATGTTTCAGAATGGTAAAAAAATATATATGAATTGTAGTGTTATAAGGGTTGGTAATTAGGAGTTATTTGAAATTTTGCAAAGAAAGAGCAATATCAGTGACGAGCTGGTGGACATAAAACCTGCCTATGGTGGCTATAGGAGTTTAAGGAAGAAACAGAGATAATAACTTTGAATATGGTTATAAAGAGAATGGGAGGGAAGGGGGGGAATCAGAAGTTGAGATTCATTCAGATTCTCAGATATTTTTTAAGAAGGTAGAATTTTAACTTGCAGGAAAATAGAAAAGATGTCATCTGTAGTATACTCTGTCCCTTCCCTTAGATCTTGATCAGTTTATGTGCTCCATGATGGCTGGGGATTTAGGTGTTCTACTTTTTTTTTTTTTTTCCTAGTTGGAAAGTTGAAGAGGAACGCTTTGGCCAAAGCTCACAAAATATACAGACTGTGGAAGAAAAGAGAAAGTCTTTGATACCCAGGAATATTTATTGAAGAGCATTACTTTGCAACAAGAGCAATTAAACATAACTATTTATTATGTGCAAGGCACTGTGCCGCTCACCAATATAGTGAGCATTCCCTGAAAGAAGATACTATCTTTGTAATTCAAAGTCTATTGCAGTCAAGTTTAATGAAACGGCTCTCACTTAAGTCTCTAATACAATGACCCATGTAGGAAAAGTCTCTTAGGATTTGGTAGTAGCATTAACTGTGTCTTTCCTGAGAAACTTCACTTGTCTTTTTCTCTTAGATAGTGATACTAGATGACATCCTTAGAAATCTCCTGTGTGCCAGGCACTATGCCAAATACTTCATCTATGTTTTCTCAGGATATTCTCACAATGTGTCTTTGAAGAAAGTACTGTCATAATTCTATTGGTGAGGTTAAGTAACAGACTATTAAACATTTCTCTCTTTTTAGCTGCCAGGAAGCTTAGAGCAAGGTTTTAAACTCAGTCATAGCAATTGCATTGATCTTTCCTTTGCTTTTCTTTTTAAGTTTAAAAGACATTTATTTTGCCTGAGGTTTTAATCAGAACTCAAACATTCATAGACGATGGCTTAATTTTAGTTTAAGGCTGCCTTTTAAATATACAAATAAGACTATTTTTTCATCTATTTTCTCCTCTAAACTTTTTTCATCCTTAAAATAATTATATACATTCTAACAGATGTGAGGTGGTATCTTATTGTAGTTTTTTATTTTTGTTTGTTTGTTAATCATTGCCTAAGGATATTTTTCCATTGATTTTTAGAGAGACTGAAAGAGAGAGGGAAAGACAGAGAGAAACATTGATGTGAGAGAAACAAATCAATTGGTTGCCTCCTGCATGAGCCCTGACCAGGGCCTGGGCCGGGGAGGAGCCTGCAACCAAGTATAGCCCTTGACCGGAATCAAATCTGGGACCTTTTGGTCCATAGGCTGACACTCTATCCACTGAGCCAAACTGGCTAGGGCTCTTGTAGTTTTGATTTATGTTTCCCTGATAGCTAGTGAGGTTGAGCATCTTTTCATATATCTGTTAGACATTTGTATGTCTTCTTGGGTGTTGAAAAAATTGTGGAAAAAAAGGAACCCTCATTCATTGCTAGTGGGAATGTGAACTGGCTTAGCTGCTATGAAAAAGAGAATGGGAGGCAAGGGGGAGAATCAGGGAGTTGAGATTCACTCAGATTCTCAGATATTTTTCTAAGATGGTAGAATTTTAACTTGCAAGAAAACAGAAATGGCAATATTTCATCCGTATGGAGGTTCCTGAAAAATTAAGGATAGAGTTACTGTATGAATCAGCAACCCCTCTTCTGGGTATCTACCTGAAAAATTTAAAAACATTTATTTCCAAAGATATATGCACCTCTAAGTTCATTGAAGCATTAACATGTACAAGACATGGAAACAATAGAAATGTCCTTTGATTGATGATTGGATAAAGAAGATATGGTGCAGCCCGGCCGGCGTGGCTCAGTGGTTGAGCATTGACCTATGAACCAGGAGATCACAGTTCAATTCCCTGGTCAGGGCACATGCGCAGGTTGTGGCCTTGATCCCCAGTGTGAGGCATGCAGGAGGCAGCTGATCAATGATTCTCTCTCATCATTAATGTTTCTATCTCTCTCTCCCTCTCCCTTCCTCTCTGAAATCAATAAAAATATCCTATATAATAAAAGTGTAATATCCGAACAGAACAGCAGAACAACCGGTCGCTATGATGCACACTAACCACCAGGGGGCAGGTGCTCAACACAGGAGCTGCCCACTGGTGGTCAGTGTGCTCCCACAGGGGGAGTGCAGCTCAGCCAGAAGCTGGGCTCACGGCTGGCGAGTGCAGCGATGGTGGGAGCCTCTCCCACCTCTGCTGCAGGTGGGAGGTGAGGAGCTAGGGGTCCCAGACTGAAAGAGCCCCAGACTGTGAGAGGGATGTCTGACTGCTGGGACCCAAGGGGTCTGGACTGCCAGAGGGTGCAGGCCGGGCTGAGGGACCCCTCACCCCAGTGCATGAATTTCGTGCCACCAGGCCTCTAGTATTTAAATAATAGATGTGGTATATATAAACAATGGAATACTACTCAGCCATAAGAAAAGATGAAATATTGCCATTTGCTACAACATGGATGAATCTTGAGAATATCATGCTAAGTGAAATAAGTCAGACAGAAAAAGTCAAGAACTATGTGATTTCACTCATGTGTGGGATATAAAACTGAAAGCAACAAATGAACCAACAAGAAAAACAGGCAAATAAAAACCCATAGACAAAGACAACAGCATGGTGCTTACCAGAAGGAAGGTGGAGGTGGGGAGAAGTAAAGGGTAAGGGGAGTCAAATATATGGTGATGGAAGATATACTTTAGGTCATGGGCACACAATGCAATATACAGATAATGTGTCATAGAATTGTACACTTGAAACATATAATTTCATTAACCAATGTCACCTCAATAAATTTAATTTTAAAAAGCTTGAAATGGTTTGTCATATTTTTAGAGTAGATTGCACCTCATATTCTTATTTACATTATTGATGCCATTAGCTAATAGCTTTTGTGAAAGATGATATTGAGTAAAATATCAATATATATATATAAATAGTTATGTATATAATTTTTTCTAGTGATCAAACATATTTTTGAAGAGAATCATGGTACAAAATAATTGAATTTTACATTTATTGCACTCATATCTTGGCATTCGATTACATTTGTGATTTGAGTTCCTAATTTGGATCTTCGACTTGATAATTTTACAAATTAAATGATGACACAAACATCTGCTAGAATTTTATGTTCCTTTAGGTTGTTTACTTGTCTCTTTATATATTTAGTAACATTTGCAACAATATTAGATATTTTACATGTATGTTTTTGGGTAAGAACTAGTAAAAATATAAATATTTAAAATGCAATTTGGAGCCCGTTCTGAACTGGGCAGCTAGTAGAGTGGCCTTTTTACTCTCCATCTCTACCCTTTGTAGCTGGAGAAAAACAGGGTGGAGCCTAACCACTGATTACAAGCAAATAGATTTCCTCAACACAGGTCTCTTACAGCAGAATCTACTGTTAAAATGGAGTAGAAAAACATAGCCATGAGGAATTCCTCTGCAGTTGTTCCTTGGGATTGACATTTACTGGGTGGAGCATTCCTGATTATAAGGAAAGGTAGACACCAGCATAATTACGCAGCTTAGCATTGGTTAGACTTGCATTGCTGGTTGAGTAGAACAAATCCAAATGGGCCAAGTTACAAGGTTACAGCAAAGGTGGAGAGAGCTTGGAAGATACTCAAGCTGAGGTTCCTTCATTAGTGAGTGAACTGAATGCAAATGTTGTGTCCTGGATGGGTGTGGGTAGTGAATAGGAATGGCTTGATGATTCATCTCTTCAATCAGGATACTTGGCTAATGTCATTTCCTAGGACTGGAGTGGGGGATAAAATAATGGGAGTTGTGCAATAGTGGGCTGGATCCACAGGAGAGGATCCGAAAAGAATAAACAAGAGGCATAATGAGAGAAAAGTGCAGGAAATTAGGAGAATCAATATTATATCTCATGTGTGGGATATAGAACTGAAAGCAACAAATGAACCAACAAGAAAAACAGGCAAATAAAAACTCATAGACACAGACAACATCATGGTGCTTACCAGAGGGAAGGTGGAGGTGGGGGGCAGTAAAGGGTAAAGAGAGTCAAATATATGGTGATGGAAGATATACTTTGGGTCATGGGCACACAATGCGATGTACAGATGATGTATCATAGAATTGTACACTTGAAACCTGTATAATTTTATTAACCAATGTCATTAAGTCCAGAAAACTAACCAAGATCTTTTCTTAGTATAGATTTGTGTTTCTTTTTGGAGGAGTGACATAGAGAAGGAGAAATTTAAACTGAGCTGTTTTATTATATCTTGAGACCTAATCTAGATAAAATAAATCTCTTCAGTTGATGGAACATTTTTTCATTTGATTTTGATAGGCTAAGTAAACCATAGACGTAAAACAATTTTACTATCCATTTATGGTGTCATCCAGTTAAAGAAGAGCTGATCAATGAAGACAAAACAACAGAAAGAATCCTCTTTCCCTCCCATCCCTCCATCCATTGAGGATCAGCTCAGTTCTATTGAGCTTCTCCTTATGTCTCATATGAGGGTAGATACCTGGAGAAACTGATACATTGGAAGATTCTTCTATGGGTATGTTGAGAGGAGAGAAGACTAAGCTAGAACTAAGTATATGAGAATCAGGTTGGTGTAGAAGTGATGTCAGGTATATGATTATGGACACTGTACTTTGCCTTCTTTGACAAAGCCAGGCTAGACATGTTGATGAAGTAATCTTCTTTCACTATAATCTCTTCGCCAGCTTGAACTCCTTAGATTATGGTTAAACTATGAATTTAGAATAGGAATTTCCTTATGAAGAGGTGGGACAGTTCATAGCTTGCCACGACTACAGAATAAGATGTTTTAGGAGACAAATAACATTATCAAGGGAGGCCTTTTGCTAAGTAGGGGTGGAGAAGGTAGTAGAACTGGAGAGGGGCTCCAGGGACAGCTGAGGTATGGTAGGTCTCCAGCTCTCCTGGCATGGCGTGTACTTTCACTATCACCACCACCTTGCCCAGGCTTTCTGCTGGGCATCCTAAGGGCAGAACATGAGATCAAACCAAATTAAAATATAAGGAAGAAGAAGAAGAAAAAAATTAGCTCAAATTCTGTACAAAATGCAAATCAAATAAGGATTATGTAAAAAAACACATAGAAAGGATTTTACAATGTAAACAAAGAAAAAGCTAAAATAAATAAAAATGACAATTTTTATAGAATTTAAAATGGACAAAACACATACCAATAACAAAAGTTAAGTAGAATGACCAAATCCTGATATCCTATCTAATAATAGAGTAATATGCAAATAAGCATCACTCCGCTACGCCCACGATTGGGCCGGCGGGAGGCTGGGGGGCGGGACTCGGGGTGGCCTCTCAATGGCCAGATTGGCCCAGACCCGCCCCCATCAGCGTTCGCGCGGCAGCGGCGCCCAGACCCGCCCCCATCAGACCCGCCCCCATCAGCGTTCACGGGGCGGCGGCGGTGGCGCCCTGACCCGCCCCCATCAGCGTTCGCGAGGCAGCGGCGCCCAGACCCGCCCCCATCAGCGTTCGCGTGGCAGCGGCGCCCAGACCCGCCCCCATCAGACCCGCCCCCATCAGCGTTCGCGTGGCGGCAGCACCCAGACCCACCCCCATCAGCGTTTGCGTGGCGGCGGCACCCAGACCCACCCCCATCAGCGTTCACCCACCCCCAGCAGCGGTGGCGCCCAGACCCGCCCCCATCAGCGTTCGAGGGTCGGGGCGACGCCTGCGCCCGGACCCGCCTCCATGCTCCTGCACTGGGGGAGGGCCTGGTCAGCAGCCGCCGAGGCTGCTTCAAGGGCCAAAGAGGGAGGCAGGGCCAGACCCCAGCGGCCGCAGCTGCTGTGGGGTCCGGGGAGCCAGGCAGGGCTGGACAGGCAACCTCAGGGTGGGCCTGGGGGTGGGTGCAGCAGCGCAGCTTGACAGCAGACAGCAGGGCCTGCTTGGCCGTAGCTGCCAGGGACCCACAACAGGCAAGTGGGCCTGCAGGCAGCACCCAGCAGGGCCTGCTTGGCTGTTGCCGCGGCGACCCGGGAGCAGACAAGCGCAGCTGCAGGCAGCACCCAGCAGGGCTTGCTTGCCCATCGCTATAGTGTGGAGCAGGCAAGCCCCGCAGAGAGCAGAGAACCACAGGGAGCGGGCCTAAGCCGTCAGCAGGACATGCCCTGAGGGCTCTCAGATTGGAGAGGGTACAGGTGGGGCTGAGAGACGCCCCCCTGCCCCCGTGCATGAATTTCATGCACCGGGCCTCTAGTTTTAAATAAAGGTAAGTAAAGCAAATAGGAAAAAAAAAAAAAGATGAGAAAAAAAACGGATAAGAAAAAAATGATTAAACATAAAAAGGTGTGATTTAAAATGAAAGATAAAAAAGACAAAAGTAAAAGCAAGAAGTAGGAAGATGAGAAAGATAGATGGTAAACATGCAAAAGAAAAAGTAAAGTAGCATAACTGAGTAACAGGCTAAAACAATGCTGAGCTGTGGAATGTTTTGCAAAAGACAAAATATAACCTGAATAAGAAATCAACTGACCAACCAGCTGGGAGCCAGTACGTGGTAGGAATCCTTAGCAGAATTTTACATGGTGTGAGGCCCAATTTAATGTGGTCCCTGATGGGTGGAGAGGACGGAGAGAGCGAGAGGAGTGTGTGCTCTTAGACTCCTGCCCTTCGGCACACCTTGGGCAGCAGAGCCCAAGTCAGCATTTCTCAGCAATTAGGAGCGCAGGGGCCACTGCCTCAGTTGTGTGTGGGCTCCCGGGCCCTGCAAACTCTGCTGTGAATTTAGGTGAAGCAGATGCAGTTAATCCTTCTTGATTATCCATAGTTCTGGAAGGAAGCGTTAGTTTATGTCATTTCAAATAATTTATATTTGGCCCTTGGATGTGTGTGTCTTTGAATTAAAAAAAAAATTCCCATGTTTCTCCTCTCATCTCACCCCAGAGGTCACTACTGTTAAACACTTTCCTGTGTGTTATTTTTGACCTTCATATATGGATTTAAAACACTTAGATGTAGGGTAATAGAGGATTTTGTACATAAATAATCATCATAACTAACATATATTAAATGTTTATAATACGCCAAGTACTAGAAATGGATTATACTGTATTATGGCTTTCTATGCCTTAACTCATTTAATCCCTGCAGCAGTATTATTTTGGTTTTACAGATGTGGAAATTGAAGCAAATGAGATTAAATAACGTGTCCAAGGCCACCCTGCAAATGAAAAACGAAAACAGGACGTGCAGTTAGAGTTTCCACTCTTAAGCATCGTGATTTTCTGCTTTACTAATTGGAATCATGTTGCACCAATTTTCTACAACTTATTTTTACTCTTAAAAAATATATCAAGGAATATATATTCTTAGCAATATATCAAATCCAAAATAGATTTTTCTATGTGAGAGCTTATAGATCAACTTCATTCTTTAAGTTGCTGCATAGTATTTGTATTTCAAATTTAATTAATTATTCCCCATTTATGAATATTTAAGTAGCTTCTAATTTTGAGTACTGGGCACATTTATTATGTTTAGAAGATGGTTATTGAGAACCTACTATGCTCTAGGCATTCTTCTTGGTGCTAAGGAATCAGCAGTCAATAAAACAGACAAAGCTCTGCCGTGAATTTATTTTCTAGTGGAAGAAACAGACCAAAATCAAATAAATGCATCACGTATACCAAAACATGTAAATCTGTCAATGCGTGATAAGGGTAATGAAGTGGAACAGAGCAGAATAATGGATCTATGGTATGGGGGTATAATTTTATATAGTATAAAGGTGATTGATCGTCTCCCCCCCTCCTCATTTAAAAAAACTTTTATTTTAGAAATATTCTAGTCTCATTGGAAGTTGAAAAATAGTATAGGGGTCCCATGTGCACTTTATCCAGCATTTCCCGTGGTAATATCTTACATAACTATATTATCATATCAAAATGAGGAAATTGACATTGGTATAGTCTACAGACCTTATTCAAATTCTACCAGTTTCTACATGTACTCATTTGTGTGTGTGTGTGTACATGTGTATATGTTTGTACAGTTCTATGCAGTTTTATCACATGTATGGATTTGTGCAAACACCAATGATTTATTTTTAAGTTGCCATTTGAATAAAACCTAAAATAATTGGGGGGCTAAGTCACAGCAAATCTGGATGTACAGTGCTTCAGGCAGAGGGCTTAGTGTGTGCAAAGGCCCTGAGGCAGGTGGGGAGCAAGTTAAAGAGGAACTTGGATGGGCAGAGTGATCAGAGAGGTAGTGGGATGGGGGAGGGAAGTCAAACCATGTGGGGGCTGTAAGGCCATGGTGAAGACTGGTCTTTATTCTGAGTGAGATGTGTAGAGTGGGAGGGTTTTGAGTAGAGGAGTGACAAAATCAGACTTCTGTTTTAATTGGGTCACTCTGGCTGTGGTGTGGAAGCAAGGAGACCAGTTAAGTGTGTGAGTTTACAATTACTCCCTTTCTTCCCTAAAAGAGGATTATATATCCCCACTTTGTTGCCACTAGGTATGCATTACAGGGAGAAGTATCCCCACCCCACCATTCCCCTCTATTACCTATCCACCCAATGGTCAATCTGGGGCCATGTACCTGGCTTTGGTTCAATGGAATATGTGCAGACATGACCTATCACAATTCTTAAATCAGATTGCATGGTTCAGCTTAGCCCCTTGGTTCTTCTTTCTGCCATGAGAATAGCAGATTCGGGATCCCTTTTCAGGCTGGATCCTGGAATGAAAAAACATGTGAAGAAGAGCCACAGCTTATAGCGCAACTTCATCCCATATATAACATGGTGAGGAATATGTTTGTTATCGTAAGCTCTTCAGATACTGGGGTTGTTTGTTGTTGCAGCAAAGTTGACTAATACAAAAGTCTGTTGTAGTAGGTCAGGTGATGATAGTTTGGACCAGTAATTTTCAACCTTTTTCATTGCATGGCACACATAGGCTAATTACTAAAATTGTGACACACCAAAAAATTTATTTTTTGCCAATTTGACAAAAAAAAAGTACAATTTTGCTTTATTCACACCGGATGGCTATTATTGTGTTGGCTGTTGCCTTTTTTAAATTTGACAATCTAAGGGAAGAGAGGTCAGTGCCCCGGACTAAACAGTCAGGTATTGCATGTTTTAAAAATTCTTGTGGCACACCAGTTGAAAATCGCTAATTTGGACTAAGGGTAGTAGACATATTTTGGTACACATTAATTATGATTTCTGTGGTATACTTGCTGGGTCAAAGTGTATGTGCACTGCTATCAGTTTGTCCTCCTAAAAGATTGTGTCAACCAGTACACCTTTTGATTGCACAAGAAATACTCATTTCTTTACATTTTAGCAAATAGTGGATGGTACCCAATTAATTTTTTTACTCTGATGGGCTAAATATGTTATCTCACTGTTATTTAAAACCCATTTCCTTGATTACTAGAGGGATTAAGCATCTTTGCCTATATCTTTTTAGCTCTTCTTCCTGTAGTTAGATTATTATTTAATTCAACCTACTAATCCCAGCACTTCTCCCATTATTCTCCAATTTAATAATATGTTAAATTGAACAACTATTACATGCCAGGCAGTGCCCTAAATATTTTCTAATTTAACTCTCCTACTAATCTTATGAGATAGGTATCACAATAGTAGACATTATTGTCCCCTTGTGCTTGAGGAATATGAGGTCTGGAACTATTAAACTATTTCAAACTATTCTAAAATTACTTGCTTAGAATTATACAGCCATTGTTAGAGTGGAACTTTAACCAGCTCTACTCAGACCCTAATATTTCCCCCCAATTTTCACAATGCTTCTGAACATTAACTCTACTTGGGCTGATCTACTCACTGTTCCTTGAACAAGTTTTATTCTCCCTGCCTCTGATTTCTTCAAGAAGAGAAACCATGCACTTGTAAATGTACTAAAGGATAACCTAGCACATGTAAAGTTTTTAGTTTCTATTTTATTTGTCTTTCCATCCCCCCCCCACTATTATGCAGCACCCTTTCTTGCAATGGTGTAGTTTCCCGATTGAATGAAGAAGGCTTTCAGTGTGGTATGTATCACCTTATGTGCTATTCTAGGTATCTTGCACATTCTGTGGCCTTTCATTGCAAGGAATGGGACTAGCAAAAGACACAGAATAGGTAAGAAACCTAAAATAGAACGTAAAGTGAACATACCACGCTGAAAAGCTTCCTCACTCAATTAGTAAAGTATACCATTGGCTCACACACACCTTTCTCATGTGCCCACTCTTGGTGTTTTAAAGTATAGAGACTTTATTGTCCCAAGAGATTACTAAGCTATAATAGACTTAAAATAGTTTCCTCTGCCTTCCTCCTACTGAGGAATTTAAAAGATTTTTTTCTTCCCTCCTATAAATGTAATTAGAAATTGGCAAAGAATAGGCTTCTTAATTTTTTCTTCTGTGGGAGTATGTCTGTCTTTCACAAATTCATATTTCTTTCCCATTAAATGGCAATAGGGGTGATTCTCCCCACCCTCATTTCTTTGTGGTCTCCACATGTCTATGAAAATATGTGCTCTAACTTAATTTTCCAGTGTGGTGAAATAGACAAGTATGTCTAACATGTAGTGAACAGGAAATAAGAAAATATTTTTATCCACAGAGGATGTAAGTGCCGTCCAAAGTCAGACAAGTAGTTAATGAAAAAACATTAATCTATGTAAACATAAAGAAATAGCCCAGCTGGGAAATTGGGCCCATTTGAAATTAAGTAAAATAATACTTATTTTTAACGTGTCTCTAAATTTAGAGAAAAATTTTTGGTGGAATGTTTATCTAAAGTGTGATGGGATATTTCTCTAAAAATATTGTCATTATTCCTAAGTATTTATTCTTTTGTTTAGAATTTACATAAGGGAGTGTCCTGTGCTTTGGAAATACATATAGACTGGAACACTAGAGGGGCAACCATTTTTTTCTGTATCTAAACTCAATACGGATGAAATCTTAGATGACTAGTTATGTGCCGCTTAATGATGAGGATAGTTCTGAGAAATGCGTTGTTTGCTGTTTCATCCGGTGGGAACATCACAGAGTGCACTTACACAATCCTAGGTGGTACAGCCTACTACACACCTGGGCTGTATGGTATCGCCTACTGCTCCTGGACTACAAGCCTGTACAGCTTGTTACTGTACAAAACTACATGAGGTTATATCAAGTGCAAGAGAAAATGATGCAATCAAGAGACAAGGTAAGCACGAAATGTATGAGGCTGCTGCAGGCATAACACAGCATACCGTTTGAAAGAAAATGATATTTTTATAAGAAGAAAGAGTATACTCCAAAATAACGATAAAAGTATAGTGGATACATAAGCCAGGGAAGTAGTTATTATTATCGTTATCAAGTATTATGTAGGGTACATAATTGTATGTGCTACACTTTTATGTGATTAGCAGTACCATAGGTTTACACTAGCATCACCACGAACATGTGAGTGCCACATTGTGCTATGACATCATGACGTCACAAGGTGATAGAACGTTTTCAGCTTCATTATAATTTCATGGGATCACTGTTGTATATGCAATTTGTAATTGACCAAAACGTTGTTATGTGGAGCATGACTGTGTTGTGTTTTACTTTTCGGACTAGCATGGCAAGTTTTTGTTTTTCAGTATTTTATGTTAGGTTCAGGTGTACAGCGTAGTGGTTAGACAATCATATACTTAGTGTTACCCTGGTATTTCCAGTACCCACCTGGCACCATACATAGTTATTACAATACTAGAGGCCCAGTGCACAAAATTCATGCACGGGTAGGGTCCCTAGCGACTGCTGGCTGCCTGCCGCTGCCGCCAGCTGGGACCTCCCTTCGCACCCGCCTTGGCCTGGTGCTGCCCGCTCACCTGCTCCACCATCCCGCCACGGTCCTGCTTTCATTGGGGCCCACTGGGCCGGCAGCGCCTCCACTGCTGCCCCCTGCCAGCGCAGCGTTGCTGATGCCTGCCGTGTTCTGCGCCACGCCCTGGTGGTCAGCGCATGTCTAATTCCCCATGGGTCGAACTCCGCCCGTGGGGACAATTTGCATATTAGCCTTTTATTATATAGGATTATTGACTATATTCACTATGCTGTAATTTATATCCCTATGACTATTTTGCAACTACCAATGTTCACCTTTTTCACTCAGTCCCCCATCCCCCATCAGTCTGTTCTCTGTATCTGTGTGACTGTTTCAATTTTGTTTGTTCACTTATTTTGTTGGAAGATTTTTTTATAGCAAAAACCAAAGATTAAGCTCTAAAAAAATTTGAGTGTTTGGATCTGGTTGCTATAATGTTTTGGTTTTCTTTTTAAAAAGAATTACTATTAATTGCAAAGACATGAAAGAAAAGGAAATGCAATCAAATTGGTACATGGCCCTCACTATTGTGAGTCAAATGATGTTCTCACAAACAATGGCAGCTTATTTATTTAACTTCATTGTTCCTTACAATGTCTTTTGAGGATAATTAGGAAATAAATGTTTTTAGGAGAAAAATTGCTAACCCATATAGCAAACTTTGTTTTCGGTTAAGCTTTTTGAAAGTAAATTAAACTTTTCCTAATGGTTCAGAGGAATATCATGAGCATTTATTATTTTGCAGTGTTGGGAGACAGTCTAGGGCACTAAAGATATCAGTAACAATCATCATCATCATCTACATAAAGCTAATATTTGAGAACATGTAGGATATTGTGTGCAGGCATGCTCTTAAATGCTTTACTTTTATTAACTCATTTGGTTCTTATAAGAGCACTGTAAAGTAAGCCCTAGTACCATTCTCATGTTGCAGATGAATGAACTGAGGCACAGGCACAGAAAGGTTTAGTAACTGGCCTAAGGTGGCCCAGCTCAGAGGCAGTAGTGCCAGGATTTACATTCAGTCTATCCCCAGAGCCTCCTAACCCCTCCACCTCAGGCTTTATGGGTTTGGCACAAGTTTAGATTTTGGCTTTGCCCCTTGGTGGTTGAGTGAGGAGGTAAGTTGCTTAACTTTTCCAAGTTCCAATATGCTTGTCTTAAAAAATGAGGATGATAATGGCACTATCATACATTGTAAAAGTGAGGAGAGAATGAAATACTGTGACAAGGGGAAATACTAAAAAATTGCTCATTTTGTTTTTGAATCTGTGTTTGTGGTTTTCTTCCTCGTTGGTTGTATGTCACTCTTCGATGTTTTTAGTGTTCAAGAATGTAGGCTCCAGAAATCCCCGGTCCACCATGGGTTTGGCTGATTATAGGCAATCTAGTTTACTTCTCTAAGCAGAGTTTTCCTTCTATGAGGTGGGGACCTATATTCTTAATGAAACAGCTCCATGTATTTGAAAGTACAGTATGTTATTGTCTTTGTGATCTGGGTAAGAAATTTGGAAAATGTTCTATATCTTAAGGTGTCCTTAACATAACCTTTCTAGGATGTGCTGTTTTTCTATTATTTTATTTCCAAATTTGTCTACTTACTTTAGCATTTTAAATTTGGTCGGAATCAACTCATTCATTCCTTGTTATTTTTCCCCAAACGCTTGATGGCTTTTGAATGTGTCCTGTGTTTGTCTTTCATTTCTCAGTGCTGGCAGATTTGGTCTATCTGTTGCCATCAGTTAAGGTGGTTTGGCGAGAAAGGTTTCCCCAAGGGACAAAGTATTTTCCAGATCTTTTGCGGAGAAAAGGCTGGCTTTAGTCACCCATTTCTGACACATTACTATTGTTGAAATTGATTGTATGCATATGTTCTTAAACTATAGTTCCACTCTCTATTTTCCTGACTGCTCTTGATTCAAACCTTTTTTTCTCTGCTTTAAAAAATTTTTTTGTATTTGTATAAAGCATATTGTTGCTCTATGGATATAGAATGTAAGTAATACTGATGTATATCTTCAAAATGAAAATACCACACTGCTGTGTTTGGGTGAATTGTTAGATGTGGAAACAACTAGCTCATATCAACTAGCTTTTATACTCCCTTTCTTCCTATGTTAAAAGCTCCTAACTTTATTCATCAGTCTTTTGAAATGGTGTGGAGTATACTTACAAGAAAGCTGCCATTTGTGAAAGCAGTCGCATCAAGGGAGAAATCAGAACATGAAACACAAAATCTACCACTGGATCTTGATCTATGCCATTATTTTTAAGAGCTCTTAGTTCTCCATTTTCATGCCAATTCTTCTTACTTTTAGTTTTTAAATTTGGTAATTATGTTACTTGCCCACGGACACTTTAGGCTTTAAACTTAAAAAATAAAGTTTTATTGAGATATAATTCACATACCATATAATTCCTCCATTTGAAGTAAACAATTTAATGTTTTTTAGAAGTCCAATGCGCTATCCATTGCGCCACGGAGCCACCTCAATTTAATGTTTTTAAAATATATTCACAGAGTTGTGCAACCATCATGGTAATCAGTCATTGCTGGCTTTATTTTTTTGGTTTAAAACAGGCTTTAAACTTTCTGAAGAGGTGATATATTTATATGGTCAAAAATAGCAATATGAAAATGGTAGCATTGAGAAGTCTCACTATTACTTGTTTTTGATGACTTCATTTGTGCACACTTGCCCCATCTCCTTTTATTAGTTTTTTTATACATCTTTGAAATACACAAACAAAATAGAAACTTAATATATATTCTTATTTACCCCTTTATTATACATTTACTTTTGAAAAAACTTAATATTTATCATGGACATCTTTCTATATCAGTATCTAGACATAAGTGGATATATTGTTGTTTATATAACCAGTCCCATATAGATATACATTTGGATTATTTCCTTTTAAAAAAATCTGTTTTTATTGATATTTAGAGAGAGAGGAAGTAAAAGGGAGAAGGGAGAGAGAGAGATAGAAACATCGATGAGAGAAACATTGATAGGCTGCCTCCTGCCTGTCCCCTACTGGAGATCTAGTCCTTACCTGGAATCGAACCAGCTATCTCTTAGTGCAGTGGTCGGCAAACTCATTAGTCAACAGAGCCAAATATCAACAGTACAATGATTGAAATTTCTTTTGAGAGCCGAAAACAGACTTCTGTGCATGGGCCACGAAGTTTCAATCGCACTGTACCTGCGTGCCCGCACGTGGTATTTTGTGGAAGAGCCACACTCAAGGGGCCAAAGAGTCACATGTGGCTCGCGAGCCGCAGTTTGCTGACCACTGTCTTAGTGCATGAGTCAATGCTCAACCGCAGCCAAACTGGCTGGGCTATTTCCTTTTTTTTGCCGCTACAAACAATGCTGTAGTGAATAGCATCAAAAGTATGCCATCTAGCATATGGGAAGTTTATCTATAGGATACATTTCTAGAATTAAGGTTGGTGGGTAGGGGAAAATGCATTTGTTACTTATTTTTTGGCTTTACTTAAAGTGTCTAGTAGAAATTTTTTGTTTTTTCTATACTAAATTTGTCAATTGTATGGCTTTTGGATTTTGATTCTTGTTAAGAAAGGCTTCTCCTGTCCAAAGTTAATAGAGAAATTTGTCTGTGTTTTCTTCTAGTGATTTTATGGTTTTATTTTTTTTTATATTTAAATTTATGATTCCCTTGGATCCAATTTTTTTTTCCAGTTGATGATTCATTGTCATAGCACCATGTATTTAAAAGCGTTCTCTATCCCTCACTGATTTGAGATGCTGTATTTATTGGGTCTATTTTTGGACTTTCTATCCTGTTTCATTGGCTTGTATGTCCCTTTGCATGGCTTATACTTTCATCTTTTTAAATTAAGTTTTAAATAATTTTAAATTAAGTTTTAAATAATTTTAAATTAAGTTTTAAATTGTAGAAGCCTACCAACCACAGGGGTCATGACCTTATTACATAAAATGCTCTGAAGAAATAAAATGAACTAAGAACTTAAAAATTAAAAAATAATAGAAAACTCATGAAAATCTATAGAAAAGAATAAATGAAGGCAAAACAAATCTTCCTTCAGGATTTTGATCTGATTCTACATCTCCTGGCTTCCACATTGCAATTTATGGGAATAAAATAAAAAAATTCTCAAAATAAAAAAATGTTCCAATTATTTGACATTATTTGTAAATCTGTGACATTTGGTGAATTAGATATTTTGACTAGAAAGAAAATGATTGCATGGATATAATTTATTGCCTATACTTGCTTCTAGTCTAGCCCTCTTCCTTTTCATTTTTGGTACTGCTGCCAGTATAATCTTTCTTTTAAATGTGATTATTCAAATCTCTTATATGAAAGGTTCATTGACTCTGCATTGGTCATAGGAGAGTGAAGCTACTATGAATGGCAGCACAGCCACCTTAAAGTCAAAAGGTAATTTTTGAGCACCAACTGTGTTTTATACAAAAGTCACACATAGAGGAAGGAACAAAACAATCCTGTCTCTGACCCCATGGATCTCAGGACCTAATGGAAATACTGATAGTGGCCAAGTGATTATAGTGAAGTGTGATGTGGACTATTATAGGATACTAGAGGCCCAGTGCATGATTTAATCATGCACCTGGTGCACCAGCTGGCTGGCTGTCCGCTGGTGCCCCAGGCCTTCCGAAAGCCTCTGGCGCGGTGGAGGCTTTTGAAAGGCCTTGTGCCGGAGCAGACAGACAGCCAGCTCCCCCGCTTTGGCTTTTGATCGCGGGGGAGCTGGCTGTCTGTCTGTCCGCTGGTGCCCCAGGCCTTCCGAAAGCCTCCGGCGCGGCCATGGCACAGACGCTGAGCTCGGGGCGCCACTGGCTCCGCGAGCTCAGCGTTCTGCTGGCCCAATCAGCTACCCCGGCCACCCTGAGTCCCGCCCCCTGCGCCTCCTGCTGGCCCAATCGTGGGCGTAGCGGAGTGATGGTAATTTACATATTACCATTTTATTATGTAGGATTAGGTTAATACCCAACTCTCCAGTTATGACAAACTATTTGCATTTCCTTGAATTAATCAGTCGCTCACCAGCAGGCTTTTACATTTGCAACATTTTCTTGGAATACCTGGATATATTGGACTGAGTCCTTCATGACTCAATAGAAACAGCATCTCTTCTGGGAAAACTTCCTCATACCCTTAGTAGAGAAATTTGTCCATATTTTCTTCTAGTAATTTTATGGTTTCATTTTTTAAACATTTAAACTTATGATTCCCTTGCATCAAATTTTATTTTTTTGTGGATGAGCTAGGTGTCTTCCCTGCTTTGTGCTTCCTTGTTACTCTGTGCATACGTCTATGGACCATTCATCATGTGGTGTTGTAGTGAATTGTTTACTTCTCTAGCCTTTCCTCTAGACTGAGTTATCTAAGCGCAGGGTTGGCAGGAATGGGTCATCTTACTCTAAATGGTAGCAATCAATTTTTGAGAAGTGTGTATAATCAATTTTTGAGAAGTTTTGTTAAATAGAAGTGACACAATAATTGGAGGGACATGGGAGTTATTACAAGTTTGTTGGGCAATAGAAATGATAAAAAGAGAGTGCAAATTTGATATTTATTATGATGTACATTTTTTTGCTCCCAATACCAGAAAACCATGAAAATTATTTTCTCTAATATAACTTTCTCATGTTATCTAGCTCTATTTTTTATTGGAAAGTAAGGGAAAATACAATTATATCTATACTAGATTTATATTTAGTAAGGATATGTTGTGCTTATTCAATGTATATTCTTTAACATACAATCTTATTTATTCCTCACTATTATCCTGAAATGAAGATATTTTACAGAGAAGGAAACTAGTGGACTAAGTATGTTAAGTAACTATTTTGAAGGTCATAAAGCTTACAAGCATCAGTGTGGGATGCACCTCAGGTCATTTGATACCCCTGTGACTATAGGTGGGTCACCTACTGGTTTATATATCATATTCAACGTATTCTCAGCAGTGGCTTACTCATAAAAAGCCTAAGATGTTTCAAGTGGTGGCTCACAGAACTTGGCTTAGGATATGTTCTTTTAAATATTTAAATTAGCCATCTGAACAAAGGGATCAAAGTGATTTTTAAAATCAAGTTTTCACCAAGAAAGTAATTTAATATGATTAATATTTGAAATTCAAAATGATCATGACAATAAGAAAAATGATCCTTTAAAATTAGAGCAAGGTGCTCTGTGGGAAAAAAAGCAAAAACAACTCAAGCATTATGCTCTAAGGTAGTATTATTTAGGCATAAGGGGAAAAGAAATAGATCTGAAGAATCCATTTTAACATATGCTTAATACATAGTTAATGATATTTTGGTAAAAGAAAACTTGATGTTTTAGTATGATAAATGGGATATTATACAGGATGGGTAAAAAGTAGATTTACAGTTGTGAGTATGTGAAACAGTTTATTCTTGTATTATTATTTATTATTGTTTTATGTTTCATATGAACAGCTGTAAACCTATTTTTGCCCCACCTTGTATGTAAGCTTCAGAAAGTGATTCTGCTGTTCTATTTTTATTTAGGGACTTATTGAAAGCCTTAATTAAAATACTGCATCCACTTTGAGTTACCACATTTTAAATAAATGATGAAGAAACCAGAGTCACATTTTGAGAGGACTGATCAAAATGAGTCAGAGAGAGCACAAACAGAAAATATTCACTGGTAGGCCTTCAGTAAATATTTGCTTAATTAAATCATGAAAGAGAAATACCATAGAGTTAATTAATGTTGGCAGATTGCAAAGGAAGAAATTTGGTGAAGATAACATAACTGTATGAAGGTAGGAGATTATATTACATATCTCCTGAGGTTCTGTGGATTTATCTACCCACCCACCCACCTATCATCTATCTATCCTATCCATCTGTACTAGCTTTCTATCCATATATTATCTATCTATGTGATTACATTGATCTATTCAACAAATGATATATTTCTAAAATTAATAGCTACCATTTATTGAGAGAGATGTACCAGATTCTGTCCTATGTACTTTGTCTTTTAATGTTAAAAAGTAATGGGGTAGGTAGTAGTAGCTTAATTTCATGAGTGAGAATACTAAGGAGTATATATCCAGTGTCATATAGAAATTGACAGAGTTAGGAGTGGTATCACTGGATAGATTTTATAGAGCCCCGGGTTGTACAGATACTGCAAACCGAAGCGATCTTAAAAAAGTCCCTTTGGCTTGCTGTGTCTGTGCAACTCAGGGTTCTATGACTCTTAACACTACTCTCTCAACCAACATTCTTTCCTCCATCTGTCCCTCCTTCCCCCTTTTCCTCCCTCATTTTCTTTACAATATTTATTGAGTGTCTGCTATGTGTCAGGCCCCGTGCTAGGTGCTGGAGATACCATGGTGATACACAATGGTTGGATTCTTGTTTTCACTCTACAAGAATAGAAATAAAACACTACGTACAAAACACTACGTAGGACATAGAACATACAACTATAAATAAGCAACTTCTGTTTCCAACGAAATCACAGTCTAGTGGGGAGATATTTGGAGGGTATTATACAGCAACCTGAGAGAGCCATTTTGGAGGAATGTGGGTTCAAGTCAATGATTCTGGAGAAGTTGACTCCTGATATAAGTCTTAAAGAATGATGAGGTGTTGGCCCACCAAAGAGAATGAGACAGTATGAGAGAGGGTACTCCTTGGTTGAGAAGACAGCATGAACAAAGGTAATGGAGGGAGAACCAGCAAGGAGAGCACAGTGCACTAAAAACAGTTTATTGAAAGCCAGTTGGTGATGCAATGGATGAGTCTGGAGTGGAAGGTCGTGATCTAGAATAGAAGCCTTGGTATGCTGTGGTGAAGTCTGATCCATTTAACCAGGGGAATCGTGTGGGTAGAGAGAAGACTGGTGGATATGTAGAGGGAAGACTTGAGGATTATGAGATTGGAGGTTGTGGTGATACTCCAGGTAAAAACCATGTGAACTTGAACCACAATAGTGAGAACAGAGAGGAAATAGAAAGAGGAGTCTTGAGAACCATTTTCAATACAGAATAGTGGGACTTGATGAATGATTAGATGTGGAAATGATGAGACAAAGGCAGGTTTCAGAAAAGATTAGTTGTTCATTAGCGCATCCTATAGAGAATACAGTGGCTTTTGCATGATCATCCATGTTGCAGTCCTTCACTGTGATCTCTCCCCTGCCTTGTAGTGTGAAGCCACACAGCCAAATAATGAAAACAAAATGAACTCCAAATACATAACTTTGACTACGAAAGCATTGATGAGTAATGTACACTTTGAGGCTTCCTAATTATATTTGTGCCTGTTTATTGTTAAATTTTTTCTCTCTCTAACATTTATTGAGAGCTCGCTGTGTCAGGTGACTGTTATAAGCAATTTAGGCGAATTAACTGTTTTATTCTCACAGCTACCCAATGAGGCAGGCTGTAGTTTATTTTCATTTTTACAGATGAGACACTGAGTGATTAGATAATTTGCACAAGATTCCCCTTCCCTCCCCATTAGTAGTGGCATTTGGGCCTTGAACTCAAGCAGTCTGCCCTCAAAACTTGTCATTTCAATCATTATATTTATAAATGGATTTGTTTTCTTAATTTCTCCTTCAGATTGTTCATTGCTGGTGTAGAGAAACAGCTGATTTTTGTTTTTTGAGCATACCCTGAAATTTTTCAAAATTTATTAACTCTCCTGTTTTTTTTTTTTTTTTTTTGTAAATTCTTGTTGGCTGCTGCTTTTTGGAATTTTGTTATAATATTTTTCTTTCCAACTGTTGCTATTGATTTAATTTAGAATATTCAAGGCCTTAAAATACCTTTTGTATATTTTCAATGCTACATAAAATTTACCTTTTTATTTTATGTCTTGTGTTGTCCGGCTTAGAGCATTTATGTTAAAAAAGTAAAAAACAAAGACATGAAAAATATTTAGTATAAATATTTTAAATGCTAAAGAAATAGTGTGTTAAATGCTTACAATACAATCATCACTTAAGACCATTGAAAGGTTCTTTAGACTGATTTGTTTTGGCTGGAGAATTACATGGACTTAAAACAATATCAGTTAATATGAGTAAATGACCCTCATCTAATTAGGTAATTTAGGTGGCCCACTCATCCTGGCAAATTGTGGCTGTTCAAATCTGTTCTTGAAGTGGAGGAAATGTGGCTATTTAACTTCCTTTCATAGTAAAAAAATAACTTGTTCCTCTCTTACTTTTTAAGGTTCCTTGAAGGTTAGGTTAGACTTTCCCAAAAGGGTTTTCCCCTGTCCTGTCCCAATTCTATTTTGAATTTTAAAATTATTTCATTTTTCATTTTTATTATCCACTCATGAGACGTATGTTGTTTGAATTTTATTGACTGTTAATGTGAGATGCTGAGAGCACATTCTTTTCCCATCATTTAAGTGTCTGATCTAGACCAGTGCTTCCTGCTATTGCAGCCTTGACCTTAGCCCCTTGGTTATGATGGATGTACAACAAATGGAGCATGCCAGAGCATCTCAGGACTCAAAGAGACCTTGGAGGTCATTTTCTGGTGAGAAATTGTAACTCTCACCCCAATGTGTCTTGCAAATGTTGACTCATGTGGCAGTTCTTATTCTGTGTCCAAGTAGAAAAATGGAGATATTCATATCCAATTTAACAGAGAGGAATAAATACCAATTAATTACTTTTGTTCAGATGCAGTGCTCTGGCTTCTGGATTCTCAAAGGCGAAGAGAAGAAAAAAAGCAGAAAGCAAAAATCACAATTAGGGAGAAGACTTAGGAATCTGCAATTGTATCAGTTCTATAGATCTGTCACTGAGTTCATGATCATTTGAGCTCATATCCCATGCACTAAATTCTCTCTGAAAGCATCATAGTTTAGTCCCTTTCCCATAAACTCTTATGTAGAGGCATCCAGGTTACAATGTTTCAACATCCCTCACCTAGTCTTACTGACACTGTAGTCTGTGAGTGTCCTTGTATTTCACATGTATTTTATATTAACCTACTAGTGACCCAGTGCACGAAATTCGTGCATGGGGGGGTTCCCTCAGCCCAGCCGGCACCCTCTCCAATCAGGGACCCCTTGGGGGATGTCCGACTCCTGGTTTAGGCCCAATACCTGTGGGATCAGGCCTAAACCGGCAGTCAGACATACCTCTCGCAATCTGGGACTGCTGGCTCCTAACCGCTCACCTGTCTGCCTGCCTGATCACCCCTAACTGCCCTTCCCTGCCAGCCTGATATCGCCCCCAACTACTCTCCCCTGCCAGCCTGATTGCCCCTAAGGCCTCTGCCTTGGCCTCCACCACCATGGCTTTGTCCAGAAGGAAGTTGGACGTCTGGAAGATGGCCGGTCGACTGGTCTAATTAGCATATTATCCTTTTAGTGGTATAGATAGGTTATATAGGATAGGATTGCTTAAATGGGGAGGGAGGAAACCTTTTTCATCAGGAGGAGATGCTCTTGGCAGAGAAAAATACATAATCCCTATATCTGGACTGATAGCCAGCCATATGCACTATACTGCCAAACTGGTCATTAAAAAATTGAACCGCTTTTTTACACCTTACACCAAACAGCTTTTGCCCTTAAAATCCCTCCTCAGCCTACACCTTAGGTTCTGCCTTCGAAGTTCCCCCAGATTAGGTTCTGATTGGTCGGTGTCTATGCCAGTCAGTGTCAAAAGCTTTGCCTCCTAAGCAGCCATTGGCTCCTCGCACTTCACCCAGATTTGGTTCTGATTGGTCGGTTTCTATGCCAGTTAGTGTCTACAGGCCTATCAACGGGCCTGATCAGAGAGGTAGGGCTGATCAGCAGCCCCAGTGGAGGCCCGAGAGAAAGAGAGGCGGGGCTGCTGGCCAGGCCCCAAGAGAAAGAGAGAGGCAAGGGCTGATCAACAGCTGCCATGGAGGCTACGTATCAGACCCTGCTTCTCTCTTCAGGCCTCTCTTTAGGCCTGATCTGCAGCCCCCTTGGCAGTCAGTGCTGGGTCAAGGCACCCGCAGCGGTGGGCAGTCAGTGCTGGGTCACCATGGCAACCCAGCACTGACTTGCGGTTGGTCGAGCCTTCAGTCGTTTTGGATGTTATGGACCCTGGGTTTTTATATATTAGGATGATTATCTCTGCAAATTCATTTCTTTATACTTATACATTAAAAAATAAAGGTTCTTATTTAAGTTAAACTAACATGTACTTTCAGATATCCTATGAAGAAAATCCATTGTTACCGTATTTTCCGGCGTAGAAGACGACTTTTTAACCCAGGAAAATCTTCTATATGCCCAGTTGTCTTATACGCTGGAAAATACGGTAAGTCCATTGAAGTGTAACTTTTTTCTGTCTTGTATTTTACTCAACCTTGAGCATTTTGCTGAAATGTATTTTATTAAATTTGAAAATGCTTGTGACCTTCTTTTTACTTTTCTCAAGGTTTGCTAGAAGTTTCAGCCATCAGTTTATAAGTATACCATAGAGAGAATATTTAGTTTTAAATATTTAGTAACATTTAGTTTTAAAATGGTTCATAAATGTGCTATCAATAATTTAAAAAAAGGTATTTTTTATTATTTCTGTAGATCTGAACCTTCAATACAGAGAGAAGTTGCATGTAATTTATTAATATTTTAATATATATATTTTCCTCAAATGACTAAAGTATTGTAAAGAAATGGAGGGGAAACTCATTTTTAGATGTTAGGACTTACATAGTTCTTTTGTTTTTTTGGCTATATTTTGAGGTTACAATGGCTGAACGAGGCTCTGCATGATGGAACCCTGTCTAATCCTGCTCAAGCTCTATGTTTCATCTACTCTTTGTCCCTTGTACTTGTCCTGCTGCCCCATTCCTAAAGGCCTTTGTCCTGTTGTACTCGTTTCAGGAATATGCTTTCTTTAACAGTGTCCTGTCTAAAGTTTTCCCAAGCATAAGAAGTCAGCCTGCATATTGCTCCCTCAGGGAAGCCTTGTCTGGTCCTCCACTCCACTCCCCTGTATTTGCTGCTCCTTGGTTCACTCTCATGCTAACTTGTATATTTCAGGGAAAGTACTTACTTGTATATTTCCTGAAGAGCACACCAAGTTGTAATTAAATACTTTTTTTCTTTCCATGTTAGTTTGTAAACTCCAGAGGGCTTTTCTCTCTTCAATACACCATAGGCTTAAAGAAGTTAAGAAATGCGTGTTATTCCTCCATACATGCCAGGACCTTACAGAGTGTGCAGACTTGAATAAATACTTGCTGAATGAATGGATGGATAAATGAACAGTTTATATACTTCAGGGAACAGTGAACTACAAGCTCTCCCTTGGCTTCTTAAAACAATTTAAACCTTTGGTGAAAAGGGTACATGCACAGCATGCAGAGGAAAGTGAAAAGTAACTGGCACTCAGTAGAGTGGAGGCTCGGGCAATTATGGTGATGTTGATGCCAACTACTCTGAGAATATAGACCAAATTTTCAGTTGGAATTTCAATAAAGGTTATTTTTAGATTTGTATTGGTGGCATCCAAGTCCCTATATGTAACGTATCAGTAAATTTAGTGCAGTTCTCACCTTGCTAATAATATTATTTTGACTGTAATTTTAAATTTACCCAATCCATTCTTTGGCTCTTACTATACCAGTATATCATTTTGTGTGTGTGTATGTCCCTCCTATAACAGTAGTTAAGAGCAATAATGTAATATTAAAGGATGAATACAAATTAACAAAATGGAGAAAAGAAAAAATATTGCAGGGAGAAGCAACAAGAGGGGTGTGTGTAAGTGCTGAGAGAATTGTAAGAGACTGGTCTGGTGAAGGTAGGGTAAGTGTTGGGGATGGTACAAGAGGCAGGGGCAAGATGATGATACCTACTTTTCTGAAAATTGAAGGCAACCGTTAAAGGATTTGTGGGAGGCCAAATGGTAAGAGATCCCTTGAGGAAAACTAGTCTAGCAGAGACCTGGTGAATGGATAAATGGGGGATGGGCGGACAAAGTTAGATGCGGAGAAATAAGAGACCCTAGTTGATATCAGTTTATTTGCTCAGCATCCCTTCATCACTGTTTTGATATCTTTGTCTTTTTTGTCTTAATTTTGCTCCTCTCCTACTCCACGTGTTTTGGGGAAAGTGTCCAATTACTGTCCCTTGCCTGTTCTCTTTAGTCTGAGAGAAGGCTATATTCCTGAGGCATGGACAATGACAGCATCCCATCCCTGTACACTTTGATGTGTTCAAGGAGAAGCACCTGACTCATGTTATATCAATTAGGTTCTGGGATTAGGATTTTAAATAGGCTAATATGGAAGACAAAAGCATTATTTCTTTTAAGATTTCTAACAGAAATGTTGGAAACCACTGGCCATTGTATTAATTTGCTATGGTTGATATAACGAAGTCCCACAAATTGGGTGTCTTATAATATCAGAAATTTATACTCTCACAGTCCTGGAAGCTGAAGTCATGCTCTCTCTGAAGGCTCTGGGGGCGGGGGGGGAAATCATTCCTGGTCTCTTCTAGCTTCTAGTCTTTCTAGGGAATCCTTGGTGTTCCTTAGCTTATAGAGGTAGCACTCCAATCTCTGCATCTGTTGTCAATGGCAGTCTTCATACTGGGTGTCTGTGCTCAAATTTCCCTCTTCTTATATGGACATCAGTCATTAAATGAAGGCCCATCCTAATCCAGTATGATCTCTTCTCAACTTGATTACATCTGAAATGACCCCTTTTCCAATTAAGGTTACATTTATATGAATGTTGGGGAGCTCTATTCAACCCAGTAAAGCCATATTCCCTGATGCCTGTGTAAACACATTGCAATAGTACAGAAAAAGGCCACAGCACACAATGAAACAGACATGAAGGTGGAGAGAATATTGGCAGGTAAGGAGTCCTGGCTTCTGGTTTTTAAGTGCCCTACAAATTGCACTGGGTCCCACAGTTATTATTTTGATTTTTAGGACTACTCAACTCTTTTACTTAAGAAAAATGACCTCCCTCCACATTTTGGGGAGGGGGTTAGGCTAGATTGACTTAGGTTTTTATCCCTTCCTACTAAGACAATTTCAATAAATACAGAAATTATTTCTGCATTCCAGATAGAAAGAGAAGCAGATCTGAGTTATGACAGTGGTAATAGGAATGGGGTTGAGAGGAATTTAGAAGGTGGAATTAGTGGTGCTTTTATTCCATTGAAATCTTACCTAATAAAAGAGAAATATGCAAATTAACCATCACTCCACTACACCCATAGCCAATCCGAGTGAGTATGCAAATTAACCCAACAAAGATGGAGGTTAATTTCCATATGCAGGCGCAGAGGGGCGTGAAGCCTGCTATGAGGGAAAGGGGGGTGGCAGAGGGAGCTACTGGAGTGGTCCTCCAGACAGAATCGAGGACTTGCTGGCTCCGGGCGGACCGGGAGCGTGGACGTGCTGGCTCCTAGGCGGCTGGGGAACGGGGAGGTGCCGGCTCCCGGGGTGGCTGGGAGTGAAGACAGGGGAAGGAAGGCCTATTCTTGCACGAATATCATGCAATGGGCCTCTAGTATTTGGATAAAAGGAGAGGATGAGTCTATAACAATCATTGGGATGAGTTGGTAGATAGATGATGGGACCATTCTCTGAGAAAAAAGTACAAAAAAACACACAAAATTTGGTCTTGGCAAACTTCTCTAGACTATTATTATTCATAAGCCTTCTGAAGAATTTGTTTTCTTGAGGGCAGGGAACATATTTTATTCATTTTTATATCTTCAGTGCTTAATATATTGGGCACGTGGAGGGTGTACCCCAATGTTTATTCAATTAAATACAAAAATCTAGAACTTGACAGGCAACTGTCTTTCTCTAGCCAATAGAACATATGACACATGCTCTTCGGCCTGAACATGTTTGTGTCAGCACTCAGTTCTCTGTAGCGTTCCTCATTGTGTGTAGAAGTTTGTATGCCAAAGGTCACTGGAATTGTATTCATGACAATCACCAAACTGAAAAAAAGGGAATAAAAGCAAATTTATAATGTCATCAATGGGAAGGCTGAACATAAATATGTTAACATAAAATGCAAGATACCTTCTTAGGACAAACATGGTTGAAGTATTTTGATTCTTCCTGCCCACATTTCTTTCATTAAGGTGCACAATGACAGAAACTCCTGGAAACAAAAATCAAGTTTTACAGCTGCTTATAGCAGCTTGTAGCCCCACTGCATATGATAGAGGCTACAAAGATGTGTGCTGAAAGTACCTGTGTTTGGAAGTCACTGATAACATGGGGACACCGCCAAGGTATCCCTTCAATAAGGAATTAAAAATATATAAGTATAGTGCTTAAATGTTTATAATTCAGTCTGGATATCTCAAAATGTGCACTTGAAGTTAATAAAACCTTGAGAGACAGTCTGTAACAACTGCATTTAGTGATACATGAGTATGTTTGTGTGTGAACTGATCAACAGATTGAAAGTGTTGTTTTAGTTTTGAGGGGGCTGGTCATGTTGCAGGTGGATACTAGAAGCCTTTTAGTCTGTGATTACCTTTGGCAGTCTGAAGAACAGAGTTTGGCATTTAAACCTCCACAAATAGTGCATGCTATATTTTTGTACAATGCAGTTGTAAAGGATTAAAAAATAAATATCAGCAGGCTGACAGATAAATTACTATTTCCATTCATTCTGGCCATAAGAACATAAAATAGCTGTAGGACATAAAATCCAGCAATCATTTTACTAAGTGCAATGACTTTTTGTATTTTGTAAAAAAATCACGAGGTAAAATTTAATCTCTGTGTCTACATTGCATTGCTTTCTCTATCTACATCATCTTGGAAGTACTTCTCCCTCCTTAAACCAGAAAGAATGTGTATGAAAGCCAAAATATGTATAGTTAAGTAAGCTTTTCTTGAATATCATGCATTCTAACAGGACTTGAGAGCCTAAAAACTTTATGTGTTTTATTTAACAGGCTTGGGTTGGGTAGTACTCTGTTCCCCCATTGCCACCCTACCTTTTAAACATTTTCTTAGCTTTTTTTTCTCTCTCATTTTTCTACCATGTGAAGGTTTTTGAACATTACATTTTTTTGATCATATCCCCAAGGTTACGAATAATGAACTAGGTAAGAAAATTCTTGCGTGTAACACTTTTTAGAAGAAAATGACTTCATGCAATGAAATCACTGGAGTTCTTCCAGTTACATAAGTGACTCTCTGGGAGTCCGGCATTTAATGAGAGACATTAGCTTTCCAGGCCACTAAGTACCATTTAAGAAAAGCACTGTAGTGATCTGCCATACCATAAAGGGGGATAATGCCTTGTAGTTTTACAGTAACTTCCTTCCAAAGAACTCAGTGCTTTTACATAGACCATGTGCTCCGTCCTAAAAGCAATTCATGGGTAGCATTCTATATGAATATACTGTCCTCCAAATACCCCAAGGAATTCATTCAGTGGGTGATTATGTTCAAATATGTTCCTGTTAGAGTTCCTACTATGTGCCAGTTTGTTGTTGGGTTTGTAGAGCATTATAAAGCCTCCTATATGTATCCGAGTAGCCGTCTATTGAGCAGAGAGATGGGAGTAATTATTGTAACACAGAGTGTGGCTAAGGGCTGTAATAGGGACGAATGCAAATGGCACAGATCCCACAGGGTGGAGTAACTAACTCTGCTTGGGGGACGAGGCGGTAGAGTTTTAGAAAGGAAACTATTGAGCCACAACAATGCAACTAAACAAGGATGGGAATCTTTCTGTCCAGTTTGTTTTCCAGGTGGAGACATTCTCTATGTTCACTGTAGTCCCAGAGTTATGAAAAATGGCTTAAGGCGTGGGAGGAATGTCAGGAGGAAGTCAGGAGAGTATCAGAATAATCGGAGGACCTTTGCGAAAAAAGTATGCGTATCTCCCAGAGATTCTGCATTCCCTACTCCCTTTTATGAATCACTGTTAATGGGGGAGTATGTGCCAGTTTGCTCATTCATGCTTTGCAGAAAAATATTGATAACGTCTGCCTTAGGGAGTTATTTCATCAATTGAAAGACTGAGCTTTATATGAAGTATATTATTATTTATGAAATCCAGTTCCTAAATTATTTGCCCTATGAATATATCTGTTATGAATGGCATCTCTAAATCCAAAGGAAACATGTTATATACATGAGAACTAAGTTATTTGTTCTTTCTTAACTTAGCAATAAATAACATGCAGCGGAGTAAAATTCTTTCTCCTCCTTGGCAAGAGAGTGGCTAGTTGTGCTCATCTTCCCTGAAGACGTCTGAGTTGGATCTGCAGTTGGTTGGATTCAATCAGGAAGAATTTGAGAACTGTGAGACAAGCTGTGGAGAGAAGTTATGGATTTTCCGTCATTTCTATGACAGCTCTGGCTTAGCAGACATATTTCTTAGAGATGAGGAATAATACAGTGGTGAGTAGTGAGGAAACCTAGGCACTGGTCCTGGCTCTGAGACAAGGTAACCCTGTTATTTCACCATCCAGAGGTTCATTTTCATTTATAAAATGAATGATCTGGATTTAATATCTGATTTCCTTCCAGTAGGATATTTTATAATTATATGATTATATGAATGAGATGAACCGTTTTACAAGCATTTTATGGTGGAATATTTCTTTAGTTATGGAGTTCCCTCTGTTTGTTACATATTTTCTCCCTTTCCTCTGCCTGGGAAATTACTCTGCATCCTTCAAGAACAAGGGACAAATAAAAGGATTGATATATTTGAGTGCTATCTGTATACTAGGTATGGTGATAAACAGAGTGACTATATGTTTAGGTTTTTGCCTTTTACTCGGGTATAATTTTAATAGTGTCTTCTCATACTCTTGAAACTATCCTGGTTTAAACAATGAATTATATGGTGATAAGGGTTTTATAAACATTATTTAATTCTTCCAGAAATTTTATGAGAGTGGATATTGTTACCTTCATTTTTCACCTGAGAAGAACTGTAACTTCGAGAATATTAAGAAATTTATTCAAAATTTCATTGCTTTTAAGTGGTAGACTAATTCTATCCTGGTATCCTGACTTCATATGTTTTCACTGCACTTTGAAAGCCAGATCAAGTGTTATTTTATTTTATTATTTTGTAGAAAACCGTTGCTGACTCCCACCCCTCCCCCCATGATTTTCCCTGGAACCCTTACATTTGTTTTCTTTTTAAAAATCCTCACCCAAAGATATGTTTAGAGAGAGGAATGGAGAGAGAGAAACATCCATCGGTTGCCTCTTGTACGCACCCTGACCGGGGATCGAACCCACAACCTAGGTATGTGCCCTGACCGCAGTCTTTTGGTATATGGGATGATGCTCCAACCAACCGAGCCACATAGGCTAGGGCCCCTGAGTCTCATCAGGTATACAAACGTGCTTGTGGGAGACTTCTCTCATTGGACTCGGCTCCATCCTGAAAACAAAGACTGTGTCTTCTTTATTATTGTATCAGCAATGCTCTGCACACTTTGCCTGGATCCGTTTTTCAGTTGGGGTCCCCCAAGTGTTCGCCTATGTCACTCAGAGCATGCTTTACTTTTCTGGCCCAGAGCTCACTAACTTTCAGAGTTTTTGAGGATCCTGGCAGGTAATGTACACTAAAAATAATTAAAATGTATAGAGTGCTTCTCTGTCCCGCACCACACTAAATCCTTAGAAGATGATCTCATCATATCACCATACCTTCACAAGAGCCTTCACAAGAGCCTTAGGGATTTAATTAGATTTTAAAATGTTAACTGCCTTACCCATAGTTATAAGAGTAGCAAATAGCAGGTGAAGACAGGTTTTAAACCCACTTACCCGAAAATGTCTTTTAATCTTTTAATTCAATTTCCGAAGATAAGGTAGTTGAAATAGCTGAAGGAGTCTTGGGAATTCTCAGAAAAAGAGTCTTTAAGTGTTAGGATTGTGTTTTGCATTCTGCTAGGATTCAGCAGCCTTCTCCGTCCCTTCATTTGGGGGCATTGCCGTCTGAATCTGCCTGCATTGCAGCAGTGGAAGGCAGGTATCTAAGAAGGCCTGGAGTCCTTTCTGACCGTGCCCTTGGGGCCCATTGCATAGGTGGAGGCAATATTGCCCAAGGTTTGAGCCTATCTATTGGAATGGATAACTGGTAATAATGTTCTCTCCAATGAGTCTGTGAGGTTTTTGCAGACACCCCAAATTGCATAAATAAAAGTTGACATGTTTTCTGGGTTTGCAGAAATCTTTCCTTAAAAAGTAAATATAAGAAGTGAAACTTGAGCAGAACAACAATAAAGAACAAAACCCTTTGGATACAATATACTGTTACTATAAAGCAAAACGCTGCCCTTGATCCAAACCTGCTAGTGAATGATGAGGTTCCGCTGTGATCACCGAGGGGTGTATAGCATTTTGAATGGTGCTTTGTGTAAGGAAAGGTGCTGAAGATGAATTTATTGAAAAAGAATAAATCAGTGAGTGCCAATGATTCAAACAGAGATTACTTCATTCAAAGACATTTGCTTCTTTCTGGGGGAAAATGCCTTTATCCTGGGATTCTTCATATGAGCTCCATAAATCATTACAGTTCTGTAGATGCCTTTTACGGAGCTCAATAACCTCCTGCACATTTGCCAAATTGTGCATATAATCATTTTTTCAGGAAACAAGTTTATGATTTTTATCAGAGTCTCAAAGGCATTCTGTCCTCATACTTGCTTTGCCGGCCTTCTACTATCACTCTGAAGGTAGTATTTAGGCGCAGAGGCAAACCAAAAGACAAGCAAAGGCCTTTCTTACACCTTTTCAGTCCTGCTTCAGTAGCTATCTGTGTCCTTACCCACATCTAACAGAGTCTCTTACGCAACAAGAACTGTGGCTACAGTCCTAGGTGAAAAGAGTACTTTGATTTATAGAGGTTGGCCTGTGCCATTCTCTTAATATTTGGCTTCACCTTTAAAATAATTTGAAATGTCATTGCTATGGTCCTGAAAAGTTTCTCGAGGTAGTTTCTCTTTTAACTATGTGCTAAACCTGAGCTCAGTTGTCAGCGTCTCCATAGAAAAAAAAAAATGGAGTGTGTAGGCCGGTTGCTCATGAATGAATCATCTCCTCACAGCTAGAATTATTCCCCTTAGCAAAAAGGTATGCTGAGTTCAGTTGAGTAAAATGTAGAAGCTGCTAGATTTTTAGGTAATAGAATTTTTAGTCTCTACCATTAAACACTTTCAACAGACATTTTGTTCTGGTGGTGAGGCTTACAAAAATATGAGCAGTTCTCATAAAGAAAGAGAAAAATTAATGCCTGTGATGATTTCAACTATGTTAGTTTATAGCAAAAAAATGGTCCATTTTTCTGTTCACTGGAGTTGAATAGGAAGTATTTTTTTTTTTAAAGCAACTTAGTGGTATATTTTTATCCTGTTTTGGTCATTAATATTTTAGTCTAAATAGTGCTCTCTGGACATGATCAGAAGATTGTTTGTAATTTTGAAGCCACTTCAGAATAATACCAGGATTAATGAACACGGTTTATGTATCAAATTGCTCCTGAAATATTCAAACTTTGAGCTTCTCCCCCCTCCCCGCCGCGCACATGAGAAATTGTAAGAGTGTAAAAACAGTTGGCATCGACTGCTCCTTCTTGAATTCAGTTAAGCTTATCACAAACTATGTCATGCCAGAGCTTAACGTGTTGTTCCCTTGCCAGAAACCCATTTGCCAAATACAACACAGTTCGGATGGTGGGAAAACTGTGGAGCATTCACATTTAACCAAGATTTCACCCCCTACCATTCAAGTTTGGGGCTGAAGAAAACATGCTGATAAGTCAGCATACCTGGCTGCAGTCGGCCCCACCTCTGAAAACCACAGGGCAGAAGCAGCCATCACTGGATCCTTGCCATGGAGTTTTCTGCTCTGAGTCCAATGTGGGGCTGTCAGTCAGTAATTTGAAACAATATGAGAGGGTGAAGGGTGCCCGGATGGATGGCTACGCATGTTATTAAAAAAAACATGATGTTGCCCCAAGACTCGTAGACTGGCTATTTGGCCCCAAATGCAGAGTTTCCTTCCTCTTCATCTCATTGGGTAATTAGCACACTGACCCTGTGCAGACTAGAAGCATAGAAAAACATTTTGAAAAGCGCAAAGGAAGAAGTAGGATTAAGACAAACATTTATATAACCAGGAAAAATGACCCAGGAAAGACGGGAAATCTGGTGACACTCTGTTTACCCACAGCGATGTTAAAATAGTTTGCAAGTGAAACAAAGCAGAGCCCCTTGAATAAATCACGAAGAAAGTATAAGGCGAGACCGACAGCCAAGAGCGCGTCACGAGCTGTCTGTGTGATGTGACGCTCGCCCATTGCACCAGGCAGACCGCGTTCCTCTGAAAGTTGTCCCTTTTCTCCTCTCCCCACTTACTCCCATCCTGGAATCACTTGAAACTGGGGGGCTGCTGGGAATGGGAAGTGGAAGTGGCTGGAAGGAGCTCAAGTTATTAGAAAAGGGAAGGTAATGAGGATGTTTGGGTGTGGGTCCTAATCAACACCCAAACGTTAGTCCAAAGCAGAGACAGTTTTATAAACCTCAAATATCTGCAAAATAAAAAAACACACAACTGTGTAGCCATTTCATGCAGGGGTAAAAGAATCCCAGTTTTGTTTTTCTCCAGATCATGTGCCCTTTGGAGAAGATTTGTTCTTCCAAGGGTAGCATGCTTGGGGCTGGTCTCCGTCAAAAACTAGAAGCATAGAAGCTATCAGAAAGTCGACTGAACTTTCTTGTATATAAGTGGCTTTGGTTTAGTGCCAGGTAGTTTATCTACAGAGAAAGATAAGCTCTTTTGCCAACAGTTTGCTGGTCTGACTGCTTGCCAGCCAGATGCTAAGAGCCATAACCTGGCATCATACTTACACACAAGCCCTTGCTGTCAGGGTCCTGGGAGAAGTCTGCGGAACGATTTATGTGAGCTTTGTATGCATGCCTTCGTTTATGAATAGAACTTGCTCCCGATGAGGGTGAATGAGACGAAGAAACAGACAAGAGTTCCTTGTCCTCAAGCAGCTTATTTTTTATTTGAGAAGCCAAAAGTTAAACAATTAAAAGTAACTGAAGTACAAAATATGAAAGACTGTGTCAAGTGAGAAGTAAATATTTTAATTTTCTTAATTGATGTTAGATAGAGAAAGGGAGAGAGAGAGAGAGAGAGAGAGAGAGAAACATTGATCGGTTGCCTCCCACACATGCCCTGCCTGGGGATTGAACCTGCAACCCGGGTAGGTGCCCTGACCAGAAATCAAAGCCACCACCTTTTGGTGTATGAGAAGATGCTCCAACCAGCTGAGCCACACAGGCCAGGGCAACAAATAAATATTTTAAATAATAAGAGCTCTGAATTCAGGGAAGACAGAGATTGGACAGACTAAGCAGGAAAGGTTTTGTGGAAGATGGGACTACTATACCACCTGTCATTTATAAAGTGCTTTATTGAAACAGGTGGATTTTACATCCACCATCTCTTATTTGAGTCGTCACGTTATTACTGCCATTTTAAAGCTGAGGAAACCGAGGCTGAGAAAGGTGAAGGACTGGCTAACTTTTTTTACACAGGCAGAAAGGACTCGTCCCATCCAGATTTTCCACTGAAAGTTCAGGACCAATTTTGCTACTCTGTGGCTTGATGAATAAGTAATAGAGTTAAACTTTATTACTTTCACAGCCCATATTTGAGAATACGCCTACTCACTACAATTTCTTTGTCAGCCCAAATCAATACTTGTGGCCCTTTCGCAGTCATTCACGGCCATGAGCAGAGTGGTGAAAGGTTTGACTTGCCCAACACAGACATTCCCAGCTGAGGTCAGACAAGGCCGCTCTGCCTTCTTGCTTCACTTCTTATACTGTAAACAAGTGTCCTTTTTGCGGTCTGTTTAGTGCCATGTTTTCCACATTTTTGTTGGTGATTGTGCTGTTTAAAATGGCCCTCAAGCATAGTGTTGAAGTGCTGGCTAGTGTTCCTGAAGGCTGTGAGGTGCCTTATGGAGAAATGTGTGTGTCTGATCCGCTTCATTCAGGCATGAGTTACATAGTGTTCTGGCCGTGAATTCAATGTTAATGAATCAACAATTTATATTAAATGGGCGTCTTTAAACAGAAACACATAGCAAACAAAATTGAGTATGGACTCGTTGACAAAAATGTTGTTGCTGGAGGCTCGCAGGAACCTAACCCTGTATTTCTCCTAAGTACCTTGGTTCAGTATTTGCTAATTCATTGTTTGTGGTGATTTTATAGAACACAACTATGGCAAATAATGAGCATTAAGAGTGTCTAAATAAAGCCAAGAGAAGGTGGCAGGATACTGTAGGCAAGGGGGGCAGCATGAGCAAAGGAGTGGAGTTGGGAAATGAGTGTCCGTTTAAAGAACAGAGAATAGACGATTCCAGTTGGAATCAAGGTTGCAGCCCAAGAGCAGCAGATAAGGTCTATAGCCAGCTTTTGGGGGGGTCCATTCTATTCAGCTGATAAACTTAGACTTAATCTTATGACTGGATTGGGAGCAGGGTTGTCATAAATGCCTCTCTGGGAGAAGGGTCTTTGGCTGAATGTGCAAGAAGAACTGGGCAGAGGAAAATGGCAGAAAGGACCGTTCTCGAAAGGCACTTGCTTCAGCTGACCGGGATTTATTGGTGGAACAGGAAACCAGTCCTCTCCGGGTCTGGATGGTTGATGTGAAAGGACAGCATGGAGAAGGAGCTGACAGAGGTAAAGGCATCTCAGGGAACTGGAGGAAGTTCAGGGAGAAAATTCAGAATAACTAGGAAAGCAATTTAGGCAAACTCCTTAACTGAACGAGGAGCCAGTGTAAATTTTGGAGCCTGTGTGTGGTGTGGCTGTGCTCCTCCGTGTGTGTAAAAACAGGGTTCTGAGAAGAGGAGGCAACCCCAGGAGTTGTCATGGAGACTGTTAAAAACAATCCCAAATATGTGTACTTAGTGTCAGGAGCTGGCTCATCTGGATCCCTATGTAATTGAGCAGTTATAGTATATTTCTTTTCTTTTTTTTCTATTCTTTTCTTTTCTTTTTTTTCTTTTCTTTTCTTTTCTTTTCTTTTCTTTTCTTTATTTATAGTATGTTTCTAAGGCAAGAATAATCAGACTATTCTTTCTTAGGCTTGTTCCTTTTCTTAGGACTGTTGCTGGAAGTTCATTGTTTTCCATTCAGACTCAAATCTTGCATTAGCATGCCCACGTGCACACACACACACACTCATGCTTATACATACACATATACATGGTGTCCCGTGGCATGAACCATGACAGACAGTACATAACTGGCATAAAGAATGTCTAGGGCTGTCTTGGAATGACAGTGGGCAATGTCTGACGCATTGAGAGTGGCAACTTCAGATGTTTGAGGCTGACTGCCCTGAAGCCATCTCTTAATATTTATCTTGTATTATTTCTGTTAAAATTGGCTTTGAAAAAGAAGTGGAACGAAACTATTAGTGAGTCACTGAGGCTTTATCTTTAATAGACCTGGAAGTGTATGCCTTTCTGAGTTTTTAATTTCAGAAGAATTAGACATCAAGATAAGTTAAAATGACACATTTTTTTTGTGTGTTTTTTCTTTCTTTTCTCTGCAACTGACAATTTTTCAGCCTTGTAAGGAATCTCAAACTACCGATGTGAAAATAGGTCTCTTATGTGGAAGTGAGTTTTGCCCTGTCAAGTAGGATTCTCAAACTTGGATACAATTTCCTTAGGGAAGCTTCTCCATCGTCCTCATTTAGAATCAATCTATGCCCTCCATAAACTTTCTCAGCCCTTGCCTGCATTAGACTGTGGTGTTTCTCATAATCTGATTGGTATTAGCAATATTTGGATCTGGGCTTCCTCTCTTGATTGTGAACTCCTGGAGCTCAGAGAACATATCTTGTTAATCTCCCTACGTCCCACCTGTCCCTGCTGTCATTTTTTATTCAAGGGAGGTGCTCTGTTGAACTGCTTGGAAATAATTGACCCACCACAGAAACATAGGCTCTAAATAATCCAGTGGCATTACTAGTCATTTAAGGCTGTGTGGAACTGAAAGTGAATGTTGCCTGTTTTCTTCTTCTGAACAAAGCAGATATACTTTGTCAAATAATGTCTAGTTCTTTGAATAATGAGAAATCACACCAGCTGATAAATTAATATTATTTTCTACAGGGAATATTTTCAGCCTAGGCAAAGTAGTATACATTGGAATGATGATAGTCCAAAGACCTAAATATAGGAGAGAGCCGTCCCAAAGATTATAAAGGAATATATGCAGACTCTGAGAAGAGTTTTCCAGGATTACAAGAACAGGGGTTCATTCTGTGGGAGTGAGAAATAAAGGTGGGGAGGAAAATGGGAAATGGAGAGTCTCTTCCTTGATTGGTTTAACAGGTCTCAGTCCCACTAAAGAATCTGCATATCAGGTGGATGCCTAAGCCCAGGATCAAACGTTCAAACACGACTCATCTCCTGTCCTTCAATGAGTTTGTGTTTTTCAAATAACATCTAAATAACATTAGAACTGGAGTCAACCATTTGAGTTCATTTTAATTTTTTTCTATTTTGAAAATTTCTGTTATTGACAAAAAAACATTCTCTCTCTTCCTTCCCTGGGTTAATTCTGTCAGCCTCAATCCCTGTTGAGATGTCCCTAATCCTGCCTTAATTAGAACTGAAATAACCTTTTGCCTAAATTCTCACAGTAACAAAAGATCTTATTCTTTTTTTTTTCAGCATCTCTTTTATTTATTTATTTTTAAAATTTCTTTATTGATTAAGGTATCACATATTTGTCCTCATCCCCCCCCATTCCCATCCCAAACCCCTCCCCACGCATGCACCCATCCCCCTGTTGTCCGTGACCACTGGTTAGGCTCATATGCATGCACACAAGTCTCTTGGTTGATCTCTCTCTCTTATCCCCACCCTCTTCTACCTTCCCTCTGAGGTCCGACAGTCTGATCGATGCTTCCCTGTCTCCGGGTCTGTTCTTGTTCATCAGTCTATGTTGTTCAAAAAGATCTTATTCTTGCCTTACCAACGTCTTGTAAAATCCAGGCCAGATCATTCATCTCCCTTCCTTCAGAGGTGAAGTTGATACTCTCTAGCATTGCATTCGATAGAATCCTTATCTGATAGGAAATAGCCAGGTCTCCCCTTCATGGCTTAGAAATCAATGTATATTTCTTATGTCTCTTGCTTTAGCTTGGCAACCTGACTCTCTTTTCCTCTGTTGCAGACATCACTCCTTGCTCTGTGTTTTTACACCAGCTCTCTGTGTTGTCAACTCCAAACGAGTATTAGGACCTTGCTTTCAGATTGCTACCTTTACTTGATGGTTTGTGGATTAGTCTGCTCAGGTTGCCATAGCAAAATACCGCAGACTGGGTGGTTTGAACAACAGAAATGTGTTTCTCGCTGTTCTGGAGGCTAGAAGTCCAAGACGAGATCAAGGTACCGGCAGCATTGGTTTCTCCTGAGGCCTGTTTCTTTGGACTACAGACAGACACCTTCTTGCTATGTCCTCACAAGGTCTTTTCTCCATGTGATACCCCTGGTATCTCGTTGTGTGCCTGTATTTCCTCTTCTTATAAGAGCACCAGTCAGAATGTATTAGAACCCATACTAATGGCCTCATTTTAACTTAATCACCTCTGTAAAGGCCTATCAAATACAAATGCAAATACAGCTATATTCTGAGGTACTGAAGATTAGGGCTTCAATATGTGAATTTTGAGGGGATATAGCTTAACTTATAATAGCTTGGTTTCAGAATTCTTTCCCAGAATTGTAACCCATCTTTTATTAAACTGTTCATACCAGCTCATAAAAAGGTCTCCATTCCTTCCATTGAAAATAATTCTTACCCTGAGTCTTTATGTTCTATGCACTATGTTAAATACCTTCTAATTGCATTAAAATGTATTTCAATTAGTTAACATAATACACACCAAAGATTAACCTAGGATGTGTAATTCTCAAAGATTTTTCTTTTTCCCCCCAAATGAATTGATTATTGCCAAAAGAAGTACAGGAGAATTACTTGATTAATGCTATGATATAATGCACCAAATCTTTTTTTTTTCCAGAAAACAAACGAAATTCATGAGAATCTGGTTGGAACAATACTCATACTTAAAATGAACTACCTGAGATAAAGTAAGAAAGAACTTGCTAAATAATATTTAAAGGTTCAATTGAAATTAGAACATGATTCAAAATTATTATGGGAGGGGGCAGGATTTTTATATGTATTTACATGTTTCCATTTAAGCTGTTGAATAAAAAAAGCCCCTGAGATTCTAGATCAAAGGGGCCTTAATTTAATGACTCTTCGAAGAACCTTGAAGGACGGAGCTGCTGTTTTACTTCTAGCACAGCTTACAACCCAGCGTGTCCTTTCTGTGTTAGGTAAAGTGCCTCAGAGAGGAAGGGGGCACTTCAGAAGTCACTAAAGACAGGAAACATTGTAATGAGAGACACATTGACCAAGGGAACATTTTCCTTAGACAGCTCAGGACTTCAAAGCAGCAACCATTAATGACTCTTTTTACTTCTTCCCATCTAGCATGCTCTCTGCCTTCCATCCCAAAATGCACATTATTTTGATATCGTTTCACCATCCCAATTTCCTCTTACACTTAAAAAAATGTTTATGACAGTTTTACGTTGTATTTTTGTGAAGACATGTTAGGTCTAGTGCAGGTTTTTCAATTGCTGACTTCAGCACGTAGAACCTAAATAGTGAAATCGTTGGGTCATTCTTCCCGAACTGAGCTCTTCCTGTTCCCACTCCCCTTCTGTGTGAAAGGCAATGCCCTGTGAGACTGAGGCCTGGAGAATGGGTGTTCCGGTCAATACAGCAGTCTTCCTCTCTCACCAAGAAAAGAGGAACTTAGTATGATTTTGCCTTTTATATCATAAATGTTAACTTGAGACCTAAAATAATAGGAGCTGCTCTTTTAATTTCTGAGGTTATAATATTATCATATTATTTGCAGTGAGAACACACATAGCTATCAAGCAATGCTCTTGTGAAACCATCTTCCAAATCTTGCCACTGAAAATCCACACTTTTCCCTCCCCACCCCATATTTGTGCTTCTTGCCAGGACCTGTAGATGAAGCTTACAATGCAATAGAAAAGACCGGTTTTATCATCTCTGTTTCAAAATCCAATAGAAAGGAGTATTTCTTACTTTCTGGTTTTTTATTTTTTATCTCTCCCCCCCCCCCCCCACACACACACACACTTTTGTGGTTTTGGCTTTTCAAAAACAAAGTTTGGTTTTCAACAGATCCAAGAGGTTCACATGAGATGTTCTTTCCTGTCAAACAGCATCCCCTAAACCTTTTGAGGTTTCTCAAGGACTTGTCTTTATAAGCTGAAAAGTCTGTTCTCTTTCTTCACCATTGCCAGAAAAATAATCAGGCCATTTTTCTAATTATAGTAATCTTCCCCAAATGGCATATAACTTCAACTCCAAATGCCATGTAAATTGGCCAACAACATTCTACAGTGAAGCACTTTACCAAGACAGCTTGAACGTAGGAGTTTTACTTTGTACAAAGGCAAAATCTGTTCTCTGTCCCAGTTACCACTGGATTTTCTTCCTCTGTGTCTTGCCCGAGAGGTTCCACTATTTTAGTGTAAAGTACGTGGGTAGCAATTGCTTCTGTCAATGGTGTTTTGTGAAGAGTTGTGTCTGTGGTGGATACATTAACTCCCTTTTGGAAAAAAAAGTTTATTCTCTGTAAAACTGAACACGACTAAGTGATCCTCATGCTGTTATGTTGACTAAAAATCTCTACCGAAAGGAAGAGTCAGGTTCCCTGTGTCACATAACACAAGACTCAATTTTTCTTCTCCTAAGAAAAAGCCTCTTGTAATTAGTCTTCTCTATTATGCTAACCAAGGGGAAATTAGGTCCTGCTGGTAATTTTGTGGTCCAAAATATGCTCAAAGCATGCTAATTGCTACCTTCTCTTGTTCCATTTGTCAAATTTGTCCCCCCTCCCCCAATAATACATCCTCTACTTGATTTTTTTTCTTGCCTACCCACCCTTCTGACCTTAATGTAAGGAGTTTTTGGATTAAGAAAAGGGCACTAAGGAGAAGTCTTTAGAAAATGGATCTGGGCACTGAAATAATGAAGAGTAAGTAAGGAAATGTTGGAGTTACAATGATTGAGAAGGGAAGAATAACATGGATAGCAATTTAACACGTTAACCGCCCAGTCAGTCACCGGTGACTGACACTATATTTTCCATCCGGAAGACAAAACAGGCTGGGCGCTTAATGTGTTAAGAACATAAACATGGAGTTAGCATTTAAGGGTGCAGTAAGAATATGTAATAGTTACTGAGTGGTATGTGGATGATGCTTAACTTTATGGGGCTAACCAAGAGCCTTTTATTTCCACAGAACACTGCCATTAAACCATTAAGACCTGGGTGTTTGTGGGAGAAAGATAATACATGAAATGGGTATTTCAAAGTGTTAGACCTCTCTAATCATTGAATCCCAATTTACCCGTGGGTCCATTTTGTTTGTGAAAAGTGAAAATTCCTGTTATTTTCCTAGAAATAATATTTAGTAGGTTGGAGATGGGGCCGTGGAAGCTGCATTTTTCACAAGCTTCCTAGGTAATTCTGAGGAGCTGGTTCTTAGACGGCACTATTATTAGTTGGTTATGACGGAACAGTATTCATTATAAGGTATGTTACATTATTAGATAGTTATTAGCCAACACTACTGCTCTGGGAATTTTAAGGAACAGAGGCTGGCAGATTAGCTCAGAGTATTGACAGCACAATTTGGAGCCACTGCTACCATGGGAATTCAAATAAGCAAATAATACCTTGTGGGCAAGAAAAGTATGGTCATACTCAGGTGGGATGAATTAGAAATTATTATTTGTTTTTCTGAAAGCTATTCGGAACGGAATGATGACCTGCTGAAGTTGAAATTAGGTTGTTGATATCCAAGCCATGGATTATTTTAAGGAGCTGGTTATTTCAATTTTGAGTAGGGAATAGGAAAGGGAAGTGGAACTATAAATGTTTTTAGGGGATGGTTATAAAAATGTACATCTGAGAAAAAGGACAACATTTTACAGTTAGGAAAGGCCTTACACCTCATTGCACAGGGATGTTAGAAAAATATTAGAATGAGTACTTGCCATTTCCAAAGGAAGAGGATATTTTTTTGAAAGAAAATCTGTATTATTATTTCTGTGAAGCATCACCACACTTTACACATCTTGTAGACCATTATTTGAATTCTGGTGTGTGTTTCTTGTGACTGTGGAATAATCTCTCTTCAGGATTATTTACCTGAAGTGCCTTAAAAAGCCAAATAGGAAAAGAATGCTCTTGTCAGTGAACCATAGAATCTGAATTTTTTTTTAAATTTCTTTATTTCCTAGATAAAAATGCAGGCAAAGGAATCTTGGATTTATTTAAATTTGAAATAGACTTTTCCATAAAAATAACTCCCCAACCTACATTTCTTGTAATCTGTATGGTCACATATGATGAATTCCTCTGTGATAGAGAATTTTCATATAGATTCATTTGTTGACAATGCCTTCGTGTTCAGAAGCACCCTTGTGAGAAGCCAATTTTTAAAAGGGACATATAACTTCATAATAAAAATAATACTGAATTCTAGGAACCTGCTTCTTCCAATAAACCCCCAATTCCCTCCTTATCATAGCCTCATTAATCATCAGAATACTTCAGCGAGACTGGTTATTTTATTTTTTAAAGGATATGTTTTTATTGATTTTTTTAGAGAGAGAAGAAGGGAGAGGGATAGAGAAATAGAAACACCAATGAGAGAGAAACATTAATCAGCTGCCTCCTGCACACCCCCTATTGAGGATTAAGTCCCCACTGGGGCATGTACCCTGACAGGGAATCCAACCGGTGACCTTCTGGTTCATGGATTGATGCTCAACTACTGAGCTACATGAGGCAGGCAACACTGGTTATTTTTAAAAATATATATATATATTGTATTGATTTTTTACAGAGAGGAAGGGAGAGGGATAGAGTTAGACATATCAATGAGAGAGAAACATCAATCAGCTGCCTCCTGAACACTCCCTACTGGGGATGTGCCTGCAACCAAGGTACATGCCCTTGACTGGAATCGAACCTGGGACCCTTCAGTCTGCAGGCCAATGCTCTATCCACTGAGCCAAACCGGTTAGGGCTGGTTATTTTTTAATAGCATAATTGTAGCTTATAAAGGTTAAGAAGGGGATTTGAATATAAAAAGATTTTAGTCTTATATTTTTAAAAAGTTGGCTTTGGCTCTACTGTCTTCATCCCTAAAGTACCTTGACAGGCCCTAAGGCAGTGTAGTAGGCTGAGATAATAGGTTCTGATCCCTGGAACCAGTGGGTATCCTATATAATAAAAGGCTAATATGCAAATCGACCAAACGAAGGAACGACTGGTCGCTATGACACGCCACTGACCACCATGGGGCAGACGCTCAACACAGGAGCTGCCCTTTGGTAGGCAGTGTGTTCCCACAAAGGGAGCGCTGCTCAGCCAGAAGCCGGGCTCATGGCTGGAGAGCTCAGCAGCGGTGGTGGGAGCCTCTCCTGCCTCTGTGGGGAGCAGGCCTAAGCTGGGAGTCGGACATCCTCTGAGGGCTCCTGGACTGCGAGAGGGTACAGATCGGGCTGAGGCCCCTCCTCCCCAGGTGCACGAATTTAATGTACCAGGCCTCTAGTTACTTTATAAGAGAAAGGATTTTTGTAGAAGTGATGAAACTAAAGTTCTTGGGATGGGATGATTGTCCTGGATTATCCACATAGGTATCGATTCCAACCACAAGTGTCTTTATAAGAGCAGGCAGAAGGAAATTTCATACACAAAGAGGAGGAGGCAACATGACCACAGAGATAGAGATTAAAGTGATGTGGCCACAAGTCAAGGAATGCTAGCAGCCACCAGAAACTGGAAGAGAGAAGGAACAAATTCTTTCCCACCACTTCCTATGGGAATGCAGGCATGTGGACACTTGGGTTTTTTTTTTGCTCACTGAAACCAATTTTGGACTTCTGATATCCTGACCTATGAAAAAACACATTCTTGTTGTCTTAAGATTTCAAGTTTGTGATAATTTGGTATGCAGCCCTAGGAAACTAATTCAGGCAGTGACTTTCTCCAATCACTTTTCTGACTTATATTCTGGTTTGTAGCACAACAGTCATCCCAGAAACTTCTCTGTCTCATCCAAGATCTAGGGAACCAGAATTTTTAGGAATGGGATCCAAGGATCTGTTCTTTAACAAACTGCCCAGGTGATTCTGAAACACACCTTGTTCAATAAACATTTCACTAGGATGCTGTATTAGTTTCTTATTATTGCTTAAACAAATTGCCATGGATTTGGTGGTTTAAAACAACACATATTTATTCTTATATGGTTCTGGAGGTCAGAAGTCCAAATTAGTTTGAGTTAAATCAAGGCTGGTTCCTTCTAGATGGCTTTAGGGAAGGAACATGTTTCCTTGACTTTTCAGCTTCTGGGGGATTATCTCCATCGACTCCTTCAGAGCACATTACTCCAATCTCTGCTGCTGTCATCATATTGCCTTCTCTAACTCTCACTTGTATCCCTCTTACAGGGGCCATTGTAATTGCATTTGGCCCACCCAGATAATCCAAGATAATCTTCATTTTAAGATCTTTATCTTGAGTGTATTTGCAGAGTCCCTTTGCCATATAAAATAACATTCATACGTGCCTGGAATTAGGATGTGCATATATTTGGGGGATTATTATTCCGTTGACCTCATAATAATATCTCATATGGGAACCATAGATGTGAATGGGGTTGAATAACAAATCGCCATGCTTAATTCATTATGTATGCACTTGCCTTTTTTGTGCTTATTTTTCCAAATAAAGCCATTTGGAGTCAAAACATTTACATTTGGCCACTATTATTTGTGACTTTTTGGTGGCAGATAACAAAGTATGCAAAGCTGCTGAGTTCACAAAGGAATGATATCATTAAAATGTGACCAATTAATTTAAATGCTGAGGCATAGGGGTGGTCAGATTAGATGACTCCCCTCAAATTTTATCCCCTTCCTCAACCACCCACAAATAGACATATGTTCTAAGCAAAAACACAATTTTTGTTCTGCAAATGTGGGTTCAAGTCAACCCCAGTAAAATTTCCCATAAATAAAAAGTGGGTTTTGCTATACAAGTGTGATTGTACAAGTCCTCAAGTGTTCCTTTCAACCAGTTTACCCCCTCTAAGCACTCCTTAATCGAACTTGTAGTTCATATTTTGTACCTTATATTTGCTGATAATATAGAATTCTAAGGAGTCAATAAATCACATGAAGTGAAAATTGCACACAGAATTTTGGGGTCACAACTACATGGTGCCCTTTTCATTAGGATCTTGGCCCCTCAAGTCCTGACTGACTTCTTTGGCATCCCTGAAGTTTTATTTTTATTTTTCAAGTCCAGTGTTACACCTACAAGTTCTAAGCCACTGTTTTCTGTTTGGATTCCATGCTTTGAACTGTGAATAGGCAAATGCCCCCAAAGGGCAAAGCAGCAGGCAAAAATAGAGCTCACTTCTGTTTATCTCTTCCTCTTTAGGAGGTTGGCCTCTTAGGTCTTGGTTGACTTGATTGCTTCCTGATGCCTTCAAGGAGCTTTACTACATATATATTGTTTTTGCTTTTGAGGTAGATTATTCTGGTACAGCTGTTTCATCATAGCTCTTAAAAAGCAACCTCTAGTTATTAGTTTTTGTAACCCACCTTTTTTTTCAACTTCTTTTAAGCTGGGAACCTTTTTTTTTTTTTTTTTGGTGTTTTCAGTGAGCATTCCTCAGAAACACTATTTTAACCATATCGCCTCTTCACCATTTCTTAAACAGAAAAAGTATTTCATACTACAATGCTACTGCACTTCTTTTTCCTCTGCCTAATATGGCCTCGCTCATCTTTCTTTTGCCTTTTAAAATCTTACAAATCCTACTTCTTTCATTAAAGATTCTGTAATTATTTGGGAATAAAAAAACCCATTCCAAATCCCATAAAGAGTAAAACAGTAAACAGCAGTAATCAAAAGAACAAGTTTCTTCTCAAGGTCATTTCAATTCATTAAGTTGGGCTCATGACTTGCATTTTTTTCTCAACCAAATTGTAACTTTGTTGATGGCATAATTATCCTCCTACCTAGCACCTACATTTGGGGAATAAAACTTTGTTTTGTTCAATTTTGTGATATAGGTTATCATAGTGGTTATGAACAGGGCTTCTCAAGCCAGACTACCTGGATTTGAATCTCACCTCTACCTCTTAATGCTTGAGATCTTGGGGAACTTACTGAAACTTATTGAAACTCACTTTGCCTTATGTTACTGATATTTAAAATGTCATATGTTTGCTGTGAAGATTAAATAAGCTGATACATCTAAATTGGTTAGAATAGGAACTGTCATGTAGTAACTTTTCAACAAATATTACTTAGGATATTTGGAAAATGTGTGGTGTCTAATTGTTATCCTCTAATATTTGAAATGATGAGTTATGCTAAAGTTTTTCGAGGTCTAGAAGTTGTAGAATGGCCTGTAGCAATGTCCCAATTTGTCAGCAATAAGAGATATATTGCAGTTACCATAAGTAGTGAGTAAAGATATTGTATTAAAAAATACAAACATAATGTCTTTTAAGTTTTATGTTTTAGCTTCCTCATATTAGTGATAACACTTTTAGAACAAGGTATGGGATTGGAAGATTACCATGTTAATACACTATTTGTCAATGCTTTATTTTTTATTATCTTGAACAGCATTATAATCTGTCAATGATAGGACTAGAAACCTCTGGTAGGGTAATGCTAATTTAACTAAAAGTCATAATATGTGTTCTCTGTATTGTTGTTGGTTATGATCACTGAGATTGCTTTAAGAAATAATATTAATATAACAGTATGATCATGATTGGCTTGGGGAGCTTTCTTGAGCTTACCACTTTTGTATAAGTTCCTGAGGGAATTCGTATCCAAAAAAATGCAAGGCAAAATGACTATTTTCAGCTTGGTCATTGGACAGCATTGTAGGTTTCTCTTAGGCTGGACTGGAGGGTTCTGGAGGGTTCTGTTTTCTATACCAGTTGAACCTAATAGCATTGCAACAAAGCCAGCCGATAGGCGTCTTTTCCTATTTTCCTTCTCTCTCAAAATTGAATTTTGGAACTTGTCATCCCAATGGAAAGAAGGACACACCAGCATCCACCGTAGGAATCAAAGACATGATGAGTGAGAACATTGGCCACATGTCTAGAGCATGGCTGGTCTAAGCTGCGAGCCTGGGGTCAACTGAGCAGGTAGTAGCCTTAGCTGGTGAGAGAGAGAGCATAAAGGTTTGGAAAAAAGTGAGATGGCCAGGTCTTTAGAGTAGCTTGGGTTCATGTTTTGACCACATGCAAAGAAGAGTTTGGAAGCTGAAGCCCAAGAAATAGATGCTTGGGTCCTCTCACTGGCTTGTTAGCATTCTGGCTGTGCTGGTGGTGGTGAAGAAGGGCAGGGGGTTGAGATAGACCAAGTTGGGCTTGCTCTGTGGTGAATGAGACCAGGGATTTGTCTTAGTTACCTAGGATCCCGGGAGGAAAATAATCTAAAGAAAGAGCTGCCCCCATAAGTGTGGAAACCTAACCTGACAGTGTCTCTGCATACTAGTGCAATGGTGAAAACATTGCCCTGCATTTGATTGGTCCAGATTAGTGTTCAGGGGAAGTGTTTTGTCCTAGGCCCAGAATCTACATTGTTAAGGAGGAGAAAGGTAGTGGTTATTAAAATCAATAGAAAATGTCATACATATAGTGAACCTTCTTACCAAAGTAATCAAAGCTCAAAGTTGATTAGCTAATTGAAATAAAGCTAGATATACCAAAAGTGATACTAAATGCTTCAAATCTTTTATTTGACCCCACCCACACATTCACACTTGACACTTTTCCACTGAGCAATCTTTTGTTCTATTGTTTTTTTTTTTTTCTATCATCTGTTGATTGGAATTCAGGTTTCTTGAAGAAATCTTATTCATAGGTACTGTTTCTAATTTTGCTTTCTTTCAAGTAGAGTGAGCTCTGAAATACATTTTTAGAGCAATATAAATTCAGACTATTTCTAAATTTTTATTTTTTCTAAACTTTTAATGTAGTTTTACTCACATATAACTCAATAGAAGGCAATTATTTTTAAAATCATTGTTTCTTTATCAGATATTTAAAAAAATACATAGATTTCATAGAAATAGTGTTTATATGTATATTGAATAACATACATTTAAATTGCAAATTAGACTAAAGTAAAGTAGGTGTGGGAACAAGCACAGCAGAGTCTTTATAGACATCAATTCTCATGGTGAGAGCATGGTGCAAGGGGTTACTTGAAATTAGCTTATCTGGGAATCCAAGGGCTCTTGGACATTTCAGTGTAAATGGGGGAATGTTGACTAACATGTAAAATGTACATGCTCTGAAAGAATAAATGAGAGAATGAATTTAATAATCTCTCACATTTTAGATGAGTCATTTGCAAACGGATGTTGGTCATGAAACAGTTTTCAGTTACTTGGATTCTTCCTGTGGCATTTTGTTTATACCGATTTTCTTGAGGCACTTTCTGTGCGCACACACACATGCACACATGCATACTTCTATATCACTTCTTAGATTTGACAAAATACTCTGAGATTGGGTCAATTTTGTCTCAAACCAGTTCTGATCTGCTCTTGGGAATTTCATTTTGACTTGAATGAAAATAAATGGCTTTGAGACCCTTGTCATCTAGCCTCAGTTTGGGGGTATACAACAGAATACAGCCAGGTATGAGCGACTACTCTTTGTAGCACCCAAATAGGAAAGACATGAGAGCAGGAGGACATCACGTTTAGTGCTTAGATATGCACATAGATCTACCACCAGCTTTTTGAATCTTTTCCCCACTTTTTATACTTGTGTTATTATGTAGCAGCTAGCTCTCTATATATTTGCCTGTGAGAGAAAAGAAAAAAAGATAGGGTTTTTACATGATTTTGAATACAATCTGAAGTTAAAAACAGAACTTAAATAATAGCCCATGGACACATACAACAGTGTGGTGAGGGTCAGAAGAAGGGGAGGGTGGGATTGGGTAGAAGTGGGTATGGGGGGGGGGAAATGGGGGACATCTGTAATGTTGTCAACAATAAAAATAAAATATTAAGAAAAAAATAGTACATGGTACAATAGCAAGCTTTTCTCAGTGCATGCTTTCAGAATTAGAATTTCTGACCATCTCATGTATTCACTTACTTAGTGGCAGTAGAAGAGTCTAAAGCCTGTGTGGGTAACAGCTCAGAGGGAATATGAATATATAGGATTATATGGAAGTAGAAATATTAAATGCAGCTAAAACCCTGAGTAATTCTTTTTCTATTTTCAACTTAGCCTTTAGCATAATGGGATTGCGAAAGCAGTAGCACAAATTTAGAAATACCAGCTAGAAAACAGAAAATAATCAGAGTGTGCTGGATATTCTAAACTTTCCTTAAGAGAGTGCCTAAGCCATTATGATTTAAAAAAAAGAAAAAAGAAAAAGGAGAGAGGGTGAAAAAGGTGAAAGGATCAAGAAATATAAATTGGCAATATTTACTAGTCACATAGTAAATATAGTCAATAATATTGTAATAACTATGTATAGTGAGTGCTTATTGGGGGGGTCACTTGGTAGGTTATATAAATGTCTTAAAAGAGCAAGCTATGTTTTAATAACCAAAAATTTAGTGTGAAAGAGTAGCAGCATTTATATGAGAACTGAGTTACTTGGATTGCTCCTGTGAAGTATTAAGTAGTATCTACCCTAATTTTCCTATATTTAATAGTTGCAATCAGGGCATTCAGTCATCCACTGGGTAAATATATAAGCACCTTCTATCTGTGATATTGTACTATCTCAAGTCATTTACCATCTGATTAAGCCGCTGAGAGACAGAGATAGATGTGGCAGGATGTGAGCATGGTCTAAGCAAATATCATAAAAGGGAAGGAGTGAATTGGCATCACATAGTCAATATTTCTTTTTGGCTTAATGCAACCCAATATTATGGGGAGGGAGGAATAATGGTGAAAAAGTAAACCTTTTTTTATCAGTGTGCCTTGGAGTTCAAGTATTTACTTTTCCACCAGGAAGTCGAGAAAGCTACATTTATATTTCACAGCTTACAACTTGTAGAAAGAGAAATTCTCCTTGAGCACAAGTAGCCATGTCTTTACTTCTTTTCTAGACGTCTCTGTCCTTGTAGTTGGTAGACATGTGCCTGTTCTCTTGTTGGTGTACGTGCCATCTTGCTATATGCTGTTTAGAAGTAAGAGAGACTTGCTGTGAATCAGCTTACACAACTGGAGGAAAAACAATCCGTCATGACAGTGATAATTAGAATTCATCAAATTATATTCAGATTCTGTCCTCTAACTTCTTTATCCCGATAGTCTCCAAAGCACATTAAGAGATAATGAGAGAAGAATGGTTCCATCCAATTGATATTTATTTACTTATAAGCCATTGAACTGCTGGATGCTGAACTATGTTATCTTCAGCAGTAGTTTGCAATGAAGACATTACCATGTGCAGATACATTGTATATGTATCTTTAAATGTGCATAGAGGTTTGTACTATATATTTCAATATGCATGAGAATTTTCCACATTAACTCACCTTATTTCTACAGGTTTTAAGCAAGAAAAAAGTGCGGTAAAATAACTGTAAATTGTCTCCCCATCTTACTCTGGGAATTTTGAAGTATTTAGTTTTTACCAGTTGCCAGATACAAGAGTGGAAATTGCATTTTATTTTTCCCTGGTAGATTTATTTTATTTTTTTTTTTTTAGAATCAGCCCAGAAGCAATTTATGATTTGTATTTTTTTGGATGAGAAGTTCCCATGACACTGAACTAAGTGAAGTGTGAAGGTCTTGGGTGCTGAAGCCCGGTGTCTTGCTGCTGGGCTGAGCTTGGTGATAGGGCAGAGGAAATTCTAGCCAGTACAACAAATCAGTCACACAGTGTTAGGCCAAAAAGGGCTGCACACACCAAGGCACATGCGTGAAAAGAGTCAAGGAGAGCAATGATGTGGCTTAATTTTGACGATCAAGGTAATAATCCTTGAAGATGTTAGGAGAGCAGCACAAAATTGACATGATGAGGAAAGAGATGCAGGATGGGAAGATGGCTGGATTCTTGAACAGGAAAATGAATGAAGAGACACAAAACCTTTGAAATGGCTGTCTGCTTGAAATCTTACACATAAAAAGATGTTTGTGGGAACAGTCTGCTGCCTGTGAATACATTTGTCAGTGGACCAAAAATGCCCTGTGGGTTAAAGCATTTCCTCACCCATCAGCAATTGAGGATAGCAAAGTACATGTTTAGAAAGGAAATTAAGTTCAATAGCTTTTGGTATGTTTGAATGGGAACATACATCATTTTTGCAAAGCTTCGGTGATATTCTTTAAAGTGACAGCAGGTCTGACCACATTTCCTTCAATTTCCCATAATGACTGAACTTGTGAACTCCTTTAGGCCCTGTCTGGCATCAGACATTTCAATGATGTTGGCTCCTTTCAAAACTTCAGCTTGGATAAAATCTTATTAATTTTGTTTTTATTATAACATTTTTGATTATTTTATCCAGTCGCTCATTTTTGGTGAGAGCAGTGGAAAAATTTACCATTTAAACAGTTGGCCTTTTGGGGTTGAGTGATGCCATCTTTAGGTCACCTAACATTGATTACGGTGGGTAGGAAAGTGTTGGAATAAATTCTGTGAGTCATACTTGAGTTAGAGGACTAAGAAGATGAATGGCTTGGAAGTCTCACTGTGAATAGCTCCAAAAGAAAATTAAAATTTTATTTATTTTTTGGTAAAAGAGGGACTGTGTCACTTGAATGTTTATTGTAACATTAAAAGCTAATGTCAACCAAAAACACAATAGTTTCTGGGGAAGTCTGTTTCTTTATGGAGCTAGCTTTTAGCTATCTATACAAACCAAGAGTGGCATTCTATTTCTTTTATTTTCCACCTATATTCTAAGTGATAATTTAATGGGTAGATGTATAGTGAATTTCAAAAAATTACAAAAAATGTTTCAGATCACTTTTTACTATGTGTAGATGTTTGTTTTTTATTGTAAAACTTCAAAATATATATTCATATAGTCTTTGGTAATATTCAGCATTTTTTGATATATACTTTTATAGTATGTTATGTAATTTCACCACACAAATCATGTATTAGAAAGTAGCTAAAAAAAAGACATCATGTGAACACCTACAGTAGACTTAAGCCTTTATTTACATGGACTATCTTACTTTATATCCATAAAAACCCAAAGAGGTAGACATTATTATTTTTACTTTATAAATGGTGACATGACATAAGATCATTTACTCAATGTTTTCATGACATTTGGAACTAAGATGTGAATAAAGTTCTCTCTTTCTTCAATGTCTATGAATAAAGATTAAAACGAATAACTCATAATTTCACCACCCAAAAGAAAACACTGACAGCATTTTCTCATATATTCTATCAGACTTTTTCTAAACTAAACTACATCTCCTACCCCACTTCCTACCCCTCACAGTTAGGGTCTCTGTAAGCAACAGAAGTCTTCTCTGATGGTTCTACGAAAGAGACCTCAATGAAAGGACCATTTATACAAGTGTGGGGAGGGCATCGGGAGCCAACAAAGGAGCTTGAGATACTTGGAAACTAACACTGGTGGCCTATCACCTCCATAGCCTCAGGGGATCTAGGAAAGTAATAACATTATTGGAGTCCAGTGAAAACTAGGGTCCTGGAGGAGGGGCTTCTGACCAGCAGCTGTAATCCAGAAAGGATGCAACCACTGCCACACTGCAGAGAGATTCTCTTTTTTCTCTCCTGTGGATTTAGATTCATGTTAGTGCTTCCTTTTGGCAGAACCCAGCTGGAATCCAGCCTTGAAGGGAGCCCAGAGGATATGGACACTAAGGGTTAGTCTCTCAGGGGCACAGAATAGGTCAAAGAAGGTAGGCTTTGGGAAACAGGGAGAAGAAAAGCCATCCCAAGATCTCGCTATGCGTATTTTTTCCATTTTATAAAAATTAACATTAAAAGTGGCTTTATAGCAGGTTGCCACATGGATATACCATAATTTTTACATTAAACTTTCACAAAATTTACACTTGGAAATTTTTTATTGTTATTAAAATGCTATAGTGAACATTCTAGAAGAGAACGTTTTTGAAAATATCTTTTTTTTTATTTCCTTAGCATAAAGTCCTAGAAGAGGATGGAAGGTTGAAGGTCTGTACATTTTGAGATGCTGTATAATGCAATATAATGTGGCTATTAATCACAGGGACTATTGAAGACGAGTTTCCTGTGTTCAAATTCTTGTTCTGCCATTTAACAGCTGTGTGATCTTGGATAAATAAGTTAATCTCTCTGAGTCTCAGTTCCTTCATCTTTAAAATGAAGCTATTAATAATCCCTATTTCATAGGGATATTTTTTATGATTAATCTTACCTAATAATAGACAAACATGCAAATTGACTGCACCTTCGCTAAGCCCACAGCCAATCAGAGCGAACAAGATGGCGGTTAATTTGCATATGCAGGCGCTGAGTGGCCTGGGTCCCGTAAACATCCTCCGGACCCAGGCCGTTCAGAGCCTGTAGGCCCGCACTTAGGTCCTGGGCAGCAGGGGTCCCAGAATGCCCTCTGGCCACTGGGAGCCTTGGCGGGGCGGGAACATTCCCGCGTCGCCATAGCAATGCGGGGATGTTCCCGCCCCCAAACACTTGCAGCGGTCTGGGTCCAGGAAACATCCTCCGGACCCAAGCTGCTCAGAGCCTGTAGGCCCGCGCTTAGGTCCTGAGAGGCAGGGGTCCCAGAACGCCCCCTGGCCACTTTGAGCCTATAGGTGCAGGCGCCAAGGGGCTGGGGGCGGGGCGGGAACATCCCTGTCACCATAGTGCCCCCAGCCACTTGGGAATGCTCCAGCACCAAGAGGCAGTTTGGGTCCACGCCCCCAGCCTGGCGCCCACGATGGGGGGCTGGCTGCTGGCCTCTGGGGTGTGTGGAGACCCTGGTGGCCACCGCTGCATGCGGCCCAGGGGTCCCTGCATGCCCCCCAGCCTGGCGCCCATGGTCAGGGCTCATGTAGGAGGCAACCAATCAAAGTGTCCCTCTCACATTGATGTTTCTCTCTGTCTCTCCCTCTCTCTTCCACACTCTCTAAAAATCAATGGGAACATATCCTTAGGTGAGGATTAAAAAAACAAAAGAAATGCATATCCTATGAAAGACACATCTTGAAAATGCCTAAAGAAAGTTGTCATTTTTTCTTGGTGAAGGGACTGGAGTCCGTGTTAATGAAAACACCTTGGTGGCTGTGGTGACTGGCAGTGGCTGCAGCAGCGGGGTGATGGGGCTGGTGCCTTCCCCTGATCAGCCCGGTTGCCTCCCACAAAGGGAGGCCAGACTGCGGCTTAGGCCTGCTCCCCGTGGGGCGCGGGCCTAAGCCATCAGTAGGACATCCCCTGAGGGCTCCCAATATGTGAGAGGGGGCAGGTTGGGCTGAGAAACCCCCCCCCCCCAACCCCAGTGCACAAATTTCGTGCACCGGGCCCCTAGTTAGATAATAAAAGCAAAACCCTTATGACATAATAAGCATTATATAAATGTTAGCTATTATTTTTTGTAAGGCTTTTAATATATCTTGACAAACTGTTCTCTAAAAAGTTTGTACTAGTTTACATTTCCTTAAGTAGTGTTTAGGGGTCCCATTTCCCCATACCTTGATCGTTTCTCTTAATCTTTGCCAGTTTAATAGACCAGAGATAGAATCTCATTACCATTTTAATTTTCACTTGAGATTTAATTTGGAGATGAACTTATTTCCTTTGATATATACAAGGGACTTCAAACATCACATAATTCTTTAGGGTCATGAACATCAGTAGTCATGGTAGGTTGTAAACGAGTGATGGTAATACAGAGTCCTGGTTTAGAATATTGGCTGTAGTGCCTAATAGCTTAGTAACTATGTAAATCAGGTACATTAATGAATATTCATACGATATTTAGCCAGCTAAATGAATGTACCACCAAAGGGGTTTAATGAATGTGAAGATTCTCCATAATAAAATGCTGGATATTTAACAGATGTACAATTCCATGTGGGATGAGCCCACTACTGTTTCCAAACAGCCATCACACAGCTCATGAAATCATCCCTGCCCCTGCCCATGTGTCCACATCTGTGATGTATTGGCAGCACCACAGTTGTCAACATAGGAGATGGGGCTAACCGTGATTGCTTTATATCTGTAGCTGTTGGTGCTTGGTAAGGTACTACTGGTGACAATTTTATTCACAGCTTCCTCGCTAGTGACCTCATATCTCTTTTCTCAAATTACTTATTCACATGAGTCACTATCACCATGTAGCAGGCTAAGCAATGCATCTACTCTTGAAAACAATCTGCCCCAAACTAGAATTCTGGTCTAAAGTTTAATGATGATATTTCAATTACTTTTTTTTTTTTAATATGGGGGCGGTAGATATTTCCAATCTGACATAGCTATGACATGCAAGCATGTGGTGAGGTGGTGACAGTGGAGAATAATGGTGTCTTCCTCTTGCTGGCAATTTAGGAAAACTTGCTGACACACTGAAGTTATCTGATTAGATCCATGTTAATTTGCATGGCTGTGTCATATGGAGTCTGAGGGGAAAGGAAGCTGGTGGAGTTCACATTTTCATAGAAAACACAGGTTATTTTTTAATGTTCCTTTTGTGTTTTCTTTAAAAAAATCTTCACTTAGCTGAAGATCATTAAAGTGTACTATTTTCTCCTAGAAGTATACCATTTCAGCTTCAGTATTTATGTTTATAAGGCTATAACTAATGATTATATCTCAAATTAATTATTTGTGTATAGTAGGTAGGGTTAAGGATCATTTTCACCACATGGTTCTCTGGTTGTTCCAGCTTTATTTGTTGAAAAACTTTTTTTTCCCTCTTCATTGATTGTCTGAGTGCCAATTGAAGACCAGTTGAATATATATGTGTGGGTATATTTCTTAAATTTCTATTCTGTTCCACATATCTATTTGCCCATCAAAGTAGTTTTCAAAATATGGTCCACATGCTCATGATATTATAAAAGCGTGCATGGGTAAAAGATCTATTCAAAGTGTAGGGAAGACCAATGGAGCATAAAAGCTTCATTGATATGTTTTTAGGATCTACATTACAACTAACCTTCAAAAAGCTATTGTTCATTGAGTTTTAATGTAGTGTCATATAGAATATGTTTGATAATCTAAGTCTATTAAATACTCCTCACTTTTCCAGAACTTATCAGTATGTGGCCCGATTTTCTTCATGTATTTCAACCCATGGCATCAGCTGCCCAGTACAAAAATGGGCTAAGCAATGGAAATTCAAAGATAAACACTCCCTAACCCTGTCCTCTGTCCACAGGAACTCATCATCTAAGTGGGGAGAAGAAACATAAGCAAAGCACATCTGATGTAATATGATTTTCAGAGTCTTAGTGAGAAAAGGAATGCACATAAAGTATGTGGGAAGGGGATTTCAAGCAGAGGGAGTAGCAGGTGTCCTGTACCTCCATATTCTCTCTCTTTTTCTGTCATTGTTAGATGAAATAGAGGAAACTTGGTAGGAAATATTTTGAGGTTTTTTTTGTTGTTGTTGTTGTTGTTAATCCTCACCTGAGGATATTTTTCTATTGATTTTTTTAGAGACTGGAAGGGAGGGGGAGAGATAGGGAGAAACATAGATGAGAGAGAGACACGTCGATTGGTTGCCTCCTACACATGCCCCAACCAGGTCTAGGGATTGAGCCTGCAACCACAGTGTGTGCCCTTGACTGGAATCAACCCTGGGACCCTTCAGTCTGCAAACTGATGCTCTATCCACTGAGCAAAACTGGCTAGGGCTATTTTGTGTTTTTATAATGTGTTAGTGCTATTGTCCTGTGCCCTAAATAAAAATTTTAGATTTATAGATAGCCAAACTCTTCCTGTTACAATTATAGGTGACCCTTAAACAATGCAGGGATTGGGGTGCTGACTCCCAAGGCAGTAAAAAAAATCCACATATTACTTTTGACTCCTCCCAAACTTAACTTTTAATAGCCTATTGTTGACCAGAGCATATATACTGTTAATTAGCACATAGTTGATTAACACATATTTTGTATGTGCTAATTATATACTCTATTATTATGGAGAAAATACATTTCTAGTACTGTACATATTTATAAAAAAGAATCCATGTATAAATGGACCCATGCAGTTTAAAGTATGTTGTTCAAGGGTCAACTGTAGCTTCTATTTTTCTCCTCCAACTTTGGTGATTAGTAATTTCTAAGATTTGTTAATAATACCTGTTTTATATCTTTATTATGTATATAAGTAAGCTATAACATTCAGACAACTGAACAGTGATACATTTTACCCAAGTAAAAGGTACTATAACAGAGCACCAACCTCCCCCAGTCAACAGCAGTGCAATGCAGACTTGATAGATGTGTCTATCTTGAGTAGACTTGGTAACAACCACTCTGAAGAGATCCATTGCAGTGAAGTTCAGGAGCTCATTTTCCTTTCTTCCTTCTACGTACAAGCTGAGTGCTTTGTTTTTCAAATTTAATGTGACCTGTTTCTGCCTTGCCATTTTGAATCTTGATTCAGGAAGACTTAATAATCAGAAAAGGTATTGAAGAAGGATTTCGCTGCATCAGTACTTTTGGAGTTGACTTGATGAGCTCCCATCTAAAATAGCACTTAGCTTTCTACTAAGCCACTGGGCAATTTATTAAAAAAGCTGTCATGTGGACAGGAAATTGTTGAGAGATTGAACATGATAGTGGAAAGATTCAGAATCAAGAAGCTTCCATATGAATTGGTGTCTCCTGAGTGATACTTTGATTATTTGTTCTTTCTTTTGTTCTTATATCTTTTTGCCTTACAATATCACATATCCCATAATAGTACGGTGGCCTTTTACATAGACTGAGTGAGGAGAAATTGGGTTGTTTTTGCTGAAGCAAGGACAAGGTTCATTTCTCTCTTTGTTTCCATAATTACTATTTTTTTTGCTTATTTTTACTATAGGCTCGCTTTGGTCTCTATATAACATAATGTAGCTAAATGGAGAAGAATGCCCTTTTAAAATAAATTTTGAAACATGTTGAGTTATGGAATAAAGCAAAATTTAGTTGGTGATTGAGAGAACAGAGAGATTTTCTATTTGAGAAATCCAAGTAGAGCTGAAACAAAAGTCTGATCTGATAAAAAGAAAGAGAAAATAGTTAAAAGAGAAAATGAGTCAAACAAGAACCTTATAATTAAGCAACCTGAAAAATGCCCTCTTGCACACTTTTAAATTATGAATAACTTTCACCATCTTATGTTCATTGCTTCATTTTTAGGTAATGCAACAAACAAAACATGCAGCAGGAAAGACTAAACAATCTATGAGAAAATGCTATTTCCTGCCATGTTTTTTTTTGCTAATTCTCAACAGAGGATATTTTCCCATTGATTTTTAGGGAGAGTGGAAGAGAGACGGAAAGACAGAGATTGGTTGCCTCCTGCCTGCAACCAAGGTATGTGCCCATGACTGGGATTGAACCCGGGACCCTTTGGTCTGCAGGCTGATGCTCTATTCACTCAGCCATACCAGCTAGGGCCCTGGCCATGTTTTTTGAGACTCAGAGATTTCAGATAGATTGGATTAGATTCAAATGTCTAATTCAAAAAGTGGACTCTTGTTCTAACAACATCCTCTAAATCAGGGGTTCTCAACCTTTCTAATGCCGCGACCCTTTAACCCTTTGCATTCGCTTGCTTTTTTCTCGATTCCTGCTACTGATGCTAACCGTGTTGAGTCACACTCGACATCCGAGTGCAAAAGGTTAATACAGTTCCTCACGTTGTGGTGACCCCCAACCGTAAAATTATTTCTGTTGCTACTTCATAACTGTAATTTTGCTACTGTTATGAATCGTAATGTAAATATCTGTGTTTTCCGATGGACTTAGGCGACTCTGCTAGCGGTTCTCAACCGGCTTTTTCTCAGAGGTGCTAGTAGCGATTACCGCGGGACACTGAGACCCGGGGGGCCTCTTAGGGCAGGGCTGATGGGAAACCAATGCTGTCTGCTCAGCCCTGAGACTCCGCACCATCCAAGCTGAGCACAGAGGCCTTTGCAAGTCTTGCCTCATAAGGGTGTCTCCAGCACAGAAGTTCTCCCATTGTAGACACAGCTGATCTTCACAGCCAAGTGGCCTGGAGGTCAATTCCTCCCAGTGATACCAACAACAATCAAGGCTTAACTACAACAAAACTGTGCACACAGCCCACAAAGGGATGCACCAGGAGTGTCCACCTCAGGTAACTGGGGAGGCTGAACCACTGGGCCCCATAGGACACGTAGCACACAAAGCCACTCTATTAACTCAGGGAAGGAGCCAAAATGTGGAGACAAAGAAACAGGTCACAAATGAAAGAAATGGAGGAAAGCAAACGACTGAATATAGAGTTCAAAACCACGGTTATAAGGTTTTTCAAGAATTTTCTAGAAAAGGCTGATAAATTTAGCGAGACCCTCGAGGATATGAAAAAGGACCAACTAGAAATTAAGCATACACTGACTGAAATAAAAAAATAATATACAGAGATCCAACAACAGACTAGAGGATCGCAAGAATCAAGTCAAAGATTTGAAATACAAAGAAGCAAAAAACACTCAACTGGAAAAGCAAAAAGCAAAAAGAATCCAAAAATATGAAGATAGTGTAAGGAGCCTCTGGGATAACTTCAAGCATACCAACATCCGAATTATGGGGGTACCAGAAGAAGAAGAGAGAGAGCAAGATACTGAAAACCTATTTGAAGAAATAATGACAGAAAACTTCCCCCACCTGGTGAAAGAAATAGACTTTCAAGTCCAGGAAGCGCACAGAACCCCAAACAAAAGGAATCCAAAGAGGACCACACCAAGACACATCATAATTAAAATGCCAAGAGCAAAAGACAAAGAGAGAATCTTAAAAGCAGCAAGAGAAAAACAGTTGGTTACCTACAAGGGAGCACCCATACGATTGTCAGCTGATTTCTCAACAGAAACTATGCAGGCCAGATGGGAGTGGCAAGAAATATTCAAAGTGATGAATAGCAAGAACCTACAACCAAGATTCCTCTACCCGGCAAAGCTATCATTCAGAATTGAAGGTCAGATAAAGAGCTTCACAGATAAGAAAAAGCTAAAGGAGTTCATCACCACCAAACCAGTATTATATGAAATGCTGAAAGGTATTCTTTAAGAAGAGGAAGAAGAAGAAAAAGGTAAAGATAAAAATTATGAACAACAAATACATATCAACAAGTGAATCTAAAAATCAAGTGAATAAAAAATCTGAGAAACAGAATAAACTGGTGAATAGAATCAGGGGCATGAAAAGGGAGTGGACTGACAATTCTCAGGGGGAAAGGGTGTTGGGGGTGCGGGAAGAGACTGGACAAAAATCGTACACCTATGGATGAGGACAGTGGTGGGGGGGAGGGTAAGGGCAAGGGTGGGGTTGGAACCGAGTGGAGGGGAGCTATGGGGGGAAAAAAAGAGGAACAATTGTAATAATCTGAACAATAAAGATTTATTAAACATGAAAAAAAAAATAAAAATAAAAAAATACAGATGCCAAATCTCCAGGCCAGTTTTATTAAGTCAGAAACCGTGGGGGTGGACTCAGCCTCTGCATGCCCCCTGAATGCCACAGGTGGAGCAGCGGAGGGCACTGCAGCTGCAAATGGTTAAGGGCTCCACAATGGCAGCTCAATTTATTAACCTCCAAAAAATGCTTCCTTCAGTCTAATTTGCAGCCATCTAGCTAAATTGTCAGCCATATTTCTTATCCGCCTAGTAGTCCCTCCTTTGCCATCTAGAGAAGTCTCAGTTCCTCATTTGCAGAGACAGGAGGTAGGACACCACCTTTGTGGGCGCCTTTCTGCGGGAGAAGTGGAAGCACTTTCTCGTTTGCATTGTTGTGAGTCTGTCTTTTATAAAACCTACCGGGCTTCTTAAGTCAGGGGGAGCAGCATTCAGAACTGTGAGGATTAGATGGTGACGGCACCAAAGGCTCCTCAGCTGCCTCTCTCGTTATCTTTCTCCAGCAATAATGTAACAAGTGATATCTTCACATTTTAAGACGTGATCCCAGGAAAGAATTCGCACTGGAACCTGTTGCCAGACTGGAAGCTACTTGCGCCAGCACATTTTATAGTCCTCTGGTGCTCTGGCCACTCTTGAGCATTGTAGTCTATTTTGATTTTGACTTTAATAATTGTTTCCTCACCAATAACCATAACATCGTGTACTAATCTATCCCAGCAAGCATCTTTGGCTCTTGCAATGCTGGTGAAATATCAGTCTAGGCATTTTCTGATAAAAAGTATGAGTTAAATGTGCAACTTGCCTGTAAGGCTAATGAGAGAAATAAATCACACATTAGTAACTGAAAGTGAATGGAGAATGTTATTCACTGCATTAAGGAAGCACCCAAGTCTTCCCTTATCCTCCATTTCGCTTTCCACAATTTTAGTGGATACCTTTTTAGTGGTCCACTGCAGTCTGAAAATATTATTTGGGAAATTTCAGATATTTTGAGAGAGAGACCACATTCACATAGCTATTATTACAGTATATTGTTATAATTGTGCTACCTTGTTATTAGTTGTTGTTAATCTCTTACTCTGCTTACTTTATAAATTAAACTATTGTAGGTATATATGTATATGAAAATACAGGGTCGGGCAAAATTAGGTTGACAGTTGACTCACAGAGTTTATTCTTGTATTATTAGTTATTAGTTACTTTCCATATGAACAACTGTCAACCTACTTTTGCTCCACCCTCTATATAGGGTTCGATACAACCACTGGGGGTCTTGGAACATGTACCTCATGGATAAGGGGGGGCTACTGTATAAGCTAACTGCTATGAGGAGATCAGGGAGGAATAAAGTACTTCTGGCTAGGGATGTGTGTGGTTCTGTGTGGGAGGTGGTCTGTAGGAGGTGCAAATTAAAGGACAATCTACATAGGGACCTCTGGAAATGGGCTTGTTGGCAGACAGCAAAATGGGAAAGTGTGAAGGCTTGATAGGAGGGCAGTGAATAGTTCAGACTGGGTACTGGAGAGTGTGGCAGATTAAAGAGAACCTTGATGGTCAGGTTAGGACATTCAGACTTGCCCTCTGGTTAATGGGGCAGCAGTGAAGTTTCTACTGGGAACAACGTTCTCTAGCAAGATTATTCTGTAAGCAGGAAGTTAAACTGATCAAAAGAGGAAGGGAATAGAAAGAGGGATGATTATTGGGGGGAAGATTGTCCAACTCTAGTCTTGCTTTATAATTAATCTCACATGGTATGTCTCTAAGGTGTTTAAAATTCATGGAGCAGGCAAGGAATGAACCCTCCTAGAAAAATTCCATTAATGACAGAATCCAACAAAGAATCATTATTAATGATAATTTAAATTTGAAGACTATATCCAGAGGATGTTTCCGCTACTACTATATTTTCCTATGATGCATTTACTTCTTTAAAATATTTTTTATACTTAGTGTGGTATTGCATCCTTACTTTACTTTAACAGCATGTAGCTAAGATATAATAGTTTCCTGTACGTCAGTTGAACCTAGACAAGGTACCAGAGACACAGAATCAGTGGCTTCTCTGGAAGCATCACTCAGCCCTTGCAGCTCTTAGCTTTTCTCTTTTCCCACCGTCTTCCCTTTGTCTGTCCTCTTCAAGTGACTCCAGAGTGCTGGCTTACATCAGAAGCAGTCATTAGTTCATGTATAAATCCTCTTTGTATTCATTTAAGGCAGAGGTTTTTCCTTGTTTATACAACCTCAAGTTCTACATTTTATTTCAGGAAGTCAGACTCTCCAGCTGTCTTAAAATGGTAAAAGATGGTCTCAGAAGGAATGAAGGCTTAGTTACCTTTGGGAATAGAAGTGTATAAGAAATCCCAATAAAAAAATTGGTCAGAAATTGTATGGAGCATGTCTGTTCTGCTGTTATATTTCTTCATCTGTAAACTGTGGGTTTAACATGCCCTGAATAGCATTTAGCATTGGCAGATTTAAATGCTGATGAGATGGTATTTGAACTGATCTTTTCTTCCTTGCTGTGCCTAATGGATTACTAAATTTAAGTGCTCAGGGCACAGTTTTGCCCTCCTTTGGGGGTGTGTGTCTCTTATTGACGTCATTGGGAGCCCTGTGTCTCCGCAGGGCAGAATTTGGCACTTCCACGTAGAATATTTTTAAACTATAAAATTGAATTACAAAGGTATTGCATCTGCTTTTTATATAGACACTGTTTGGTTTATTAAGGAATGTTTCATAAATCTAGCCAATTTTGCAAGACCTACATATTTAGCTAAGCCAACTATTTTTAGAAATTAAAAAGGACAGTGTACTTTTAATTTAAAATCAGGGTTGTTTAGGACTGGATTTTAGAAATCAAAATGATATGTAGTTGAAAGTAAGCTTATTACTAAATCATACTTTTATTTTTAGCAGGTGGGTCGGAGAGTAAAATTTAGTTTTGTGAAAATACCAATGGAAGTGGTAAACAATATTAAACAGATCCTGCTACCAGTGGAAATATATGTTTTTACCTTTTCTTATTTTTTTTTCTGGTAGAATTGGTGACCTTTTATGAAGTATACTCATTATAGCAGAGTTGGGATAAAGACAATTTCTTCTCTCCTCTGGATTCCATATCTGCAGCCCTAATTTTTAATTTAAACTACCTCTCAGATACTAGTTTCTCTCCCACCTCTCTCCACTCCAGCCCAGGGGTGGGGCAGGGGTTTGAGAGGACAGCTTGGATGCACAGTGCTTACCAAATGAACTAGAACATTTCTACTTATTTTGTTCATGATTTGATGGCTGCCATACTCCCTAAGAAACTGATTCCATCTCAGAAACTTGTTTTCCTGGCAGGAGCAATGCCAACTTTGAATCTTTTGCATGATTTTGTTGTGTGCCTGAGTCATTTTGATAGAGCAGGATCCTGGAGAATGTGTCCGGACTTTCACATTCACAGGTCTACAACACTTTACATCCTCTAAGTCAGTGATTTTCAACCAGTGTGCTGCAAGAATTTTTAAAACATGCAATACCTGACTATTTAGTCAGGGGCACTGACTTCCTTTCCCTTAGATTGTCAAATAAAATAATAACAACCAACACAATAGCCATACAGTGTGAATGCCCTGTCTTGAACCATAAATATATAGGTCATATAATAAAGTTGCATCTTATTGGTCATGTCAACTAATAAGCTTGTATCTGATTGGTTAATTCTTGGTAGCAGAAATCCTTATATACAAGTATGGGCACCTGGTTTTTTAAAGTCACTTTGGAGCAGAAAGGGTAGGTAATTACTATTATTATTTTTTGTAAATCAATCAAAATTATACCTATTTTTAATCAGATTGGCAAAAAAAATACAATATATATTTTTGGTGTGCCGCAGAATTTTAGTAGTTTATGAGATGAAAAAGGTTGAAAATTGATGCTTTAAGTCATTGGATAGTATCATCACCGACAGACTAAATCTCAAACTCCTTGAAGTCATTCTAATGTTGCAAACTGCAATTCAACCTATTAAATATTACTATTTTGAAATATTGCTTTGAAATGTAGAGAACTCACATTTAAAATCTTTTGGTCTTTGCTAGCAGTGCAGTTTTAGCTCTGTCTGCAGATTTGCTCTCTGAAATAGAATAATATTCATAATTTTAGGTTTTAAGAGTCTATATCTTCAGTAAAATCCAATGACTATCACACGGGGACAGTCACCTATGAATTAGAACACAAAACCTGGGGGAGAATTGGTGCCATTGACAAAAATACTAACGACATAGGCCAATCCTGAATCCTGAGAGTGATGCATTATCTTAGGGGACATGTAGGAATTCCCAGCGATTTCGTCCTTTATTGTTTCAAGTCTGCTTCTCTGGAAAGCATGCCAGCGAGAGGACACTGGGGAGAGAGCCAGGCATATCTGTGATCTCAGCATGTTTGAATGTTGCCACGGTAGACATGAAAATAAACAATGACAACCTCCTGCTCCAAGTGGAAACATTCCTCCTCTCTAATCGAAAAGTTATAGAACCCAACAGGACAGAGTAGGGGATAGTGTAATTCAGCAGGACCAGGAGCACTTGGAATCCCTGGCTTATACATCATCTGGTTCCACCTCTTCCTTTTATAGATGAAGAAATGGTGAATGGGAGAAATTAAGTGATAACTGCACAGCTACAGAGTGACAGATTTGGACCTGAAGCCAAGTTTCCCAGTTCATAATTCCAGCAAGTTTCATCTGCATTGGGGTTGATGAATTTTGGAGAGGAGTTTTGTCTCCTTTCCCCTGCCTTTCTCTATGCACCCCACACTCAAATTTCCAGCCTGTATCTCTGGTGATGAGGGGATGGGAGAGGATCATCGTTTATACTTGAATAATCTCTCCACGTGATTGGCAGGAAAAAATTGAGTGCTGTGTCTCTTTTGTTTCTCCCATTCCACCACTTTTCCCATTTCTGCTAGCAGGCAACACCCTGATATAGCATTGGAGGTATCCATGGGTGGTATCCATTCACTGGATTTTTTTAAACACACCAATAAACATTTCCCTGCTTTCTACTCCTTCAAAGCTATTTTAGGTGACTTTCAGAAAACTTTTATTCTAAAAATTGCATTTTAGTAAAATATTTGAATACATTTACCCAAAGGTTTGATTAAGAGTGGACATTTCTAGAATTCTGCCAGGAGGTAGAAAGGACTTTTAGGCACAGTAATCATTTGATATAAGTGACCTTTCTGCTCACTTATTAAGTCAAATGTTGGCCCTGGTTTTCTGAGCTTTGATTATATAGGAAGGAACATAGCTTCTCAAGGGAGTTACAGAGATTTAACGTGAATGTCATGGGTGCATGAAAGCCATGGAGAACCCATGTGCTCTTAATCATTATAACAGCTGAAAGGCTTAACTCCAAACAAAAAGTGGATTTTAGAGCCCCTGAAAAATATCAACTCATAGATGCATTTTTTTTCTTCCTTATTGAGCCATAACTTACATGGAGTGTAGTGCACCAAAAGTAAGGGTTTAACTTAATAGATGTTTACACATGCAGAGCTTAATACAACCATCTCTAAGATCACACTATAGACAATTCCCAGCACCCCAGTAGGCTTGTTCATGGAGATACTTGCTACAATTTTTTCGTACTCTTTTCTGTCACCTCTAAGGGTTTATTTGGTCATTAGTTTATTTGGTCGATTATCTTGGTAGCCCTATGTCTCCTCTTCTGTATCACCCTCTAAATTTAAAAATGCACATTTGTTATCAGTAATTATTAGGACAGGAGGAGATGTCACCTAATCTGCAGGTGAAACAATTAGCTCTGAAATTTCATAACCCATTGAACTTGGTTGGCAGTAAGAATTGGGCCTTATACTTCTGCTTATGGTAGGGGACTTGACCTCAACATGTTTCTAATGAGTCTCATGTTTTAGTGCTTTCAGGCTGTTACAACAAAATGGGTGGCAGAAATGTATCTCTCACAGTTTTGGAGGCTGCAAGTCTAAGATCAGGGTGCCAGCTTGGTCAGATGAGGGCCCTCTTCTGGGTCACAGACTTCTTGTATTATCTACACACTAGAGGCCCAATGCATGAAGATTCGTGCAAGAATGGGCCTTCCTTCCCCTGGCTGCCGGCACTGCCTTCGCTCTGGCTGGAGCCGCCTTTTTGCTTCGCCGAGAGCCACCTTTCTGCCTTCCCACATTGCCCAGAGACCCGGAGCGGCCGGCGTGCGCGGAATGCCTGCACCATCACCATGGTGACAATGCAAGCGTCCCGCCCCACCCCCGACCACTCAGTGCCTGTGTATGCAAACTAACCTGCCACCGTTGTTGGGTTAATTTGCATACTCACTCCTGATTGGTGGGCATTGCGAATGTATGGTCAATTAGCATGTTGCTCTTTTATTAGTGTAGCTGGTAGAAGGGGCTTAGGCATCTCTCCAGAGCCAAGGATCCCATTCATGGGGGCTCTGCCCTTAGAACCTAATCACCTTTCAAAGGCCCCACCTCCTAATACTGCTACATAAGGCATTAGGATTTAACATTTGAATTTTGTGAGGGTTGGGGGTCAGATGGGGAGGTGGGAAGGGTGGGGCACAAACATTCAAGCCACAAGCATCTCTATTCACAAATTCCTTTACAGGAATTATTTAAAGTATATAGCAGGTATAGGGTCAATAGTAATATCTTGATTTTAAATTTTACTTCCAAGGAACTAAAAGATTCTATTCTGTCTTTTGGATGCCTAGAAGGTTTAAATAGGGAGAATTGTGGACAATTAAGGGACTACTTTAAGATCATAAAGAAAGGCCAGCCTAAGCCATCTGAAAATTTGGTTCTTTAGAGAAATGAAAACATTTAAAATTTTAGAGACTGGAAGTTCATTTTCCACACATTACTTGATTCTTCTAGGCCCTCTGCCAGAAAGCTTTCCTTGACTTATTTTTCCCCTTGACTTTTAAAATCTTGACCATTTCATTTAGCAATGAGACCATTTCATTTATCACTGTTTAGGGCTGACTGCATTTAAGATCTGTGCAAGAGCCTTTAATGCCTCATTACTTCTGCTCTAGATAATGATTCATCTCTTCTAGGAATTATGCCTTCTGTTTCAATAGTTTCCTAATAATAAGGACTTAAACAAAACCAAACTTTTGTTTCCATTTCTATTGAATATTTTTTTCTCCTTGAAGTATTGCAAAATAGTACGTCAAGGTGTAAATATTTGTTTGGATATAAGACATTGTTTTATTTTCTAATCTCCATTTGTGCTCATTTGCATTTTTAAAACTTTTAAGTAAGTGGATGGATTGTGTAAATAATGAAATGGTTTGGCTTCAGACTATTTAGATTATAAAATTGAGCCTACTTTATTAAAGCAAAAGACTTTATTACAGTATCATTTAAGATTCTGAATTCTGGGCAGGATTGGTGAGGGTTGGGAATTGGTATTTCTAATAGTGAAAGTCCTAATTGTATTTTATTTTGTCTTTATATTAGGTTATTGTGGTATAAAGGTAAAAAGTTGAATTCTTCAATATTGCCTAGTTCTCAGTCTATATTTTGAAATTCCTGCATTCAATTCAGAACAAATATCAGTGACTTTTAGTATTCTAGATTGTTTCATATATTGATATTGAGGTCTTGCTCTTTTAATTTCCAAACCAAAATAAGTTTTTTTCTAATTCTGTGAATTCAAATATCTTACTAAGTAGCTTAACTACATTCTTTCCATCTATTACACACTTACTGCAAACAAAGATTCTATAATCTGGAGAAAATGAACTATGTATTTTGTTTTATTGATGACATAGTACTCTGTAACAAGGTCCTACTTATTCACAAAAACAATTAGACATATCTAGTGATGGGGACAATCTAAATTAATTTAAGAGAATGTCAATTATTTTTGTGCAAAGAGAAAGTAATATTTCATATAGGAAGGAAAGAAAAGGGAATACCTGCCTTTTTAGAACTTGATGCATGGTAATGAACTTGGATTAAGATAGTGTTCCAAAAACAAAACAAGATGAAAATAGGATTCTCTGCAATTAAGTTGTCTTAGACATAAAAAAGCCTGTATATCTGTGTTACATTTGCCTGTATAGAGGATCATTCACTTGTTTTGGACAAAAATTCTAATTGTTTGGGGTAAGGAGCAACATGGGTGAGGAGAGAGAGGTTCTAGATAGTGAGGTTCCTGAAGTCAGGAGCTGAGTCCTCCTCTTAATCATTTTCATTTACAGAAAGCAGTTATTACATATTTTCCCTTATTCGATCTAATACTTGCAACAACCCTGTAAGGCTGGTGTGATTAGTCTCATTTTACCAATAATAAAACGGAGTCTCAGAGATGTAAAGTAACTTCCCCAAAGTGACATCTTACAAATGGTAAATTCAGGATTCAAACTCAGATATCTATTTATGGCCTTACTTCTCAAATACCTTCCATAATTATGAAATTTGAAATGGAGAGCATTCTTTAAAATTTTAATGAACAACAACAACAAAAAAGCTTCATCACAGGAAAGTTTGCAGGTTCTCCTAGGCTTTGGTTAGAGAAATGGTAGTAATAATGGATAATTGTCAGTAGTTTTCCGATTGGATGGGACCCAATTTTTGGGACCATAATCTAAGCCTCTCAGTGAAGTTTTTCCAACCAGGTACATGTAAAGGACTTTGGTAATTTCAGGGAAGCAGTTCACAAACAGGCATTTCCTTGCTAAAAGGACAATGATTGGTTTACTCCTTCTTATAAGTGGAATTCAAGAATAATGGCATTTGGACTAGACATCATTTGCAAATTAAATTATTATAATTCAACTGGGTGGCTGACTGATGCACATTAATTCTTCTTTGGTTTCAAACTCTTTGGGAATTTGCTCTTCTTCATATGTAAGACATTTCTGAACAGAACTGCTTCCCTGTCAAAGACTAATTAGTAATTGTTCAAGGGTAGACAACCAATCCAGTGGTCCAATCATGGATAGAGTAACCATATAATGTATTGCATTCACATGGGGTAATTTTATTCCCCTATCTTTTTATTTTGAAAATAATTAAACCTACTGAAGCATAAAAAGAATAATACAGTCCTGGCAGGGTGGCTCAATTGGTTGGAGCACCATCCCTGTACACCAAAAGGTTGCAGGCTCGAACCCCAGTTGGGGTACATATGGGAGGCAACCAATTGATTTTTCTCTCTCACATAGATGTTCTGTCTCTCTTTCCCCCTGCCGCGCCTTCTTTTCTCTTTAAAAAAAAAAAAAACCCAATAAAAACATATCCTTAGGTGAGGATTAAAAAAAAAAAAGAATAATACAATGAATATAATCTGTTGAATTATTCAGATTCAATAATTGCTAACATTTTTGTGACACTTGCTCTGTATCTCTATTCATGTAACCTTTTTGTCTGAATCATTTGAAAGGAAGGTGCAAATGTGACAGTCTTCTTGCAACTCTTTCGGGGTGTATATCACAGAGCAAAGGACATTCTTCTACATAAGCACAGTACTGCCATCACACTTGACTGTTCACACAATGTTCTTTGTAAGTGTTCACTCAGTTCCTAGGATATTGCATTTCATTTGGGCTTTCTTTTTTTATCTCATTTAATCTTCTTTTAAAAATGGATTATGACATTAACATTTTAAAGCATCCATGATGATTGTATTATAGAATGTCCCACAATCTAGATATTTCTCATTGTTTCCTTATAAATAGCTTCAGGTTAAACATTGTAGCAAGGATACTTTGTGGATAATGTTATGGAAATAGGGACACTTGAGAGAGGGAAATGTGCCAAGATAACAGGTATAAACTGGGAATCCTGGCCCTGCTAATCATAGATCCTTACCTGCAAAATGGCTAGTCCAGGAATGGGCACATCACATAAACTGGGCCAATCAGAGTCCTCCCCTGAAATCCTATATAATAAAAGCCCAATATGCAAATTGACCAAATGGCGGAATGACCCGTGGAATGACCGGTTGCTCTGATGCACACTGACCACTAAGGGGCAGACACTCAATGCAGGAGCTGCCCCCAGCCCACAGGCCCTAGGCCAGCCAAGGCGGGTGCCAGAGGGGGTACCCCAATCGCCCTGCCAGTCACCCCACAGATTGGCCCTGGTCGGTGGCCAGGCCTAGGAACCCTACCCATGCATGATTTTCATGCACCAGGCCTCTACTATTTTATATTGATCTTAGAAAAGAAGGCTCTTTTAGAACAGTTGCTAAGTTATTTGTCTGAAGTTGGAAAATATTGAAATGTAGAAAAAAACAGAATAAGTGATGGAATTTATCCATTGGTTCCATTTCTCTCTAAAATTAGTTTTACCTCTACTCTTTAAAAATTTTTATTAAACATTTATTATGTGCCAAGCAATTTTCTAAGTGTTTTACATGTGTTAAATGATGCAATCCTCTCAACAGTTCCATTAATTAGTTTTTATCTCTGTCCTCATTTAATAGGAGCCGAGGAAAGGAAAGCATAACTCACTCATCAAAGATTGCACAGTGAAAAAGGCCTGGCGCCAGAATAAGAATCTTTAGCACATGATCCCAACCACAATAGTGAGATGCCACCCATTGATAAGACTCCACCCACCCTTTATTTTAGGCTTAAACTAGTTAGTTTGGATTTCTGTGACTTGCAACTCTGAAGGCCAGGTTAATACCCATTTAACCTTCAGTTTTGTAGGAACTGGAGAGTCAAATTAATTCTGAAAAGATGAGATGTGAATGGATAAAACCCCCATCTTAGGCCCCGTCTTTAGTTCTTTCAGACATAGGTCTTTATTATCTTAGGGGTATGCTCTTAATTAAGAGTTTTCTAACAATTTGTTTGTAGGGACCTACACAGTGTTACTCTAATGGGTACATTAATATTGAAAGAGTTTTTGCAAAGACAGGGTTGAAGCTTTGATGATTAGTGTGTAGTTAAACCAATTAAAACGTTTAGAACATCAATTAAGAGGAAATAAACTTCTAGGCATTGACTCTTCCACTGTATTATTCCTCTCAGTAAATTGTTTTAAGAGGCTCTCTTCTTAATGTGTTGGATGACTGTGTAGTCAGTTTTGAAATACAAAACAGAAGTTAGTATGAAGGAAGTGTTCTTGATGACAACAACAGATGACAGAGTATTGTGAAATTTTAATATGTAGCATGATTGGTTGTAAATTGCTTCCATGTTTGCTGAGGTAATTTGCAAATAAGACATGAGTCAGATCTTCCATTGGTATCATCGTATATTATAGAGGAAAAAAAAAATCCAAATTGTAACAGATATGTGGTTTAACTTTGACTTACAATGTTGTTAACTCTTAAATATCAAATATAATCAATTCAACTCCAGGTTTAAGTTTTAAGATATTTATGTTTTTTTAAGATGAGCCATAAGACTAAGATATTATCTACAGGTATAAGTTACTATGACCTGCTCGACTGGCGTGGCTCGGTTGAGTGCTGACCTATGAACCAGGAGGTCATGGTTCGATTCTCAGTCAGGGCATATGCCCAGGTTGTGGGCTCACTCCCCAGTGGGGGGCATGCAGGAGGCAACTGATCAATGATTCTCATCATTGATGTCTCTCTCTCTCTCTCTCTCTCTCTCTCTCTCTCTCTCTCTCTTTCTCTCTCCTCTCTCCATTCCTCTCTGATATCAATAAAATATATTTTTAAAAAAGTTACCATGACCATTTTAATTTCAACCATAAGTTATCCCTGTGTTTTAAGGGCCATAATGTGTCAGTCATTGTTCTGAGCATTTTTTCATGCATAGATTTGAAATCAGAGTTGGAATAAGAAGATTCAAAAACAGTGACAAGTATGGGCTAAAGGAAATCATGTTTCTGTTGATAAGCCAGCTTTCTTAAATTTTTGTGAAGAATCTATTGTTGCTTCTATTTTACAGAAGGAAAAGTTGAGCCATCAAGGTTCTTGTTTATGATTAATTATTAAATGGTAGTTCTGAGACTATAACTCAGGTCTTTCTCACTGCAAAGAATAAGTCATGCTGGCTTTCAGGAAAAACAAGTGATGTTGAATAAAGAAAATAAAATAAGCATAAGCATGTAGGCCAGGATTTGAGCCTTGATCTACAATATTTTCCCAATGTAATAAATATGCTATATGTTTAAACAGACATAAATTTAAACATATAGCACACATATGTATGTTTAAGAATAAAACTGTGATTTTTTAATTATTTAGAATCACTGTATTTTATTTCCTTCATATGTAGAGAGAATCAACATTAATGTTGATGTTGATATATAAAGGTGAACTATATTTTAACACATGCAGATAAGACTTTAGTATACTTATAACACTGTGTGACAGAATATTTTTGCATGCTTCCCCCCACACCCACCCCAGCTTCTCTCATTTCTAGGGGTATAGAGGAATGAATTTTATGGTGCCAGGTTATATTTTTAGTTTTTAGTGACACCTCTCTCCCCCATTACAGGCTGCGATATTTCAGTCAGACTTCATTTATTTTAGGGCTTATTTTACTAGGCCTACCCTGATATTTCAAGAGTAGTTTGAGTCATTTTTTATATTACTTATGTCACATCTACTGTTATATATATCAAAGCCTAAAAGACCGTCATGACCAGTCGACCGAATGACTGGTTGACCGGTCGCTATGATGCACACTGACCACCATGGAGCAGACGCTCAATGCAGGAGCTGCCCTCTGGTGGTCAGTGCGCTCCCACAGCCAACCTCCCACAGCCAGCCAACTTCCTGTGGTCCATACCCCCAGCCAGCCGGGTGTTCAGTACACCAGTCAACCTCCCACAATCCCTCCCCATGGCTGACCAGCCCTGATTGACCCCGATCAGGACTGGGTGAGATGGCCCCAATTGGCCCCAATCGCCGGTCAGGCCGAGGGACCCCACCAGTGCACGAATTCATGCACTCGGCCTCTAGTATATACCGGACTTTCCGGCGTATACGACGACTGGGCGTATAAGATTTTCCTGGGTTAAAAAGTCATTTTATATGCCGGAAAATACGGTAGTCCAATATATCTAATCTATTATACCTAATCCCATCAATATAGTCCAATATACCATATTTTACGGCATATAAAACGACTTTTTAACCCAGGAAAATCTTATACGCCCAGTCGTCTTATATGCCAGAAAATACGGTATATATTTCCTCTTATTTGTTTTTCCATTGATGCAAACAATTTGTCCTTCTCCTTTTTTTCCATGAGAAATATGCATTTATTAACCTCCCACACTCTTCCTATTATGTATGCATGCAAACATGGATTTCATTTTAAATTAATCCCTCAAATGCTGCTATCAGAAAAGACATTTAAAACTGTCATAGTAAGATCTGGTGCATGACAGCAGACTTGGCTAGACATGGCTAGAGTATTGTTCAACCACTGTTCAAAAGTCATGTTTCTATCATTATATTTCTGTTTCTAATTCCCATAACCAGCCAGCAATAGTAGATAAAATTATGAGCTATTTCTTTGCATTGGCAAGATCATAATACAAGAATATATCGTGTTATTATTTTTACTTATTTATTTTTATCTCTAATACATTCACACACACAGGGGGTCAGTTTATTTTTGCCCAGAAGGTTTACACATGACTGGAGGTAATGGAGGAAAGGGTTGAGGTGGACAGACAGTGGTTGGACACATCATTTTATATGTCTGTTTGTGTCACAGGGACATCTTTTTCTTAGTTTTTTAAAAAATATATTTTTATTGATTTCAGAGAGGAAAGGAGAGGGGGAGAGAGATAGAAACATCAATGATGAGAAATAATCATTGATTGGCTGCCTCCTGCATGCCCCACACTAGGGATGGAGCCTGAAACCTGGGCATGTGACCCAACCAAAAATCAAACCATGACCTTCTGGTTCATAGGTCGACACTCAACCACTGGCTGGGCCTCTTAGTTATTTTTAAAATCTACTGTCTAGAGCACTTGATATACTTAGATGAAAAAATCCACTGATACTAAAATTAAAAAGTCTTGGAATGTTTAGTTACATAATCCTAATAAAATACTTTTCTTTGAGTGTATGAGATTATTCTGATGGGACCCAGAACTAAATGAGACATACACCTCATATATGTTAAAGAATCTGAAAGATTGTATGAATTTAAAAAAGTATTTGTAAATGCTATGGATTCTCTCCCTAGAAAGTTGTGTTATATATACATGTGCATGATATTTTACTTACAATTTAACCTTTTGCACTTGGATGTCAAGTGTGACTCGACACAGTTAGCATTAGAATAAAGGAATCGAGAAAAAAGCAAGCAAGTGCAAAGGGTTAAGTTGCTTGTGAACCTTCTGATGCTCATTTAAGGATCCAGATTAGACACCCATGGTCCACTTTTAATTTAGGAAGTTGCTATATAAACTCTGAGTATATTTTTAAGTTACTAAGGTTGATACCTAAGATTAGACACCTGCTTGAAATTTTGGCTCAACCCTGATTGGAGTGGGAGGATACCTGAGTGTGCTCAGTACCTGTAGCAGACCCTTATGTCACCAGAGAATCAAACTTCCCCCATCACTTGCTGGAGCAAGGTTCTTGTGATATCTTTAGAAAATGAATTTTCTAAGATTTGCACAGGAGAATGAGATGTGGTAAAAGCTTTATTTGCATGGAGTTACATTCCTCAGGTTGCAAAGTCCCATGCCCTTTAACCCAATCCTGAAAGAGGTGCAACTGGGGTTCCAGTAGAACTAAAAGCAGGACCAGTGACCAGAGTTTCCATTTCATGTTGCAGCTGGGTCCAGTTCAGCATCAGTTAATTAAAGTCCATTAGTCCATTGTGTGTGTCCCATGTGGCCATGAGCCACGTGGGCAAATGCCGGGGAGCGTGCCTCCTGCAACAGAGTCACAAGAGCATAGGCAAGCAGGAGAGGCAAGAGTGTGTGCTGCTTTATCTAGAAGTTTAAATATTCAGGTTTCACGTCCTTGCAGTGGCCACGCCTATTCTGGCCACTGACTTGCCCTCAGGTGTGACTGAGAGACAGGTAGGCCCCTTCCCACATCACTCAGACCTTACTGGGCATGCGTCTACATTGAGTGGCCAGATTATTATGATCTCTGAGCGCATAATAATCTGGCCACTCCATATATATATATATATATATATATATATATATATATATATACACACACACACACTACACACACACACACACACACACACACACACACATATATTAGAGGCCCGGTGCATGAATTTGTGCATGGGTGGGGTCCAGCCAGCCTGTCTAGGAGGAGGGGACGTGGGTAGTTGGCCGGCCTGCCTGCTGGTCGAACTCCTGGTCAAAGGGGACAATTTGCATATTAGCCTTTTATTATATAGGATATACACTGAATGACCAGATTATTATGCGTTCAGAGATCATAATAATCTGGCCACTCAGTGTAAACTGCCTTTGTCCAGTCCCTTCCCCCATCCATCAGCAGGGAACAGACTTGGAGAGTGTTAAATTATGAAAGCTGTATAAATGGCATGCATGTATAATCTAGTCTTCCCTGTACTTCTTCCCGGTTAAATAGTAACCAGATTATTACGATGGTATCACCTGTACTCCCTCTGTTCTGCTTCATTGGCACTAAGTCCAGGACAAATTCTCAAAATTATTTCCCATTATAATTTCCTTTATTGAAAAATATCTTATTAATGGCAATGAATCAAAATATGTCATTTTATAACTCCCTGACTCACTTGTTATACCCAAGAGCATTTCTGTTTTAGCTTAGGTTTTTAGGGAGCTCTCCTTTTGCTCCATCAAGCTCCCTCTCCCCAGCTTTAGTCTCTTCCCCATGTCAACAATATTGAATTCTCTATGTTTATGGCTTTTCTGTCCCTTTATTACCTTAATGAGAAAATTGTTGGTATATCAGTGAATAGAAGCAATTGAAATTTACTGTTGCCAACAAATCATTAGATAAATGACTCCCTTTTTTCTCTATTTCCTTAGGGTGGAAATGAGTTTTGTTTTGTGTGTGTGTGTGTGTGTGTGTGAATAAAATATGACCTATGAAACCTGACAACAAGAATAACAACAACAAAACTTTAGAAACTAGTTAAAGAATTCATTCAAAGTTTTTCTGAAAATCACTGAAATTCATCCATACATTCATAGTATGAAGAAATAATATATGAAACAATAACTGATACATTTATTTGTAAAGAGCACCAACTGAATTCAAGAAGACCTTAGACATTTTTATTCCCAAAAAGGCCCAAATTATTAAAACACCTTGAAATTAGTCTTCTTATAAGGTTGACTGCTTAAAGGAAAAACATCACAGACAGCCATTGTCTGTGAGCTCTCTTCATCTTTGCAAGGCAGTGCATTAAAAGCTCAGGAATATGAAAAAGAGCTTGTACGGTTACAAACCTCACAGAATATTTCACACGGTAGGTTACTGGAAAACAAAGCTTAGGACCAATCCTTGGCATAAAAATTAATGGTACAGGGAAGCTTTTCAGACATACAGCTGAAATTCCCGATGGAGTATTTCAATTTAAACTCTACCGAATTTGGGTACTCCCACAATAAAATCTTCAGTCTTGTCTCTGCTGGGAGGAATTATGAAAGAAATGTCCAGTTAAAGTTGAAATGATTATGACAAGCCTGTCTCCTAACTGTTGGGTGAATGTCTAGACATAGCTCTAATTGGTCTTATTTTAATGCATTCATTGTTTAATTGATTGTGGGAATGATTTATTCTTTCATAGAACTGAGATTAATGGCAACTGGTGGCTTTATTGGCATTGCTATCAGAGAAATGACCAAAAGGCTCAAAATAGAATTGAAAAGACAGATTCTAGGCACAGAGGAATGTCAGATGAATAGAGCTTCATGAAAACTATGTTTTAAAAGTATTACAAACTATTTTAGTTTTTAAAATGTGACCATTAATAATACAATTTTTAATTCTTATTTTTTGGTGTATGACTTTGAGATCATACTGTGGTATTGAATGTAATTTTCTCTTATACAGTATGTAGGATTGATACTTTAAAAAGGACAAAAGTCCAGTATTTAAAACTATTCATTTGAAACCATAAATTTTCTTATAGCCTCTGTATAATACTATCTTTTTTTGGGTAGAAATTTGGAAAGGAATAATATATTTCAGTTCTCAGTTTTATTAGAGTATTCTAAGAATTTTGTGTGTATTTATAATCCACTAGAGGCCCAGTGCATGAATTCGTGCACAGGTGGGGTCCAGGCGGCCCACCCCGATTGGGGCCCATTAGGCCTGATTGGCAGGGGGAGGGGCTGTAGGTGGTTGGCCGGCCAGCTCTGCCCCCTGGTCGAACTCATGGTTGAGGGAACAATTTGCATATTAGCCTTGTGTTATATAGGATGTATTATCTGTACAAATCATGTGTGGTACTATTTTCATCTATTGGTAGATAGACAAAAATTGATATCACTTTTTTATATTCATGTTATTTTGCTCTATATTAGAACAGATTTTCATCTTTAGTAGCTTTGGAGGGAGGGGTTGGGAAAACTTCCATTCTGCATAATACATATATGTATACTAGAGGCCCGATGCATGAAAATCATGCAAGAGTAGGCCTTCCTTCCCCTGGCTGCTGGCACCGGCTTCCCTCTGGCTGCTGACAGGCACCTGGGATCCAGGCTTCCCTCATAACCCCGGCTTCATCTGGAAGGTTGTCCGGAAGGACGTCTGGTCTAATTAGCATATTCTTTTATTATTATAGACTAGAGGCCCGGAGCATGAAAATTTGTGCACTCGAGGGGGTCCTTCAGCCCGGCCTACACCCTCTCACAATCCGGGACCCCTCGGGTAGGGTCCCTAGGCCTGGCCTGAGATCAGGGCCTATCAGGGCTTTCCTTCCCCAGGCTGCAGGCAGCTGGCCCCACCCCCGCTGCTGCCACTGCTTGCCATCTGTACAGCACTGCCCACCCTCCCCTGTCACTGGTAGCCTTCTTCTGCAGGTGACAGGCTGGGGTGCAATGGCTTGGCTGGCCTGGGCCTCCCTCTTTCTTTGCTGGGGGGTGGGGCCAGCCCTGCGAGGGGCCGTCTGCCTACTTGATCACCCCTAACCACTGGTCGGCCTACCTGATCACCCCTAACCACTCTGCATGGCAGCCTGATTACCCCTAATGCTTGCTTGGGGGCAGGGCCAGCCCGGCGAGGGACCGTCTGCCTATCTGATCACCCCTAACCACTGGTCTGCCTACCTGATCACCTCTAACCCCTCTGTCTGCCTGCCTGATTGCCTCTTACTGCTTGCTTGGGGGCAGGGCCAGCACTGACTTCTCGTTGGTCAGCCTCCCGTTGTTACTGGTCGTTACAACCCAGGGTTTTTATATATTAGGATATTTTTAGTACCTATAAATTCATTGTCATAGGTCACATATTTTTACAAACAATGTAGTTTAACAATGCAGGGGAATACATTTAAGTGGGAAAAATATAAGAAATTTTATGATAGTTATTTGGTACAACAAAATGAAAACTCAGGATTACAGTGAACAAGAACCTAGAAATTACCAAAAAATAGTACTCTTATCTTTTTTTGTTTTGCTTTTTTCTTTATTTTAAAATATAGTGTATAGAAAAAATTATAAATATTTGTCATGTGAACAAAACTTTTTGGTTTCTCTCTAATCATAGTCCCATCTTTTTTATCTGAAAGTATCCACTCTATGGTCTTTTGTCATCTATAATAATAAAAGTATAATATGCTAATTAGACCAGACAGCTGAACCACCTACTGGATGTCATTCCAGACGTCCTTCCAGACAAAGCTGTAGCAGTGGGGGCTAAGGCAGAGGCGGTTAGGGGCGATCAGGCAGGCAGGGGAGCAGTTGGGGCGATCAGGCAGGCAGGCAAGTGGTTAGGGGAAATCAGGCATGCATAGTGGTTAGGGGCGATCAGGCAGACAGGCGAGCAGTTAGGGGCAACCAGGCAGGCAGGCAAGTGGTTAGGGGCAATCAGGCAGGCAGGCGAGTGGTTAGGGGAGATGAGGCAGGCAGGTAGAGTGGTTAGGGGCAAACAGGAAGGCAGGCAGGTGAGCAGTTAGGAGCCAGTGGTCCCAGATTGTGAGAGGGATGTCCGACTGCCAGTTTAGGCCCTGCTGGATCGGGCCTAAACTGGCAGTCGGACATCCCCTGAGGGGTCCCAGATTGCGAGAGGGTGCAAGCTGGGCTGAGGGCCCTTCCTACCCCCATGCACAAATTTCACACACCTGGCCTCTAGTAAAACTATAAAGAAAAGAAAGGAGATAGTAACACCTACATATATATCCCTAAAACTATATTTTAGTTTAGTTATTTTTTTTAAAACTCTATTTGATGAGAATGGGAATCATGTATCCTTTTTGCCTAGCTTCTGTATTTCAGCATTACATTTATGAGATATATTTATGTTGTTGAATTTGCTATAGTTGCATATAGTCTATTCATTTTCAGTGCTGTATAGTATTTCATTATATGGATACTAGAGGCCCGGTGCATGAAAATTCATGCACTGGAGGGGGGGTCCCTCAGCCCAGCCTGCCCCCTCTCACAGTCTGGGAGCCCTTAGGGGCGGGAGGCGACCCAGCAATCAGGGGAAGGCGATGCCCCCATCACATCTCTGCTGCTGCAACTGCCGGCAGCGCAAGCCTCGGCCGGCCCTGGTTACCTGCACCTTGGGCCAGCCCTGGGCGGCTGGGCAGCCACCATCCTAGGCTTGCCTGCGCCTTGGGCCTGCCGCCCCGGCAGGGCTGAGGGGACTGGGTGCTGCCATCTTGTGGCTGTGGGCACTGCCATCTTTGAGGGCATGGCAGTCAATTAGCATATTTCCTCCTTATTGGCTGTGGGCGCCGCCATCTTTGAGGGTGGGGCATTCAATTAGCATATTCCCTCCTTATTGGCTGTGGGCGCCGCCATCTTTGTGACGGCGTGAGGGTCAACTAGCATATTCCCTCTTTATTAGATAGGATGCCACATTTATATCCTACTGTTGGGATACATTTGGTGTGTTTCCAGCTATGAACATTCTTATACTTGCTTTCTAGGGTACATATGTAGCAATTTCTCTAGATTTGGGAATGTAGAGTCAAAGTCAATATAATCTTCAATTTTACTAAATAATGTTAAATAGTTTTCCAGCAGTATATGCAAGTTTCCACAGCCACATTCTTACTAACATGCAGTATAGTTAAACTTCAAAAATTTCTGTTAATCTGATGTATGTTACTGGTTGTGGGAATTTTCATATTCTTGATTACTAATGAAATTGAGCATTGTTTTTATGCTTTTTATTTTTGCCATTTGAAAAATTTTGTTTCCATTTTGCATGTTTAAATTTTTGCCCATATTTCTACTATATTGTCTTTTAAAAATCTACTTATAGAATTCCTTTTATATTCTGGATACCAGTTTCTTTTTGCGTTTATACATTGCAAATATCTTTCTCTATGGTTTGTAGTTTTATCTTTTTTCTAGTTCTTTAAGATAAGCAGATGTTCTTAATGTTATATAGAAGAATTTTATCAATTGCTTTCTTCATGGATAATTTTGTTTGTGTTTTATTTAAGAACTATTTCTCTACCCTAAGAGAAAGATATATCTCTCTATTATTTTTAAAAGACTTATAGTTTTACTTGGTCTTGAATCTACCTGTGATTGATTTTAGTAGATTGTGTGAGTAGGTCTGATTTTATCTTATCTTAGATGGATATCCAATTTTCCCAGCACCATTTACTTAAAAAGCTACCATGTTTTCACTGATAGTGCTACTTTTGTCATATATGAGTGACTGTGACAAAGTGGCCTATTTCCAACCTCTCTGTCACTGGGTTAGTACCACACTCTTTTATTTATTTGAGTTTTGAAAAAAGTTGTGATATTAGATCAAGCCCCCCTACCTTGTTCTTCTTCAGAAATGTTTTGTCTATTCTTGACCTCATGAAATTTTGTATATATTTCGGGATAAGTTTGTCTAACTCTACAGTTTGTCTAACTGTTGAGATTTTGTTTGCAATTGTATTTAATCTATATAGTAGGGGAGAATTGACATCTCTAAAATATAGAGATTTCATCCCATGAATATGTTTTCTATTTCCATTTATTTGGTCCTCTTTAATGTTTCTCAGGCTTATCAGTTTCTCTGAAGAAGTCTTATACCTATTTTTATAGATTTATTCTTAGGTACTTTATATTTTTGATACTCTCTATACCACTTTTTAGTTCTTGCAGGAAAAAATTTTTATATTGATTTTTGTATCCTGAAATCATGCTAAATTCTCCACATTAAAAAAAAAATTACCTGCAGTTCTTTTGAATTTTATATATACACAATTCTTCTGAAAATAATGACAGTTTTAATTTTTCCTTTTGAATCCTTGCACCTTCTATTTCTTTTCCTTGCCTTATTGCACTAACTACAACCTCAAAGGCAATGTGAATCACAGTAATAACAGTGGAAAATTTTATCTTATTCCTATCTCAAAGGAAATGGTTTCACCATTAATTGTGATATATACCAATAAGTTATATTTTATTAGCTACCCTCTAAATCAGGACTTGGCAATCTATAGCCCATGGGCCCAATCTAGCCTGCCACCTGTTACTATAAACAAACACATTTTTTTGAAACACATCCTTGCCCATTAATGTAATTATTGTCTACATCTGGTTTTGTACCACAGTGGCAAAGTTAAGTAGTGTGACAGAGATCAAATGGCCTGCAAAGTTGAAAATATTTACTATCTGGCTCTTTAATAAGAAAAAGTTTGCCAGCCCTACCAGATTAAGATGTTCTTTCCTACTCTTTTTTTTTTTTTTTTTACTACAAATAAATATTGGGTATTATTAAGTGATTTTCCTGTATTGAGGTAATATGACAATGTAAAAAGTTAAATTAATTGTCTTTCTCATGTCATGCTAAACTTATATTTTTGGAATAAATCTTTCTTTATTAAAATGTACTATCCTTTTAAAAATATATTTTTGGATTTAGTTTGTTACTACTACTTTGTTGAAGCTTTTTTGGATCTTTGTTTATAGTTAGGTTGACCAGTAATTTTCCTTTCCCTTATTGTTCCTTTGGGTTTTGATATCAAAGTTAATGCTAACTTCTTAGAATAAGTATGTGTTATACTTGGATAACTGGCCAATGGAACTATTTGTGCTTGGAGTTCAGTTGTGGGAAGACTTTTCATTATTGATTCAGTTTTTTTCATGGCTGTAAGATTATTCATCTTTCCTCTTTCTCCTTGAGTCATAGTTATATTTTTTCTGGGAATTTATCCATTCGCCCTAAATTTATACTCATTGTAAAAAACTCTTCACAGTATCCTCTTAATATCTTAATATCTGCAAGATGTTCTTTTGGTCATTTCTAGTATGGGTGTGTCTTCTTTCTCCTTTACTTGTTCACTACTGGCTTATCAGTTTTATTTGTCTTTTCAGAGAACCAGCTTTGGCATTGATCCTTTCTATTGTGTGTATGCTTCCTAGATCACAAATTTCTCTATGAATATTTAGTCTGTCTTCTACTTTTTAGAGTTTAATTTGATGTTCATTAATTTATTAAAATGAATGTTTATCTCATTTTCTCTAGTTTTTCTCTTTCCCCCCCAAAAATATGCCTTCAAAGATTATTTCTTTAAAATCAACATGTTCTTATTTTTGATATCATCTTATTTTAATTTTCCTTTATTTATTTATTTATTTTCTATTTATTTATTCTATTTTTTTAATTTCTAACACACTTCTAATCCATAGAGATTTTCTGATATTAAAAAACTACTAATTTATAGATTGTGTTGTGTTCATAACAGTTTCTTCATATGATTTTTTAAGATTCAATATAAGGTCAATGATTGTTCCATGTCAATTTGTAAATGTATGTTCTGAGTAGATAGAGGCAGTGCTATGTATACCTATTAAGTCATTTGTAAATTTCCTTATTCTATTATTTTATATCATTAATTTTTGTCTGCTTGTTCTATCAATTATTGAGAAAAGTATGCTAAAGTTTTTCACTACAATTGTGGATTTATCTACATTTCTTTGTTTTGTTAATTGTTTTCTTTAAATAATGGAGGCCATATACTTAATAGAAAAACTAGAGAAGAAATGAGGTTTTTGTTGTTTGTTTTTTAATCTTTATAGAACCCTCTGGAAAACCTTAAAGCAAAGGTTGAGGATTTAAGATGATAATCATAACTCCTTTAATTGTTCAAAATGGTTTTACATATACTCTTTTCATATTTATCAGATCTGTGAATTAAGACAGACATTATTAACCAAACCTGATGATACTAAGGCAAGACTATAACTCTAAATCATTAATAACTTAATGACTGGGTCAGGCCCAAGAAAATAAGTTGTTGTATTTTTTCTTTCTTTTTGAAAAGTTATTTTTTATTGACTTCATAGAGGAAAGGAGAAATATATATAGAAACAGCTATGATGAGAGGGAATAACTGATTGGCTGCCTCTTGCATGCTCCACACTGGGGATCAAGCCTGCAACCCGGGCATGTGACCTGACCAGGAATTGAACTTTGACCTCCTGGTTCATAGGTCAATGCTCAACCACTGAGCCATGCTGGCCAGGCAAGAAAATGATTTTTTAGAATAATTTCCCAAGCCTGTTCTACCCCTTTTCCCTTAGCACACCGTGATCCAGGCCTTCTGGCCTTCTTGACATGTCTTTAACTCACCAAGGGAATTTAATTCTTATGTCTTTGAACTCAGTGCTCACACTTTACTTGGGCAGGTAGACCTCCTTTCATATGTCAGCTCCTCAGAGAGGTCTTCCCTGGTCATTCCAATCACACTATAATCCCTTAGCCTGTATTATTCTTCAAAGAATTTTATACTATCTGAGCATATGTTATCTACTGGAATATGTAATTATCATCTCTCCCCCCTGTAGTATATAAGCTCTAAGATGCTAGGGTCTGCATTGAATTCACTGCTATAATTCCAGGGTGATTGCTGACACATCATAGGTATTGAATACTTTTTGGTTGAATGAGTGAATTCATCTTTTCTTAAAATATGTTGACCAATCAAAAGTAGTTTGATTAAAAATAATTATTGAGAATTAGGAATTCTTTTTAGCATGATAAAGCAGTGGATACACACAAGAATAAAATAAGATTGCTATCTTTAGTTTATAATCCAGTTGGGGATACAAGATATATACAAATGATAGAATCTGAAAATGATATTAAAAATGGTGATACAAGAGACATCACAGCATGTATAATTAATAGGCAAATATATCCTATATAATAAAAACCTAATATGCTAAGTGTCTGGTAGGCTGGTTGGCCATTCAATCAATCAAAGCATAATATGCTAATGATATGCTAAGGCTGCTCAACCACTTGCTATAATGTGCACTGACCACCAGGGGGCAGACGCCCTGACTGGTAGGTTAGCTTGCTGTTGGGTTCCGGCCGATCAGGACTGAGCAAGATGGGCTGGATACACCCTGGAGCCCTTCCATGGTCCCCCCCTCCCCCCAGCTTGCCAACTTCCTGTGTCCCTCCCTAGCCCCAATCGTTCACCAGTGGGGTCCCTTGGCCTGGCCTGCACCCTCTTGCAATCCGGGCTGAGGTCCCTGCCCCCACCCCCCCTCTCCGAGTGCACGAATTTTGTGCACCGGGCCTCAAGTTATAATAATAAATGCTGTGAATCCAATGGAAGGAATGTCACTGGAATCTTAGTATTACACAAAAACAATGGAAATATGAAAGATCCACCATTATTGGTTGATCAAGAATTTTCTGTAAATGGAAGCCAAAAACAAAAAAGATTATAATCATTATGAAGAGAGATTAAGATCTCATTTATTTCCTCCACCAGGCTATGAGTACCTATCCTAGGACAAAGTCTGTATCATATTCATATCTACTTTTCCTGTTTAACCTGGTTATGTTTATCTCCTAGTTTTCTTTTCTTTCTTTTTTTTGCTGCAAAAAGCTTTATGGTTTCATTTGGTCGGATGCATGGGAGAGGGCTTCAGAATAGAAGAATGGCAAGCCGTTTTGGGGAGAGGCTCAGGTAAAGCCAGACACCAGGGAATGCAGGGGGCCTCAAAGGCCTCTGGGCTTCAAAGGCTCCTAGTCACCCTTGAGGGTGAGCCTTTGGAAGAGATACCCGCCCAGCCCAGCCTGAGGGCCGGCCAGCCTGCGAGGTGAGCCAGGTGTCACCCATCTTCTTGATGAGTTTCACCCCCTCCCCTCACCCCGGAAGTGGTTCTGCAGGAGTCACAGGATGAGGGCCTGCGCGGGCAGAATCCAGGGCCTGCAGCTCCAAAGGGCCTGGTTCAGGCCCCTCTCCAAGGCCAGGGCGGCTTCCATGGCCCTGAGTTTTGCCCACTCATCCTGGGAGGCCTCAGCTCGTCCTGGAAGAGAAGGAGCCCCTCGCTGGTTTTGCAACTTTAAGAGCCGCTCAGCGCCCTCGCGCTTCTTCTCCACCAACTCGTGGAAGAAGCGGCCCCCGCCCTCGAGAGCCACATCATCAGGCGAAATAGAAGCCCAGAGAGAGGTAGGTGCAGGAGGGAGTTGGGGGGGGGGGGGGCACAGGAGCAGGCTGGCCAGGCGGGTGACCGCAGCCTCCACCTCGGTGGAATAATTCTGACGAATTGGGAGCTCATGGTTGTTCGGCAATAAGGAGTTAAGGTAGGAAAACCCGGTGTGTTGGCTGGTCCCGGAGGTGGTTCTGAGGTGGTGACTGGATAAGACGCAGGAGGGTGGCCGGAGGCTGGGAGGAGGGGCGTCCCTGGGTCTGTTCCGTCCAAATTGTTGAAGCAACAGACAGATCTGGGCCGGCCAAGGGCACTGCCTGTCTCATAGTTTTCTACACTTTATAGTTAACAGGAATTCAGTACTTGGAATCCAAAGTCATATATTGTAGGGGAAAAAAATCCCCTAATGAAAATATATTTTAGATATTCAGTGGCATGTCAGTAGAAAGAAGATTTATTTTGTCCCTTATTATTGCATAATCTTCATCACTTTTGACTAGAAGATTAGTAGTTCCCAGAAAAATAAGGATTCTTATATATTTTACACCTTAAAATAAAATTCTATCCATCAATTTTTTATTATTAAATAAATTCATAAGAAGAATTCCATCATCAATTTCAGCAAACTCTATGGCTTGAAATATTTTAGTTGGTTGAACTCTAAATTACATGTTGGCATGAAGATAAAGTTTTCTTTAAAAACTGTATAAAAGTGACTGAATCTCTAAGCATTATGTGTGATAGCAGCTGGACTTTGAAACTTTAATTAATAGAATGAAACTAAAGTTTTCAGAAGCTAGGTCACCAGAAATTTGAGGAATCTTAACCATTGTGTTATCATTGGTATAGTGGTCAATTAAATAATGATTATCTATAGATCTGAGGACTTCTTATTAAGAAATGCTTTTAGAGAATTATTTTTTTGTACTCTTTCTTTTTATAAAAGAAACTCATTAATCAATGTTTAATTTTCATGTGTAAATTGCACTAATAATAAGAAAAAGGATATTCACTAGACTATAAGAAATTATTAAAGGTCTATTCATAAAGTATTTCTAAAATGTTACTTAGATAAATCCTGAACATTATGAATCAAAGCCAAAAAAAATCTTTCTTGATCTAAATGTGATTGATCTTTACCATGGCAACAAAAATTCTGAGACACGTGTCATAATGATAATGTTAATTAACTTTGCACAAAATGATATACCTGAGCTCATTAGTTGTGCATTTAAGATTATTGATGTATTTGTTTGTATATGTACATATTAAAAAAATACTACTTTTTAAATGGAATTGGCAGGTGATAAATCTTTGCTAAACATAAAATTAGAAAAAATTAAATATTTAATATTCCTTAGCTATATTATGTCATTAAAGCCATCTAGTGTGACCCAAAACTCTATTGTAAGCAAGAAGAAAACTCAGGAGCTCATTTTAAAAAAATATATTTTTGTTGATTTTGGAGAGGAAGTGGGGGGAGAGATAGAAACAGCGATGATGAGAGAGAATCATTGATCAGCTGCCTCCTACATGCCCCACACTGGGGATTGAGCCTGCAACCAGGGCATTTGCTCCAACAGGGAATGGAACTGTAACTTCCTAGTTCATAGGTGGATGCTCAACTACTGAGCCATGCCAGCCAGGCCCTCAGGAGGTCACTTAAATTTAAAATGTTGATTTTAACATTAGAATCAGTTAAAACAGACTCTTGCAATTTTTTTTTTCAGATAATAAATGAGTATTTTAAAAGTATGATACTATTATACTATTTTTTTACTTTTTATCTCTTTATAGTATTGATTAGAAAAACAATTTTCCTAGAAATAATTGCCTACACTTTATTTTCCACCCAAGTTGATGGAAATTTTGTTATTTAGTTTTCCAAGCCAACTTTATTCTGTAATTTCTGTGTTTAACAAGGTTGAGACTTGAGAAAACAGACACAGTCTTTAAGGAAATCTAAAATATGGCTCTTTTTAATGCAGTGTCTAGAAATGAGTATGATGATCTTAAGAGAAGAAATACATTTTTCCTCTGACTGAATGCTAAACCATCGTCTGGATAATTAATTGCAATTCTGGAGGGTAAGATACTTGAAGCTGAAGCCCAGTGTCCTGTACATAAGAGATATCTGTATTAGCTTGGACACTTGCAACTGTATTGAACAAAAGTTGTACCTAACAATAAGTGGCTTAATCATTTTTTAAAAAAAGGAATTATCACCTGTAAATAATAAATCCAAAGATAGATAAAAATACTGCATTTTAAAAATAAATTGACTAAAAGCCCTCTCAGTTTTTATTTTTCATTTGACCTAAGGATGTATCTGAAACCGTCAGGGCTGCTGATTCCTTAGGGGAAAAGCTGATGCTTACGGAGTCCCATGATCTTCTTTTCTATTTATGCTATTAGTAAAAATGTAGCTTTCTTATTTGGTGTTTATTTTCATGTCTATACCAATGCCATGCAATTTTGTAGCTTTGTCTCAGATCTCTCTCTTGAGATTTCAAATTAATTTTCAAAATTCCTGCTCCCTTATACCCGTTTGGTATTCTGCAGATACCTCAAATATCTCAAACTGAATTCATCCTCTTCCCACAGACCTTCTGACTCCTTACCCATTGTTATTCCATCTCAATTAATGCCATAGTCAAACACAAAAGGCACAGTTGGAAATATGAGAGTTTTCTTAACTCTATACTCACAAAATGTTACCAAATTTTTCCTTAAATATGTCTTGAAATATTTTTCCCGTATTTCTTGAATTCTCTCATCCTCACTCCCACCATTACCACTTACTTGCATTATTTTTGTATTGCTCTATTACTTTTAAGTGAGTTACTTAACTATATTTTGCCTCAGTTTCATCATCTGTAAAATGCAAATAGTAATACCTTGTAGTATTACCTTGTAGGACTTTTGTGAACATTGAATGAATATGGGTTATCAGCTTAAAAGAGTGACTAGAACAGAGCAAGTGTTAAAGTTGATCATTATTATTACTATTACTATCAACACAACTATATTCCGGTTCGGATCAACCACTGTCTGGATTATTTCATCAGCATCCTAATCTTCAGCATCTATTCCTATTGTCAAACTTGACTTTTTTTTTCTTTTCTTTTCAAAATGGACTTTGACAAAACCTTCAGGTTACTCTGTCTAAATAATAAATTGGATCCTTTGGCCAGGCTGATTGTAATACTCCAGTATCTTGTCCAAAAGATAAAGTTCATGTTCCTTATCCTAGCCTGAACAAGTCCTGATCTGCTCCACCTTTGACCTCACCATGCTGTGTCTTAACTTTCTTTCTCCACTAATTCTGACCGGCTAGAATTCTCGTGCCCATGCACATTGTGTCCTGCCACAGTGCCTTTGCTCATGCTGCTTGTGATCATGAAATGCTCTGTCTCCTCTCTTTTACCCACTTCCTTTGGCTAAATCAGCTTTGAAGGCTCACTAGAAGACTTAGTTCCTCCCCCAGGCATTGCCATAATCTTCCCACATAGGCTGCCATAAGAATGCACCTCTGAGTTCCCCTGTCCCTCCTGGGTAGGGAGCAGATCATCTAAAAAAGTTGCTTTCTCTCACAACAAATCATATCATATCTCTCTCTTGCTCAAAACCCTCCTGTAGCTTCTCTGTGTGAATAGAACATGATCTAAATGCAACATCATGTTTCACAAGGTACCCAGTTTTTGCCTCTGAATCATTGCCTATGTTTGGCACCAAACTCACCACCATCTACCACTGGCTCCTCATGATCACCAGCCATACTTTCCTCCTTTGTCCTTTAAGCATATAAAGCTTTTCCTGCCTCAGGGGCTTTGGCTTTGCTGTGCTGGAATGCTCACTTCCCAAATAGTCACATGACTGCTTTCTTCTTATTCAGATCTCATTTTAAAAGTTACAACCTCCAAGTGGCCTTCGCTAACTCTAGCTACAATACTCTTCCTCTCCTCTGTTCTTTTATTTAGATACTCTACCCTATTAACACTTTATAAAACTCAGCACTCTTTGAAATATGAAATTCTTACATATTTATTTGTTGACAAAGTTATTGTCTGTCTCTCCCACTAGAATGTAAGCTCTGATGAGGGCAGGGACTTTAGCAGTCTTGTGCACTAAGAGTCCCAAGCTCCTGGAAGTAGTAGGTGCTTAATAGTTGCTGAAAGAATTCAGTGAATGAGCAAGCAAATAAAAACCTTACAGATGTCAATGTGGTAGAGTTTCAGTAAATAGTTTTTGAATTATAGATGAATAAATAATTGGAATTATATTCAAATTCTTAATATAAGTTTTCAAGTTTGTTGTTGTATTTTCTTAATTAGTTTTACTACATAATCTTTTTAATACATGAAGTCAAGAGTCAAGATCTAGCTTTTCAATTAATCTTGTACTGATTTCTCTTGCATCTGTCTTTGGTGATCTTCACTTACTTTCAATTATTATTATTATTATTATTATTATTATTATTTTTCACTTTGAAGGCTTTGCTTTTAATTACTCCTAAATTTTCTTTATATAAATATCTGACTGAATGTGCTTTTTTAGCATAATTACAGTTTTACTCTTTCTTAAAAAATATTTTTATTGATTTCACAGAGGAAGGGAGAGGGAGAGATAGAAACATCAATGATGAGAGAGAATCCTTGATTGGCTGCCTCCTGCAGGCCCCTACTGGGGATCGAGCTTGCAGTCGAGGCATGTACCCTTGAACAGTATTGAACCCAGGACCCTTTAGTCCTCATGCCGACGCTTTATCCACTGAGCCAAACGAGCAAGGGCACAGTTTCACTCTTGATCTTTCTTTTTGTGCATGAGAAAAAGGACATCACACAATACTGCTTTAATTATGTTTGCAAGCAGTGTAATTTGCTCTCAATTGTTACTACATTCTAACCTATTCTATATGTACCTTTCTTACTTGGTTCTAATTAGTAAGTGACATCCAAAGCTGGTCATTTGCCAAACTCTGAAAAAGCCAAAAGCTGGCATCCTCCACATCCCCTTTCAGCATCTTTCCCATTTTTCTTTTATGTTTCCCAAACTTATGATATAACCCAGATAGACTTCCTCCCAGCTGTCTGCTAAAGTATTTCTTTCTAAGGTGAAAGAATGATGTATTGCCTGGAACATTTACATTTTGATTGGAAATTTTTAAAAGATGGAATGCTGTCCTGGGCCAATTGAATATCCTATTGGTAGAATTTAAGGCACAGATACTAGGAGATATATTGATGCATGAGACTCTTCCTGAAAATGTCAATCATAATGAAAATGTATTTATGAAGCTGGCCCACATTTTTATCCATTAAGAAGTTCTGAAGTTTGCAAAGTTTAAGAGCATAGCCAGGTTCCATTATCTTGCTCCTTTCTATAGTGTACCTGCAACACAATAAAGATTCCAGAGAACAAGCAAACAAACAGACAAAATTTCTTTGACAAAGAAAACTTAGGTAAAAACCCTGGAAGTGTCTTTCACACTACATCCACCTCATCCAATTTTTATCTCAAAGAAAATCAATCAATTCAAGACATATTCATCCCCAAAATATATATTGAATTGATTGATTTTTCTCCCATGTCTTTACCACTTTCTTGCTTTAGTCTAATACATCACCATGTCTCCATTGTACCACTAGAAGAATTTCTTAATTGGTCTCCTTCCTTCTACTCTTATGCCCCTGCAATCCATTTTGCACACCAATAATGAGTGATGTATTTAAAATGCAAATAGGATCATGTAATGTCCTTTCTTATGATCTTTCAAAGGATCCACCAGCCTTATCTTGCACCATTTCTTGTAGTTCACAACCTGCAGGCACATCTGGCCTCCATTCAGCCCCAAGCACAGTAGCATGGTGCTCCTTCCTGAATCAAGACTTTTCCTCTTTCTGTTCTTCTGCCGGGATCACTTTTTACTCAGTGGCTTCAGGCCAATTACTCAGAAAACCTTCCTAGATACTGTACATGCCTCCCTCTGTTACTGTTTCTCATCTAAGATAGCACCTGATCTTTCACAGCAATGACCTCATTGGTAGCTATGTAGTACAATGGTTTATTATTTACATGTCTCCCAAGAAGACTGGATTAGACTGTCTTTTGTTTTACACTTAGCTCTGTTTTTGAGTTTATCATATCTTTTATTTTTTTAATTGGAATATAATTGTCATACACTATTATAGTAGTTTCAGGTGTACAACATAGTGATTTATATATCATGAACTGATCATCACAGTAAGTCTAGTTACTATACAAAGTTAATACAAGATTATTGACTATATTTCCTATGTTGTGTATTACATCCCATGATTTATTTATTTTATAACTAGAAGTTTGTAACTTTTGGCTGAGGCTCTCTTGAGGGATACTTTTGTGTGTTTATTTTAACACTCACTCAAACTTATTTAATTATTTTTCTGTTTACCACACTAAACTGTAAGCTACACTGTTGGTCTTTTATTTGTGTAATATATCACCAATTTCTTTGTAGATGGTAGTTATTCAATAAATGATGGTGGGTAATTAAAATATACCTTGGTGGATGATTGTCTGGTGGCCAGATGATTAAAAGAGCACAATATGGAAACCAGTGAGATCCTAAAGGCTTAAATATGAAAGTATGTGATATACTCCTATACACATGGGATGGCATATACTTGAATTTTAGAATAATACCAATTGCATATAACTTAATTCTTTTAAAGAAAATTAGTTCTTTAAATGCAAAATCATCTGTGATTTAAATTTATGCTTTCTTAACTCATTCAGTGTGTAACAATTCACATACCACTTTTTTAAAAAGGTAGAAAACTCTGATCCTACCTTGGATTTCCATTTTTGTTTCAGCTGTATGGACAAGTTATTTTACTTTATGTTATGCCAGCAAAAGGGAATCCAAGCAAGCAGATTAGAACAGATTTGAGCAAGATAAATCAGTTGCCAACTTTCCATTGGAGTGAGGTGTAGGAGAGGAGGAGGAGGAGGAGGAGGAGGAGGAGGAGGAGGAGGAGGAGGAGGAGGAGGAGGGGAAGAAGAAGAAGGAGAAGAAGAAGAGCAAGAGGTGGAGGGGGAGGAGCAGAGAGGAGGTGAGGGGAAGGGAGAGGAGGAGAGGGGAGAGAAGAAGAGATGTGGGGAAGATCAATATCAGATGTACTTTGGAGGAGAAAGAGCTTTTGAATGTCTGATAAAAAGTGCCAATTATTAGCTATTTGACCCTAGACATATCAGTTAATCTTTCTGGGTCTCAGTTCTTTTTCATTGTAGAAGTCATTATGAACTCCATTAGAAGGACTTTTCTGCTCTTTGATTCTTATTTTCTCTATAGTGGTGGGAAAACCAGAAAGAGTATAACTGTCAAAAAAAGAGTAGAAAAAAGATGATTAATTGTTACAGAATGGAAAGATGCAGAAGAGAGTCATGGATGGTGAGTATGAAAGGGAAAGAATATGAGAAAGTAAGGGTTCAGATTTTCCCCCTCCTCCAACTTATTTATTTAACAAATATTTATTAATGCTAATAAATACTTACGTAGCATGAGCCAGCTATTGTTCTAAGGCCTTTACAAAAATGAACTCATTTGATACTTAGGAGATAAGTACTACCATTACCCCTATTTTATAGGTGAAGAACCTGAGGCACAGAGAGGGTAACCAACTTAACCCAACCACATAACTAGGAAGGGCTGGGGCTGGATTTCAAACCCAGGCAATCTGGCCCCAGAGTCCATGCTCTTATAATTCCTATTTTACTCTTAGACTTTACCATACATTTTCCTCAATGAAAGTTTCCACATCAAAGACAAAAACTTATTGAACTGTAACAAAAATAATAAATCGCCCCAGACATATTTAGGCTAACACATACCCTGTTTGTGTCTGTGTAATTACACTTTTTCAAAAGCCTGCCACATTTGGTATCACTGTTTTCTTATGAACTCTTCAAGCAAGACTAATGCAAAATGGAGAGGATTGTTCTTTGTTCAGCTGCAAACCAGGGGGCTCAAAGCACAGAGAAGAAAGCCAGGCTCCAGAAACCGTGTGAAGGAAACTGACAAATGCAAGCTCAGGCGGGGTTTGCAAATAGCCAGGAAACATTTTCATTCAGGTGTTTGTAAACTTTAAAAATTTTAAGTCTATATCCTATTTTCGTTCCACCACCCTAATTAAAAATCAACAACACACCACTACAAAAAAAGCAAGACTGTTAAAAATAAAACAAAATTGCTGATTGGTTTTACCATTAAGGGAACATTTCAGGTTCAAGCGTTATGCTGTTCTTGTACTGTAGGAGGCAGCAGCTCATTAATAAAACCTGGTTTCCCTCCCCCTCTGCTTTTTTTTGCAGCGTGGCTATTATGATTGCAGTTGTCCCATTCTCTAAGGTAGCTTGGATTCTCCTCAGAAATTAAAGAACTTAAAGGTTTTGTAAATGGGTGGATCCAATAATTATTGCTGATTTATTCATGTAAAACTAAATTCTCCTTTCCTATTCTTTCAATCTATTGTTAATTTTCTTGTACTCATAATTTTTAGAGTTTAACATGTTAGAGTTGGAAGGAAAGTAGGAGAGCATTCTCTTGATTGGATTCTCCCATTTTACAGCTATGCAAGTAAGACCAGGGTGGTTAAATGGCTTGCCCAAGACAGACAGTGCCTTGGCCAGGCTGGCTTCCAGGCGTTTCACTGCTGGTTCTGTGCCTTGCACTTGACACCAAGTTTAGGTGTTGACTTAGTCTGGGGTTCCAACCCCTGTAACATGCTCTAGAGTCTTCTCACCAAACAAAAGCACACATCTCCTGCTACATCTTCCTTTATTTTCTTTCTTCCGGTCCCATTTGTTTTAGAAGATAAACATGAGTATCTAGGGAATTAATGTTGATGTCTAGAGGGCTGTTCAGATTTGCTAAATTTCAAGCAATGGGATGTCTAGAGAGCCACCCATCATCGGTGCTTTGAGGGTACGCTCCTGGAGAGAGAAGTCCTGACTGCTGGGGGCTAGAGCTTCCCTTACCCCAAGGTTTTGCAGTCCTGCTGTCTGTCAGTGTGTGTTAGAACTCAGCCTCATGCCTCTGGTCCTGCTGCCCTGCTGCCCGTCCCCTCATCTTCGTTTAATATCTTATTTAAATATACGTGTATTTGTATTAACGTTGTTGTTCCTATATGTCTACTCTTAAGAATTAGAATTGCTATCCCCGGATAGACTCTGTATTTTTTCCTCTCTCTAGAGTTCCATTTTATGGATTCCTGAGTTTGCTAAATTCCTACATTTGCTTAATTCCTACAAACAAACTCTTTCTTTATGAGATTCTAATAGAGTGTGTATCAGATACAAGGCAGAATCTAGGTATTTTTAGACTACTTTTTAAAAGATTTATCTAACTGGTTTTTAATATCCCCATATGCATTTTTTTAAATAATTAGAAGCTTGTACCTTGGACTCCCTTCATAAATTCACCCCTCCCCTCATGCCTCTGACAACCACCAATCTACCAATATGTTCTCTATTTAATGAGCCTTTCTTTTTTTTAGATCCCACAAATAAGTGAGATCATATGGTATTTGTCTTTCTCATGTTTCACTTAGCATAATGCCCTCAAGGTCCATACATATTATCAGAAATGGCAAGATCTTATTCTTTTTTTAATTAATTAATTCATAGATGGACACTTAGGTTACTTCCATATTTTGATTATTATATCTAACTTTTTTTTTTTTTTAGAAAAGCAGGCAAAAATTTATTGACCACAGCAAAAACATACTTAGGAGAGCGAAACAAGGAAGGGCACAGAAGAAGCAACTGGAGAGCTTAGGCTGGGCTGCTTTGGCTCATTGGGAAGTCGGAGAAAAGGGGGAAAAAGGGGCCTTGGAGACAGGTTCAGGGAGTTAGCCCAGAATGAGCTGCTACTGCCGATTGCTGTCCTGGTTGCAAGTTTCATGGGGTCCCTTAGAGATTAGGGGGTACATGTCTGTGGGGGAAGGAGAGGAGCAAGGAATGGCACAGGCGTGCTCCCTGGAGGGAGAGCACGCCTATACCTCACTTTTTAAATGAGAGCCAGAAGTATGGTAAATTCGGTTTACCTAAATGTCCTAAACCCCAAAGTGTGATATTTGGGGTTATCTTTTTTTTATACATAAGACAGGAGTCATTGCATTATTGCTAGGTAAAGTCTTTATTAGACAAATTTTATTTTCATGGTTATTAGACAAGAATCATTTACATCATCATAAGTTCTCCACAAGTTGAATATAACGTTGTAAGTATTCTAATCAATAGAAAATAATTAGTCAAACAAAGGTACATACCCTAAAGAATTAAATAAATCTTGAAAATGTTTGTTAGACAAGTTCCAGCATGACATTGGAATAAAATGTTGTCATCCTTTTGCCCATTTCCAAGTTTTGGATATATTTTTTTCTTACCATTTCCACCTTATAATCATGAATATTCTTGCAAAATAATTCTTGGTTACAAAGAAAACTTGGTCTTATTGATTTTTGGCCTGATTCATTTACAAAGGCATAGCAAAATATTTATTAACATATATAAGCCACCTTGTAGTATGGTCAGCAAATATGGAAACTAAAATGCTAAGTAACTACTAAGGCCAAAAAATTAACTTCTCTCTGCGGGTTTCATAGGAGTCAAGATTGTAGTTTTAATAGGCTGTATCCAGAGATTTTTTTGTGTATATATATATTTTTTTATTGATTTCAGGGAGGAAGGAAGAGGGAGAGAGAGATAGAAACATCAGTGATGAGAAAGAATCATTGATCGGTTGCCTCCTGCACGCCCCCTACTGGGGATTGAGCCCACAACCCAGGCATGTGCCCTTGATCAGAATCAAACCCGGAACCCTTCATCTGCAGGACAACGCTCTATTCTCTGAGCCAAACCAGCTAGGGCTGTATCCAGAGATTTTGGAAACATTTTTAAAGCAAAATCTCAAGCATGTGCAGAAGTAAAGATATTAGTGTAATGACTTCCCCAGTACTTATTTCCTAACTTCAATAATTATCAATCCACAGCTAACCTCATTTCTTCTATAGTCAATCCACTCCCTCCCAATACTGAATTATTTAAAAAATGCTCCGTATCTTTGTTGATGACTAAATGAGTGCAATACAATGCACACATTTAAAATGTGTGTTTGATCAATTTTGACATAGGTATACAGCCATGAAATCATCACTAAATTCCAGATAAAAAGAATTTTCAGCATCCTCAAAAGTTTCTTCTGTCCCTTTGTAATCTAATCTGCTCCTCATCTGTCTCCAGACAACCACTGGTCTGCTTTCTGTTAGAGAGTGATTTGCATTTTCAGAGATTTGTATAAATTAAATCATACAGTATGTACTCCTTTTCTGTACTTGGCTTCTTTCATTAAACATAACAATTTTGATGTCCATTTACGTAGTTGTGTGTACCAATAGTTTAGAGTTTCATTATATAAATATACAATAATTTGTTTATCCATGCACCTGTTGATGGACATTCGGGTTGTTTCTAGTTTTTTTACTGTTAATGATAAAGCTGCTATGGGCATTCATGTACAGGTTTTTATATCTTAAATTCTCTTGTGTAAATACCTAGTAGTAGAATGGCTAGCTTATATGGCAAGTAATTGCTTATTTTTAAAAAAAACACCTGTCAAATTGTTTTTCAGAGTGACTGTATTAATCTACATCCCCTCAAGTAGTGTATGAGAATTCCCATTGCTTCACATTTCATCAAGACTTGGTAAGATTATTTTTAAAAATTTAGTCAATCTAAATGGATATGTACTTTTTATCTTATTGGAGTTTTAATTTGCATTTCCCCAATGATTAGTGATGCTGAACATCTTTGCATATTCTCATTTTGTGAAGTTTATTCACATCTTTTGTTTACTTTTGAAATTGGGTAATTGTCTACTTATTATTGAGTTTTAAGAGTTCTTTAGATATTCTGGATCCAAGTCCTTTGTCTTATGTGTGTTACAAATTCTTGTTTTCACAGTTGGTATTTTGCTCTTTCCATCTCTTAATAGTGTCTCCAAAGAACAAACATTTTTAATTTTGTTACAGCCTAATTTATCAATTTTGTAATGGTTTATGCTCTTTGTGTTCTAAGAAACTTTTAACTATCTCAAAGTCTTATAGATATTGCAATATCATCTACATTTTCATTGTTGCTGATTTCAAGCTTAATTCTATTGTGATCAGAGAACATGCTTGCCAGATTTTGATCTTTTTAAATTTATTGAGGAACTGTTTTATGGTCCTATATCATGGTGAATATATCATGTACTTGCATACTTGAAAAAATATGTATTCTGCATTTGCTGATGAGATGGGAATGGGTATTGTCATCTCCAAATTTGATTGTAGAATTGTACGGTTCTCCCTTTAATTCTGTAGCTTTAGAGTCATACATATTTATGAATTTTACATCTTCTTTTATTATTATTTTTATCGCTAATAATACTCTTTACTTTGAAGTCTAGCTTATCTGATATTAATATAGGTACTTTAAGCCTTATTATTCTGACTTTTGACAGTATATATTTTTCACATCCAATTAATTTCAACATATTTATCTACAAACTCTCTCTTGAGATTAATTTATCAAACTATCTTGGTTAGAGCAAGGAAATGTGTATTTTGTAAAATTCTCAATTCTCCTAAGATGATTCTAATAGTTCTTTCCCTAAATTCTGAAGTTAGAGCATGGACATTTTACATTTGTCTCCTTTGATTGCTTATGGCAAAAGTGAGAGAACACAGAGGATTATTTCCCAAGGGCAGTTATGGACTTTCTCATTTCAAGGGGAATAGAAAATCTTTTGGCTCGAATAATTAAGACATTGATGTGGCAGAACACAGTGCATTCAGTCATTTCCTTGAGGTCTTTTTCTTGTTTATGGTCTCTAAAGTCATTAGAATAGTTGTTACTAAATGCAGTTCTGCTAAACAAACATAAGAAGCCACAGACATATGGCTTCTTGATTTTTCTTGGATGAGAATGGAGGATGTCACCATGCCAAAAAAGGCGATATATGAGGTAAAAATTATTTGGATTAAAATTGCAAATAGTATAATTGGTTAAGTTTGAGGGAATTGATAAATTAATTGGTTTGTTATTGGTAATGAACCAAGACATGTTCTTTTAAAAAATATTTTATTGATTTTTTACAGAGAGAAAGGGAGAGGGATAGAGAGTTAGAAACATCAATGAGAGAGAAACATTGATCAGCTGCCTCCTGCACACTCCCTACTGGGTATGTGCCTGCAACCAAGGCACATGGCCTTGACCGGAATCGAACCTGGGACCCTTCAGTCTGCAGGCCGACGCTCTATCCACTGAGCCAAACCGGTTAGGGCAAGACATGTTCTAATGACAGAGTAGGTCTGGCATTTTGAACAAGTCACTTGTCCTCTTGATTCCCCAGATTTCTCATCTCTAAAATGAATGGGTTGCACTAAACTAAAGCATAGCCTTCCAATGATGTTATAGCAGAACTCTTCTTTGAATGAAACAGGAAAAGGAAGTTGATCATGTCAAACAAGAGAAAGGAGAATCTGCCTGTTTGAAGAAGGCCCAGTGTTGCCTGCTAGGCTCCTACCCCACATCCCTGATTTTAAGTTAGCTCCTAAGGTATCGTCAGAATGAAGGCTTTCCTTATCCTGCTCTGATGTTACTGGTTTGTGGACCCCCCACTTGAGAACCATTGCTCTGAGTTCCCTTCAAGTTCCAAAATTCAATGAATCTTTCGCTTCTGAGCTGAGTAAAGTTCTAAGTTTACTTTAGGGTGGATGGAAATTCTACTGTTTATTTCTGTGCACTAATCAACAAATAAATATTCTTGAGGGAGAGGTATTTCCTCTTCTATCTGAGTCTGATTTCTTTCTTTCTTTTTGAGGATATTTTTCCACTGATGTTTATAGAGAGAGTAGAAGGAAGGGGGAGAGCCAAAGAGAGGGAAACATCGATGTGAGAGAGACACATCGATTGATGGCCTTCTCTACGTGCCCCGTCTGGGGCTGAAGATCGAGCATGCAACTGAGGTACATGCCATTAGCTGGAATCGAACCCAGGACCCTTCAGTCTGCAGGCTGACACTCTATCCACTGAGCCAAACCAGGTAGGGCTGAGTCTGATTTCTTAATCTGTGTGCTGCCTCCACCAATATTTACTTCATCAATTATCTCCTCTTTTTCCTGTATCTCTTGATTTTCATTGGTTTCTTTCACATGCTCAAACTTCTTTCACACCACTTTCTTCTCTCTCTTCCTAAAACAAACAAATTTTAAAAAACCCTCTTTACTGATGCTTCATACTCTTTTAGTTACCACAGTAGAGAAAAAATAATACTGTTTTCTGTCTTTTGTTACTTCATTTACTTACATCTTGATCCAAACAAGTTGGCTTTCATTGTCACTCTTATATTGAAAGTTTTTCCCCCACTTAGTTGACCTTTTAATTGTCAAATCTAGTGGACATTTTCTGGGTTTTTTGTTTTTTTAAAAATATATTTTTATTGATTTCAGAGAGGAAGGGAGAGGGAGAGAGAGATAGAAACATCAATGATGAGAGAGAATCACTGATTGGCTGCCTCCTGCACGCCCCCCACTGGGGATCGAGCCCACAACCCGGGCATGTGCCCTTGACTGGAATTGAACCCAGGACCCTTCAGTCCCCAGGCCGACGCTCTATCCACTGAGCCAAACCAGCTAGGGCTGGGTTTCTTTTTCTTAATACTGATTATTCAACATTCTCTCTTTGTGATTTATTTATTGGTTTATTTTGTGGAATCTTTTCCAACTTCCTCCTTTTAATATATGCTGTTTCCCCTTGTCATTGGCATCTTTTCTTTATAAATAACTAATTTGTTCTGGACAATTGCATCAATGCCCAAGGCTCTATCTGCAACACATCTGTTGACAATTCTAAAAATCTGTACCTCTAAACTCAAACCTCTTCCAGATTTCAAGACCACATTATCCAATATGAGTGTCCCAAAAGGCACTTCAAACTCAGAATTTTCATGGTAGAAGTCACCCTTTTCTTGAACATAATATGCCAGTCCTCAGTTTACTGCTTCTGATCTCCAAATGTACTCTTCATTGACTTTTCTGTGATAATATAGCTGGACCCTGTAACCATTTCTCAGCTGGCTTCCTATCAAGCTTCGTTTTAAGAGAATGTTGAAGGATTCTGTCGGGGAGGGGTTTCTCTTCCATAACTCCTTCCCCTTGATAGTCTCCAGCAGTACTTTCCCATGGGCAGCTTTTGTTCTGTACCCTGACAGTAGCTTTTTGGGGAACTCAGCAGCTTGTCACCTCCCCAGGCATGGCTTCCTCCAGCACCCTGTAGACTGAGATCCTAGTGTGTTCTGCTGGTGTGACATCTCAGCAAAATACTTGGTCACCACTGGGCCATGGTTGTCCATCTCCATCAAGTTCTGAATTCAGCTTTGATGGGAGATAGAAGCCTCTTCCAGACTTGTTGCTTCCTTGTTTTGCCTGAGCCCTAGAGGCAGTGGTTGCTCCCTGTATCTTCCATTTCTGCAGTCTTTAAAGTTCTCTTTTTCTGTCAATAGCTTTTCCCTATTTTATTTAACAATTCTATGTATTACATTTCCTCTGTTCAAATTACTGCATGATTTCTGTCTCCTCATTAGACCTAGACTCATACACAAAGCTTCTTCCTGCATTGCTCATCACAAACTATCACTATGAGCATCCTTCTCATTTCTAACATCTCCCAACCAACAGGTCCAATTTATTCATTTTTTAAATACCTTTCTGATGCCCCCTCCCTACTACCTCTATCTGTCTTTGTTTAGATCCATGTTATCTTACATCGGCTCCTTCTGAATATCCCTTAATTTTCTCTGAACCCACCTCAATCAGTTACACTGTCATTAAAATTATGTTGTAACACATACATCTGATGTCTGTTCTCTCCTTTATATGACATGGAATGCCCTTCATGGTCAGATTATACTTGGCCATTTAGCCTTACACAGTATTTTATATCTCCTCCAACACATTCTTTAACTCCAAAAATGCTTATAGTTCTTGTAACATTTTGTAGTTTAAACTTCTGTGCTTTGAATATTTGCATTCTCTCTGAAATTCTATTTGTCTGGAAAGCTCCTGCTCTAACTGTGAGCCTTCCTTAATTTTCCCAGACAGACATGGGTGATTATTTGTCTGGGATTCCACCATACTTTGTAATATCTTCCAATAAAGCAATTATTTTGTGGTATTGTAATTGTTCTTGGGTCTGTCTCATTCAGTTTTGAGTATCTTAAGGAGAAAGATTTCACATTTTTTTCCTTCTCTTTTTTCTTTTCTGTATTTGTGTCCTAAGAGTGCCTGGAGCCTTCTGGGCCTTTTAGAAATTTTTGCTGACACACTAAATGAAAAAATGGCATTTTCATAAAGGGAATTTCAAAACCCTATTTAAAGTTTATTAACTTTCCTCAGAGCAGACTGTTTTGACCCAAAGTTCTTTAGGAACTAAGTGAGAACAAAAGCAGTAGTATCTTTTATGTTATTTTTCCACCACTATTTATCCCCTCCATGCACTCTTCCACTTCCCTCATCCTCGCTCCCCCCCCCCCCCCCCCCCCGGCAATCACTAAACTGTTGTCCATGTCCATGAGTTCTCTCTCTTTTTTCTTTTTTTTTGCTCAATACCTCCACCCCCACCCCCATGCCCACCAGCGCTGTCTGCAAACTCTTCTGGTCAATTAAGAAAGAAGGTTGCCGAGTTCATCCACTTGACAGGAGCTGTATTAATTTTTTTGGAAAAGTTAGTTAGAGCTATAATCATTTAATTACTTGTCATTTGTCAAAAAATTGCTGATCAGCCTTCTAGCAATTCCAGATATTTTAATGACTGACAGCAAAGTAAACAGAAAACTAGCACAGCATCTGTCCACATGGAAATTAGTTATTTGATATAAGCTTTTTCAACCAGCTTTCATGCAGACCATTTTAGCACTGGGAAGACAGTCTACATAGAAAGGCTACAAAATAAACAAATAAAAACAAACAAACAAACAAAAAACCAGCAACAAGGACAACTGGACATGAGAAATTTCTTCATGATATAAAGAAAATAGGAAAAATCTTTGTTCTTTAAGGTATTTAATGCCTGTATTTGTTTAAAATGTGATCTTTGGTACTTTATTAATTTCTACTGCTTTAGCATTTAAGACATTATATAATTTTCTTTTGTGTGTATTTCCAATCATCTCCAAATGGTAGGCTTCTTTAAGATTGAAGAAATCATGTGGCTCAAATATGTGACATTTCCAGATGGCAGTGTGTGGGAGGATTACAGACAACATGATGGGTCCTGACTTCTTATAAGACACACTTGCCAGTAAATAGCAAATGCAAAGCAGATTTTTAAAAAGGTGGTACCACTTTCCATCATTTACCTAGTACAGAGGTTCCCTTCTGGATGAATAATAGTTTTGTGGGTTTTTTTGGTAACTGATAAAAAAGACTGATATAAAAATCCTACTCTCTTAGCACATTTTTCTCTGAGTAAGAAATGTTTGTTACATGGTATGATGCATGTGTATGTATATGTATGTGCCTGTATAAGAATGGGTCTCAAATCTCATGTGAATGAGAATTATTTAGGAATCGTATTAAAAATCCAGATTTGTAGATCCCATCTTTGTAAACTGACTCAGTAGCTTTGGTCTAGTGTATGCAGATAATTCTGATGGAGGAAATCAGAAAAACATGTCTATGGACTAGAAATGGGAAACAAAAGTTCTGATGAAAAAGAGAAGTGACCATCTAAGTGCTTTTTGGATTAACGAAATGCTTTCATAAAAGGGATAAAATTTGGGATGTGTTCACGTTTAGTACCACTAGTAGGAAAATAGGACCCCAGTTAGTTTCCTGAAGAGTTATTTAGTAAAAGCAGAATAATCCCAGGATCTTCCTTATGGGATTACCAAACAGTGTTATCAGGCAATATCCCTACCTCTTTTGGGTCATGGTTGTGATTAACCTTTTGCACTCGGATGTCGAGTGTGACTCGACATGGTTAGCATCGGTAGCAGCTCTTTTTATACTCTTGGAATGTATCAATAATTTGAAATATAAAAAAATCCAAAAGTTTGTATGAAAAGAAACTCCAGTTTTTTATTCTACTGCCGCGCTTTGTAAAATCTGGGGTATTTAAAAAATTAAATCCCGAGTAGAATAAAGGAATCGAGAAAAAAGCAAGCGAGTGCAAAGGGTTAATTTTAAAATTGCAGGCCTTTTATGTTGTAACACCACCCATGTTGAACTTGAATACAATTGCTGTAGGTTGGCTAATGGATTTACTTAATTTCGTTTCTCATATTTTGAGTTAATGCTCTATTATGCAAATTTCTGAAGAATAAGACAAAATAACATTTTTGAGTCAAGAAACCTGCTCTCCTTTTAAAAAAAAGAGTTAAAGGAGTAAATGAAACCAAGTTCAAGGAAATGAACATCAGGGAAACATGAACGTCACATGTGCTGTCCTTCTGGGAAGCTTCTCTGAGAGCCACGGCAGGAGCTCGTGGTTTGGAGACGCAACCTGAAAATTCAGAGCAGTACTCTGCGCCTTCATCAGAGTTCAGAAGCATGCAGAGTTGAGGAATGATTTTTTGTTGTTGGCTGAGGACCAACATCCTGATGTTTTAAACTTACTTTAAAAATTAAAGACAGGGAGAGAAAGAAATAATGAGCAAGCTTTTGTAGACTGGTGAACAACTTTCCAGAAAAGTTTATGGTTCTATTTATCTTTCAGGAAAAGAGGTCTGAGAAGGAATGTTCTTCTCCATTTCTCTGCCATTTACTCTAATATTTATACCTTTTAAGTAAATATTTTTTATTGATTTTTCAGAGAGAGAAGAGAGAGAGAGAGAGAGAGAGAGAGAGAGAGAGAGAGAGAGAGAGAGAGAGAGAGAGGAAAAGAGAGGGAGAGAGAGAGAAACATCACTGTGGGAGCAAAACATTAATTGGCTGCATCCTGCATTTCCCCTACCAGGGATCAAGCCTGCAACCCAGACATGTGCCCTGACTGGGAATTGGACCGGAAACCTTTTGTACATGGGACGATACCCAACCAATTGAGTCACACTGGCTGGGGCTATACTTTTTATCTGAGAAAAAATTCTCCGAGTCTCAGTTCCTCATTTCAAGAAATACAAATTTCTAATCTAGCCTCATTCTTCCTAAACCAATTAAGATATAATTCAACTCCACTCAAAAGTAGCCCTCACTAAAAGTTCTTATTCCCTAGTATAATAAGAGTATGTGAGAGTACCATTTACATTCAGTAAATGTGTTCATTTATTAATCATAATTTAGTGAGTATTTACTATAGCTTCAATTTTGTGACTGTCACAAGGATATAAGTATTTGTCTTTCCCAACTAATCTATACTTAGTTGGACATAAATGTCATGAAACATAAGAAGTAGCTAATAGTTAACTAAAAAACAAATTGTCAAATACCAAATGACTGATCCAGCTGATAAGAAACTACTCTTGCTGAGAGGAGAAGGTCAGGGAAGCTCTGGGGTATCTGAGAATACCTGGTAGAGTAGCAGAAAGCTTGAACTTCACTTTGAAGTACAAATTGGAGTCTCTCCCACCTCTGCTAAAGGCAGGCGGTAAGGAGTGAGGGGTCACAGACAGCAAGAGCCCCGGACTGCGAGAGGGATGTCTGACTGCCAGGAGGATCAGCCGGCAGGCGGACATCCCCCAAAGCGTCCCGGACTGCGAGAGGGCACAAGCTGGGCTGAGGGACCCCCACCTTCCCCAGTGCATGAATGTCATGTACCGGGCCTCTAGATTATTCTATAATAACTATAAAGATTATAAAGATTTTTGAATATTGGAGTGATGTGAGTATAATGATGTTTCAGGACTGTGAATCTGGAAACCATATACAGGTTGCATTTGACCGTAGCCATTAGAGTTAATTATTCTTAACTATTGTTTCCATGGCTCCATAAATATATATCTTTCAATAAATATTCACTGTATATCTTATAAAGTAACTGTATAAAACTGTTACTTTAACATATATAGTGAATATTTATTGAGTGCTTACTATGTTTCAGGTATTCTTCTAGGAACTGCAATTACAGTGGTAAAAAAGGTAAGTCCCTACCCTCATTAAGCTTACATTCTAGAGGGGGAGCCAGACTAGAATAAAATAAAAACACCATATAGAATTTGGTATAGACACTGATAGTAATAAGTATTATACTAGTAGTGGCAAGGTTGAAGGATGCAGTTTATATGTGGGTAGTCAGGAAAGGGCTCCCTGAGGATGGGGTGTCTGAATGTCCACCTGAATGAGGAGAAGGAAGAGAGCATGAGAAGAACTCAAGGTTGGGTATCTCAAGCTTTTGATTTTATTCTCTGTGTGATAGGAATCAATTGAAGGGGTTTGTTTTGTTTATTTTTATTTATTTAGCAGAGTGACATAAACTGATTTATACTTTAAGAAGATCACTCTGACAGTTCTTTTTTTTTTGAGAATAGATTGTATTTGGGGGTTTGATGGGAACAAGAATAAAAGCAGAGAGAACAGTTTGGATGCTGTTGTAGAGGCCCATTGAAAAATAATGGGGAGGGGTCAAAATAGAGGTTAAAAAAAAAGATAGGGCTAACCAGTTTGGCTCAGTGGATAGAGCATCGGCCTGCGGACTCAAGGGTCCCAGGTTCGATTCCGGTCAAGGGCATGTACCTTGGTTGCGGGCATATCCCCAGAGGGGGGTGTGCAGGAGGCAGCTGATTGATGTTTCTCTCTCATCAATGTTTCTAACTCTCTCACCCTCTCCCTTCCTCTCTGTAAAAAATCAATCATATATATATATAAAAGATAGGGCTGATAAAACTGGTTGATGGTATAATTGGAAAGACCTGTAATTTTATATTCTAAAGTGGGATCCTTTTGAGCGTGAAAGGGGACACTTTAAAAATTATGCCAGGACAGGTACAAACTGGGACTGTCTCAGGCAAATTGGCACTGATGATATGAGAGGGAAAAAGGAGAGCAACCTAAATAATACATAGGGGAAGAGTAACAGGGCCACATCGGGGATGGTTAGGGCCCTGGACAAACATTTTTGTGGGGTTCTTTTCTATAGAAACAATTTGGTTAAAAATGTATTATAAAATTCATTGGTCCAGAAGAAATATAATGATTTGTTGATGAAGATTTATAATAATGGGTGGGAAAGCGGTACTTTGTTTATTGTCCAATAAGTGTATGTGCGGAGTCTTCTATAAAATTTAGGTTCAACCTCCTCCTGTTCAGGTTCAGGAGCCATCATCTCCTCATGTTATTCACTGTCAAATGTGCTATCTCTGGCTAATTTTCTACATCCAGCTATATTTCCATAATAAATTATCACAAACTGGGTGACAATACAACTGACATTTATTCTCTCACAATTCTGGGGGCTAGAAGTCTGAAATCAGGGTGTTGGCAGGTCAAGGCTCCCTCTGAAAGCTCCAGTGCAGACTCTTTCCTTGCCTCTTCCTAGTTTCTAGAAATTTTCGATGTTCTTTGCCTTGTAGCTGCATCACCTCAATCTCTGCTTCTATGTTTGCATGACCCTTTCCCCCTGTGTGTATTTCAGTGTGTCTTCTCATCTTCTTAAAAGGACACTAGTCATTGCATGTAGCTTCTCCACCCTCAAATCCAATATGACCTTAAGTTGACTTAACTAATTACATCCCCAAAGACCTTACTTGCAAATAAAATTGCATTATGAGTTTCCGGGTGGACATGGATTTTGGAGGTACGCTATTCAGCCTACTATACCTACCAAGGGCTGGGGGGTTGGGGGAAATGGAGAGATATTGGTCAAAGGGTATAGACTTTCAGTTATAAGATGAATAAATTCTGGAAACCTAAAGTACAACATGGTGATTATAGTTAACAATATTGTATTACATACTTGGAATTTGCTAAGAGAGTAGATTTCAAGTGTCCTAATAAGAATGTGATATCTTTTGACATTGACCACATCATTGCCTTTTATGTGCCACCAGAAATGGGGAGGAGAGGCAAAGGGCTGACCAGTACAGTAAGAGGAGTAATTCTATTCATACAAGGAAACTCTGTCCCTCATCCTGTATGGCGTAAGGCTGACCTGGGAGAGCATGGCATTTACCACACTGACCACAGGCAAGGACATCAATTGGAAAGGGCTGTTTAAGTGTTGCAGAGCAAAGTTCTTGAAATTCCTCATGTAGATGCATGCAGATACCCTCAGAAGAATATGGAACCTGTGGAAAGCATGGGGTGACCACTCCAGGTGCCAGGAGTGGATGAGAATGAGCATAGGGTTACTAGTAAGAACATTTGCTGCTACTGCCACCTCTGCTGTCTTCCTAGTACTCTTGGTCAGAGGCAGTATCATAGTTTGAAGATGGACAGGCAAAAGCCTACACATGGGTCCCCACAACACTCAGGGGATTTTGAGTCTTGAGATCTGGGGAGAAAATGTGAAATGGTAGGCAGCCTCTGAGCTAGACTTCATTGATTCCCACCTTCTGATATTGATGCTCTTTAGTAATCACCTTCCCGTGAGTATGTGTTGGGCTCACTGACTTGCTTCTAATGAATAGAAGGTTGGCTTATACAAAGACCATAGCTTCTGTCTTAGGTAAAACGAGTCTCCTAATTGTCCTGTACATTTCTTTTTGAATATTGCAAACATGCAGTGGAAATATCCTGAGAGTTTCTTCTTTACCACGTTTGGGTTACTGAACACAGAGTGATTGATTAGACAACATGAGAGATCATTCATTTAGCAACTGTGATTAATTGGGAGTAGCCTTTAAAGATGGAAATAGGAACTTGAGCCAGATAAATTACCAGCCCGTGGGACGAGAGGGAAAACAGAGATAAATAATTAAATGTAACATATAACCATGTTTGTAATGACTATATAGGTTAAAGCTCACTTCAGCAAACATTTTTTTGATAGTTTCTGCCCACAGGAAAATGTTGAATTCTAGATTAGGGTGCATTTTTAATGCACCATTACAGGGCCAAATAAAATTAAGTGCAGCTAGTTAATTTTAGGATTTCCCATATTATTAATTGATATAGGGTAAAATAGAAACATGGAATTGTAATAGGTACTATTATTATTTTGTCATTTAATGCCATGGGTAAAATTAGTTAAAATTAATAAGTGTGAAATTCAAAAACACTATTTGATATTATTCCTAATTGACCTTGCTGTGATAGAAATAAAAATGACATAAAAAGGACAATGTTAGTGAAGATAATAAAAAGTTTTATGTGTTAGAATAAAAATATTCTTCCAGCCCTGACCAGTTTTGTTCAGTGGATAGAGCATAGGCCTGTGGACTCAAGGGTCCCAGGTTCGATTCCAGTCAAGGGCATGTACCTTGGTTGCAGGCACATCCCCAGTAGAGGGTGTGCAGGAGGCAGCTGACTGATGTTTCTCTCTCATTGATGATGTTTCTGACTCTCTCCCTTCCTCTCTGTTAAAAAAAAGTAATTCTTCCATGGAAAAATGAAATAGATGGAGTAGAAATGTATTTTATTCCTTACAAAGAACTGAGATCTTCCTCCTCCTCCTCACCCTCCTTCTACTTCTTCCTATTATTTAAATAAACCAGGTGTGAAATCTTTATTGAAATGCAAATGAATCAATTAAAGATTATTTTTGCTAATTAACCTATGTCCTCTAATATGTCAAGGAAAATCTTGACCACTCTGGGAATGCTTAAAAATTTATAAAGTGGTTATACTTGTAAGGATGTAATTTACTATTAAAAATTTTTAAAGTAGATAATACTTTAATAAAAATAGAAAACTTTTTAATAATATACATGAAGATGTCCTTAAGCACATCCAATTTTTAGTTTTTGAGTGGGTATCATAACATTTCTCTAACAAGGCACAGGAATGAAATTTTAAACATGAAATGGTTAAAAACACTTATGGTTGGAATCAAAGTATATTCTATTTTCTACAATTCTCATGAGTAGTTTAGAAATGTGATCACAGCACATTAAATGTTATTATACTGATTATCACATGGTTAATTATGCCTAATGCAAAGTGAGAGTAGCAACTGATTATAATTAGATGTATTTGGCTGCAGTTAGACCTTGTAATGGTGCAATGTTTATATTTTAGCTTGGTGTGGAAAAGGGAAAAGCTTTGGTAATAAACTTATAGTAACAATTAGGTCATAGATTTACTGTTAAATGCATTATAGTTAAGCATTTCTATATATCTCTTTCAAGACTGAATGCAATCACAAATATTTATATGCAAAAAAACATCAAAGGCATTAAAATGCTGAAGCAGATTTATTTTCTTTTACTACTTGATTTTGTATCATTGTTTTGAAGGCTCTTTGAAATCACTGAAATTGAGAGGGGTGACTAGAAGTCTTGATTCAAAATTGCAAGACCAATTGAAACTATTAGTAGACTTATATCAAATTTATTTGCATACTTTTCATTAGTCTAGACATCTATGCAGGCAAAGCTCTAAGTAAGCCTACTAGATAAAAAGAGTTACAGATTAGTGCATCTTAAATTTCTTTTCATAGCACAATAAACATTTTCCATTAGGATGTCAGCAAACCCCTTGTCCTTCTGATACCTAGATATACACAATCATTGAATGAAGAACGAAGTGACCGAGAAGATGAGAGAATGCATAGTTTAGAAAAGGGAAGAGAGAGTAGGTCCAAAGGAGCCCACTTCTCTTTCTCTTCTTAAATTGAGGTCCCCCTTAAGTTATTGATTTAACTTAATATTACATTCATTCTAGTGTAGTCAGAGTTCAGTGTATACCTTTCTTTTATAAAAAGTTTATTTTATAGGTCCATGCTGTTCGATATGGTAACCACCAGCCACATGTGGCCATTGAGCACTTGCAATGCGACTAGTTCAAATTGGATGCACTGTAAGCCTAAAATATACCCCAGATTTTGAATACTTGATAAAAAAAGAATTTAGATATCTCATGAACAAACTTTATATTAACAGATTGACATGATAATGTTTTTGATGTATGTGATTTAAAAATATATTATTTAAATTAATTTTACCTGTTTCTATTTACTTTTAAAATATAGCTATTAGAAAAATTGAAAGTATATATTTGCTTTCATTTGTGGCTTTCATATTTCCAATGGGAAGTGCTATTACAGATGGCAGTGATTGTGAAATTTTCAACTTTCATAAAATGTTGCATGGTATTTTCAGACAGTTGATGATAAATATGTAATGGAATTGAGAAAGTGGATTAGGAGCGTGGTGAATGTAAATGCGTGAATGTGTGGTAAGTAACTCAAAGAGTTTGGTTAATTCAGAGGGTTAATATTTACTGTCAGACACTCAAAAATCTTGGTGTTAATAGATACAGTGAAGACAGGGAGAAAGGAGCTTTATTAGAAACAAATGCATGGGGTCAATAGGGTAGAGGGTGCAATAATGAAGGCATTCTTAAGGTAGCCGAGGTCCTAGTAGATGCCAAGTCCTGTTTTCAGCACCGATGATACAAAAAATGTTTCTGATATTGTACTGTACTCACCCTCTAAGAGCTAGAGTGAGAGAAGAAATGCATCAAATTAATTGTCATCAATGAGGTAGCTAGTCAGAGTAGGTGATATTTAGTAGAGTGCCATATAGAGAATACAATGCAACAAGCAAGCTAAGTTTTAGAAGCACCTTGGGCAGCCAAATGGCAATTAGATGAGAGTTTAATCATGTGAGGAGGAGGTAAGAGCACCATAGAGGTTGTCCTAGAGTTCTGTTTGTTTTGCTTGGAATATTTCCATAGGTAACAAACTAGAAACAGAAGGGAGTACTGGAAGTATTATCTGTGAGAGTTTTTTTTAAAACTAACTGTTTATCAACTGCACTTATGGCAACAGAAAGTGTGTCAAGTGTGGTTGACCAAGTGAGCATTTTTAAGCATTGGCCGAACTTCTAACTGCCTAACAACAGGAAAACAAATACCTGTAGGATATGCCAAGCATTCCCTCTGCAATCTTTGTTTAGGTTTATTTGATTTGGTTTGGGAGAACTAATTTTCAAGTTACAGCAGATGCGTCATGCTCTGAGTCATTTCTGTGCACGCACTAACCAAATTTACAGCATCCCTCTTATATATCCCAGCTGCAAAGTTGATGTCCCCAATTGTGTACCAGGCAACAACTATACCATTGTCTTGTTTAGTTTCATGCCCTTTCTAAATGCAACCTTTCAATTGGCAACATTTCCAAAGTATTGCGTAGAGAACTTGTTCTTGTGACACTCATTTAAGGGACATGGCTAACATTTCTGCCCACTTAATTTGTGAGAGCTAGATAGAGAAAAACACTTGGCCTTCTTTCAGCAGAGACGTAAAACAGAGATCTGGACCACTTGTGGATATGGAAGCACATTTGTGGTCTCATGCTAGAGGTGGTTTATTGGCTGCAGTATCCTGGCAAATCTAACATGGACTAATATTGCACAAAGAGTTTTCTTTGAATTCACAGTTCTGAATGCAGGACTATGACTTCATAGATAGAGTGTAATCTAGGCGGGTGAAATGATCTTATTGACTTAACTGATTCACAGAGTTGCTATGAATATATTTCCAATTCAACAAAAGCATTTTTATTGCCTAGTATAAACTTTTTCACATTACTCATGTAATCCTCAGAAAAATGCTGTAAAAGTGTTACTATTACCCCTATTAAGCAAAAAAAGAAACTGAGACCCAGAGACATGAAATAATGGCCTATGGTTTCCCAGATAAGATATGAATTTCTAATTTGATGTCAGGATTTTGGAGATTAAAGCTACAATGCCTTTATTCTATGCTGTGCAACCACTCACTAGTTGCGGGTGAAGGAAGGTTTGTTAGATAAATACTGATGTATGTCAACCATGACATTTGTTTTCTTAGTGACCTGAATATGTCATTTACCTTTTCAGGCCCTTAACAAAATAGAAAAGAAGTTGCTCCTTTCAATGAAGAATGCTACATTAAAAAAATTCCCTATTTTTAATATAAGAAATATAATGGCTAGAATATATCTGTGGAAAAATTTTCAGAACAATAATAGTATAGGATGAGAGTTAAGGTAATATATGCTTTATTTCCACAAGAAAACACACACACATGCTTACACACATGTGTGCGTGCACACACACATCTTGCTCTTTTGAACCTGGTAGAATTTTATATAGTAACTTTAAAACTGAAATGCTTAAGCATATCAAAATGAGTTATTCTGAAATAGTATTCTAAGCACATCAGACTTCCCTAGAAAACACGCAAAAGCTACAAAAACTCTATAAAATTCTCATTGTCCCAAATAGTTGACTTTGCCTTTGGCACCTTTTCAGTTTCTATTTGAGTGCCCTTTTCTAGCTGGAATTTCTGTCCCAAACAACTGATAACAGTGTGTCTCCATTTCAGTGGATCTTTTTCTCATGGAAAAATAATGTACCACTCAGGTGTCATTAGTTAAAAGGGGCTTATAAGTACAGTATGCAATAAAATAAAATAATCACAGGACTAAAAAATCTCATTAAATAATTCAATAAAATATATTACGTTTTAAAAAATTTAGGCTCTGGGATCATAAATATCCAGAAAACAAGTGTGTTTACAACATGGATCCTTTCATCAAGTGGAGAAATAAATGAAAATAAGTACTATATGTTAAACACAAAAGACATAGATGAGAAAAAAGAGTACTATATAAAGGTAAGGTTGAGAGGTTTCATCAGAAACTTCACAGAAATACCATCAAAACCACATTTGAAAGAAGATTGGAGAAGAAAACGGGATGAGTTTCATACTGTTGTATTGTATAATTTACTAAAATATATTTATACATCAACCGTGTGACATATAGTATACATTATCTATCCCTTAAGGTGGTTAAACTGCATTTAATACTCCTATTTAAGGAGTATACATCATAATCAGGTTAGATTGAAAGGTTCTAACCAAGGAAGTTTCTCAAGTTTGTCTATAAATTGGGATCATGGAGGTTGGAAAATACTAATGACTGGACCTCACCTCTAGAAACTCTAATTTTATTGATCTGGGGTGTGGACTGGGTATTGGGATTGGAAAACTCTCTGGAGGTGATTCTACCATGTAGCTATGGTTGAGAACCACTGCTCTGACCACACCACAATACTCACAAGGTTGCCAAATTACAACTATTTTTAACTGAGGTCAGCTCTTGAGTATTTATAATTTAGCATAAATGAAGTTATAGCTTATTTTTTTTATTGGTAAAATGAATTATATTCAATACATGTCAAGTGGCTAGAGCTATGATGTAGCCACCTCAGCCTTGCTCAAACAGGACATAAGAATCTAGTGGCTGGAGCTACCTCTACCCATCAACCTCATGTCTCAAGATCTTTGGAGGGTTCTGTTACCTCACCCAACTGGAATATTAGCTGACTCCTTCCACTAGAGCACCTGTTTCTAATTAAACCTCTGTGCAAAGTATTTGTTGTCAAAGTACCAAAAAGGAGAGGACTGGGACTTTGTTGAATATACAAAACCATTTGTATGAATCTGTTCATGACTGCTTGCTAATAAATGTTGGTATGTGTTACTCAATTCAGTCTAAGACTTGTTTCATTATAACATACATCTGACAGAGGTCAGATGACTGGAGAAAGACATTCAAAGCCCTCACCAACCTCTAACCATTGGAGATTACTGATATGTAACCTCTACAAAACCCCAAGAGTTGTAAGAAAACAAATTAACAGGGCATTGTGGTACATGTACACTCTTTTGGTGGGAGTAGTTTTCACGTTAACTTCTATCTACAATAGAATTCTTGATAAGCAGTGGTGGGGACACCATGAACCTGGAACTTCTCATGTAACAATATTAAAATCTACTTGGGTTGAGTTTTTGTATGTCATATGGTCTATATACTTACGTTACCCAGTGCTTTGATAATCACTGGGAAAATGTCTTATCCATCTAATGTAGAATGTTAGTCCTTCTATTTTGTCCATATGATACGTTTTTTGAAATACTATCTACATAGTGAGTTGCACCAATCTTAAATGTATGTTCAACCAGTATTGAAAAATGAATACATGTGTCACCCCCTTGTCAATAAAATGTAGAACATTTCCATTAGCCCAGAAGATATACTTGTGTCCATTTCCATTTAATATCCCCCATACCATGCTAAGCAATTACTAAGCAATTATTAATTGAATAATTTTACCTAATCTCTTACTTTATTTAAATGGAATCACACAGAACATACTCTTTTGTGTATGTGCTCCTCAGCATCGTGTTTTTGAGATTCATCTATGTTCCCTTTCATTGCTGAGAAGTATGTCATAGAATAAAGGCCACAGTTTATCTCTTCTCCTGCAGAAGGACACCGAACTCTTTCTAGTTTTTGGCTATCATGACTAAAACTGCTATAAACATCCTAATACAGGCTTTTTGAGACATACGTTTTCACTTCTCTTGGATAAATATCTGTGAGTGAAATTGTTGTGTCACAGGCTGAATGTGTGATTGTACCATTTACACTTCCACCAGCAGTGTATGAGTGCTAGTCACTCCACAGCTTCATCAATATTTGTGTTCCATCTTTTTCATTTGAGCCATTTGTCAGTGGTTTGCTATTTGTCACTGTGGTTTTAATTTTTACTTCTCTGATGACTAATAATGTTGAACACCTTTTAATGTGCTTATTGAACATTTGTACATCTTTTATGAAATGCCTTTTGCCTATTTTTTTAATTGGTTTGTCTACCATTTTTTTAAATCAAATTGGAGAAGTTGTTTATATATTCTGAATTCAAATCTTTTGTCACTTATATGAGCTTTTTTTTCCAATCTGTGGCTTGCCTATTTATTTTCTTAGTAGAGTGTTTTTTTACAAAAAGTTTTTAGTTTTGATAAGAAAGACTTTTCAATATTTTATTTTATAGCTAGTGCTTTCTCTGTCTTATCTAAGAAGTCTCAGTTGAAAGGTCTACCTCAAGGTTGAAAGATCTCTTATATTTCCTCTAGAAGTGTTTTAATTTTAGCTTTTATATTTGGATCTATGAATCCTCTTGAAATAATTTTTGTACATGGCAACTTTCCTTTTTCTATTCAGTTAGTTTGGTGCTCTTATTAAAAATTATTTGACAGTATATGTATGGGCTAGCCATTCTCTTTTGAGAAACAAGTTTAATAGTCATAAAATATACAAAAGTGTGCAATTGAGTAATAAATTGTGTGCTATACACCCTCAACAATGAATTTTTTTCTATTAACATAGCACCAGACAAGTAATAAATTGTGTTATAGACACTCAACAATAAATGTGTGTTTTTTTCTGCTAATATAACAGCATCCTATTATACTTGACTCAATTTCTCATTCAAATATCCAAGAAACATCATGAAAACACATAAAATAGCAACAAAAGTAGAAAATAAAGCAGGTACAAAATGCCAAAATCTAGGTATTTTATAATGATTGAACAATTAATCAAAATAGTTTTTCTTGTTAATCTTTTTCCATTTATTACACAGGGCACTTGATTGGCATTTTCATTCTGGAGATTCATTTACTTTGGTTATAGAAAAATTTCTTGCATTTTTTTTGATGATATTTTCCCCCACCAACATTTTATCTATTCTTTCTGGGTGATCTATTAGTTGTATAAATATCTCCTAGAACAAACCTCATTATTCTTATATTTCCTCTTCTATTAGCTATCTAGTTGATTTTTGGTTTTATTTTATGATATCTCCAGTACATTATTATCTAAATTTTCTTGATTTTTATATTGTGGAAATCCTACTTTAAAATTTCAAGAGCTCTTTTCAAAGTTTTCTTTTGAAATCATGCCTCGTTCCTATTTCATTGGTACAATAGCCTCTTTTATTTCTATGGCAATGTCATTATTATTGTTATCTGCATTGTTTATTATCTTCATTGTCTTTATTTCCTGCTAGCTCCTTTGTTTTCTATTGACTTTCCTCACTATATTTTATATTGGATTCTTTCCTTAAATATTCAGTAATACTTGGTTGTTCATTCATTTGAGTGAGGAGCTAAAAAACTGGCTAGAAGATATTTAGGTAGGGATAGGCTTGTACGCTGGTAGCCTTCATTCTAGGAAGTCAGATTGCCAGTTAGCTTTGTAATCTCAATTGTTAGAAGATGTAGGTCTTTTTATTTTATCTGGAAAAGGATCCTGCAGTCTCCTACCTGGAGACATCAGCCTAGCTGTTGCCATTCTGGAGCCACATGGGAAAGGTTGAGGGAGTGATCCAATAGTTCAGTATGTAGACTTAATTACCTGATTTCTGTGTGGCCTCTCACATTGCCCCTTCTCTATGCCTGGAACTTGGGTCTACTATTGTTGGGATGTCTGCAGAGCAAACCTTTGGTCTCTTGTTTTTATTCTAGAAATTTTACATTTTTGGCTGCAGCTCTTAACTGTTTCTTGTATAGATTTTTGAAAAATCACCTGCTTTATACTGTGTGCTTATTCTTGCTTCATATGGTGTCTGGTTTTTGAGCCATTCTGCATTGTTACCTGCATTGTTATTCTGAGGTTCTGCAGGGACAATCACCTGGCTTTTCCCTAGTTTCCATCTTTGGTAGTCACTTAGCTTAGACTCTTCTCTTCTTGCTAAGCCATGAACCATTCTTTTTTATTTTTTAAATCCTTACCTGAGGTTATGTTTTTATTGATGAGAGAGAGAGAGAGAGAGAGAGAGAGAGAGAGAGAGAGAGAGAGAGAGAGAGAGAGAGGGAGAGAGAGAGAGAGAGAGAGAGAGAGAGAGAAAGGGAGAGAGATAAATATGAGAAACATCAATCAATTGACTCCTATACCCGCCCAACTGGCAATTGAACCCACAACCTAGGTATGCTCCCTGATTGGGAATTGAACCAGCAATGTCTTGGTGTACAGGATGACACTCCAATCAACTGAGCCACCTGGCCAGAGCTGACCATTCTTTCATCAATTTCCATAAATAATTTTATTATATGTTTTGTCTTCTTGGCGATGTTAAAGATAGAATGGGTTTTATGTTTCTTGTTCTCATTATTTTGGGGTGATTCTTTGAGAGGAGAAAAAAGTGAAAATGTTTTTACTCTTAATTTTAAAACTACACATCTAATTGACTTTTAAAAGAGTAAAAGTACCCTCTCAAACTAATATAATTACAAAAGAAGAAAAAGCATAGATACTCTATTTCATTTTCTCTGTCAAAACAGGAAAATCATTAAGATAGTTGCATCAAATCTTACATGAAGGAAGAAGTCTATAACTCATGAATGGAGATGAGCATAAATGCAACTTATTTGTTTCTGATAAATGTTGAATGACTGATACCCATGGAACCTGTTAAGGCACTAACTCAGAATACATTCTTATTCCTATCTATTTCTTGGGTTAGATATTTTGTATCCCTGTTGCATTTTATACTGTATCTCATATAGATAAGCTATTATATCACTTTCTTTATACAAAAATGAATAAAAACTTACCTTATTAGGATATTACGTGGCAATAAAGGTTAATTCTATCTTGTACATGTGCATACTGAGACAATCACTGGTGACAATACCTGGTAGCTCACATGATTAACTTATGTTCTAAAATAGATTTCTTGTTATCCTATCTAATAAAGAGGGAATATGCTAATTGACTGCCCTGCCCTCAAAGATGGCGGTGCCCACAGCCAATAAGGAGGGAATATGCTATTTAACTGCCCCACCCTCAAAGATGGCGGCACCCACAGCCACAAGATGGCGACGCCCAGTCCCCTGCGCCTGGCTGGGGCAGCAGGTGCATGGCATGACTGGGCCCAGGGCTGGCCCGAGGCACAGGCAAGCTTTGGATGTCAGCTGCCCAGCTGCCCAGGGCCGCCCGAGGCTCAGGTAACCAGGGCTGGCTGAGGCTTGCGCTGCTGGCAGTGGCAGCAGCAGAGGTGTGATGGGGCATTGCCCTCCCCTGATCGTTGGGTTGCCTCCCTCCCCTGAGGGCTTCCGGACTGTGAGAGAGGGCAGGCCAAGCTGAGGGACCTCCCCCCCCCCCCCCCCCCCCGCTCCAGTGCATGAATTTTCATGCACCAGGCCTCTAGTATCACATAGTAAAGTAATTCCTGAGCTACTTGAAATATTTTTCCACTCTGTTGGAGACTTAGTATGTGTTATCTTTCAAATATGCTATAAATTAGTTTAAATTAAAGAAATGCTTTTATACTTAGCAATTGGATTTCTTTTCACAATTTATAAAAAAGTCATTTCTCTTTTATTTTACTTAATTTGTTTAAATGCTATTTGGAAACCTGACTAGGTAACTGCTTATGAGAATGATGTGAGCCATCATATATTGAGTCATCAGTCCTTTTCCCATTGCTCATTAAGAGAGTTACTAACTTTCAGTTATTTCATGAGAGCCAAACCTGGCAATGTCTTCTGTAAATAACAACAGAAGCTGATGGGATGAGAGAGTTAAGTAGATTGTTGTTGGAAACTTTCTGGAATGATGTAGAAGAGATAGGGCAGCAATCCTTTATCATTGTCATAAGCTTATACTATCCCATCAAGCAATCATCAATCCAGATGGGAGAATAAGCCAGGCACAGTGGTATTAAAGAACTAGCAAGGCCAATACCGTACAAAGTATTGAATTTTCCCCCTTTTTTTCTAATGTGTCTTCCTTAAAACATTAGAAGGTAGGGCTGGAAGAACACCAGCATTTAAAAGGAGACAGAAACATTGCAAATATGAAGATCCCATGCTCCAAAAAATGATTAGGTCAATCTAATTTTTCTTGCATGATGCAAGTTTATTTTTCTTTTTAAAGATTTCTGACAAAGAATGATTGAACTCACCTTAACAGATGTGTGGGATGGATCATTAATACACTATGTCTGTGTCTACAGCCATAAACAAAAAATGGATTAGAGGTTGGAGGTTAAATTATTTAAGATGAGGAAAAGCTGCAGTTAGAGATAATTCAAATGAAGCTGAATATGTTGTTAAGACTCACTATACATAATTTTAGAAAAAAATTAAAATTTATAATAATGTTAAATTTATTTTGGAAAAATATCAGGAAAAAAGTTAATGATCATGATGGTGCAGTTATAAAGACTTATTGAAAATTTCTTTTAATTTAGTGTACCTGACAGTTATTTAGCTGATTCTGCAAAGTAAGTGATTCAGTTTTCCAAGAGTTAAGAAAAATTGTTACTATCTTAAGAGAAATTCAATTAGCTTAATGCTTTGCAGTAAATTTTTTGAGGGTTTTATTGTTTTATACTGTATGTGGCAGCATTTCATAAGTACTGAATTATCTGTGTGTGGCAGCCAACATTCTGCTGATTTTTTAAAGAAATAAGAAATGCACATTGACTTGAAATCAAGTTTTAATTAAAGTTTGGCAAGTTCATTTAATAATTATCAAAACATAGAATGCCTAGCCATTGAATTTGGGGAATGAAAAATATACAGTGCCAAGAAATCAATTTTTATTTACAAGTATTTAATTGTGATATTTCTCTCTTCATGGAAAAAATTTTTAGAGATGCAAAACCCTGTACACATCTGCCAGCATTGGCCATAAGAGCCTATGAGAAAGACTGACCTTCCCATCACATTTGACACTGAAAACAATCAGGAGCAGTGATTTGAAGAGACTGTAGACAAAGAAATTCAGAATTTAGAAACCATCTTTTTTCTTCTAAAATAATATAATTTAGAGACCACTTCTCTTTTCTTCTAAAACAGTGGTTCTCAACCTTTGTAATGCCGTGACCCTTTAATACAGTTCCTCATGTTGTAGTGACCCCCAACCATAACATTATTTTTGTTGCTACTTCATAACTGTAATTTTGCTACTGTTATGAATCGTAATGTAAATATCTGTGCTTTCCGATAGTCTTAGGCGACCCTGCTAGCGGTTCTCAACTTGTGGGTTATTGAGAGCCGCTGATGTAGAGCCTAAGACCATCAGAAAACACAGATATTTACATTACGATTCATAACAGTAGCAAAATTACAGTTATGAAGTAGCAACGAAAATAATTTTATGGTTGGGGGTCACCACAACATGAGGAACACAGCATTATAAAGGTTGAGAATCACTGTTCTAAAATAATAGTCTTTGTCCATTCAAGTTAATAAAATATAACAATGCATTTTGATGCTAAAATTTATTCTTACCATATACATTCTTAATAAAGAGTTCCTTATGATGCATTACAGGTTATACATCTTATCCCTAAGGGAGAAATATCCTTCTTCCTTTCAAGGGGTCACTTTTCCATCTGTACTGTTTTTTTAATCTGATTCTTGATATTACCTCCATTGATTAGCTCCTTATTCTTAGGCCTACTCACCTGTTCAATCTCCTTTCATCAACTTTAAATTCTTATCTTTTCATTTTCCTTCATTATTAAAATTTTCAGAATGATGGATTTTTTTGCACTTGTTTTTATTTCCACTCATTGTGAAACTCCTGAATTCTTTTTTTAATTTAAAGTTTTTAATGTTAAAGTATTACATATGACTCTTCTCCCCCATTGACCTCTCCTCGGCTGTTCCCATCCCCCAGCACATGCATTCACCACCCTACTGTCTGTGTTCATGGATTATGCTTACATGCATGCATACAAGTCCTTTGGCTGATCTCTTACCCCCTCCCTCTACCCACCCCACCTTCCCTCTGAGGTTGGACAGTCTGTTCGATGCTTCGATGTCTCCGGCTCTATTTTTGTTCATCAGTTTATGTTGTTCATTATATTCCATAAATGAGTGAGATCATATGATATTTATCTTTCTCTGACTGGCTTATTTTGCTTAGAATAATGCTCTCCAGCTCCATCCATGCTGTTGCAAATGGTAAGAGTCCTACTTTTTTTTACAGCAGTGTGGTATTCCATTGTGTAGATGTACCTCTCTTTTTTTAATCTACTCACCTGCTGATGGGAACTTAGGCTGTTTCCACATCTTAGCTATTGTAAATTGTGTTGCTATGAACATAGGGGTGCATATACCCTTTTTGATTGGTGTTTCTGATATCTTGGGATATATTCCTAGAAGTGGGATTACTGGGTCAAATGTGAGTTCCATTTTTAATGTTTTGAGGAAACTCCATACTGTTTTCCACAGTGGTTGTACCAGTCTGCATTCCCACCAGCAGTGCACGAGGGTTCCTTTTTCTCTGCATCCTTGCCAGCACTTGTCATTGTTGATTTGTTGATGATAGCCATTCTGACAGGTGTGAGATGGTACCTCATTGTCGTTTTGATTTGCATCTCTTGGATGATTAGGGACTTTGAGCATGTTTTCATATGTCTCTTGGCCTTCTGTATGTGCTTTTAAAAAGTATTTATGTCTTTTGCCCATTTTTTGATTGGGTTGTTTATCTTCCTTTTGATAAGTTGTATGAGTTCCCTATAGATTTTGGAGATTAAACCCTTATCAGATATAACATTGGCAAATATGTTCTCCCCTGCAGTAGGCTCTCTTGTTGTTTTGTTTATGGTTTCTTTTGCTGTGCAGAGCTTTTTATTTTGAGGTAGTCCCATTTGTTTATTTTCTCCTTAGTTTCCACTGTCCTAGGAGCTGTATGGTAAAGATATTTCTATGACATATGTCTGATATTTTGCTGCCTATGGATTCTTCTAAGATTTTTATGGTTTCTGTCTTACGTTTAAGTCCTTTATCCATTTTGGAAACGACTGCGTTCTTGATCCTTTCCTCCCATACCCAGCAAGAACAGTGTCCTAAAAGCTCTCCCTTTATATTCACCAAATCCAGTAATTACCTTGTGCCTTTATTATATTCTGATGTTCTAAAGCAAGCATGTCAAACTCAAAGGTTAACATGGGCCAAATAAACAAAGTTTAAGTTTATGTGGGCCAGAAAAGAACAAAAGCTTCAATTTTCATAGAAACGTAGGTTTATTTGGAAAAGTATAGTATAAAAAAAAGAACAAGAGCAATGATTAAATTAATGTTTTCTTCCTGACACTTGGCATCTCTTCTCTGCAACTATCTTTCTTACTTCGGGGGAAATCTTGTTCACAGTGATTACTTTCAAAACTGACCCAAGCTGAATGTCAGTAATTCTGGATCTGACAGGAGACTTATTTCCTTTCTTACTTGTAAATAACTGCTCATACTGTTATATTGGCTGCCCGCAGAAATATTCATTGTGGGCCGCATGTGGCCTGAGGGTCGTGAGTTTGACATGCTTGTTTTAAAGCATGCTGTCTTCGTTAACATCAGTCACATTTTATGGGTGGCGAATCCCAGCACGGCGTTAGCCTTTCATAACCTGCCTTCAAGCTCCTTTCTTGCACTGTTCCTGCACCACCTCCAAACTCTCCATTCTCCCGTAGTTCAGCCACTCCTGTCACCTCCTTCACATGCACAGTTATATCCTGCTATGATATGCTGTCTTCTATGTGAACTGTCTTTTCTTGTCCCTATCCCTTATGTGACCCTGAACTTTTATTTTATTCATCTTATTCATCTTTCATCTCCAATACCATTTGCTCTAAAAGCCTAATTTTCCATCCTTAATTCAAAATTAATGGTCCTTTGTTTGCCCTCTCAGATATTGTATTTCATTGTAGCTCCGCTGCATTCATTTATTAATTACCCTGGGTCAACAATATACATAATATGAAGAATTTATACACTAGTAAAAACCCCAGATGATTAAACAAGATTTTATTCAGTGAAGGGCTATTGTAAGGGTATGCACATTTGCTCTGTGAGCAGAAAGGAGGGGTTGTCAAAGTTGTCTGTAGGAGCTGAGAAATGCTTCCTTAAAGGAGGATGCATGATGCCCTAGCTGGGTTTCTCAGTGGTTAGAGCGTCGGGCAGCACACTGGTACTGAAGGGTTACAGGTTTGATTCTAGTCAAGCGCAGTACCTCAGTTTCAGGCTCCATCCCTGGCCCTGGTTGGGGTGCATTTGATGTGTCTCTCACATTGATGTTTCTCCCCGTCTCTTCTAGTATCTCTAAAAACCAATGAAAAAATATCTTTGGGTGAGGATTAACAAAAACCCCAATAAAAACAAACGAAAAAAAAAAAAAAACACCCACAAAAAACAATACCAACAACAAAAAAGGGAAGCATGAGGTGGAGTTTACCTAGTGGAAATATGGGAAGGGTTTTCCAGGAATTTATTTATCTCTTCATAAAACATTTATAAGGCACCTAATATATGCCAGACATTGTGCTAGACACTGAAGATTAAAAATCCCCAAACCAAACCAAACCAAACCAAACCAAACCAAACCAAAACAATGATGATAAAAACACCATTAGTTCCTTTTTTTTCCCTAGAGAAGATAAAGAATATTAACAAAAAATATTTTTCTTTACCTAACTCAGGACATATTGTCTACTATATGCCTTTCATGGGTTAGAGTTACATATATTGGCCTACAGTAGCACTCAAAAATATTTGTTGAAAAATTGAGGAAATGAATGAATAATCTTTATCCATAAGCAGCTAACAGTCCAGTGGTGACTTTAACAATATATTTAAACAATAACTATTGTGTGTGTGTGTGTGTGTGTGTGTGTGTGTGTGTGTGTGTTTGTGTGTGTGTGTGGTGGGGGAGGAAGCCTACAAATAGCATGAACACAAAGGTCCTGACTTAACACAAAAGTTCTAGCACTAAAGATCAAGTAACCCAGCCTTGGTATAGCCAGAGAAGGCCAAAGGGCAGGAGGAGTTGAACAGAGAAAAACTATGAGTTATTGGGTAAAGTGTAAAGAGTTCACTTAGAAGCAAAGAATCACAAATGGCCTGCTATATTCTGGAAAAGGTTAACAACTTGGCATGGCTGGAGCAGAGGGAGAATGTGTATGAAGATTTGCTTGAAGAGAAACATTCTTGGTTGACTTTGCTGTTGCTCCTTTGATCATGGATCCTGACTTCTGAGCAGTTGTCTCTGTCCTCTTGCCTTGAAACCCCAAACGCCAGTGGGTAGAGGTTTAAAGGATGGTATGAGATTTATATTTTGAAAAGATTAGTTAATGACTATAGTGTGGAAAGTAGATTGTAAGTGGGAAAGGAGAGTTTCAGGAAAACTGATTAGGAGACTATTTTGCACTGTTTATGTGAGAGATGTATGTAACACACATAGCCTTGGGTGAAACCTTTCCAAATGTATTTAGGAGATAAAATCCACATGGTTGGTGTTGGGTAGGATGTGGGGGCTGAGGGCCAGGAAGGTGACAAAATTTCCTTTTAGTATTATGGCTTGTGGCCCTGGGCCGATGGTAGTATGGTACTACCACTGAGATAATGCGTATAGGGGAAGGAATTGGTTTGATAAGATCTTCATTTTTGAATTGGGCATGTTGGTTTTGAAGTGTTATTCTGTATCCTCAGAAAAAAGTTTATAGGTATCAAACTTCTTGATGGCAGTGCTTTATGCTCATAGACTACCCTATAGTATTTGGTCATAATATAAGAGTTCACCTACCGATGCTATTTTTTGCAATAAATGAATACTTCTTATCACTGATGCTGAATTAGGGTTACTCCACATTAGGACTTAAGTATTTCTTTCATTATTTAAAACTAGTGGCCCAGTGCATGAATTCATGCATATTGAAAGGAAATTAATTAGAAAAAATATTTTAATATCACTATTTGCCCTTTATAATAGAAGTGTCAACCAAATTCACAATCAACCATGACAGATGGAAATACATGTGTGCAATTGGTGCCAGTGAGAGCTTTATATGTATCACGCATGCATGAGTCAACTTAGCCTTTTATAGATATAGAATAAACTTGCTTAATTAGACCTGCTTTCTGATTTAGCTAAACTTTTTCCAGCCCAGTGAAGCATCCCAACTTCTCTCTCAGGTAATTGTTAGCAACACAGCAGTAAATATCAACATGAAGCAGATTATTATTGTAGATCACACAGGGAGAACAAAGGGTAAAATATTTAACTACAGCAGTGTTTGACTATATTCTGTGCAGTGACAAAACCTGAAGTCATTTTCAAGGTCCACCATTTCTTACTTCTTTTCAGTTGGGTCAAATTTCAGTCGGGTCAAATTTCTAAGCTTTCTAAATCTCCGTTTTCTGGCTAATGAAAATAGGATTCCACTGAGTCTCCTATCTACCTACTCCAGGATTTCTGTGAGAATCAAATGAGATAAGGCATGGGAAAATGCTTCACAGACATTTGGTTAAAGTGTAAAATGTTTCCACCTGGCTATAAAGCAAGTCATGTTCCTGGGCTGAAGAAACTGCAAGGAGGCTAGTCATTACTAGGGAGAGGAAGCCAGGAGTTGCTATGTGATGTCATTACCTGGATGGACACTTAGCATATTAGCCTTTTATATATATAGATGGCCTGTCGCTAGGGAGAGGAAGCCGGGCGTTGCTACGTGATGTCATTACTCAGCATCCACAGCCACCGTTTCTGGGCTGGACTAGGCTGTGGGCCGTATTTTGCGCCTTGGCTGCAATTTGGTGGGCTGTCGCTCTGTGGTGGTGGCAGGGCCTGTGTCCCACTTGGGGGAAGCTGAGTGTTGCTTTGTCAGTGCCAGGTCCACGCTGCCTTTTCTCTGTAAGTGGCCAGTGTGTGTTACAGCAGCTCTTGCATTGAGCATCTTCCCCCTGGTGGTCAGTGCACATCATAGTGACTGATTGGATGGGTGGAGGGACACTTAGCATATTAGCCTTTTATATATATAGACTAGAGGCCCAGTGCACATATTCATGCACCAGTGGAGTCCCTCGGCCTGGCCTGCAGGGATTGGGCTGAAACCAGCTCTCTGACATCCCCTGAGGGGTCCTGGATTGCGAGAGGGTGGTTCTCAGGTGATGCACCCCAGAATTGGGCTCCCTCCTCTCTTCTTCCAATATTATGTCACTTTCTCTCTGTCTCACTTCTTTCATCTCACTTTACCCTAAGTTTGGTGGTAACTGATGACTTGTGGGTATTTAGCTGCAAAATGCAATTATTTAGCAAACAGGACTTACTTAGCCTGGAATCTAGTCGGCCTAGGGCAGGACTCTACTCAATTTCAGGCTACCACCCAGGCCCTTCTGCCCAGGTGGAGTCCTGTGGTGGTGGGAACCTCCTTCTTCCCACCTGAGCTGCTCCTTTACCTCCTTCCCTACCTGGAGGTTGCCTTCTGGTGCTACTGTCAGCCTGGAAGGAGGGAAGCCGCGGCCGGTTTCCCAGCCGAGAGTGGTAGCAGGAAAATTCGCTGCCTCCACTGGAAATTAATATTAAGCAGATGGGCCGGTGTGGGCACCAGATGTTGGGGCTGTAGCCAGTAGGTCCTGCACGTCTCATCATTTAGCTAATTGAGTCGAAAAGTTTCTGTAAGGGCCAGATCCATGACCTCTGCAATGGGCCAGTGACCCCGTGGGGAGCCAGACCTGAAGTGGGGAGCCAATGGGCTAGAGGCCCGGTGCAAGGATTTGTGCACTGGTGGGGTCCGTTGGCCTGGCCTGCCGGGATCGGGCCGAAACTGGTTCTCCAACATACCTAATGGGTCCTGGATTGCGAGAGGGCAGTTCTCAGGTGATGCATGCACCCTGGAATTGGGCTCCCTTCTCTCTGGTTCTGGGTGTGTCATCTGAGAACCAGAGCTGCCAAGTCACCACAGCTTGGCAGCTCCTGCATTGAGCGTCTGCCCCCTGGTGGTCAGTGCGCATCATAGCTACCAGTCAGCCAGTTGAATGGTTGGCCAGTTGGCCGGTTGCTTAGGCTTTTATATATATATAGATATTTTAGTTTTATTATAAAATATTGTTATATAAAGGGAACTTTCCCTTTGACCTAGCTCTTATTTTCCATCTGAGTGCTAAAAATAAGTAAGTTAATAATAAAAATCTGTTATATGTAGGATTTATTCAAGATTATGATTTAGCTGAAACCGGTTTGGCTCAGTGGATAGAGCGTCGGCCTGTGGACTGAAAGGTCCCAGGTTCGATTCCGGTCAAGGGCATGTACCTTGGTTGCGGGCACATCCCCGGTAGGGGGTGTGCAAGAGGCAGCTGATCGATGTTTCTCTCTCATCGATGTTTCTAACTCTCTATCCCTCTCTCTTCCTCTCTGTAAAAAATCAATAAAATATATTTAAAAAAAGATTATGATTTAATGAAGCCTAATAACTGAGAAAAAGAGACACTTTTAAAAGTTGGGGTACTCTAATTTGATATTTAATCTAGAGCTATTTTTTTCACCAGTTTGACTCTTTCTCTATTCATATCACAGATTCAGTAAGTGAGAAACATAAATAATGTTGAATAAACAAGATATTGCCCTTCCAAAGTAAGGCAGCAGAAATTTGTCACTGTTATTGATTGCCTCTTTGGCAGGAATACTAATCTTTTACAGAGCCAGAGTCCACAGTTTCTAGTGACGCAGTTGGAAGATATACAAACAAACCCATACTAAACCCAAGGAAATCAATTGCACAGAGGTATCTCCTGGTTGGCAAACAGCAAGGACATTCTAATATTGTTGCCAACAGTTAGTCACCTGACTCTTTTTATGGGTGGCTACTTGGTGACTGATGTAATAACGGCAGGAGTACATTATTCTTATTGACCATGTGTTAAGGAGCCACAGGACACAGATGCTATATGGAACAGATTGTGGGGACTTAAGTAAGGTGGATGAAGTGCTGGGTAAGAGAACAGTGACAAGGCTAAAATTGTCACATGATGACATCTGAGGAAACACTGTGTATAATGAGTATGTTGATTTCAGGAGCCATTGTTTAATAATGCCATCTGCATTCATCACACCTTTCATCCACTCTCCTGCAAATGTTTTCTCATTCTATGTAGCATGTCTCTCTGGGGCAATGATCTTGCATTCACTAATCCCACAGGGAATTGATTTTCTGCATGCCCTCTGCAAGTTCATTTATTGCCCCTTCTCTTCTGCTTTCCCTAGTATTCTAGTACTACACAACCCTGCTGCTGTATACAAAAGGGAGAGATAGCTTTGATAAAGACAACCAGGATGATAAATGGAATTTAATTTATGCGACATCCATGTAGGGTGAGTCCCCTGGGTAAATCACCATGGTAGCACTCCCTCTCCCTCTCATGATATGTTCTGCTTGGCTGACTCAACTCCCTCTGAGAAGCTTGGCACTTAAGGTTATATAAGCAGTACACTGATGTTCAAATATTCATCACAAGAATGGTCACATGGAAAGAAAAAGAAAACAAAAATGGAAGGAGGAGTGTGGGGTAAATAGCTACCCACATCAGCTAGGAGAAGCCGAAAAACTGAAAGGGATTTGGAGACCTAATTTAGAATTAGGGGTTTACTCCCTGAGGTGATTAATAAAATGGATTTGAGCCATGTGTAGAGTGCTTGAGTACTATTGATTGGCCCTGAGCCCAAATTGATTTCAGTCCCTCTCCCCTGCTATTCAATAAAGCCAAAGAAAATTATTGTATTTCATCTTAGAAAAATAATAGTTTGCTTTATTTTAAAAAGTTAGCTAGTTGTTGTCACTTGAACTACATTTTCTTTCTTACTGGCACATCCACTCATTCATATTGTAAATTGCTGACTATACAGGAAGGTTTTGCCAGTGATCTGAATCAGAGCAGACAGCAAAGGCCCAACTGTGGGCACTAAACAATTATTGGATAATTTGGGCCTGTCTGCAGCGATGACTTAGAATAAAGAATCTGTTTTACTCATTTTCTAATAAGAAAAAATATTTTGGCTATGAGACTAAGCACCTCATAGCCCACAAACTAATTAACAATGGACTTCATTCTGAAATGAACTTTTAGTCTGTGTCACACTCTGTGAATTAAATTCACTTATAATTAATGTCACCAGAGTCATCAAATCTTTTTTTAACAAATATGTTTTTATTGATTTTTAGGGATAGAAGGGAGAGGGATAGAGAGATAGAAATATTGATGGGAGAGGAACATCATTGACCGGTTGCCTCCTGCATACCCTCTACTAAGGATCGAGCCAGCAACCCAGGCTTGTGACCTCCTGGTTCATTGATTGACACTCAACCTTTGAGCCACACCAGCAGGGCAAGAGTCATCAATTCAGTGAAGAATTATAAATGTTTAGGTATGCTAATTTTCTTTCTTTAACTAATTTATTGGGAAATATAGACCAACATTATTATGATGCTGAAAATTGCATGGGCATATCCACACTGATATTTTCATCAAGAGAGGAGAAATAGTGCTTAGTAAATTTTAAACTTGGGAAACAAGTTCAAATCTTAGCTTAACTATTAAATTGGAACCAAGTTTATACTGTTGACTTGCAGTTATTTTGCATATTTGTATAAAATAGATATTTAGTTCATAGGAGAAAAGAGAACAAATAAAATATATTTTCTCATGAGCTAAAATGACAATTATTCTCTCACTAATCAAAACAATGTGACTATTTTCAATTTAGGGAAGATAAATGTTGGCTGTCCTTTTGTCATTCTTTTAAATCCCTCATATACACTCCTTATATAGATGACCTTTTCAGGAGAGGTAGAAAAAAGGTCACCTGGCAACAAATGAAAGCAATGTGAAGTTTTCATATTAGACACTTTATGTCTTTTATACAGAGAAAGAATTGTAAGCAAAAAAAGAGGGACAAAGCATAAGACTATTTTGCTAATATAGAAGTAGAATTGAATATAGCAGATGTCTCCATTGCCACCACTCAGTTCAGTTCAGCCTTATCTCTTACCTAGACTAAACTAATTGATTGCTAATTATTCTCCCTGCTTCTACTTTTGTCTTTCTCCTATCCATGCTCTAGCACAGTGGTCGGCAAACTCATTAGTCAACAGAGCCAAATATCAACAGTACAACAATTGAAATTTCTTTTGAGAGCCAAATTTTTTAAACTTAAACTTCTAACGCCACTTCTTCAAAACAGACTCGCCCAGGCCATGGTATTTTGTGGAAGAGCCACACTCAAGGGGCCAAAGAGCCGCATGTGGCTCATGAGCCGCAGTTTGCCGACCACGGCTCTAGCACAAGCTAGTGATTCTTCTAGAACTGCAAATCAGAGCTGATTGTGTTATTCCCCATTTCCTATGCTCTCGATGACTACCCATAATACTTAGAATAAAATGCAGACTCCTTCCCAAACCCACAAGCTCCTTCATGATCTAACCTCTTAACTGCTTCTCCAGTTTTATCTCTGGTTCCTCCAGCCTCACTGGGCTCCAGCTACACGAATATCTCACTTTTGGGAACACCCCATGCTCTTTTCTTCAGAGGGCCTCATGAATATATTGGTTCTTTTGCCTGGACTATTATTCCCGAAGTCAGCTTGTCTTCAGAGTTACCTTCTCCAAAAGCCTTCCATGACCACCATTTCTAAAGTAATTTAATGCCTCTCATTTTCTCCATCTTCTCACTGCTATTATTCTCTTTCATGGTACCCAGTAAGGTTTTATAGCTCTTATTACAGTTTTATAATAGTTATACATATTTATTGGTGTTTGTTGTTTCTTTTCCACTAAACTGTATGATCTTAGAGGGCCTCGTGGAGCCTCGATTAGTGGGTATTCACAGAAAAGAGAAGGAGAGGGAGAAGGAAGTGATGGAGCAGAAGAGGGTAGAGAAGACAAATTCACACAAAATATTTGATGTGTAAATAACTAGCTATTTGTTTTTCGTGTGATTTGTCCAATACATTCAGTTTTAAAAGTTTGCCAACGGAATAAGCCACAGATTTAAAGGTAGCTTAAAAAGCCATCAAGTGTATATTCTTGAATAGCTTCTTAGCAATAGAAATGTCAGAAATTAAAACAAGTGAAAAAAAGACAAATGACCCAAGGTACATTCAAACACAGTTTGAAAGAATCCAACATTGTGGAGCTTATCTGATTCAAATGTGCAAACTTCTCAGAGGTTGGTCATTACTCACCATTAGGCTGACAGCAGAGTTCCCAAACATTGTCTGACCACCATCTGGATCAACACTTTCAGTCACTCCCTGGAATTTTATGTAGTGCTTCCAGGCGTTCGGTGGGTTACTTACTCATTTCTGCAATTCCAATTTAAAATAAGTGGTAGAATCTGATCAGCAGATCCTTTCAAAGGAATTTTCTCAGGGAAAACTAGGAGAAACTATTGTACCATTTCTTCTTCCTTTTAAAACTCATAAGATAAATGCCCCATTGAATTTAGCATTATCTTGTATCTATTTTGGCAAACATGTATGCTGCGTTCTCAGACTCACCACAAGTGACTCTTGGTGTAATGCCAATTCAGTGGATTTACCCGTGGCAAGAAAAGGACTGCTAAAATGGAGCTTGCTGATAAATGTGCAAACAATTGTCCTTTTAGATTTGCACACTACAATTTTTATTATTGCGAAACATCTAAAAATATATCAGATAACACTCCAGGAAATGTCTTACTTGGGACTATGTAGAAGATGTTAAATAATTTGATAGTTTTTGAATTCTCAAGTTATGATTTTAAAAAATTTAGTTGATTTTTAGATTTTTTCTTTTTCATAATACAAGAATCATTAATCTTTTAGTCCCTTTAAAAGTTGGCCAAATAACTTTTATGTATGTGTCTATAGTTGCTAGTCTCTTTTCTCAGATATCTTTTTCACAGAAACGTAGTTCACTATTTGTTCTTAAATTATTATATTGTTTAGTGTGGTTGAATATTTTGTTCTCTAGCTGATTGATTAGTTTTTGAACTGTGGTTTTTGGATGTTCTTTTTTTTTCTATGCCCATCATCTATTTTTATACTTGCCCCATAGCAATACCAGGTTTGAATATATTTCCTATTTTAGTAATACATTGTGTTATATCCTTTTGCTACCAATTTTCCACCTTCTCCAAATCTGATTGGCTGCCTGTCATTTCAAATGAGTTAATAAACTTCTCAACTAATACTCAAGATATTTAGTTTCTTTCGTTGATTTGCTATACGTATAGCTATACCTATCTACAAGCCCCCAACTTTACATCAATATAAGCAACCTCTTCTGCTTCTACACTGGGGCTGGCAGCATTGGTGGAGAAGAGTCACACAACTGTGTGAATTGATTCCAAATTTATGGTTTCCAGTCTCCTTGGCCCTGAAATTCAGATCGATCATTCTTTTAACCATCTCTGGTCAGTTCCCATACCCATTACCTCAGCAAGCATTCCTTAACTCCTCTTCTCATGCCCGTTCTGGTCCCCTCGGCCATGAAAAATGACCTTTCCTGCTACCTTAAATGAAAAAGAAAATCAGGCCACAGAATTTTAGCCTTTAAATTTTTCTGTAATATATTTTTTATTTTGAATCTTTGTTCAATTAAGATGGTAAAAACACGTGTCTCAGCCAAACAGGGACAAACTGTACATTTCTCAGCCAAACTGCCCTCCTTACTTGCTCCCTGGGTTGAAACTTTTTTTCTGGGGGGTGGGGTGAAAGGAGCAATTTGATGTCATCTGGCCACAGAGGCATCCTCTGAGCTGTCTATTCCCTTACATTCTTGATTAGTCATTGACAAGGGCTTTCATGAAACCTTTGTTTCTCTGGAGTCAGGGGATCGCTCCACTACTGCTGTGCACCTCTTGGGCTCACACTGGGAATGCTTTTTGTTTCTCCCATGCAACAAGCAGGGATGTCTGAATTATTGCTGAGGCTTCTGCTACATAGACCTGCAGTTTTCAACCATAGCTGAAGGGAAAGGTCATGCAGGAGCTTTAAAGGTGCCAACATCTGAAGCAGTGGTTCTCAAAATTTTGGCCAGAAGTAGAAGTATTCAGCCTACTGGGAGATAGATTAGAAACCAAAATTCTTGACAAATCCCAGACCTGAGAGAGAGAGAGAGAGAGAGAGAGAAAGAGAGAGAGAGAGAGAGAGCACTCTGCCCTGCGTTAGAGTCTGAGTTATTAGTATGGTTCCCAGGCAATTTCAATATTTGTCTAGGGATGAGAACCACTGGCCTAGGTATGCCAGGCAGCCACTATTTTTCTTGGGGGGAGCAGTATTTGTTAAGTTCTATTTGACTTAGAACCTACGAACATATCTGGAGTTTTGCTACCTTTCTGGATTAGCTCAGGAAACAGTGGTCAGGGCTCCTCTCTCTGTGTCTAACAATTTCTGATTCTTTTCCTTCTTCTTACCCAGATAATCCTTTTCTTGTCTTGGAGAGTGGGGAGTGATGTTTTTCTAAAACATTTTAATATAAGCCATGATTCCCCCCTTTCTGTTCTCCCAGGTATCTAGCATTTTGACATTCAAAAACCAGGCAGGAGTTCTTTCCTATCCCATTTCCCCACTTTCTCATGTCACATCACAAACTCAAGTGTAGAGGAAAAAAAGTTTTGTTAATTTTCCTATATTTCAGTTAAATAATTTGTGTTTTCATTCTCTAAGGTGGCAGAAAGTTCATCTCAGTCATTCAGTACAGGACTTTCACCCCATCCTCCCATACTTTACCCTATCTGGTTATATATAGGTTTCTTGGAAGGGAGGGGATGAGAGGGGAAGCTTATGTAATCCTAACATGTTACTAGGGTGGAGAGAGTGGCAAACCTGAATGAGCTGTGTGGAAGGAAAATGACAAGTATTTCCTCACAGACTTCTATGGAATGTAACATGGGACCAGATAGAGGCATCAGACATCAGTGTCTATGTGGATGCCTGCAAGGCTGGTGAAATGGAAAGCTTCATTCTCTCACTTCTCTCCAATATCTTGGAATTTATTAGAGTCTAGAAATTAGATGGAACACCTTGAAAAGGGGTAAATGGGGAGTCACTGAATTAAAATATTTTAAGTTTTTGCCACTCTTGGCAGACTCTAGAGCTCGAATTAGGAATTCAATTAAGTAAGAGAATGGTGAAAAAATTACATTACCTGGGTTTGTGGGTTGAGGTTTGTTCCCTCTATACCTCTCTGCAATAGTCTTTATAACATTAACTTTTAAAAATCAGTTCAGTAATGCATGGCAAAATAATTTGAATCTTATAGAAACGTTGAAAGTACATTACAGAGACCTCCTATGTATCTGTCACTGTCAATATTTAACAGATTTATTCCATCATCCTCTTTATAAAAAATGTCTCCATGACCATTAGTATTTTTTTTTTTGAACTAGCTAAAAGAAAATTTCAGACATGATATCCCTAAACACTGCATTGTGTTATCCCCCCATGGGCACTTTCCTGCATAACCTCATGAAACTCTCCAAATCAGGAAATTATTGACACAATACTACTGTCTAACCCACAGAGCCCACTCCCATTTCTCTAGCTATTAAACAAAGTGTCTTTCCTTTCTGGCCCAGCCTTTCATCCAGGAATGGATGTTGCCTTAAGTTATTATATCTCTTCAGGTTCCTCCAATTTTACAGGTGTTTCTCCTTCTCCTGTCCTTCTCACCCTTCATAGTTTTATATAATCCAGGCTCTATGCTCTATCACATGATACTCAGCCCACGTCTCTCCAGTGTTGCTTCATGACCAGACTGAAGGCAGGCTTTCTTGGCAAGAATATTATAGAAATGATGCTATGCTCTTCTCAGTATATCACAGCTGAGGGCACACATAGGTGATGTTAACTTTTCACCCCATCATGTTGATGCCTGCCAGATTTCTCCACTGTAAAGTTACCACTTGTCCCTTTGAATATTAATTCTAATCATATTATGTATGGTGGAAATATTACAAGATTATGCCCATATCTTGTTGGCATCAAACCTTCTCCTACCACCTCTATTGACAGCTCCCACACACAACAACCACCATTATCATGGTTCCTAAATGTTTGATTTTTCTCTTACCATTTCCATTATTTGTTGGTAGATTAGCATAAAGAATAAATCTCTCTTCTCACTTGTATGTTTTTGAATTTCAGCATGGCATCAGAGATTTCTATTTTATTCATTGGTTTGTAATCTGTTACTATCATTACTCATTTTGACAAATGTATTTTAAGTAAAGCTCCTATTTAAGGAGGTAACTGTGTCTTTTAATATATATATATAATTTATTGATTTCAGAGAGGAAAGGAGAGGAGGAAAGAGAGATAGAAACATCAATGTTGAGAGAGAATCCTTGATCGGCTGCCTCCTACATGCCCTCTACTGGGGATCAAGCCCACAACCTGGGCATTTCCCCTGACCAGGAAATTGAACTGTGACTTCCTGGCTCATAGGTTGAAGCTCAATCACTGAGCCATGCCGGCTGGACTGCCTGTATCTTTTTGACTTGTCCTTATTTTTGAGCACTTTCATACTTTCTGGCTCAAGAAGATATTCCTTCCTTATCTTGTACTTTCCTTGCCCTGATCCAGGATTGACTATTTCTCCAAGAAGTACTGGTTCTAAGATTTGGGCTCTCAGTATGTTCATTGCTAGTGGGATGCCATTGCTTCTCAACCCTCTCAGCATATAAAAATAGGAAACATATAAATACTTAGAAAAATGCTTGACAGTGAATATATAACCAATAAATATTTACAGTATTGAAATAAATGAAATAAATTATAGTGTGTTCTAGAGTATTGCTGATTTTCATCCGTCTCACTATGAAAATGTAGGTGATGTTAAATAGTATTTAAGTCAACATTTAACAAAATGATTATTCAATTTGTATTCTTCATATTCTAAGGACTCATTCTCCACTTTATTCTGATAAAGTCTAGATATTTCTGATCTAATTAAATAATAAAGGAGCTTCTTTGTGTCTTATCTCAAGTAGAGCTATATATTGGGGGGAAGCTATCATGGATAATTATCAGAGCAATAAACATTTCTGCTGATACAGAAAGTGGTTGTGTGGGGGGAAAAAACTCCAAGCTCTAGTACCTGTGATCAGGAGTAAAAAAAGCAATAATATTTAAATTCTCCTAAAACTTCATTTATTTGGCTTTTGTCAGAGAAAAAGAACTGTAAATTTTCTATTTAATTACAGTTGACTGCAACAACTCATACTGTAGATAGGAGGGTGTATCTCACGTATGTTCTACTCATGGCAGATATTACTAATAAATTATAGCATTCTTCCTTTCTGATCTTGGGCTCTATCTCCAAAGTTTTCTCAATATAATGTTCTAGATAAACACTACCAATCAATTAGAATTGACACTTGAATTGAAACTCTCTTGGCAAGCCTGCCATAGAATTTAAAGCTGTAAGTTCGTTCTGCTTCCCCATTAGTTCTTGAATAACTATCACTGAAAATCCTGTGTCTATCACAGAACATCTTTTATTATATAGTAAAGTCCACACTAATGTCAACTTTCTAATTTCTGAAGGTCCATTTTTGGAAAGTTACAGATAGCACAGCTTTCGGTGTAAAAAATTATTATTCCTTTTTATCTTTCCCTATTCTCTCCTTTAAACCTAACTGCAAAAACTCTACCATCCTGATTCAATATGAGGCTTTTCACATTTAATCATTCTGAAGGTTGAGCTACAATGATAGATCTTGACTAGTGGTATTCATCGTAAATCTTATATTTAAATGTGTATTCTGACCATTGAGTTGATTATGCAGGTATAAATAAAAAGATGTTTAAATAGATGCATGGTTTTGCTTTTTGCATTGCCTTTTGCTGACATCTGGGATCAATCGAATCCGCATGCAGCTGGATAGAGGTACATGTGTTATGCATAAAGACTTGTCTTTTGCAATATTGTATAGAAGTGACTCTTTCTTTATTTATCATCCTGATCCAAGAGAGAAATAACTTCTCAGAAGTGATATTATCGACTCTTGGACCATAATAAAAGTAGGTAATGTCACAAAGGATTTGTCCATTTAAGTCAGGCTGACCAATCATTAGTTAAAATCAATCAGTTAAGTTGTATCACATGTTTGCTCAATTGAGCTTTGAGGACTTTTTATATAGTAATGGTTATTCTTCTCAACTGGAGGCTAGTTGTAATCAATAGCCAGAACACTGTTCCACATAAGGGTGATGAAGTAAATACAATGCCCTTCATCTACTTTAATCAAGGTTCATGACGCTACAGAGGAGACAGCTCCTCTCAAGAACATCTGGCAGCCAGAGTGGTAATGTAGGTCGGCTTCAGATGTGAATGTTTGGAGTTACTTAGTTGGAACAACACAATGTGTCAGCATTAGCCCACATATAATCAGAACAGTTCCTGTTGTGTGCAGGGAAACTGAATGACTGAGAACCACATGTTAGCCTTCATCTATGGCCAGAATCCCAGAAATGCCAATGGGAACTACACATGTTAACTGGAAGAGAAGATGTAACTTACCCATTGTGTTTGGGTTCCAAAGCCTCACTTGGCAGGTCTGGCACACTTTTTAAAATACGATTTGTATATCAATGGTAATTTTTTAAAATTAGGATAATGCCGATGTTCAATCAGTCCTTGCTTTCAGGAAAAACAAACTACTGATTATGTCTCTACATGACCCTTTTACCAAAACTAATTTGCCACAGTAAGATATTTTAATGATACTTGCTTTGACAGGTATATTTAACCAGCAGTTTAAGAGACAAATGATTGCTTTGAACGCTATGGGGACCCTGTAAATACTCTGGATATTTATTTGCTTGTACTTTCAGGTTCCGATAGAGGTCATCGATAACTCTGAGGCCAGGTTTACTCTTAATCCTTCATTGATCCAAGGAAATTAAAAAAAATAGTGAGGTGGAATAGGAGGAATTAGGTCCTGGGTTTAAACTTTTAAAAAGTCAATATATGATGAGGTGGATAAAGACAAAGATTAAAGCCTTTGGAGACATAAACTGCAATAGAAAGCTTAGGGAGGTCTTTTCTGGTTCATTCTCTGTCTTGAACAAGATTCTATTCTGTTTACAGTTTAATTTTTTGTTGTTTTTCTCATTCTTTGCTTAAAAATTTTTTTGCTTTACCTCTACTCATAAATTTTCCTTCATTGCTGAGTCAGTTAGTATTACTTTTGGCTCTATATAATAGAACTGTGAATATAGTGCCTTACCAAGTAGAACTAATTTGCTTTATAGGTCAAAAAAAATCTGGATATAGGCAGTTCGGGATGGTACAGTGGCTAGAAGGAACTATCAAGGGGCCAGGTTCTTTTTTCTTTCCATGCTAATGTCCTTTGCATGTCTTTATCCTGAAGTTCACAACATGATTGGTCCATCTCTATGCATCATGATCATGTTTCAGGTAGAAAGAAGGGGTGAAATTTAACATAAAGGCATGTGTTAACTGTGTATCCCACTGTTTCATTAAGAAAACAACAGATTTTACAGAAGCCCTTCCCAGTAGACTTTCTCTTACATCTCATTGAACAGTATATGGCTTTAGCTTCAAATCCATCTTTAAGGGAGATAAGCATTTTTAATTTGGCACATTGCCACCCCAAAGGAAATTGTAATTCTGTGGGTGGTGAAAAAAGGGAAAATAGGCAACTAGCAAAATCTGCCCCAGTTGATAACTAAGAATAGAAACATTCTTCCTAGTTTTCGTCAGAAAAGTAGCATGTATAATATTCCAAATTTTAATGATCTCCCAATGCCTACAAGAGGCAGTCTGGCTTTCTTTAAAAGTTTCTGTGATCTGACTCTGCTTCCCTTCCCAACCTCTCTTCCTGCTTCTTGCCTGTACATCCTCTATACACCAGGCCTTCTAAACCACATGTAGCAATGAAATCCCATTGTTTTGCATCTCATGTATGTTTGCATGTGCTGCTTCATTTGCTTGCATTGTCTGTCCCTCCTAAAGTCTATTGCAAAGTTAGTATTTTTTTTGCAAGGTTCAGCACCATTGTTACCCTTGACCTTTTGGCTCCAGTTGACTAGTGCTTCCTTTTGTCATCCTACAGTGCTTTGAACATGAATCTATTATGCTTTCTCTCAGTCTTTTAAAGGTTTTGCTTGTCATCTCTGCTATACTGTGAGTTGAAAAAGGTATCATATTTTATTTACTCATGTCTTTTTCATAAGATTAATGCGGTACTTTGCATAAGATAAGCCCTCAATAATTGCTTCTTGGATGAGTGAATGAATCAACTAATCAGCAGCACACATCACTGTTTTAAGGATCTCTGCCTCCATTAAATACCTCACACTTTGTAGTAAGGCCAGAGTAAATCTACATCAATCCTCCTCATAAATGTGTTGATTTTCTGGTAATTATTATGATTAACTTAGTACGAGCAATTTTTTTTTCCTATTGGGTAAACATCATGTATAAATATCACATAATGCTTACAAGATCTATTTTTTAATGTTTTCTATAGCACATGTTTAAAGATGTTAGATATAATATTAGGACCTACAATGGTCATGTAGAACATGGAGAATGCCATCCAAGGCTGATATCACTAACTGCAGAGATCCAAAGTTCACATATCACTAGGCCCAAGAACTACATAAGTATTTGCTTTTCTTATAGGAATTCTGAAATGAAGCAGCATAGTTTGGGTAGAAATTCCACAATTTACTCATCCACTTAGGTCAAATGTTTATTATGTTTTCATTAGGTAGCTATGTAAAGGCATCCATGTCAGATATTGCTTCAAAATATTTTTTACCTTCATTGTTGTGGAGAACAGCCTTATATGCTTTTCCTTTTTCTAAATGTTAATTTTCATAATTTCCTCCAAAAATATTTAAGCCTGACTGCAATTGTTATTCAGGATGAGTTTTTTTGTACTTTAGTTGTAATTCCATTTTGGTCCTGGGAGGAGGTGACTGTAGCTTCCACCTAATCTGCCACCATCTTGGATATCCAGGTCTGACTGTAATTGTTTGTATTTCATTCAAGGAGTCATTTCTGTATTTTTATTCAGGGAAGTGTATCTCTTGAATAACTTCAAGTGAGACAGTAATAATAATAATAATAATAATAATAATAATAATAATAAGTTCAAAGTTTCAGATTATCCCACAGGAGGCCATGTTTGTGAAAACCTTCAGAGGAAGGAAACAATAAGGATTAGATATAGGGGAAGAAAATTCTGTACTTTAGATTGTCAAGTTTCTGATGACATGAGATGCCCAGGGCTCACATGGACTTTGAGATATTTCAACAGGAATACATTTTGGAGGGATGTTTTATATTCAGTGCTCAAGGATCTGTGAGTAGGATAAAACTTCTTTCTCTGGCACTGAGCATAAACTTGACTAGAAGAGAACGTGGGGTGGAAGGCAAATAATTTCTTTTTATTTTTCTTTACATGAGTAACCACACAGGCTACCTGGGAAGAAAGAATTAAGCAAAATGCTTTACATTACTGCAGTATAGCTTTGCCAGACTTCAGAGCTTCTCTTGTTCTTTCTTCTTTTAATATTACAATTTGGGTCACTCTTGCCTAATGGATTTTCTTCCTCCAAACTCCTATGGTACTCGGTCTGTGTCATAAAACTAGTTCTTTTTAATGGATTGCTTTATGTTGTTTTCTAGTCATTTCAAATTTTGTCTTCTTGGTGCTATTAAATAGCAAGACAGAACAAGGCTGGTTTCACAGTGGGCCTCATTTCTCAAGCACATCCATTCATGGGAATAAGATAGACATTACATTATGACTTTACTGAATAATATTTCTTTAGTGCTCACCTTCAAAATCTCAAAATGCTCCCATTTTTACAGAAATAATGATTGTATTATCTTTAATAAACTTTTTTATTAATTGAAATATTTTTCAGAGGAACAGGAATTGGAATTATTTACCATTAGATTTTACAGGTAGTATTAAAAATCCAAGAGGCTTCAACTTTCTTGACTTTCTGAGCTAAACCAAGCTGGCATCAGCTTTGACAGTTGCATAAGTTCTCTTGAGGAGGTGTCAGACCAACTCTGGTGCCAGCTCATTGCCAAGATTGGTAAACATAGACACCCCTACTGTGTTGCTGCCAGACATGGTAAGATGAATGCTCCTGGTCAAAGCTTGAGTGTGGCTTGGTGACATTCTGTGTGCACACAGATTGCTGGTGCCTGACTTGATAAACACACACACACACACATGAAGAAAAGTAAACTATGACAAATTCTATTTCATAAGATAAATCCTCAAGCCAAAAAACTACAAGAAAAAATTGGAAAGAATTTTTTTTGCGGGTTTTCCTTTCATTATACCCCACAAGAAGTATCACAGCTTTCTGAAAAGTTCTGTGATTGAGGTTTTTCTCTAGTCATTTACAAAGCATGTGGTTGTGGTATTCATGAAAATGTCAATAATTAGCAACGCTATTCAAACACATTGCCAACAATTACCTTAATACATATCATGATTTAAAAAAACAAAACAAAACATAAAAACACTAAAAAGTACACTTGAAATTAAGAAATTATCAAACTAATAACTAAAAAGTTCTCTTAAGCTAAGTAATCTTGAAATAATCAGAAGTCTACAATTAGGATGCTTTTTGAACATATGCAATATGACCTTATTTTTTCCTGACTTCACAGCTTGAAATAAATTTCTACAAACATTTGTGTTTGTTTTTATTCCTACAAATGGGGAGAGGTAGATCAAGTGTTAATATTTCCATGTGCAGATGGAGAAAAACAATTTCTCAGGATCAAATGGGGAGTTATTGTGATTATTTGACTATGTTTGCATACTCTGATACAATTTCAAACATTCCACCTTTCCTTAAATTTTCTATTCCAGACAAGAAGATTCTTCTTCTAGATAAGGATAGACTTTCTACCTAATATTTCCACCCCGTTGTTTATACTTGCACTATTGAATGCCCCTTTCCTCTTTACTTCTTAATGTCCTCACTTGCCAAATGCAGATAGTAATAGCACTTACCTCATAAGGCTGTCCGAGGAGGACCTGGCATCAAATACATGAAGCGCTGTACATTGGGATACAGGGACTCATTTCCACATTTGCTTCACACATGCCCAGGCTGGTTTCACAGTGGGACACACAAAGTGTGCATGCATACACACATTCTTCTTACCCCATACCAGGTAGGATCCAGTGGTGCTACTATGGCTGGGTGCAGCCAAGCCTCAGTTTACCCACAACAATAACACCAGCAGCAGAGGTTCTCAAACTTTTTGTCTCCAAACCTCTTTACAGTCTTAAAAGTTATTAAAATTCCCTAGAGATCTCTTGCTTTTTGTGGGCTTTATCTACTGATATTCTATATTAAATATTAGAAATTAAAACTGAGAAATTTAAAAATGTATCTTTAGATTTATTTTAAAATAATATAAACCCATTGCATGTTGACATAGACAACTTTCATTTTAAAAGAAAACTACATTTTTTGAAACAAAAGAATTTAGTAAGAAAAGCTGGCTGAGGCTTTCTGAAATCTGTTCTCTGTCCTCTGAGGGGAGGAGACCATGAGGCCTTCACTTGGCTGTGACACATTTAAATATACAAAGACAGCGATATCCCTTATAAATCTGTCTGTGCGATTAGGCACACATTGCACAACTATACAAATAAAGCAGGTGGAACTTGTAAATGGCATTATATGATTTATTTACTCTGCCAATAAATCACAGGAAAGCCTCCCTTCCCCATATTTTTGCTTTGATATCTTTTGAGTTTTAGATTATAATAGTGATTACAAATATAAACTCACTGAGAAATGGTGCTCTCTGAATCAATAACACTAGGAATGTGAGAAGAATATGGAAGTGGAAAACATTTTATTGTAGTAAGTTATAATTTTAGAAAAGTGAAATAGATATTGGTCTTCTCATGTCATAATAATAATGGCTTGTATTTACGTACTGCATGTCAGGCACTGTTTTAAATACTTTGCATGTTTTAACCCATTTTCATCCTCATAATAGCCCAACAAATTAGACACTATTATTACAGGTTCTATAACCTTGGATAATTTTTAAAATCTTTGCTGTGGATAATAAGGCTTGTCTACTTTTGCAGGATAACAAGCGTAAAGAGTCTAAGTCTAGCAGATGTTCTAGCACAAAATAGATGTGTAACAAATGGAAATTGTTATTATTCCCTGTCCCCTTCTTATTTTTAAATGTAGAACTGTCTAAGCACTGAGCTCTCATGCAAGCAATGCTTCAATAAACTCACATTTAAAGGGAATAGAAAGGAAAAGAGAGAATAATGCACGATTTTTTCCGACCTCTTCTTTTCCTGCTTGGCTTTCTTGATTTCTTTTGGGTCTCTGGCCTAGTGCTGTGCTTATTTTCCCAGCTCTTCGTATAAACATATCTTGACATCTGTGTTGCACAATCACAAGTACTAAAAAAATTTCCTGCATTTATTTCATTTATAGAGACCAATCTTTCCTTTGAGAATATAATTGCTAACGTTTGGAATGATTCTTGAGAATTTCCGCAAAGCTGCTTGTATTTAAAATACTTTTCAAAAACATATGTGCATGTTTGCTTAAGCATATGCTGTAGTTTTCTTTATCAAAAGCTGTGGATTAATATTTGCATAAATATATCAGGAAAAAAGCTCCTTCCTTTTTCTGTGCTACAGATATGCCTAGAAAAGATAATTTTGTTTTCATTTGAGCAAGTCAAATGTTGTCAGAAGGATGACAAAATTTATTTATTTGACTTCTGTAGATTTAGGTGCATCTTTTGGTGGTCAATACATACCTCTATAAGTCTTAATTTAGACAGTTTATATTGTCAAATACACCAAATTCCCAGAGTTTGTATAGTATTTTGAGCTTTTTGAATGGCCAAACATTGCATGCTGTCTATCATCTACATAGAAATTATATATTAGAAATGGAAGGAAGGAAGGAAGGAAGGAAGGAAGGAAGGAAGGAAGGAAGGAAGGAAGGAAGGAAGGAAGGAAGGAAAGAAGGAAGGAAAGAGGGAAGAAAGGGGGGAAGAGAGGGATTTGATTGGAGTTTAAAACCTGGTATCTCATATTTTTCAGGTTGAGTCCTCAAAATAATCTTAACTAATTGTCAAAGCCCTCCTCCTTTTCTTTGAGGGCTCTGGCTGCTGTACTGTGTGGGGCACATCACCAGCTGACTCCGTGTCTTAGTTCATTGATCCCATCTCTCATGAAGTTAAATATACACCATACTGTGAAACATTCAATGGTCTCTCAATTGGATACTGGTTTAAATTTTAGGCCTTCGTGCTGGCTACTCCCTGTACTATCATCAAACACTGTCCCTCACCTTTCCTCATTCATGTAGTGGGTTTTATGTCTTCATGCCTTTGGATTTTCTGATTCTCATCAAAATTATACTGTTGGCCCTAGCCAGTTTGTCTCAGTGGCTAGAGCGTCAGCCTGTGGACTAAAGGGTCCTGAGTTCGATTCTAGTCAAGGGCACATGCCTGGGTTGCACACTTGATTCTCAGTGCAGGGCATGCAGGAGGCAGCCGATCAATGATCCTCTCTCATCATTGATGTTTCAATCTCTCCCTCCCTCTCTGAAATCAATAAAAATCTATTAAAAAATGATACTTTTGTAAAGTCCATCTCAAATGGAATATGTTCCTTAAAGCTTTTCCTTACTCTCCTCATGACCTGACATAATTTCTCCTTTCCTAGATCTATTTTGGTAGAACATTCTTATCACACTTCTTATATTATGCCTTATTGTATAATTTTTTCTTGTCTAATTTCTCTTACTAAATTTGAAATCCTTCCCGAATATGAGGTGTGTCTTCTCATCTTTTTATTAGCTACAGGGTCCAATGCAAAGATACGCATATAACAGAACACAAAAAAGATTTGCCTAATTCAGTGTTGCCTAAACTTGTCCAATAATCATGATCCTGGTAAAAATTCAGAAGTTCATGTACTTCCCTGATTCATTAAATTTTGGTGGAGGTCCAAGAATCCACACTTTTAGAAGTTTTCTGAATGATTCTGATGCTTAATTAAATTTTGAGAAACAGTGGCTCAATTGAATAAAAATTAATATTTATGTCTCCTGATTACCAATTGAAAAGAAATATTTCTCAGAAAGGCTAGAGTCTTAATGTAATGATTTATTAAGAAAAACCTATTTAGGCAAGTTCAATATAGGTGTATAGGATGTTATAATTTGTTAACAACCTCACTATGATTCTCTAAAAACAAATGTTCTTTATTTTGTTTTATTTTGTCTTAGTGTTTATGAGATGGCATTTGACCAGTTTGTTGTCAGGATCTTAGCTGGGGAAAGCAAAAATTAGAGGAATGTTGGGGCTCAAGAGAAAAGATCGGCCACAGGGGAAATGTCTAAAGACTGTGTCTCCAGAGTCACACTTGGCCTGTGGAGCAATGTGCACCCTTGAGTGAACTCTGCTTTGGCAGGAAGGCCCACAGCCCTAGATCTCCCACTGACCTCTGCACGGCAGTTTGAAGCTGCTGGCGGGTGCTCTCTGGGGAGAGCCCATGATGTCCTGCCCTCAAAGTGATTACTGCAGGCTTTTCTCTTGATGCTGCAGCCAGCACCAAGAGAATGCTGGGAGCTGCACCTGCTGATCCTAGTGCTGGCACTAGCCGCCTTGGCTACAGACATGAAGAGGAGGAATCTGCTTCTTTCATGCACAAATAAAAATGTCGAATAATTTAGGGCAATGATGGGAATTTCCGTCATAGGAAAAGATTGCAAAAGAAAGCTCTCAGATGAATGTGTATAAATGGTCTCTTAGCATATCATTCTGGATATAACTTGTATGATGTGTTTGAAACCAAATCTGTTGGGGTAAAAGAGACCATCTTAATTTAATTGGCCTGGTTGACGATTGGCAAGGATACTATTTATGAAGCAGATGTCTTTCTCTCAGCGTCCCTGAACGCTTTGATAGCAAGCAAAATTTTGTTCCTTTGATCAGAAATGGGCTTGTTAATACATCTTTAGGAATTGGAGTGCTCAATTTTCTAACAGATTTTTAATAATGATATTTTAGTAGTAAAATCATGTGTGTGTGTGTGTGTGTGTGTGTGTGTGTGTGTGTGTGTAAAAAGGAGTCTCTCTTGATCTCCTAATGTGTTGTGCTCTGGTCATTGTATTTCTCATCTTCTTCAAAGACTCTTATGAAAGGTAAATGGTCTGGAATCTGTGAGATATCTCTTGATTTCATCTTGTATTTGATTATCCACAATAATGATGAACTGGGGTGGGGGTAGGTGAAAAGAACAGGAACCTTAGAACATGATGGAGCTGGGCTCATATCTTGAGTGACATTGGGCAACTCACTCCACTTGCCTGGAACATAAGACAGTACTTAATTCTTTGGGTTATAATTTTATTATATAAAAATTCAATGTTACAACATTTTCAAAATCATCAGACATCTATTTTATGTCAAAAGACAAATAAGATAGTCCCTGCACTCAGAATTTCACAAATACCGGGTAAGATCTGGATGGAAACTCCAACATGAGGCTTAGAGAAGGTGCCTATATGGCTCAGAGTTGTCAGGAATGGTACCATTAAGCCTCACTTGGTATAAGCAGAAAGCAATCCTAGAGCACCCAGGGCCCTGCAAAAGAAAGGTTTGGTGCTTTAATCCAGCTAAAAATTGAGAGCAAATAAGCATAACTTTTAAATGAAGTGTTTGCAGCATTTAAAATAAATCAAGAGTAAAATAAAAGTAATAGAGTAAAAATTTTAGAATAACCATATGTTAATTACTACATAGAGAAAAAAAATCATTAATGTTGTGGAGATGAGTTTTAGCTTTTCAGCAGCTTCCAAATACTGACATGCTTTTCTGCCTTTGCATATAAACAAATTATGGATCATGCTTGTTTCGTGGGTTTTTTTTGGATTACATGTATGCTTCCGGGCCGCTTTCAGAATAGCTTTGCCTAGTGACCCCTCTAGATTTTATAACGCTATTGTGAATAGAATGCTACAAATACAGAAAATTCAGGACTAAAATAATCACAGTTTGTCAATTAGCAATGTGGTAGGAGCCAGGATTCAGGTGTGGGGAGTGAGGCAGGGGTCCTACAAGAGCAGGGAGGAACTTCTCTGTGGTAAGCAGAATAATGGCCCCCGAGGATGTCCAAGACTCGATCCCTGGGACCTGTGAGGCTATCTTACATGGCAAAAGAGACTTTGCAGATGTGATTAAGGACCTGGATATAGAGAGATGACATTGGATTAATGGGTGGGTCCAATTATATGGGGTAATCACAAGGGTCCTTAAAAGTGGAAGAGAGAGGTAGGTGAGAACGATGCACTGTGAGAAGGATGGGTCCAGCACTGGGGGCTCTGAAGATGGAAGAAGGGGTCGTGCGGGAAGGAGTGCAGGCAGCCTTCAGAGCTGGGAAAGGCAAGGAACTGGAGCCCCCAGAAGGAAAACAGCCCTGTTGACGTCTTTATGTTAGCCCAGTGAGATCCATGTCAGAGTTGTGGTCTAGAGAATTGTATAAGATAATAAACTGTGTTGTTTCAAGCAAGTAAGTTTGAGGTAATATGTTAACAGAAGCCATTGAAAACAAATTCATTAACTTTACTTGAAAATTTTCTCATGAAATTTTGGCGTCCGTTTTGATTTTTCTAAGAAAATATTGCATTATAGTATTATTTATCTTGGTTATTGAGGTTTCTGCACCCAAGGTGAGTACCTCCCTTGCCTCCCTGGAGTCTTGGTCCCTCATTTTTGCCCCCGGGATACATCATTGCTTCAGCCTGGGTGATGCGGGTGCTGGTCTCTTGTAGAAAAGCAATCAGCAAGTTTGCAGACCAGGTCTGTTTTTACTTATCTTTGTCCAACCTGAAGAATGTCTTGCAGTCTTATCTGAAGGTTTAACTTTGACAAATTATCACGAATGAATATTAGCAGCAGAATGGCAAAGAGAAGAACTGGTGTATGGAATGCCTTTATTATTCTAGAGATCTTAAAACTGAATAATCTGAGTGTGCTTCTGACATTGAGTTTTATACCTATTTTATCACCTGTGCGAAGGACCTTTTTTAAAAAAAAATTGTTTTTTTAAAATTATTTTTAGATAGAGAGGAAGGAAAAAGGATAGAGAGATAGAAACATCATGGATTAGCTGCCTCCTGCATGCCCCCTACTAGGGATGGAGACCACAACCCAGGCATGTGCCCTGATCAGGAATTGAACTGGTCATCTCTTGTTTTATGGCTTGATATTCAACCACTGAGCCACATCAGCCAGGCATGAAGGACCTTTTTTTTTTTTTTTAAAAAAAAATGTTTTATTGAGTTTTTACAGAGAGGGAGGGAGAGGGATAGAGAGTTAGAAACATCAATGAGAGAGAAACATCGATCAGCTGCCTTCTGGACACCCCCCACCAGGGATGTGCCCACAACCAAGGTACATGCCCTTGACTTGAATTGAACCTGGGACCCTTCAGTCCGCAGGCCGACGCTCTATCCACTGAGCCAAACCAGTTAGGGCATGAAAGACCTTTTTAACGTAACTTAATTTCAGTGATAGACTTACTTCAAGAATAATATTTTCTACTATGTGGGCAACCTTAGGTTGAATTAGTGTTAAATTCCAGACTTGTATCATAAACTGTGATCCTTTAATTATAGAAAGATCCAGTTCACCTTTTTCTTTCAGTTAGTGTGAGCATATGTGATCCAACATGAAAAACTAATTTTCATGGACTAAAACAACAAAAGCAGAACCATTTATAAAGTAAGTATTGAATTTTCACATAATCCCCAAAACAACCGTGGAAGGCATGTTCTATTATCCCCGGTTCCCAGATGAAGAAATTGAGGTTCAGAGGAGATAGTAATAAATAAGAATAGCTAACACTAGGAGACTAGAATTTGGGTGAGCACACAAGGCAATATACAGATGATGTATTATAGTATTGTACACTTGAAACTTATGTAATCTTATTAACCAATATCATCCCAATAAATTTAATAATAAAAAATAGCTAACATTAAAACAGGGCTTACACATGCCTGATACTTTTCTAAGGGCTTTACATATATTAGCTCATTTAACCTGCAACAACCCTCGAGACATTATCTCATTCTACAGATGAGGAAACCAAGGCATAAATAATTAAGCAACTTTCCTAAGGTCATATGCTTATTACATAAAGAGGGTAACACTTGCTGTAAGTCATGTTGGTGGCAAAGAAATTGAGAAATAGGAATTCAAGTTCAGATCTGTCCAATTTTAAAATGACATGTTCTTTTTACTATGCTAGTTGCCTCTTAGAACCTTAACCTAGAGTTGCACTAATCTAACTGGATCTCATAACCTCAGTCACACTCTCCCAGTTTCCTGCCATGATTATGTCATCTGCCTTTTTAACAAGTTCCAGGCACAGCTCTGGTTGGCACCTGGAAGGAGTTTAGAGACGGGCTGTACCCTTGCCCAGGGCTCACAGCGATGTGACCACCACACCCTGAAGGTGCCCTCTACCTAGGAAGCCCGTTTTGCTCCTAATCCTAGCAAAGGGGTGAACTGCTTTTCTCAGAGAGGATTTACAATCCTGAAAGCATGGCTTAGGCAAATCTTTATTGCCCTAGTGCCTTGGGAAAGGTATTATCTGACCAGGGTGGGTAGTTGATAATGCTGTACATCAATAGAACCTGTGTTAAAGCACAGTCAATAGAATTTGTTTTACTCCACGTAGCAACACTTCAGGATATCTTTAAAGGGCCACTTCAAAGTGAAGGTCATTTTAAAAATTCAACTTAGAATCTTATGATTACCTGTGAGATATATGAGTTGCATTCAAATATGTAGGGATTTTTGAGTCTTAAGAAATAATTGGTTAAATTTAGATACTTTAAGTTAATGACACATTTTAAATATTTTTATTACTAGTTGATTGTAACCTTAAGCTTATTTTGAATAGTGCATTGTAGAAATTAAATTTTTGTCAATTTATATTTTAAAATAATATTAAGTTAACAATGATTGTGACCTTTTCTCAGAGGTCAAACTGTGAATAACACTTTGGATGCACACTTAGGATGCACACTTAATTTTGTGTACATAAAAATGTTCATTGACTTGAATGGTTCTGTTTTTACACTTTTACTATCTATTAATGATAGATAGAGGGTAATAATTTTATAGCTTAAAACCATCATAATGCAAAGAAGAATAAAGAAAACTCTTGACCAGGAATCCAAAGACCTAGCTTTTTGTCTCATCATTAGCTTTGGAAATTGTACTTTTCTGACTCTCAGTTTCTCCTTCTTTAAAATGCAATGAATAAGATATATCCACCTTCCTTTATAGGGTAGATTTAAGAATAAAGTGAAAAAATATAAAGATAATTTGATGACAAAGAGTATAGTGTACTCTGAATAATTTAAACCATTGAGATTTATTTTTATGGTAACTGTTTTCTAGGGACTAAACATACTAGTTTCATATTCACATTCGGTCTCATCATAATTTGCATCATGGATTGTATTACTACATGTATTAAAAAAGTGACCATGCAATGAAAAACATTGGATGTTAGGAAGAAGCTTGATGTTTTGGGAACTGTGCTGAGCTAGTCTTCGGGGCCTTGGCTTTCTCCATGCTCTACAACATGGCTAGATTCTAGCCCTATTACTGTTTGAGGTCATTTTACTCGCAGATTTTAGTTTTCTTACAAGTGAAAAACATGGAGATTGTTAGAAATAATACCTAAAGCCCATTCTAGATCTGTTCAGTCTTTTCTACTACACTAGCTTTTAAGTTTTAATATCAGGTTTGGTTATCAAGGAAGGCATTAAAGAATGCATGTATTATTATCTTTATTCTTTTACTTAAAAATACACAAAGAGGACTGACTTGAAATCATGCATTTAAATGCACTGATAGTTTCATAAAGCTCATTCACATAATTTAAATTTGGCATTACTATCTTAAACTTACGTTTAGTATTACCATTTAAAAGCAGCTAATATATATTTTTTAATTCTTTACTATTTAAAATATTACATATGTCTCCTTTTTCCCCCATTGACTTCTCCCGGCTGTTCTCACCCCCCAGCACATGCTCTCACCATCCTACTGTCTGTGTCCAAGGGTTATGCTTATATGCATGCATACAAGTCCTTTGGTTGATCTCTTACCCCGCCTCTCCCTCTCCCCCCCGCCCCCCCCCCCCCCGCCTTCCCTCTGAGGTTGGACGGTCTGTTTTATGCTTTGATGTCTCTGGATCTATTTTTGTTCATCAGCTTATGTTCAAATGAGTGAGATTATGTGATATTTATCTTTCTCTGACTGGCTTATTTCACTTAGCATAATGCTCTCCAGGTCCATCCATGCTGTCGCAAATGGTAAGAGTTCCTTCTTTTTTACAGCAGCGTAGTATTCCATTGTGTAGATGTACCACAGTTTTTTAATCCACTCATCTGCTGATGGGCACTTAGGCTGTTTCCACATCTTATCTATTGTAAATTGTGTTGCTATGAACATAGGGGTGCATATATCCTTTTTGATTGGTGCTTCTGATTTCTTGGGGTATATTACTAGAAGTGGGATTACTGAGTCAAATGGGAGTTCTATTTTTAATGTTTTGTGGAAACTGTACTGTCTTCCACAGTGGCTGCACCAGTCTGCATTCCCATCAGCAGTGCAGGAGGGTTCCCCTTTTCTCCGCAGCCTCACCAGCACTTGTCGCTGTTGATTTGTTGATGATAGCCCTTCTGACAGGTGTGAGATGGTACCTCATTGTCATTTTGATTTGCATCTCTTAGATGATTAGAGACTTTGAGCATGTTTTCACATGTCTCCTGGCCTTCTGTATGTCCTCTTTTGAAAAGTGTCTATTTAGGTCCTTTGCCTATTTTTTGATTAATTGTTTATCTTCCTTTTGATAAGCTGTATGAGTTCCCTATAAATTTGGAGGTTAAACCCTTGCTGGATATAATATTGGCAAATATGTTCTCCCATGCAGTGGTCTTTCTTGTTGTTTTGTTGATGGTTTCTTTTGCTGTGCAGAAGCTTTTTATTTTGAGGTAGTCCCATTTGCTTATTTTCTTCTTAGTTTCCACTGTTGTAAGAGCTGTATCAGTAAAGATAATGCTACAACATATGTCTGATATTTTGCTGCCTATGGATTCTTCTAAGATTTTTATGATTTCCCATCTTACATTCAAGTCCTTTATTCATTTTGAGTTTATTTTTGTGTAGGGTGAAAGTTAGTGGTCTAGTTTCATTTTTTTTTTTTTTTGGTATGTATCTGTCCAATTTTCCCAGTACCATTTGTTAAAGAGACTGTCTTGACTCCATTGTATGCTCTTGCCTCCTTTGTCAAATATTAATTGAGCAAAATGGCTTGGGTCAATTTCTGGGTTCTCTGTTCTGTTCCATTGGTCTATGTGTCTGTTATTGTGCCAGTACCAGGCAGTTTTGAGGACAGTGACTTTATATCTGGAATATAGCTTGATATCTGGTATTGTGATCCCTCCAACTGTGTTCTTTTTTTCTCAGGATTGCTGCAGCTATTTGGGGTCTTTTTTTATTCCATATGAATTTTTGGAGGGTTTATTCTAGGTCTGTGAAATATGCCGTTGGTATTTTAAAGGGGGTTGCATTGAATCTATAGATTGCTTTGGGTAGTATGGACATTTTAATGATGTTGATTCTACCAATCCATGATCACGGTATATTATTTCATTTGTTTATGTCTTCCTCTATCTCTTTTTTCAATGTCCTATAGTTTTCTGAGTAAAGGTCTTTTACCTCCTTAGTTAAGTTTATTCCTATATATCTTAATTTTTTTTGCAATGGTAGGGGATTTTTTTTTTTTTTTTTTTTTTAGTTTCTCTTTCTGTGAGTTCACTATTGGTGTATAAAAAAGCCATAGTTTTTTGGGTGTTAATTTTGTATCCTGCTACATTGTCAAATTCATTTATTAAGTCTAGTAGTTTTTTGATGGAGTCTTTAGAGTTTTTTATGTACAATATCATGTCATCTGCGAATAATGACAGTTTTACTTCTTCTTTTCCAATTTGGATGCCTTTTATTTCTTCTTCTTGTCTGATCACTATGGCTAGCACTTCCAGCACTCTGTCAAACAGGAGTGGTGAAAGAGGGCATCCCTGTCTTGTTCCTATCCTTAGAGGAGATGGTTTAGTTTTTGCCCATTGAGTATGATGTTGGCTGTAGGTTTGTCTTATAAGGCTTTTATTATGTTGAGGTATGATCCCTCTATTCCCACTTTGCTGAGAGTTTTTATCAGGAATGGGTATTGGATTTTGTCAAATGCTTTTTTTGCATGAATTGATATTATCATGTGATTTTTGTCTCTCAATTTGTTTATTTGATGTATCACATTTATTGATTTGCAGATACTATACCAGCCTTGCATCCCCGGGATAAATCCCAGTTGGTCATGGTGTCTGATCTTTCTAATGTAATGATGGATCTGATTTGCTAGAATTTTGTTGAGGATTTTAGCATTTATGTTCATCAGGGATATTGGCCTGCAATTTTCTTTCTTTGTAGTGTCTTTATATGGTTTTGGGATTAGGGTAATGCTGGCTTCATAGAAAGAGCTTGGAAGTGCCTTCCTCTTGAATTTTTTTGAATAGTCTGAGGAGGATAGGTTTTAGTTCTTCTTTGAATGTTTGTTAAAACTCCCCTGTGAAGCCATCCAGACTAGGGCTTTTGTTTGCTGGAAGTTTTTTTGATCACTGCTTCAATTTCATCAGTTGTTATTGGCCTATTAAGGCTTTTTGATTCTTCCTGATTGAATTTTGGAAGCTTGCATTTTTCTAAGAATATGTCTCTTTCATCTAGGTTGTCCTGCTCGTTGGAGTAGATTTGTTCGTATATTTTTTTACAATCCTTTGTATGTCTGTGGGGTTGGTTGTTATTTGACCTTTTTCTTTTCTGATTTTGTTCATTTGGATCCTCTCTTTTTGTTTCTTTGTGAGCCTGGCTAGAGGTTCATTAATCTTGTTTATCCTTTCAAAGAATCAGCTCTTGGCTTTATTGATCTTTTGTATTTTTTATTTTTTTTGGTCTCTATGTCATTTATTTCGGCTTTGATCTTTATTATATCCTCCCTTCTGCTTACTCTGGGCTTTTCTTGTTGCTCTCTTTCTACTTATTTAAGTTGTAGCGTTAGATAATTTATTGCCATTTTTTCTTTTCTTTCTTTTTTCTTTTCTTTTTTTTTTTTTTTTTTTGAGGTAGGCCTGTAGAGCTATGAACTTCCCTCTTAGGATTCCTTTCACTGTGTCCCATAGATTTTGGATTGTTGTGTTTTCATTGTCATTTGTTACCAGGTTGCTTTTTATTTCTTCTTTGATCTCTTTGGTAACCCAATCATTGTTTAATAGCATGCTATTTAGCCTCCAAGTGTTTGATTTTTTTCATTGTAGTTGATTTCTAATTTTATGCCATGTGATCTGAAAAGATGCTTGGTATGATTTCTGTCTTCTTGAATTTGAAGAGACTTTACCTGTGTCCCAATATGTGGTCTATTTTTGAAAATGTCCTATGTGCATTTGAGAAAAATGTATATTCTGGAGCTTTGGGTGAAATGTTCTGAAGATATCAATTAGTTTCATCTGATCTAGTGAGTCATTTAGGATTGATGTTTCTTTGCTGATTTTTTGTTTAAAGGATTTATCCTGTGGTGTCAATGGGGTATTACAGTCCCCTACTATGATTGTGTTGTTGTCGATCTCTCCCTTGATATCTTCCAGAAGTTTTTTTTTTAAATGTATTCGGATGTTCCTGTATTCGGTGCATATGTGTTTACCAGAGTTATATCCTCTTGTTGAATTGCTCCCTTTAGTATTATGAAGTGGCCCTCCTTATCTCTTGTTATGGCCTTTACTTTGAGGTCTAGTTTGTCAGAGATAAGTATTGCTATCCCAGAAAAGCAGCTAATATTTATTAAGCATCTCCTTTGAGTGAGGCACTTTGATAAACACTTTTTATACTTTGAACTAGACAATCCTAAAAATAACTCTAAGCAGTAAGTATGATGATTACATCTATTTTAGAGATTGAGAGATTGAACCCAAGAAAGGTTAAATAAATTGTCAAAGTCATATAGCTGCCAAGGGGATTTAGGGTTTGAATTCAGACCTTTGTTCTATATGATGTCATAAAAGAAAATAAATTCTAGTTTGAACTATTTTGTGAATTGTCTATGATAGAGGCTTTCTTAGACTAATTAAATAGAAATTTTGTCTTAAGCTATGAAGGACTATATTTGAATACCTGGACCTAAATTACTCACCTGAAGATTTGACTAAATAATTTGGAAATAACAATGATACCTGTTCTTTTGCTGTAGTAGTTTTAGGTATCCCAAATTATTTTTCAACAAACCCTTCCTTAACTAAATAATTGTAGTCTGGTATTGTGCTATGCAAGAACAATGTGGAAGAAATGGATACATTTCTAGAAACATACAATTTTCCAAAATGCATCAAGAAGATATAGGCAATTTGAACAGATTGATTACAACTAACAAAATCGAAGCAATAATAATAATAATAAATAATAATAATAATAATAATAAACTCCCAATGAACAAAAGTTCTAGACTGGATAGTTTTACAGGTGAATTTTTCCAAACATTCAAAGACAAACTAAAATTTATCCTTTTCAAACTATTTCAAAAAATTCAAGAGGAAAGAAGACTCCCAAGCTCATTTTATGAGGACAGCATTACTCTAACTCCAAAACCAGATAAAGACATTACAAAAAAGAAAATTATAGGCTCTGATGAATGTAGATGCCAAAATCCTTAACAAATATTATTAGTCCAACTTCAGCAATACATTAAAAAGGTAATCCCATGACCAAGTGGGATTTATTCCTGGGATACAAGGTTGGTATAATATCTATAAAAGAATTAATGTGATATAGCATGTAAACAAAATGAAGGGTAAAAATCATGTGATCATATCAACAGATGCAGGAAAACATTTGGCACAATCCAGCACTCATTTATAATAAAAACTCTCAGCAAAGTGGAAATAAAAGGAATAAACCTCAACATAATAAAGGCCCTGTATGTTACCCCACAGCTAATGTCATACTCAACAAGAAATATCTAAAAGTGTTTCTCTTAAGATCAAAAATAAGACAGGGATATCTGGTTTTACCACTCTTATTCAACATTCTAATGAACGTCCTAACCACAGCAATCAGACAAGATGAAATAAAAGCCATCCAAATTGGAAAGGAAGAAGTAAAAGTGTTATTATTTGCAGATGACATGATACTATATATAGAGAACTCTAAAGATTCCACCAAAACCTAGTAGAACAGGTAAGTGAATTTAGTAAAGTAGCAGGATACAAAATAAATATTCATAAATTGATTGCATTTTATACACCAATAATGAAATATCAAAAAGAGAACAAAGGAAACAATTCCATTTACAATTGCATAAAAAATACCTAGGAATAAATGTAACCAATGAGGTAAAGGACTTATACTCAGAAAATTATAAGGCACTGAAGAAAAAAAATTGAAATGATACAAATAAATGGAAGCATATAACATGCTCATGGGTAGGGAGAATTAACATCACTAAAATGTCCATACTATCCAAAGTAATCTATAGGTTTAATGTAATTCCTATCAAAATACCAGTGACATATTTCACAGAAGTAAAACAAGTAATCCAAAAATTTATATGGAACTATAAAAGAACCCAAATAGCCCCAGCAAGCTTGAGAAAGAACATTGGAGATATCATGCTACATAATATGTAACTATACTACAAGGCTATCATAATCAAAACAGCATGATACTGGTATTAAAACAGACACATAAATCAATGGAACAGATTTGAGAGCCCAGAAATAAACCCATGCCTATATGGTCAGTTAATATATGATAAAGGAGGGAAAAACATACCATAGAGTAAAAATAGTCTATACAGTAAATGGTGTTGGGAAAATTGACAGGTACATGCAACAAAATTAAACTAGACCACTTTCTTATCCTATATAATAAAGAGCTAATATGCTAATTAGACCGAACAGCAGAACAACTGTCTGGATGACCTTCCAGATGACCATCCAGTTGACCTTCCGGATGAAGCGAGGGCTGTGAGGGCCGAGGCCGCTGGGGCTGCAGGGGCTGAGCCCCTTGCAGAATTTCATGCATTGGGCCTCTAGTCTATATATATAAAAGCCTAAGTGACCGTTATAGCTGGTCGACTAGTCACTATGATGTGCACTGACCACCAGGGGGCAGACGCTCAATGCAGGAGCTGCCCCCTGGTGGTCAGTGCACTCCCACAGTCAACCTCCCACAGCAGGCCAACCTCCTGCGGTCCCTCCCCCTGGCCAGTCCCAATCGGCTCCGATTGGGACTGGGTGAAATGGCCCTGATTGCTGGCCAGGCCGAGGGACCTCACCCATGCATGAATTTGTGCACTGGGCCTCTAGTTTCATATACAAGTTTAAACTCAAAATAGATTAAATACTTATATGTAAGACTAAAAACTATAAAATTTCTAGAAGAAAAATAGGGAGTAAAATCTCTGACATTTTTCTTAGCAATATTTTTTTTTTTCTGATATATCTCCTTGGGCAGGGGAAACAAAGAAAAAAATAAACAAATGGGACTACATCAAACTAAAAAGTTTTGCACAGCAAAGGACACCATTAACAAAAAGAAAATGCAACCTACTGAATGGGAGAAGATATTCTCCAATAGTACATCTGATAAGAGCTTAATATCTAAAATTTATAAAGAACTTATAAAACTCAACAGCAAAAATAACCAAACAATCCGATTAAAAATGGGCAGAGGACTTGAACAGACACTTCTCCAAAGAGGACATAAAGATGGCCAATATGCATATAAAAAGATGTTTTCAATGTTACTAATCATCATAGAAATGTAAATTAAAACCACAATGAGATATTACCTCACACCTGTCAGAATGGTTATCATTAATAAATCAACAAACAAGTGTTGGAGAAAATGTGGAGAAAAGAGAACTCTGTTGCATTGTTGGTGGAATACAGACTGCTGTAGCCACTGTGGAAAACAGTGTGGAGTTTCCTCAAAAAACTAAAAATGGAACTGCCAATGACCTAGTGATTCTACTTCTGGAGATTTATCTGAAGAAAGCAGAAACACTAATTGGAAAAGATATATGCACCCTATGTTCATTGCAGCATTATTTACAACTAGAGGCCTGGTGCATGGATTCATGCACCGGTGGGGGTCCCTTGGCCTGGCCTGTGCCTTCTCGCAATCCAGGACTCCTTGGGAGATGTCGGAGAGCTGGTTTTGGCCCAATCCCCACAGGCCAGGCTGAGGGACCCCACCAGTGCATGAATCTGTGCACCGGGCCTCTAGTATGCATATAAGATCTTTGGTTAACCTCTTCCTGCCCTCCCCCTCCCCCCTTCCCTGGAACAGATTCATCAGTCTGTTCCATGGATTCATCAGTCTGTTCCATGATTCCATGCCTGTGTGTTGAGTGTCTGCCCCCTAGTGGCCATTGTGTGTCATAGCTACAGATGGCTGGTCAGCCAGTCGCTTAGGCTTTTATATATATACTAGGGGCCCGGTGCATGAATTCATGCACCTTGAAAGGAACTGTGGGCTGCAAGGCTGCAGTGGGCACAGGGGCAGGTCTCAGCCCATCCTCTGCACCCTCACCCAACCCCTCCCACCTCAGCCCCGGTCCCCTGTCTGCCAGCAGCCCCCCTCCCACTGCCGCTGCTCCCATGTGGTAATGGTACTGGCCCCGCTTGCACCTGCTGATGGCATGGAACAATTGGGGCTGGTGCCAGCAGTGGATGCAAGCAGCAGCTGCTGCCCCAATTGCCCCTTGGGAGAAGGGAGAGGTGGAGAAACCCTGAGGGGTGATTGGGGCCAGCTCCAGGAGCCTGCAGGTGAGAGTGGGGCTGGCACTGGCAGCAGGTGTGAGCACAGGGCAAGACCATGGGAGCAAAGAATTTTCAGTAACCACCTGAGGCTCGCCTCAATGACAGCGACTGGTGCCCCACCTTGGTCTGGTGCCCCCACTCACCTGCTCCACCATCCCGCCACAGCCAACACCTGCCATGTTCTGCACTCTGTCACCTGTTGCCGACAACTACCATGTTCTGTGCATGCCCCTGGTGGTCAGCGCACGTCATAGTGACTGGTTGTTTTGGTTGTTCAGTTGTTCCGCCATTCAGTGTATTTGAATATTAGGATTTTATATATATAGATAGATAGCCAAGATATGGCACAACCCACGTGCCCATCGATAATAGACAAGCAAATAAAAAAGCAGTGGTATATGTATATAGGATACAGTACACACACACACATTGCATCCTATATAATAAAGAGCTAATATGCTAACTAGACTGAACAGCAGAATGACCGCCTGAACAACCTTCCAGATGACTGTCTGGACAACCTTCCAGACGAAGCTGCGGCTGCGAGGGCCAGCCGAGGCTGCGAGGCCCAGCCAGGGCTGCACGGGCCAAGCCCCTTGCACAAATTTTGTGCATTGGGCCTCTAGTATATATACATATACCATATATATATATATAGGATGGACCTAGAGGGTCTTAATGCTAAGTGAAATAAGTCACAGAAAGAATAATAATACCACATAATTTCACTTATATGTAGAATATAAATAGAATAAATGAATAAACAAAACAGAAACAGGCTCATAGGTACAGAGAACAGACTGATGGTTACCAGAGGGAGGGGGTTAGGAGACTAGGTGAAAGGGAAAAGTGATTAAGAAGTACAAATTGGTAGTTACAAAATAGGTAAGGGGATGTATAGTACAGCATAGGGAATATAGTCAGCACTATTGTAATAGCTATGTATGGTGCCAGGTGGGTACTTGAAATATTGGGGGATCACTTTGTAAAGTATATGATTATCTGACTACTATCATGTACATTGAAACTAATACAAAATAATATTGAATGTAAACTGTCACTAAAAATAATAAATAAAATAAGAAAAAAATAGAAGGTCACTTTTTGTTGACACCTGACCCAAGCCTTCCAGTTGTTAAACTGATGTGGACAACTCAATGGGATAGAGTGGAGACAGGTATGGTCTTTGTAATAGACTGTTAACTATAATATGAGCTATTAAAAATTTTCTATACTAGATTGTCCATGCTGAATATATATTAATTAAGAGATATATTTATTTGTTAGCAAGGACAGCTTCCAATATCAGCAAAAACATAAAGTTTTTTCTGAATTCTTTAAAAATTGTTTTGGATATGTTTTACCTATTTAGATTTTATACTTGATATTATAATATACTAGAGGCACAGTGCACAAAAATTGTGCACTCAGGGGAGTCTCTCAGGCCGGCCTGCTCCCTTTAGCAGTCCGGGAGCCCTCAGGGGATGTCCAACTGATGGCTTAGGCCTGTTTCCCATGGGGAGTGTGCCTAAGCTGCAGTCGGACATCCTTAGCGCTGCTGTGGTCAGCCCGGCTTGTGGCTGAGGGATGCTCCCCCTGTGGGAGCGCACTGACCAACAGGGGGCACCTCCTGCATTGAGCACCTGCCCCCTGTTGGTCAGTGTGCATCATAGCGACTGGTCGTTCTGCTGTTTGGTCTATTTGCATATTAACCTTTTTAAATATAGGATAATGCTTAGACATGTGTTTCATTCACAGGTCAATACATTTTTGGTCATTCCTAAATAAAATTAACCTAGAGAGGAAGATGTTAATTTTTAAAAATTGCAATAACTGGTGTGACATCATGGACAGAGTATCTCATTCTTATGGTCAAAGTTTATCTTCCCCCTCGCCCCCTCTGGAGATTTTTATAATGCTCAAACATTTATAAACCAACCCAATATTATTTTTCTCAAATATGGGCAATGTTTGCTCATTTGGGAACTTGCAGTCCTCTGGCTCTTGTCTTTGTTTTCCTATTTGCTGTTCTTTTGGGGCATTTTAACAGTCATTAGTGTGACAGTGACAGGGTGGGAAGGGAACATAGAGATCAAAATTAAAATCAGTCTGACAGTCTCATATATCAACCTTATGATGTGAGTCATCAATGTTTTTTTTAAGAAAATGTAAATGTCCCAAAACTTTTCTAACAAATTCTTTAACTAGCTCTATATAAAAGAGATCGTCCACTTTTCTAAAGTTTGCTTTATGCCATTTCACTTTTACAAAAGACCTACATTAGTACTTGTTTTTGCTAACTGAAAGAAATCTGAAGAGGATTTTTGCTTTTACCAAAAGTGAAAATAGTGTTCATCATTTGTCTGGAGGCAGCTGCTGTAGAGGTAGCATGCATCTCAAGCAGTGAGAGTGGCCCCACCAAGTTCCTTCCCTGCAACTGCACTCAGCATTAAACTGCCGTAGCTTTCATCTGTGTCTGTCAGCATCTTCTTTATCTTGATTTGTCTTGTGCAGCATTAGTATGATGTATCCTAAGGAAATGGCTTCTTTGCTTATGCCATTTCCCATTTCCACTTACAAAAGGTTTCATAGGAATGATCTACTTTTGGACAGCCGGGGGAAACTATGTGGTTCACAGGGTGTGTGTTGGGAGAAGAAATGGATGAGAGCATGATTTATGAATTGTGGGGGCAATTTTTCAAGTTATATTGTCATTCTCTGCAATACTGAGAACCTCAGGGCAATAAAAAAAAGCAAAACAAAGGAGAGAGAGAGAGAGAGAGAGAGAGAGAGAGAGAGAGAGAGAGAGAGAGAGAGAGAGAGAAAGTGCGAGAGAGAATGAGACTTGTTGGGTGTTCTGGGGACATGATCTTCCTGCAGGCACCCTCTTGTGAACTCAGTCTTTTCCAGTCTAAACCACAGGATTTCCTGAAGTAGAGGAGCAGAGTACCAAGAATAACAGGAGAGCAATGGGTAGTAAAGAGGCACTCTGGAGGATTAAATAGGGACAAGCAGGAGAAAATCTACAGTGTAACTCAAATCACAGAGCCAGCCAACTATCCTCTGTAAATATGTGTTGAAGTGTGAAACAAATGATTTTGCATCTTTAAGGAGACCACATAGAATAGAGAGGGAGACCACAGAAGCAGAACTGTGAGAAATGCTCACCTGTCTGAATTAAAATAACAGACTCGGAGACAGAAGGATGGTGAAAACGAGACATTAAAATGTTCTGGAGAGTGGGTGTCCGTCTGGTTGTACAGGCACACAAGGAATAGCAATCACAGCCTATTTATCCCCCTAGGGTGCGAGAGTCCTTCCTCTGGTTCCTCATTGGCTGAGTACTAGGGGGTTAATAGTTTCCTCATATGTAGCCTAGGTCTTATTGTCTCCCATTGGGCCATTAAAAAAATTGGGCAGAGGCCTTTTCTAGTTGTCTCCACCTCCCCCTGTCTAGTTGAGGCAGGCTTTCACCATGATGCTGGCTTGCTTTGTTCTTATATCCTCTTCCCTCCCCCCTACATTCTGTTTGCCCTGGGGAAATTCAGTAACCATTTCCATTAAAAGTTGACTATGCTGGGGATGGATCACAGAGGTCTATTTCCTATAGAACTAACATGTTTTAGGAGAAAAGGGACACAGGGGATGGGAGACATACAAATTGGCAGTGTATACTTAAAAGTATAATAATGCAGCATCATAAGAAAGTGGAGGGAACTAAAAAAACAAAACTCTGACAAACACATACCCATAAGAATGGAAGAAGAAAAAGAAGGCAAACTGATGGGAATAGAAAGGACTAGGTACAGACTGAGATTCAGATTTAGCCATACAGGATCAAAAAGTGATCATGAGATACTGTGGGAGGAGGTGTCAATGGTTATAGTGTTACCGTTGTAATTAGCTAATAATAGGGCAGTAGCAAAGGGAAGTGCAGATATTAGCAGCATGATCATCTCAAGCTGCCACTTGACATTCTTCAGGGAACCACTGGTCCATTCCCCACAGATCGCTGGGGGAAAGGGTCCAACAAAGGGGAGATGGGTGCATGCCTGTAAAGTCAAGATGATGTAGGGAAGGTGTTTCCTGTCAGTCTCATCTGGGGAACAAAGATAATTGGCTAGGGGGTGGAGCCACTGCAAGTTCCTGAAATTTGGGAATACATAATCTGCAAAGGAGTTCTATCTCTCTCTTGTTCCTCTTGCTTTGCTCCTGCTTCCTTGCACTCACCTGTGCTCCCTCCATAGCATGTGGTCCTGCAAGCCACATGGCCCATGACCATGTGGACCCTACACACAATGGACTGCAGCTGGGTACACAAGCTAACCTAGCCAGATGTTGGAGTGGACTGTGGAAATATGGAGCAGAATCTCTGGGTGAAAGCTTTAATCCTAGTTCTGCTAAAGACAAAATGGGACTTTTTCCTTGGCAGAACAGAGGGGGATGGGACCTTGGAAACTTGGGTGTTTCATTCCAACAGAAATGAAACTTTCCACGATACCTCATCCTCCCATGGGAGCCCCAGGAAATTCTTTCCTCTGTGGCACCCCAAGAAGCCCACTTCTACTGGCCAACCAATGGGGATACAGAGGATGCACCACTGATAACGATAGTTTAGGTCACAATTGCTACAAGACAATTGGAATTAGTTGTAATACTTAATGTAAATGTTTAATAAATTCTTGTGTTGTTTTTTCCATGATATAGAATTATGTGATAAGCAGGTTCTTTTTCTTAGTTCAAATCCTATTCTAAAAAAAAAAAGTTAACAATTACATCAAAAATAGGGAGGCAACCGAGTATCCATTTTATTGCATTGTAAGATGTTCCATTGTTTGTTGAATTCAGCTAAACTGAAAGAAATTTTCTGAGCTTTGTCTTCCTACCTTTGGCATCTGTGTAACTTTTACTTTATTCTCAGATGCTGAGTAGCTCACTCAACATGAGGGTCAGCTGGGTCAGATGCTCAGTGTGGGAAGTTACATAGTTTGGACCCTGGAATGTGTTGTTTATGCTAATGAACACACAGCTGTCTTCTCCCACACAACGAGATTGCCACTCAACCATCAATTCGTGCTTGCCCTAGGCCTGCTCTTTATGTATTTAAAGTCTCAAGGTATATCCTGAGCTCTACTTCTGAGGTCTGGTGAGTTCTACCAGTAACTATGAGTCAGTGAAGTATTTTTGTTTGTATGTTTTGTTCTCTATATTCTCCATAGTCTACTTATCTAAGACTGAGGCATGATGTTTTCTTTATTCCCTATCTCTTAGATAGGGTTCACCTGCTTGCCAACAATAAGTCATCAGAGCCCAGTAAACAAGATCCCTATTTAGCTTCCTTTCATTTGTTTGTCTGTTTTCTGTCAAAGAGGTGTCATGCTGCAGACAGATCAACTTTGCTACATGGCTCTTTCACTCTTGATTGCTAAGGGGGTGGTGTATGGAAATTCAGAAGAGTATAGGTTTAAAATTATTTACATAGGTAATTTAAAAGCATATTAAGATTCTGAAATAAAGGCTACAAATTGAACTAGATGAATATAAAAATACTAGAGGCCCAGTGCACGAAATTCATGCAGGGGCGGGGAGGGGGGGGGGAGATGTGTGTCCCTCAGCCCAGCCTGCACTGTCTCCAATCTGGGACCCCTCGAGGATTGCCCAACTGCCCGTTTAGGCCCAGGACTGCTGGCTCCCAACCGCTCGCCTGCCTGCCTACCTGCCTGCCTGATTGCCTCTAACTGCTTCTGCCTGCCAGCCTGATCACCCCCTAACCACTCCCCTGACAGCCTGATCTATGCCTAACTGCTCCCCTGCTGGCCCAATTGCCCCTAACTACCCTCCTCTGCTGGCCTGGTCACCCTTAACTACCCTTCCCTGCAGGCCTGATTGCCCCCCAACTGCCCCCCCTTGCAGGCCTGGTTCCTCCCAACTGCTCTCCCCTGCTGGCTATCTTGTGGTGGCCATCTTGTGTCCACATGGGGGCAGCCATCTTGTGTTAGAGTGATGGTCAATTTGCATATTACTCTTTTATTAGATAGGATTTCTATGTTAGACACAGTGGGTCTTTCACTATTGTGCTCTTGTAGAGTTGGATTATTTTTGTTACAATCTCTAATAAAATATTAAGTAGCTACTGTGCACTACATTTTAATCTAAGAACTAGAGATTACAAAATGAAGAGAAATTCAAAAAGATATCTTCCACATGCTTCCACCACCAAATAAAATAATCTATCTGCATTTTACATGAATATTTTGCCTTTGTTCCAATTACAATAAACACATTGTATGGGATTCTACCTAAGGCTATCTGGATACAGTTCTCTTTTTGTACTTAGGTACTTTGGATTCCCTTCCTGAATCATAAATTTCCCTCTTTATTGCAACATATTTATTAGCAAACAAACATGCTGTATTATATCTCATTTCTAGAAAATCCATTCTAGACTGCTTATTTTGTTCTACTTTACAGCTTGTTAAAAGATAATTTTCAGAAAAGAAAAGTAAACACATGGGTCTCTTAAAGATACAAAGTGAACAAAGTTTTATTTAGTATTAACCTTTTGCACTCGGATGTCGAGTGTGACTCGACACGGTTAGCATCGGTAGCAGGAATCAAGAAAAAAGCAAGCGAGTGCAAAGGGTTAATTAGTAAGATACTACAAGCAAAGAAGAATCCAGCCACCTCACCACAATCATTAAGATGGTTACTATACAAAAAACAGGTAGTAGCTAGTGTTGGTGAGTGTAGGAAATAGGCCCCTGGGATCCATCCCCAGCATAGTCAACTTTTAATGGAAACGGTTACTGAATTTCCCCGGGCCAACAGAATGTAGGGGGGAGGGAAGAGGATATAAGAACAAAGAACTGTGTAAGTGAGCCAGCCTCAAGGTGGAAACCCCCAGGTGACCACCTCAATTAGACAGGGAGAAGTAGAGACAACTAGAAAAGGCCTCAGCCCATTTTTTCAAATAACCCAGTAGGAGACAATAAGACCTAGGCTACATATGAGGAAACTATTAACCCCATAGTACTCAGCCAATGAGGAACCAGAGGAGGGACTCTCGCACCCTAGGGGCATAAATAGGCTGTGATCGCTGCTCCATGTGTGCCTGTACAACCAGACACCCACTCTTGAGAACATATTAAATGTCCCATTTTTGCCATAATTCTTTTCTGAGTCTGTTATTTGAATCTGGACAGGTGAGCATTTCTCACAGTGAGGATGTGGGGAAATTGGAATCATTGTATATTGTGGTTGAAAATATAAAAGGGTGGGTGCAGCTGCATTGGAAAACAGTATGGTAGTTTCTCAAAAAAATAAAATTACCATATGATCTAGTAATCCCACTTTTGGGATTATACCCAAAATAATCCTATCTAATAATAGAGTAACATGTAAATTACCATCACTCCGCTACGCCCACGATTGGGTGGCGGGAGGCTGGGGGGCGGGACTCGGGGTGGCCTATCTGGCCATTGAGAGACACGGATCCGCTGCCACTGAGGGGGGCTACCCTGCTGTTGAGAGGCGCAGGGGGCGGGACTCCCGCCCCCTGTGCCTCTCAAAGGCCAGATCCGCGGCCGCTGAGGGGGCCTGCCGCGGACACCCAGCTGCGCCTCTCAACGGCAGGGTAGCCAGGTGTCCGCGGCAGCCTCCCTCAGCGGCTGCGGATCTGGCTGTTGAGAGGCGTAGGGGGAGGCTTCTGAAAGGCCTGGTGCACCAGCGGACAGGCACCCAGCTCCACCGCGAAAAGCGAAAGCGTGTAGGGGACCCTACACGTGCATGATTCAATCATGCACTGGGACTCTAGTTGAAAAATAAGCATTAGTCATAATAGGTGGAAGCATATTCAAAAGGTGGAAGCAACTCAGATATCCCTTGATGGATGAATGAATAAGCAAAATATGCTATTTACATACAATAGAATATTATTCAACCGAAAAAGGAAGGAAATTCTGACACATGCTACAACATGGAAAAGCCTAAAGGACATTATGCCAAGTGAAATAAGGCAGTCACACAAAGGCCAATACTGTGTGGTTCCACTTATATGAAGTATCTAAAGTAGTAAAGTTCATGGAGACACAAAGCAGAATGGTGGTTTGCCAAGAGCTTGGGTTAGGGAGGGGGAGGGATAGGAAGTTGTTTAATGGGTACAGAGTTTCAGTTTTGCAAGATGAAAGGAGTTCTAGAGATGGATGGGTGGTGATTACCAGCAGTGTGAATGTACTTAACTACTGAACTGCATACTTAAAAATGGTTAAGATGGCAGACTTTTATGTCATGTACATTTTACCACAATTAAAAATAAAGTTTTAAAATGTTAAAATAGAATTCAAAGAACAGACATACAATTTGATTAGGAATCCTATATAGTAAAAGCCTAATATGCAAATCGACCAAACAGCAGAATGACCGGCGGAATGACTGGTGGAACGACTGATCTGTGATGTGCACTGATCACCAGGGAGCACATGCTCAATGCAGGAGCTGCCCCCATCCTGCAGGCCCCGGGCCAGCCAAGGCAGGTGCCAGCAGGGGCCCCCCTTGATTGCCCTGCCAGTCACCCCACGGATAGACCCCAATTGCCAGTTAGGCCTAGGGACCGTACCTGTGAATGAATTTTGTGCACTGAGCCTCTACTATTTTAATAAAGATGCACCTAGAAGCAAACTGGCTTAATCCACAGTTGGGGAGGGTTGGGAAGTCAATAGAGCCTGCAAAGGACAGATTTCATTTACATATCCATAGATAAGAATCATTTTGCATTGCCATCAATTATCTGCAATTTACAGAGTTGTAAAATAGCCCTCAATGAATCAGGTAACCTGGAAGAGCATGCTTTAAACAATGTGCAGTTTTCCACTGAAGTACCAATTTTTCTCTACTAAACTCTTACACTACACTTGTCTTTCCTATTTATGGTAGAGTATAAATGACCACATGTTAATTTTAGCTCCTTCCATCCAGAGATGGGATCTGTTTCCCCATCTCTTGAATCTGGCCTGTTCTTGTCACTCACTTTGAACAATGGAATGTGCCATTTTTTAAAACTATAGTACATGCAATATTCATAGAAATGAGACGGCGAAATCAGTTTCCCCTGTAGCAATCTGGGAAATCAAGGATAATTTGTTAATAGGGAACTATTTTATTTTAGAAAATTAATGGTAACAGAACAAGGACAGTGATAGGATAGTAAAAAATAGCCTATTTTCTTTGTAAAACAAGTGTATGCAAATTATACATGGAAATTGTTTGATAGCTAATTAAAAACAATTATCTAATAAGAATTAAAATAATTTAATGAAAAACTACTCCTTATAAGATGATAAGAATAAAATTTGTGATCTTTTGGAAATTTGAAGGACAGGGTCTCAATCAGTTATCTTTTGGTACAAGCGAAAAGGAAATGTTGACCTGTGCACTACATATCATTGACTGAATGTAAAACTATTAGCTTTCATCAGTGAAAGATTCTATTTGACTATAGAGATGATTTGTGTCAAAGATGGTGCATAATAAGATTTTCAATGGATTGATGATGGTTGCCAAAATTGGGGTCTTATGAAAATTGTAAGTGGGTGATACTTGTGTTCAACATCCTTAAAATTCCTTTCTTCAATGTCTCTCCTCAGGCTAAGCCGAACAATTTCCTCTCATCCCTCAAACTCCCCTTTTCTCTATCCAATTGATTTTGGGTTAGATATTAAGGTAAACAATGTGAATATTTAGAATTCATCAGTCTGTCTTAACTTAATCCTCTAAACAAAGGTGTTTTAACCTGGGGATTAAATAGGGCCTGGATGCCTCTATTGAGTCTACAAAACTTCGTGGTCTTTTCAGTTGTGTGAAACTAGGTCAATAGCTTTCTTTAAATGTCATGATACAAAATATTCTAAGGCTCACTGATCTAAATTGTTGTATTTGTGCTTTTCTTCTTTTTAATAAAGTTAATTTACATGTAAAAAATTCATCTATTTTAAGGATACAGTTCAAGTATATACAGTCATGTAACTGCCACCAAAATAAAATATAGAATATTTACATTATCTCAAAATTTCCTTTATGTCCCTTGGCAGTCAGTCTCCTCTTCCACCTCCAGTCCATTGCTTTCTGGCAATATGGTTTTGCCTTTTCCAGATTGTTATATAAATGAAATCATATCAACTGTAGTTTTTTTGTGTCTGGTTTCTTTCACTCAACATAATACTTTGGAGATTTATCTATGCTGTTGCATGTATCAGTAGTTTGATTTTTTTGTAGTTGAGTAGTATTCTGTTGTATGGATATTTAACTGTAGATGGACTTTTGGGTTGTTTCCAGTTTGCAACTGTCCTATATAATAAAAGCATAATATGCAAATCAACCGAATGGCCAAACAGTGGAACAACCATCCAGATGACCATCTGAACGACCATCCGGGACTACGCTATGACATCCACTGGTGCTAGGCCAGCCAAGGCGGGTGCAGGGGCCCGGCCATTGCCCCATGATCACCCCGCAGAAGGAAGCCCAGGCCACCAGCCAGCGGGACAATCAATTGGGGGACTCCACGATCGACCCACAGAGGGAGGCCCAGGCCACTGATCAGCAGGCTGTGGCAGGTGGGTGGGGCCTCCCTCTGTGAGGGAAGCCCAGGTCCCAGGTGCTGGCAGCCGGGGGAAGGAAGGCCTACTCTTGCACGAATTTTGTGCATCAGGCCTCTAGTTATAAATAAAGCTGCCGTGAATATTTGTATACAGGTTTTGCAGGGACATGTTTTCATTTTTCTTAAATAAAATTGATCGATTGCATAGTAAGTATATGTTAACTTTATAACAAACTTTCAAATAGCTTTTATTTTAATTTTTTAAAGAAGTCATTTTTTTAGGTTAAGAGAATCTTTTTTAAAAGAAAATATGTGAGAGAGAAATTTTTTTGAAGAGGGGATCTTTGCCTCATTTCCAGTGAGCAAACTCTCTCTACAAGGTCAAGGTCTAAGCAATCATACAAATGTGGACAATAGGGAAAGAACCTGGTACCTACCAGGCTGCCAATACAATTTTGAAGGATTGCCAGTAGGCCTGTATGGAGATAAAATTAGTGAGATTCCATGAATGCAAAGTAACCAGTTTAATACTAGCCAGAAAGGAATATAAGGTAAATAGTTATATAGATTTGGTTAGGATTACCAGAATATTGGGAACAAATGTGAATTTTATTATTCAAGGAAATATAATTTTATTATAAAACTAGGGGCCCAGTGCACAAAGATTCATGCACAGGGGGGCGGGGGGTGGGGGGGTTGGTCCCTCAACCCGGCCTGCACCTCCTCCAATCTGGGACCCCTCAGGGAATGTCTGACTGCCGATTTAGGCCCGATCCCTGTGGGCCTAAACCGGCAGTCAGACATCCCTCTCACAATCTGGAACCACTGGCTCCTAACCGCTCACCTGCCTGCCTGCCTGATTGCCCCTAACTGCTTCTGCCTGCCAGCCTAATTGCCCCTAACTGCTCCCCTGCTGGCAGAGCCACAGGACCCCCAGGCCTCACTGCGCAGAGCGGCCACCGGGCCCCTCCTCCGCTGTGCACGCTGCCATCTTGTGGTGGCCATCTTGTGATGGCCATCTTGTGATGATGTCACAATGGCCATCTTGTGATGACATCGCGTGAGGGCCATCGCATGACGCCATCTAGGCTTTTATTATATAGGATGCAATCTTAGTTTTTATAGCCATGTTGAATTTTCATGCCTTAAAATTTTGGCAAAAATGAACTGAAGATATAGCACAGGAAATTTTTAACAAATAATTCACCCATTGGATAAAATATATTTGTAATGAAATAGTTATATACTTAGTTGGTTTCTGAAATATTTTTAGTGCTTAGTAGGTATTGAAACTTTTACATGAATGTGTCTTCTGAGGAACCGCTGTTTTTATTTTCAGATGTGTTTGAAGTATATCTTTTTACTGCTTCTTTACTATAAATCATCTTCAATTACCTTGTTCAACATTTTGAAAAAGTGACTAAGAAAGAGGCATATATAATGGGATTTTCTTCTGGATCCTTGAAATAGCAAAGGGTAGTGGAACTCTTCAATCCATAAAGTAATCATTTCTGTATGATGACTCTTCTACTAATTCCTTGAATTGTCTTTACTACTAAGCAGTGTTAATGAGAGGCCAGCATGCTACAGAAAAATGTTCATGATCTGCTTAGGTACATTAATGCATTTTTCCTGGTGGATTTGGCCCTAATTTTACTTTATTTTTTTAAACTTAAGTTATCTTTATTTTATGCTTCAAGAATATGATGGAAGCTGGCAGGTAGCAATGGCCAGGAGGAAAATGAAAAGTGCTTTAGCTTCCACCAGCTACTGCTACAGTCCACCTCTAGGCAGGCCTTCTCCCTAGAGACTCATGGAGGCCTGTCTCAAGGCCCCTTTGCGTTCTGTATCTTGGCACCCTCATATGGAGTTAGTACTGTGGATCACAGCTTTCTGTGTTGGAATGAGATGTTGTGCCTCTAGAATCTTCACCTTCTTCTAGTTAACACATATACTTCAAATCTCATCTCAGTTCCATTTAACTAGTATACATAATTAAATCATTTACGAACATTTATAGGAAGAGATACATATACGTACACATATATGTACATGTATATATAAAACAATTCCAACAGATCATACTCTTGAGGATTACAGGCTATTTTAGGATTGGGGATAGTTGTATATGAAGGAAAATAGAGTTATTTTACTTCAGCTAAGCTCCTATGTTCTTCACTAACATAGGAACAATATCTAAAATTGGTAGGTAGCTCCTGGCTCCCATAAATATGAGTATGGATGTTGAAAAAAATCTATAAAAGATGTGTTGCAAGGCCACTATTCTAGGCTTTGTGCTGTTCTGCCTCAAATATGCTGTTACACAGAAGCTAAAACTTTAGAGTCCTTTAATTTTAAAGCCAAGGTCAAGAAATCCAGCTGGTTTCGCTTTCCTCTCTTGTTTTGAGTGGGAAGGAAGTCATCCAATAAGATGCTGTTCAGTGAAATGGTGCTTGTGGATTCAGGATGAAATTTCTGGTCAAGTATTACTCACATTCTTACATATACACTGTATTTCCCGTCTTCTTCATCTCTCCCTCAACCTCAACCCCCATCATTCAGGATTTCTTAAGGTTTTACTCTCTAGTTTGAACTATAAAAATGAGAATTTATTTCCTCCTTCAAACTACAATATTGTCTTATAATGAATACTCCACTTTAAACTAGAACACATGCTTCCCTAGAGATCCTTACCTGTCACGCTTCTCCTCCTCCATTCTCTCTGAGCACTGCTGGTCTAATGTAGAATGAAGCTCACAGCCATCATTCTGGAAAAAAAGTTTATCCTTGCAGGCATGGGCAAATTAAGTAAATGAAGGTAAACCTAGTTAATGCATGTAGTTAAATCTTCTATGCAAGTCTCCTGAATGATGTCACATTTCAATTCATCAAACTGGGAGACAGAAAAATGGAGGCTCTGTTGATGTTTGTTAGGAGATTTCCTTTGTTAGCTGTAGAACTAAGATTAAAAAACACACACACACACACACACACAAAAAAAAAAAAACTAAAGGAAGTCACCAAGGGACAGTGGGACATAAACTATGTGCATTTTTTGGACCACATAACATTTTACCACTTTAACCATACATAGCGTACTATTGGAACTGTGATTTAATGCTCATTTTAAAGTCTTTTATCAATGGCTATCTATGAAACAAATGTGCTAAAACACTTTCAGAGTTTAACCTTTTACCTAGATAATGGGGTAGGGATAAATGGGAGAGTTGGGCTGGGCAAGGGCATTAATGAATGGTACACCATGTAGAAAGGAAGATGGACTAATAACATCCTATGATTAACGTGCTGACATGTATACTTGTTCAAGTTTTGCATTGGATGATTTTGGGGGGTGGGCAACATTCACATTTGTAGTCACTATGGATTCCCATGTTTATAAGGCAATTTTTTAGCAGATGTTAGTCCATTGAGAAAGTGTTATATTCTAATCTTTGCAAAGATGCATTTGTGTTAGTTGAAGGATTGCCTGATTATTATGAGAATGCTGCTACCACTGCATACTTACCTTACATAACATGGGGAAAAAATATACTACTCCTGAACCTCAGATCCCTCACTTGTAAAATATTTAAAAAATACAAATGATAAGAATTGCTGTGGGTATGTAAGAATATATGCAACAAGTGCCTGGCATAGCAGCTGTAAATAAAAGGTATTATTAATATAAGTACTATTATAGCATTCTGATGATATTTTTTAAGCTAGTAAACTTTTTTATGCTGACTTTTAAGAGTTAAAAATATAGTATGATTTATGATTTGTATAAAACTAATTGAAATATAATGAAAACACACTAATGGCAGGTTTATAAGAGAAATTTTCCATATGAATTTTGTTTCCACTGGGAGATATTGAATTTCAAAATATAATTATTAAATCCATGCCTGAGTTTTAAATATGTTCTTCTACACTCAGCTGATTAAAAAGATTATGATGTTATAATAGTTAAATGTTGTTTCTGCCTTATTAGGAAGGATGCTGTTATATCAGTATTGGACATCATTTATTCAGCATCTTCAGTATAGAGGGCATTTGTATAATCTGTAGAAATTAATTTTCTATAAACTGAACAAGTTTTATTCCTAATACCTATTACTCATAAAAGATTACATGGTTGGGCAGAAAAAGAAACAGTTTTTTTCAGTTATCTGAGCTTCTACCAGCCCTTGTGGCTTTCGCATTATCAGGTGAATCCAAATTGCTGGCTACGCTAGCTCATGCCAGGTGGAATGTGACCAAACTGAGACAATCAGATTCACTTCCTTGGTAAATTAAACTCAGAGCCCCAGAGACTGAATTAGACAGCAATGGACATTCTACCTAAAAATTAAAAAGAGTTGGAGATAGGAAACTAAACTCACTTAAAAGATACTGTTATGGGGAAACAAAAATACTGCATTGCAGAAGATGGTCTAAAGTGTAGAGAAGAGAAGTTGCCTGAATGGGGAGAAATTGCCTTAAGAGTTTTTCATTAAAAAAATAAAAATAAAAAACCTAAATATATTTTCTGTTTGATTACTCTGAGATAACTTTAAATCTCTCTTCTAAATTTCCCTTCCCTGGAGCTGGTTTGAGTGTATTACTTTTAACTGAAAGTTCTTTAAGATGCCTGTCTTGTTCCAACTAAGTTTTAAGGTGCTTTAATATGATTATGCCTTTTGTGAGCCACTTTCCTTTCAATGAAACACACACACACACACACACACATCTTTCCAGATCAATTGCAAAAGGATCATAAGTGGGTGAGAATCTCCTTATTAATAAAATTGATTACATATTCTAGGGGAGAAAGACTTCAGTTAGATTTCAATTAAAATCTTTCTAATGGTTTCTGGGTCTTCACAATGTGAAATTTGGAAGGCTCTTAAGAACAATTTTTAGCCATTTTAAATGCTTAGTTGTGATTCCCACTGGATAAGGGGCTGGAAAACAGGGTAGTCATGCCATTTGCCTAAAATCACTGTGTACAAAGGTACTTAAAATAGGACTTGTGAGGCAATCTTTATAAGATAAACTGGAGGCCCGGTGCATGAAATTCGTGCACAGGATGGGGGTCCTTCAGCCCAGCCTGCACCCTCTCCAATCTGGGACCCCTCGAGGGATGTCTGACTGCCTGTTTAGTCCTGATCCTATTGGGATTGGGCCTAAATGGGCAGTCGAACATCCCTCTCACAATCCAGGACTGCTGGCTCCCAACTGCTCGCCTGCCTGCCTTCCTGATTGCCCCTAACTGCTTCTGCCTGCCAGCCTGATTACCCCCTAAGAACTCCTTTGCCAGCCTGATTGCCCCTCACTGCCCTCCCCTGCTGGCCTGGTCACCCCTAACTGCCCTCCCCTTAAGGCATGGTCACCCCTATCTGCCCTCCCCTGCAGGCCTGGTCCCCCCCAAGTGCCCTTCCCTGCAGGCCCGGTCGCCCCCAACTGCCCTCCCTTGCAGGCCTGGTCCCCCCCAACTGCTCTCCACTCCTGGCCTGATAGCCCACAACTGCCCTCCCTTGCACGCCTGGTCCCTCCCAACTGCCCTCCCTGCTGGCCATCTTGTGGTGGCCATCTTGTGTCCACATGAGGGCAGCCATCTTTGACCACATGGGGGCAGCCATCTTGTGTGTTGGAGTGATGGTCAATTTGCATATTACTCTTTTACTAGATAGGATGATAAAGCTTCACAACCGTGCTGAGTGGGAAAACTGAAGAATTTCTTTTTATCCCTTAAGAACTGAAAATTTAGAATTAATGTTTCTTTTCTGGCTTACATTATATTTTGTGGAACATTCAGTATAGTTGTTTTGTGTGTGTGTGTGTGTGTGTGTGTGTGTGTGTGTGTGTTTAAACTAATTAGTGACTAGTCAGTCTTGTAATATAACACAGAGCATTCCATTCCCATTTGGAACTTACATTGCTATTCTTATGAGACATTTTTTAAGGTTAAAATATGATTATGGGAATAGCAAAACAAGGGGGCTTCATTTTATAACAAAATTTTAGATAATAGAAGAGGATTGTATGATTTTATCCTGGATTTTGCTCCTTCTTAAAATTCAAATGGAAAGCCAATGGCTCCCATGGTAAATAGTGTAGGATGGTGCTTTTATTTTACTACTAGAGGCCCGTTGCACGATATTCATGTAAGAATAAGCCTACCTTCCCCTGGCTTCACTCCCAGCCGCCCGGGAGCTGGCAAGTCCTCGCTCTGTCCGGAGCACTGCTCCTGTAGCACCCTCTGCCGCCCCCCTCCCCCTCATAGCAGGCGTCCCACCCCTCCCAGCTGCTCTGTGCCTGCATATGCAAATTAACCCGCCATATTTGTTGGGTTAATTTGCATACTCACTCTGATTGACTGTGGGCGTAGCAGAGGTATGGTCAATTTACATGTTTGTCTATTATTAGGTAAGATCTTTAATTAAAACCACATATTACAAAGGCTACTCACTGGGTGATGATTTGATTAGCCTGTCTGTTGATACTCATGTATCTGCTGCAAAAATAATTATGAATTGTACATGTGGCAGTCATTCAACCTGCTATTAAATGCAGGTACTTCTAGTTAAAGGAGAACAGCTATTTGACATCTGAACCCAAAGTCACTCAAGCAGAAAGCAATACGGATTATCCAGCTGAAAGTGCCAAGTAGTCTGTTCCTGTGGTTTGGGATGTAGTATGCTCTGCTTTTATCTCCACAAAACAGCCTCAGTTTGTTGGGATCACTTTTCAATTCCTTTCTGGTTAGCTTCATGTTAATGAGATTTTATAGACTTTTAGGACATTAGTCAGATTTTGTATATTTAAGACTAAATTTTTATTTCCTTCACAAAAAGGAGGACACAAGGATTTTTGAAAGAAAAATAGCAAAGTTTTCTTATAACAAAAGTTATTAAAAGGTTAATAAATGTTTAGGATGCTCTGAGGAAGTAAAAAGTAACTGATTCAATAATATTATGTCATCAACAAAATGAAGAGACAGCCAATGATATTCACCAATGATACATCTGATAAGAGGTTAATATGCAAAATTTATAAAGAACTCATACTACTCAACACACAAAAAATAATCTAATTAAAATTGGGCAGATAACTTGAATAGACAGTTTTCCAAAGTGGACATACAGAAGGCCAATAGATATGTAATAGATACTCAAGGTCACCAATTGTCAGAGAAATGCAAATTAAAACCATGAGATATCACCTCACACCTGTCAGAATGGCGATCAATAAATCCACAAATGGCAAGTGTTGGCAAGGATGTTGAGAAAAGATAGCCCTTATGCACTGTTGGTGGGAATGTAGATTGGTGTGGTCCTTGTGGAAAACAGTACAGAGTTTCCTCAAAAAATCAAAAATGGAACTGCTTTATGACCCAGCAATTCCACTTCTGGATATTTATCTGAAGAAACCCAAAACACTAATTCCAAAGAATATATGCACTTTTATATTCACTGTAGCATTATTTACAATAGCCAAGCTATGGAAGCAATCCAAGTGCCCTTCTATAGATGAGTGAATAAAAGGCAGTGGTACTTACACTGAGTGGCCAGATTATTATGATCTCTGAATGCATAATAATCTGGCCACTCAGTGTATATCCTATATAATAAAAGGCTAATATGCAAATTGTCCCCTCAACCAGGAGTTTGACCAGCAGGCAGGCCGGCCAACCACCATGTCCCCTCCTCCTGGCCAGGCTGGCCAGACCCCACTCATGCACGAATTCATGCACCAGGCCTATAAAATTATATATATATATATATATATATATATATATATATATATATATATATATATATATACATATATATATATATACACACATATATACAGATATATGTATATATGTGTATATATATATGTATGTGTGTGTGTGTGTATATATATATACACACACACACACACACACACACATACATATATATACTGAGTTGCCAGATTATTATGCATTCAGAGATCATAATAATCTGGTCACTCAGTGTATATACAATGGAATATTACTCAGCCATAAAAAGAACAAAATCTTACCATTTGTGACAGTATAATACCTAGAGGGTTTTATTCTCAGTGAAATAAGGCAGTCAGAGAAAGACAAGTGCCATATTATTTCACTTATCTGTATAATCAAAATAATAAACTTTACAAAGAAACAAAATTAAAACAGAGTCATACACATATAGAGTAAACTGGTGATATGCAGAGGGGAAGGAGGTTGGACTACTGAGTGAAAGAGGTAAAGGGATTAAGAAGTACAAATTGCTAGTGACAAAATAGTCACAGGGATGTAAGTAAAGAATAAGAAATATAGTCAATAATATTGTGATAGCTATGTATCGTGCCAGTTGGGGTAATGGAAATATGGAGGGGAACATTATATAAAGTACATGATTGTCTACCCAGTAAGCTATACACCTGAAATCAATTCAAAATAGAATTAGAAGATAAGAAATCCCAACAAAACAAGATAATACTACAAATTGAGAAAATGTTGAAGTCATCAACAAGCATGGGGCAATTAAATAGAGAGGATTCTGTGTATGTTATTAAATGAACAGTGAGAATATAATTTGGTCTTTGTAAACAAAGAGTATTTTTAAATCTATGTTCACATTGACATCATTAGATAACTTAAAAATATTTTAATAACCCAGCCTTGTTAATTAATCTTAAAATTTAATATAACTATTTGAGGGTTAAACATTTGAATTATAGAGGACTAGTATTTATTTAAAAATTGTTTTTTATTTCTTTCAATATTATTTTGTATTAGTTTCAGGTGTACTACATAATGGTTATACAATCACTAGAGGCCTGGTGCATGAAAATTCATGCACTGGAGGGGGTGGTCCCTCAGCCTGGCCTGCCCTCTCTCACAGTCCAGGAGACCTGAGGGGTGGGAGTCAACCCGGCGATCAGGGGAAGGCGACGACCCCATCACACCTCTGCTGCTGCCACTGCCAGGTAACGCCTTGGCTGGCCCTGGTTACCTGAGCCTTGGGCAGCCCTAGGCAGCTGGGTAGTCATCATCTGAGGCTTGCCTGTGCCTTGGGCTGGCCCTGGGCGGCTGAGGGGCTGAGGGGACTGGAGGACTCTGAAGGCAGGTGTGGAGCGGCTGGACCTGCCTGGGAGCGGGCGTGGCAGTCAATTAGCATATTTCCTCCTCATTGGCTGTGGGCACTGCCATCTTTGTAAGGGCATGGTGGTCAATTAGCATATTCCCTCTTTATTAGATAGGATATATTTTACAAATGTTCCACCTGATATTTCCAGTACCCACCTGGTACCACATATAGTTATTATAATACTAGAGGCCCGTTGCAGGAAGATTCCTGCAAGAATAGGGCTTCCTTGGGTCTGTTCCTGCAAGAATAGGGCTTTCTGTGGCTGGAGCGAAGCAGAAAAGGAAGTGAAGCTTGCCTTGGCGGGCTTCGCTCCTATCTCCACTGCCTCACTCTCTCTCGTCTCCGCTGCCTCACTCCCATATCCGCTGCCTCACTCCCTCCTGTATCCGCTGCCTCGCTCCCTCCCATCTCCGCTGCCTCGTTCCCTCCTGTATCCGCTGTCTCACTCCCTTCCCTCTCTGCTGCCTTGCTCCCTTCTCTGCTGCTTCGCTCCCTTCTGCAGAGCTTGGCTTCCTTCTACGCTGTCTTCAGTCTTTGCCTCCCCGAATATGCAAACTAACCGCCATATTTGTTGGGTTAATTTGCATACTCGCTCCTGATTGGCTGGTGGGCGTAGCAGAGGGACGGTCAATTTGCATGTTTCTATTTTATTATTGTAGATTATTAACTCTATTTTGTATGCTGAACTTTTCATCCTCATGACTATTTTGTAACTAACAATCTCTACTTCTAAATCCCTTCACCTTTTTCATCTAGTCCCCTACCCCTTTGCCTCTGGCAACTATCAGTCTGTTCTCTGTATCTATGAGTCTGTTTCTGTTTTGGTTGTTTGTATTGTTCTGTAGATTCCTCATATAAATGCATTGCAGCATTATTTGTAGAGATATTTTAAAGAGAGGCAATGTTATGTATTCTGAATACAGTAACTCATACTCCTGTAACAGGGGACCATGATAACTGGGAGTTCTGGCAGACCTTCAGTAAGTACCAGGAAAGCTATAGTGAATGCATTGTTTATCTATAATATAGAAAAGGTGTTTTTTAAGATGTTTGATCTCAGTTTGTCTATTTAAGTAGTTTACACGATACCCTATACTCCTGTAGTCTTGTTCAAAACTATAATTCATGTAGTTAACCATTATATAGAGTACGAAGTAAAGCATAAGGTCATACCATATAAAGTTTCAATTAGTGGAGGTAAATTATCCAGGCATTACTCCAGTTTAGTAGTCCAAGCCAACGGGCAGAAAAAAAAAATAATTGTCAAGGTGAAAGAAAAAAGATAACTTGTTAATTTATTCAAGGTCATTGAGTAGATTGGTAGGTAGTTATTCTTTTATCTCTGTCCCTGCTTCTCCAGAGTTCTATTTTGATCAGTCAACACCATAAAGCCACCCTACAGTGGACCTCACCCGACAGTTGAGCAATACTTTTTGCTCTTCGTAATTATAGAACATTGATTATAATTTGATACTAGATGTATTATGAAGTCAATTTTATTTGAGTTTTTTAGATTCACAGGTGTACTTCAATACAATAGAGGTGATTTTCTCTTGATAATCACTAGAGTGAAAAATATATTGAATTACAATAAGAAAAGATTTAGACTTGTAAAAGTTGGAGGTAGGGATAGAGAAAGAGAATACCTAGTATACTCTGATTTTTTAAAGGAAAGAAAAAAGAAGGAAAGCAAGCAAACCAGCCAGCACAGTCATGCCAAAGAGTGAAAACAAATTTATCTTGCTGGCTAAATATTAACAGGTATCATAAACCCAATGACAATTTTCTTTGATAATGTATCAACTTGAGCCCAATAAAAGTAGTTGACCATGTCATGCTTCTGCTTTCCCCCCCTTTACTCTTTTATGTAATACCATTCTTTCATTATGAGGTGTTACCTGTAGTTGAAAAAATTTATGGTTAAATAAACTAATTAATGTTAACAACCATTTTGTCAGGAGAAGCCTGAGGACTGTAAATAAGCATCAAAAGAGGCAATTGTTCTTAGATGACGTTTGTTTATAATAGGTAAGAATTATGCAATGCATTTCAAATAGAAAATGTTTGATTACCATCATTTCGTGTCACTTGAGTTATGTATGGGAGCAGAGTAAAGTTAGATATTTGGGGAGAAACAGGCCACACTGGGTCTGAGAGGATGATGTATTCTGAGTTATGACTTTGAATAAAAGAAAGACATAATTGTTAACCTGTTTCCAAACACATTGATATATGTTTGACTATGGTCAAAAAGCCAACATAATGGCAGGCATAACCTGGCAAAAGAACAAAACTTAAAACACTATTATATTATATATTTTTTGCTGATCAGCCAAAAAATAGGTATAATTTTGATCGATTTACAAAAAAAGATAATATTGCTCCAAATGACTTTTTAAAAAATCAGGTGCTTATATTTGTATAGAAGGACTTCTGTTACCAAGAATTAGTCAGACACAACCTTATTATGTGACAAGACCAATAAGATGCAAAACTGTTATATGACCCATATATTTATGGTTCAAGACAGGGCATTCCTTTGGGTGGCTATTGTTGTGTTAGGACAAGGTGTCTCCAAAAATGTATACACATTTTGAATTATTATAAAATCAGTGTTTATTAACATAGAGTTCATAGAGTTCATTTTTAAAATTTAAAAGAATGTACAGAAATGAATAATCTTTTTTGGTCAATGCCTCTTTTCAAATTGATGACTGTTCTGGTCCAGGCACTGCAGATAATGCAAAGCAGTGGAATCGCAAACACCAAGAATCATTTTGTTCAGTATTTGTGCTCCCTCAGTTCATTGACTATTGTTGGCTTTGTACAGTAAACACTATCTTTTTTGTATTCCCATTAAAAAAAGTCTAGTGGCATTTTTGATAATTTTTTTTCTCTTTTTGTTCAAAGCTTAGTCTGGCTTCACCCATTATTGCAAATCAGTTAAACCTGAAAAGGAGTGAAAATTAAGTGATTATCAGTTGTTAAATGTGTATACATTTTTGTGGACACTAAATATATATATGATTAATATGTAAATTGTCCCCTCGGAGTCCGACCAGGAGACCGGGAGTTACCTCGCTCACTATGACGTGCGCTGACCACCAGGGAGCAGTGTGGAATGAAGGAAGGCCCCGGCTGGCAGCCAGCAGCTGGGGAAGGGAGGCCCTGGCCGGCAGCTGGAAAGCCCCAATCGTCCCTGATCCCTGGCCAGGCCTAGGGACTCTACCCATGCATGAATTTTGTGCACTGGGCCTCTAATATATTTATAAAGAGGGAATTGTATAGAAAATTTCTATGGTCACTTGTAACTTGAGTATTCTTTGACATTGCTAAAATCTTCAATGATATATTTGCTTATTTTTTGTTAGTCTTGCCAGATTATTGACCTACATAATATGTAATTTTTTAGATTGAATATGTATCATTAAAATTAAAAATTTCAAAAACTTTTATTAAAAAAAGAATATAAATTTTCAATATGGCATGTAAAACAATGACTAATAAGCAATTAAAGTTTGCAGTAGATAAGGAGAATATTTTAGACACTAATTTTTTAAATAAAATAACAAGTAGAGGATAGACACTATATTTAAACTATTCATTTTATATGGCATTTAAAAATTATTTGCCCTTAATGCAATGGAAAACTCACAAATTTGCATTCTTCCTTGTTTAGTATATACAGGCATATCTTGGATACAGTGTGGGTTTGTTTCTAGACCACTGCAATAAAGTGAGTATTTCAATAAAGCAAGTAAGTCTTTTTGATGGTGCAGGGTCTTGCCTTCAATTTGTAAGAAACACATCTGTGAAGCACAATAAAATGAAGCATATAAAACAAGGTATACCTGCATTTTATGTACTAACTAGAGGCCCAGTGCATGAAATTCGTGCACGGGGGAGGTGGGGAGGTGTCCCTCAGCCAAGCCTGCACCCTCTCCAATCTGGGACCTCTCAAGGGATGTCCGACTGCCCGTTTAGGCCCGATCCCAGAGAGGGATGTCCGACTGCCCGTTTAGGCCTTATCCCAGTGGGTGGGATCAGGCCTAAATGGGCAGTCAGACATCCCTCTCACAATCCAGGACTGCTGGCTCCCAACTACTCGCCTGCCTGCCTTCCTGATTGCCCCTAACTGCTTCTGCCTGCCAGCCTGATCACCCCCTAACCATTCCCCTGCCAGTCTGTTTGCCCCCAACTTCCCTCCTCTGCTTGCCTGGTCACCCCTAGCTGCCCTCCCCTGCAGGCTTAATCTCCTCCACTGCCCTCCCTTGCAGGCCTGGTCCCTCCCAAATGCCCTCCCCTGCTGGGCTGATCACCCACAAGTGCCCTCCCTTGCAGACCTAGTCCCTCCCAACTGCCCTCCCCTGCTGGCCCTCTTGTGGTGGCCATCTTGTATCCACATGGGGGCAGGATCTTTGACCACATGGGGGAAGCCATCTTGTGTGTTAAAGTGATGGTCAATCTGCATATTACTCTTTTATTAGATAGGATAGAGGCCTGGTGCATGGGTGGGGGCCAGCTGGTTTGCCCTGAAGGGTGTCCCAGATCAGGGTGGGGGTTCCCTTGAAAGGTGGGGTGGCCTGGGCAAGGGGCCTGTGGTGGTTTGCAAGCTGGCCATGCCCCCTGGCGACCCAAGCAGAGGCCCTGGTATCTGGGATTTATTTATCTTCTACAATTGAAACTTTGTAGCCTGGAGCAGAGCCAAGTCTTCTGCTTGCTCCGTGGCGGCAGCCATTTCTGTTGGGACTTATTTATCTTCTATAATTGAAACTTTGTAGCCTTAAGCGGAGGCCAAAGCAGGCCAGGGCTGCAGAAGGTTGGCTTCCTCCATCGCCGGGGGCAACCCTAGCCTCCTGCTCTCTCCTGCTCCATGGCTGCTGCCATTTTTGTTGGGATTTATCTTCTATAATTGAAACTTTGTAGCCTTAAGTGGAGGCCTGGGCCGGCAAGGGGGTGTGGAAAGCTTGGCTTCCTCCATTGCCAGGGAAAACCAAGCCTCCCTCCTGCTCTCTGTGGCTGTAGCCATCTTGGTTGGGTTAATTTGCATACTCGCTCCTTATTGGCTGGTGGACATGTCTTGTGGGTGTAGCGGAGTGATGGTTAATTTGCATATTACTCTTTTATTAGGTAAGATTCTTCCTACTCATTTAAAAACATAAAAAATTAAAATTATGGCAATACTTTTATTACTAATCAGTGCAGCAATTTTCAACTGGTATGCCAAAATAATTTTTAAAATGTGTAATAAAATACCTGACTATTTAATCAGGGGCACTGACTTCTTTTCCCTTAGATTATCAATTAAAAAATGTGACAACAGCTCACACAACAATAGCCATTATGGGAATGCCCTGTCTTGAACCATAAATATATAGGTTATATAATAGTTTTGCATCTTATTGGTCATGTCTTCTAGTAAGGTTGCATCTGATTGATTAATTCTTGGTACCAGAATCCTTATATACAAGTATAGGCACTTGATTTTTAAAAAAAGTCACTTTGGAGCAAAAGGGTAGGTAATTATTATTATTTTTTGTAAATCAATCAAAATTATACCTATTTTTGTCATGTCAGCAAAAAAATAATATATTTTTGTGTGCTGCAGAATTTTAGTAATTAGTTTATGTATACCATGAGATAAAAAAGGTTGAAAATTGCTGAATTAGTGTCATATTTCATACAAATTAATTTTCCAGGTAGTTTAGAAGTCAGCAAATTATAAAAATTTGTATGGTTTAAGGTGTCATTCTTTCTAAAATACAGTTCCCTGCTAAGAAAATATACTGAAAAAATTTAACTGTTATCATGTGACCAAAATAAATATCTATAATAATAAAAGCATAATATGCTAATTAGACCGGACAGCCGAACAACCTACCGGACGTCATTCTGGACATCCTTCCAGATGAAGCCGTGGTGGCAGGGGCCAAGGCAGAGGTGGTTAGGGGTGATCAGGCAGGCAGGCAGGCAAGCGGTTAGGAGCCAGCAGTCTAGGATTGTGAGAGGGATGTCTGATGGGATCAGGCCTAAACTGGCAGTCAGACATCCCCCAAGGGGTCCCGGATTGTGAGAGAGTGCAGGCCAGGCTGTGGGACACGCCCCCCCCCCCCCCCCCCCGCTCCCCGTGCACTAATTTCTTGCACTGGGCCTCTAGTTAACAATAAAATAGTAGTCATTTAACTCATATTTTCATTAAACTTTTCAGTTTCACGTCATATCTACATAATTATGTGGGTATTCTATTGAGGGGAAGGATCAGTAATAGTAAGTTACTGGTAAATAATTATGAGTAATATGTTATGAATTGAATTGTGTCCCCCCAGATTTTTATTTTGCAGTCCTAACCAGTACTTTATAATGTGACTATATTTGGAAATAGGGTCTTTAAAGAGGTAACTAAATTAAAATGAGGACATTAGGGTGGGCCCTAGAGCAATATGACCATGGTCTTCATAAGAAGAAGGAATTTGGACATAGACACATACAGAGGAAAGATGATGTGACAAGGCAGGGAGAAGACAGCCATCTACAAGCCAAGGAGAGTGGCCTCAGAAGAAACTAACCCTGCTGATACCTTGACCTCAAATTTCTGGCCTCCAGAACTATGAAAAAATAAATTTCTTCTGTTTAAACTACCCAGTCTGTGATATGTTACTGTGGCATTCCTAGCAAACTAATACATGATAATGCCATGGTGCCCCATGGAAGAACATTTGCCAATAGAAGACTATGCTTTTATTATTCTTATATTTGTTTTTGATCTTCTGCCTTCTCAAAACTCTCAAAGAATTAGCTGCTACCTATTAATAAAAAATGCTTAAATATTAAAATATTTGCTTGATGCATAATTAAAACTCTCCAGACCTACCTTTGTGCTTGTTTTAATTTTTACATTTCAAGTTGTCTATTGAGCTTTCTCCCTTGGAAAGAACCTGGTAACTGGAAGTGAGGCTGTTTCCTGTCCTAGCCTTAGGACTTTGTCAAATATTATTCCCCCTCTGTCAAAGGAGAATGGTGATAATACTTTATCAGGTAGCTGTGAGATTTAAATGAAATACTGTCTATGAAAAGTATTTTGTAAATGGAGCAGTGCTATACAAACAGTAATTATAATAACGAGAGGTCTGACCTTTGGACAAATACAGTTATTGGCAAGTAGGGATTTAGTATGCCAGCTAACTTATCATTAGTCAATAATAAGTTATTTAAAACACTGATTGTCACATGGTAAGTTAGGACTTTTATGTCTGTAGTCATTTTTTGGAAGACATAATTGACAAATGGGTGGTCTGTATTCATGTTATGAAAAGGACTGCCTGTAGTTTCTTAACGAGTTTAAAGACCAAAGAGATTTTTTCTTGCCTCCTTTAACTAATAATTTCAAGTTATATTTTATAGTCGATGATATGATCACAAATCAATTAAGTTCAAGTGGAATTTTATTGTCCACAGTGGTTTAGATTTTGTTTACCTTATTGGCATGAAATAATAGATATGACTCAAATGTGAATCCATTGTGTAGCATATCTATTTTTCCTTTTATCGATTATACTTTATGAAACAATTTAAGAAATATTAAAGAAACTATCTCCAAATTATATGATCAGTTATACTCAGCTCTAAATGCAATTATTTTCAAATGTGTTGGTGTGTGTAATACCTAATGGTGGTCAGTTGCACAGTGGCAGCGACCTGATGGTGATTAATGCAACCAGGTTATCTGCTAGATTTGTCTCAGGGACTACTTTATTAATTAATTATCTCTTTGTAAGATCAAATCTGGTGCTTTGAAAATGGCAACAATTATGACTTTTAAATCAGTTTCTGTTCTAATAACTTTTCTATTCACCATCTCTTTCCATTTATGTACATGCCATATCTAATTTTATTTTTTTAAGTTTATTTTTTAATTCCAGTTGATGTACAATATTATACTAGTTTTAGGTGTACAACATAGTGATTAGACATTTATATACCTTATGAAATGATCACCTTGATAAGACTAGTACCCATCCAACAACACACATAGTTACTACAATATTACTCTGCTGTATTTTACATACCCAATGCCACATCTAATCTTAGATCTTCACATATTTGTATACCGGTACATTGAAAACCCTCTCAATGAGCATTGACTTAGGATGCAATGCTAGCCCTTTAAAAGGCCAAACTTTAAAAATGTTATTACTGTAAACAAAAGGCCTCTTGTTAGTAAAAGTCAAGGAGACAATTTCATAGCAAAAGCATCCTTTAAGTTGGATTTACTTTGGTGATATTCAGATTTGGGGTTTTTGATGCTTATTTTAGAATTCAAAATGTAGAGAATAGTAGGTATCTTGTGTGTTGTTTTTTTTCCATTCATCTTAATATTTTTGTGTGTGTGGCAAAGTATACATGACATAAAATTTAACATTTTAACCATATCCTTCCTACCATTAAATGCTGTTTTTACTCTCAAATTTTCTGTACTATTAATGAAATGACCTTTATCTAACTGACAAACATAATCTATATTCTAATCCAGTTAAGTCCCAGGGGAGTGCTCATGTGAAGACCAATTTTCCTTGCCTTGTGCTCTGATGACACTCGCAGCATCGTACGGAGCATCTCAGCTATAGTCACGGTATTTAGAATTCAGGCAATAAATTGCTCCATGCTCCAAACAGATGTTTCCCTTTTTGGTTAATGCACTGCTTGTGGACCATTTTTCCTTCCCTAGAGGAAATATCAGCATGATCATGAACTAGAAAGCTTCTTCTGAGCATCCAAGAATATACCCAGGAGTAGCCACAGAAGTAGGAGGGACGGAATGTGGAAATACATTTCTTAATTTCTTCCTGAAAAGCTCCCTTCATTTTTGTTTTCTTTCTTTTTGCTACTTTCTATTTCAGAGACCACTTGAGAGTGTCTATTTTTATTTTTATTCTTAAAAATGCTAATTGGTTGGTTTATGTAATGGATTTTACTACCACAAAGTTGGAGACGAGGGCAAGGAGACTAAGCTGCCACTTAGAGCAGAGCAAACTGAAAGGCTCCCCTCCTCAATTGGGCTGGACTAGACACCTTTCCAATTCTCAAGACGAGAGAAATAATAACATCAATATTTAAAGCTTAGTAAGACTTTAATAACAAAAAGGCCCTTATTAAGGGTATTGCTCTCTGAAAAAAAAGAAAAAAATGAGCTGCTGCTTCATTGAAAGATGGTTATTCCAGAGAGAGAGAGAGAGAGAGAGAGAGAGAGAGAGAGAGAGAGAGAGAGAAAGTGTTTTGCTTTCTGTGAAAGATTAGACTATTTTTTTTAATGTAGAAAATGCCACAACCTTATACAAATGTGGGTTCCTGTTGGTGGATGGTGGCATTATTTTTATGGCATGTGCAAGTACAGTTTATGAACATATTTTGTCCCCCTCTCAGAGTGATATTGCCATACATATGCCTTAAAAATTATTGTCTGGAATTGACAGGAATAAAAACTTTATATGCCAGTGTGAATGGGGGAGGATACAAGGAGAAATGTAGAAAATGTGAAGGCACTTTACAATTTGCCAATATATGAGTGTGAGTACATCATTTAAAAAATATTCTTTAGGAAACTTTCTCTAATCTGAAAAAAATCAGATAATTTTAATAATTGCTGTGGTAAAAGAATATTTTGGATTTTTTGCTTGGTGATCAAAGTCCTGTATTTACTCTTGTTTTTTTTGGTCAATTGAAGGTAAGTTTCCCAATATTTCATTCAATTTGTGTTAATTTTTCTGAATTCCACCTAAAGACTGTAGATTTATTTGTTGATATTTACTATATTTGGTCACTGAAAACTTGGTTTAAAATTGTTAGTGAGCAAAAATGAATGGAATTAAGGAATTTAATAATTCAGAATTTTATTATTTTTTTACTTCCTTTTTATTAAGAATATAAATCTACGTCGAGCCAAAGAGTGTGGCACAATCAAGTGTTTTAGATTATTTTTTGGTTTGGCAGAAGGAAAGAGTTAATTTGTTGAAACCAGTCTTTCTGCTCTAGGAAGTCTTAAAAAGGTAATTGTATGATTAGAAGCATACAATTCTATATGTATTAGACTTGCCTTAATCTTACTTTTTCTAAATTCCCACCACCTCATTTTTAACCTACTAATGTATGCATGCTAGAAAGAAAATGTGTTCAAATTTGAAATCACAGACTAGAGATGAGGCAGAATAAAGAGAGAAGGATCATTGGAATTGGGTGGTTAATTTCCATTAATTTATCAGTCCATCAATCAAGTAAATATTTAGTCAACTAATATGTACATTACACAAATGTTTATATTGTCCACTCTGTGCCAGATATGGTGCTGGGCATATAAGGTGAGCAAGCATTATACACTAAAGCATTTACAGACATTCTCTCCTCTAAGGCCCATAACTGTATTGTGAAGAAAGAATTATTGTGCCATTTCACAAATGAGGAGCAAGGTCTGCTCAAGGATAGTCCAGCTAACAAGCAGCTAAGCCATGGTTTTACCACAATTTATCTGACTCTAAATCTATGTAAACATTTTGAGCCAGAGGAGGCCGTGAAAATCATTTTCTTAACTTCAAAACTCAGTTTTACCTTTATAGTTCCTTTGTCTTATTTAATTTTATTTTTATTAAAAATTTTTAATGTTGACATTATTGCAGGTATTCCCCCCTTTCCCTTCCCCCCTTTGCCCACCTCCAGCCACCCAAGCTCTTGGGCTTTACCACACTATGGTCTGAGTCCATGGGGTATGCATATATGTTCTTTAGCTAATCCCATCACCTTCTTTATCCAGTCACCCCCACCTTCTTCCCCTTCTTTGCCTTATTTCTAAGTAAGTGAAATACTAAGCCCTATTAATAGGTATCTCAAGAGAAGTAGCATAATGTAAAAGTTAAGACTACAGGCTCTGAATTTGGCCTGTTGGGCCAAATTACTTCTCCTCTACTGAGGAGTTGGGCAAGTTATTTAACTCTTTATTCCTCTCTTTCCTGTTTTTTTTTTTTTAAATGGGAGCATTAATAATTCCTACAGACTCATAGATACAGAGACCAGACTGATGGTTGACAGAGGGTCAGGGTTTAGGGGCTGGGTGAAAAAGGTAAAGGTGTTAAGAAGTACAAATTTGCAGTACAGAATAGTCACAGAGATGTAAATTACAGCATAGGGACTAGAGTCAATAATATCGTAATAACTATGTATGGGCCAGGTGGGTATTTGATCGTCTAACTACTATGCTGTATATCTGAAACTAATACAGGATAATATTGAATGTAAACTGTAATTAAAAACTAATAATTTTTTCCTGTCACATAGTAATAAAAATTGAACAAGGAGTAAATAAGTTAATACAAAAATAGTTAAGAAAACATACTTTGGCCCTAGCTGGTTTGGCTCAGTGGACAGAGCGTCAGCCTAAGGACTGGAGGGTCCCGGGTTTGATTCCAGTCAAGGGCACATGCCTGGGTCGTGGGCTTGATCCCCAGTAGGGTGTGTGCAGGAGGAAGCCCATGATTCTCTCTCATCATTGATGTTTCTGTCTCTCTCACCCTCTCCATTCCTCTTTGAAATCAATAAAAATATATATATTTTTTAAAAAAGGAAACATACTTTGGAGTTCAACAGAGTTTTGATTCCAAGCTTTTTCACCAATTAGCTGGGTAAACTTGCACAAGTCACTTTAATCTTTAAGTATTAATGTGTCAATATATTGCTAGACATATAGTGCTAGGCAAACATATATATATGTATATATATATATATATATATATATATATATAAATTATATATGTGTAATTATATAAAAAATACATACATTTAAAAATTTTGTTGTTCAACTTTCCTTTATTATCTATAATATTAAAGCATGATATGCTAATTAGACCAGACATCCTTCTGGATGTCCTTCCTTCCAGACAAAGCCGCAGTGGACAGGGGCCGTGGCAGAGGTGGCAGAGGCCCCCATGGTGGCAGCGGGTGGGAGCCGGGGTTAAGGCCCTTGCACGAATTTCGTGCATCGGGCCTCTAATGATTATATAAGGTCCATTAGGGAAAAGGGACTGGACAAAGGGAAGGTAGAAGCATGCCCAGTAAAGTTGGGATGATTAGGGAAGATACTTGGTCTGTCAATCACACCTGGGGACAGAGAAAGTTGGCCAGAATGGGCATGGCCACTACAAGGGCATAAAGATTTGGAATACATCATCCGCTCAACAAAGGAGCTTATCCTCTGTGCTCTTAGGACTCTTGTTGCTCGGAGTGCGCTCTCTTGCATTTGCCATATGGCCCACGGCCATGTGGACCCCACACACAATGGGCTGATGGACTGCAGCTAGCCTGATGTGTACTGGACCCAGCTCTACCATGGAAAGGAAACTCTGGACACTGGCTTTGATTTTAGCTCTACTGAAACCCTGCTGTACTTCTTCTATGACTGCACTGAAGGAAATGAGACTTTTGAAACCCAGGGGTGTAATTCTATAAAAATAAAGCTTTCTACTTTCTACTATATTGCATCCTCCTGTGCGAGTCTCAGAAAATTCTTTTTTCTCGGGATATTGTAGGTGCTCCAGCCCCTGCTCTGGTAACGTTAGTGGTTAAAATGTCAAGACTTATAAAGAGCTGTGTTGTATAAGTGAGGCAGTAAATCTTGGATCTATGCCAGTTTGATTTGATGCCATGTTAACCCTTCATGGTTGGTAAGATCAGTATTTCTAGGTTTGTGCTGCCTAACACAGTGTAGGTAAGCTCTTGTAGTGATGTAAAGATGGAAGTAAATATCACTGAGCTGGCCAAGGTCCTACAGACACAGTTTAATTATGCTTATCTGCTAATAAAAGCATAACACCCACCTCCCACAAGTTGTGGCTGGTTTTCAAACTATGAAGGTTCTTATCCCCTAGTGAATTTCTGTCTAATACTATAATTATAATCATGAGCAACATAGTTTATATTTTTTTCTGTTTGAATTGCCATTAAATTTTAATGATATACAGGGTGGGGTAAAAGTAGGTTTACAGTTGTTTGTATGAAAAATAATACAATAATTCATAAATAATAATACAAGAATAAACTCTGTGTTTTGCATACTCACTACTGTAAACCTACTTTTGTCCAACACTGTGCAGAACTGTAACTTATAACATATTGTCTACAAAATTCTGTTCTGTCAATGTATATTTGAGATCGAAGTTTAATATTTAATTTTTGGTAACTTCCATAATTTCATATATAAGAAAAAACTGAATAGTAGCTGATGTTTGCTGGTAAATGTAGTTATGAAATAACTAGAAAAAAGAAGTCCTTTGTCATGTTATGTAATTCAAAGTCCAAAGAAACACCATGTTCCTCCTGAGATGGAAACCTCCTGTTAGTTTTCAACACATACACCTGATTTCAGCTAAAACATAATACACATTGAGTGAGACCAGAGCCTATTTTTTTTCTTCTTTTAGATTTATGCTTATATTTCTACAGTTCATATTAGAAGAAGAAGAAGAAAAAAAACAGGAAATAAAAGTAGTCTGAGTCCTAAACAGTCTGAAAGGAAATGGCAAAGCTACACAATTCCATATTTCATGGTTTAGACAAAAGAAAACATTTGGTTTTTAAATAATATCATCTTAAGAATATTTACACAGTCGATTTAACATTATATCAGTTTATGCCCTTTGTATGCTTTAGATAACATTGTTGAATTTCCTTTGACTTAACATGAGGTCGACTTGCCAATGTGGTGAGCCTGTGCAGGCAGGCATTTACTCCTTCCCAACGAAAGCCATTTATTAGGAAGCTGTTGTTATTAGTTTACAGAAGATTTTTCAACACTGTGTATTTTGACTTCACTGCTCAGTTAGTTTTGAGAAAAATCACATTCCTTAGATTCTCCTCTCTTAACTCTCATTATACCAACTAGGTATGTTTAGACCATGTTGTTTTCAAAAATTGAACAGAACCATAATATAAACATAATTTGCAAAATTCCTGGCTACCTATAAAGGGTATTTTGATATTGCGTACAGCAAATCTATAAAATCTTAAAACAAAGACACTTTGTGCAGAGTTGTGCTCCTTAGCCGCTCTCTGTAAATCTCAGAAAAAGTAGAACTCCAAATGACTTTTGTGACCTGAATCTAAGTCTGCCGGGTTTCCCATTCAAAGTGCGTAAATGGCTACCTTTTCAACAATCAGATATTGTTTGGGTCAGATTGGCTATTGCAGAGAAGTAATAGATCACCTGTCCCAACTGTGGACCAGGGCCAGAACGTCTCTGTTCCCAGAGCCCAAACAGTCATGAATCAAATCCAGTTGTAGTTTGCTTTTCTGGTGCCCAACACTCTTAGTACAGAATGAAAATAGTTTTTATGAGTCAAGGCAAGTTGAGGAAAACAAGTTGAACATATACACAATACTCGGTATCCTATTGTTTTTAGTCATAAAGCATATGGACCTACATTGCTTTTATTCAAAATATTTTGAAGTTAGTTACATACAGATAGGAAAAATGATATCAAGTTCCCTCCAGCAGTAAAATAAAATACATATTGTAGAATGTCTGTAGTGCATGTATAGTTTTGAAAAATGTATATATACATATAGTCATCAATTTATGGATAATTGTACATTAAAAGATTACTTGTAAAGCAATTATTTTAAAACAGTGCATTTCTCCCTAGAAAACCATAAATGCAATTTTGGTTGTCATGCCAGCCTTCTGAAAAAACTCGACTGAACTCAGACTAGAGTTACAGAGTCCTTGAGTATGGTAAATTAACTACACTTACTCTCAGAAAAAACAGATTCTGGGTAGCCTGGCAGAAGAAATGGGACCACCTGTTTCTGTATCCCTCTCACCAGAGTCATCCAGGGGACCGAGCTTGGGGCTCAGTGATAATAGAGAAGTGGCAGCAGATTGCATGGTCAGATTTCCTTTGTCACGGCCAGGTGAAAAGTTAGGTGGTTCTTAAGGAAAAATGATTTCCAAGCCAAAGCAACTGTCAAACTTTGATAAAGTGGAATTTCTATGTCAAAATGCTTACCAGCCAACTGATATAATACACTGGCTATGTAGGATTGCCTGGCCGGTGTGGCTCAGTGGTTGAGCATTGACTGTGAGCCGGGAGGTCATGATTCCATGTGCAGGGGTTGCGGTGGATCATGTTACAAAAAAAACAAAACAGTATGAAAAAATGTAAACTATTATCACAAAGTTTCTTTCTATTTATACCTTCTATTTTCATGTTTGTGTAGTGAGTAGAACATAGGGTTTGAAGTAGTTACAGTGAAAATGACCCCAATACTGAGTCAATACCACCAAGGGGGGCAATTAATGGATAATACAAACAATGTCATGTAGTTTCTGACTAAGACTAGTGGAGGTCTCCTTTCTGCCCCAACGTGCCCCCTGCCCCAATCAGAGGGTTTCTCATTGAAGGGAACAGAATATAGATCATCCTTAGAGCAGGGGTGGTCAGCAGGATGAGTGCATGAAGAACCTGGAGAAAATGTGAATATTGCTTCCAGGAAAGAAAGGACACCTACGTTATGAAACAGGGATGTACCATTGGGCTAATTAAAGAAAAGCCACTTCAAGATGACAAGCAATACTATAAGAAAGCACAGACATTTGCAAATCATTTAGGTGACAAGCAAAGAATCCTTTGTAGTTGCTATATAGTAATTTGCATATAAAGTTAACTTTTAAGTAAGCATATCAACAGAGTAGGGGTTCCTCTCACAGTAATAAGTGTACTGAAAGGAGCAAATGTTATTACAGACAAGACCAACCAGGGACAAGAATGCACCAGGCACACAGAAGAGGATTACCACACAAGAACAGCCAAAGAGAGGCCTCTAAAATTTACCCAGAGAACAGAACCTGAATCCCTCTGACTAAAGGCTTCCGCTGATTCTGTACATGAGAATGACTGGGGAATATATGCCAGAGCTCCCCTGGAGATTGCAGTGTGTATTTTGTGTTAATAAATTCTGGCCTTTCTCAACCATCCTCACTAATCCTTTCTTCATAAATCCCAGAAATACAGACTGCTAATAAAATTGACATTTGGACCAGGTTGCCTTTATGTGTCTATCATAATTAGGATTGTGAGACCCAGAGGAGGAAAAGGCAGATGTATAGAACTCAAATAGAATTTTGCTCTAATAAAATTTGTTTCTGGCAGTCTGTATTACATGGTGCTTTTGTTCTCCACCTTCAGGGCTATATTACCGATTCTTGGTTAACCTCTTATTACTGTGATAACCAGATTCACTTATGTGTCTATAAATAACGTGGCCTTTTATTGTAAATTTGAAATTGTGATTATTTCCCTACCTTTTTGATATGTTTCCATAGCTGCTATTACCCAAATAATTCAGCTATATCCTCAACTTTTATTGACTTATCTGGACAAAATAGTAAAGAGGACTATGTCTGAGCCATACAAACTTGCTGACTACACAGTTAGATGCCTTCAGATATTGTCAACTATATAAAATCATAGTATGAAATTGTAGAGATCTTAGAAAAAGCAAGTCCACCAAATGAAGATATCCTTGTATAGGACCTGAACTTGATCATCTAGCTTCTGATGAGATAGTTCCAGTGACAGACATTGATGCTTCATGGTGAGATGGCTGGCTTTATTAGGGAAGGTTCTTTGTATCTTCAGTGGTCCTTGTTCACTGTGTTGAAAACTCAGAATAAACTCTTCATAAGACAGGTCTTCAAATATTTATAGACTAGAGGCCCAGTGCACAAAATTCGTGCACCGGGGAGGGGGGTCCTTCAGTCTGGCCTGCGCCCTCTCACAATCCGGGACTGCTGCCTCCTAACGGCGCACCTGCCTGCCTATCTGATCGCCCCTAACCACTCTGCCTGCCTGCTTGATCACCTCTAACCACTCTGCCTGCCTACCTGATTGCCCTTAACCACTTGCCTGCCTGCCTGATCTCCCCTAACTGCTTGCCTGCCTGCCTGATCGCCCCTAACCTCCTCTGCCTCAGCCCCTGCTGCCGTGGCTTCGTCTGGAAGGACATCTGGAATGATATCCAGAAGGTCGTTCGGCTGTCCAGTCTAATTAGCATATTATACTTTTATTATTATAGATAATTAGCTTGATTATTCTTTTATTCTTTAGACTAAATAGCCATGAATACACAGTTTGGATCTCCAGACATTCATTAGTCCATTAAACCTCTTGGAAATAAAGTTCAGTTTGTCAGTGACCCTCTTTAGTGGTACATTCAGACTATTCTCCACATATAATCTGACTTTGGAAATTACAGTGGGATGATTCCTCCCTACCTCCATCAATACCTGGATTCAGATTCTGTATCAGTTTATCTAAACTTTCAGTACATTTCTAGGTTCTTTGTAGCCTTATCATACATTGTGGTCAACTGAACTGTCTGGTCTTCTTCCAGAGCAAATATTTTCAAGATTAGGCTACCATATCCTGTAATAGGTAATTAAAAGAGTTGTTTTATATTATAACTAGAAGCCTAGTGCACGAAATTCGTGCATGGCGGGGGGGTTGTCCCTCAGCCCAGCCTGTACCCTCTCCAATATGGGACTCCTGAAGGGATGTCCGACTGCCCGTTAAGGCCCGATCCTGGGATCGGGCCTAAACGGGCAGTCGGACATCCCTCTCACAATCCAGGACTGCTGGCTCCCAACTGCTTGCCTGCCTACCTTCCTGATTGCCCCTAACCGCTTCTGCCTGCCAGCCTGATCACCCCCTAACCACTCCGCTGCCAGCCTGGTTGATGCTTAACTGCTCCCCTGCCAGCCTGTTTGCCCCCAACTTCCCTCCTCTGCCAGCCTGGTCACCCCTAACTGCCCTCTCCTGCAGGGTTGATCACCTCCAACTGCCCTCCCTTGCAAGCCTGGTCCCTCTCAACTGCCCTCCCTTGCAGGCCGGGTGCCTCCCAACTGCCCTCCCCTGCTGGCCATCTTGTGGTGGCCATCTTGTGTCCACATGGGGGCAGGATCTTTGACCACATGGGGGCAGCTATATTGTGTGTTGCAGTGATGATCAATCTGTATATTACTCTTTTATTAGATAGGATAGAGGCCTGGTACAGGGGTGGGGGCCAGCTGGTTTGCCCTGAAGGGTGTCCCGGATCAGGGTGGGGGTTCCCTTGGGGCATGGGGCGGCCTGAGCGAGGGGCCTGTGGTGGTTTGCAGGCCAGCCACGCCCCCTGGCAACCCAAGAGGAGGCCCTGGTATCTGGAATTTATTTTCCTTCTACAATTGAAACTTTGTAGCCTGGAGCGGAGCCAAGCCTCCTGCTGCTCCCTCTGGGGCGGCAGCCATTTCTGTGGCAGTTAATTCACCTTCTACAATTGAAACTTTGTAGCCTTAAGTGGGTGAGCCCCGCCAGGGTGTGCGGAAAGCTTTGCTTCCCCTGTTACCGCTGGCAACCCTGGCCTGCTCTCTCAAGCTCCATTCTAACGCCATTTGTTTGAATTTGTTTACCTTCTATAATTGAAACTTTGTAGCTTGAGTGGAGGCTTAGGCCTGCAACGGCTATGGAAAGCTTGGCTTGCTCTGTTACCTGGGAAACCTTGCTCTCTGTGGCTGTAGCCATCTTGGATGGGGTTAATTTGCATACTCGCCCTGATTGGCTGGTGGGCGTGGCTTGGCTGGTGGGCGTGGCTTATGTAACGGAGTGATGGTTAATTTGCATATTACCATTTTATTAGAGAGGACTAGAGGCCCAGTACATGAAATTTGTGCACAGGTAGGGTCCCTAGGCCTGGCCGGCAATCAGGGCTGATCTGTGGGACAACCGGCAGGGTGGATGGGGAGCCCCCGCTGGCACCCGCCTTGGCTGGCCTGGTGTTGCCCACTCGCCGGCCCCGCCCCCACCACCAGCGGTTGTCTCCCTCTGCAGGGTGACCAGCAAGGTGATGGGGGGGAGGTGGGCTGCTGGCACCTGCTTTGGCTGGCCTGGGGCCTGTGGGCTGGGGGCAGCTTCTGCATTGAGCATCTGCCCCCTGGTGGTCAGTGCACATCATATCAACTGGTTGTTCCGCCGTTTGGTCTATTTGCATATTAGGCTTTTATTATATAGGATGTTAATCTCTTGGTATCATCAGAGCATCCCATTGATTGGAGATCTTACTGAATTCACATGCAGTGTATTTGCTATTCCATCACATAGACTATAAAAAAATGTAGACTAAAGGGTCAAGATTAAAAAAAAAACTACTAATTTTTACTGTTTCATCAAGGGCTTTCTTAATTGAGACAGTTTGAAAAAGTGAAAGTATATAGAGATAATGTTCGGTGCAATGGTCCTATTTAGTGCTGAGGCTATTTAGTGCAGTGGTCCTATTTAGTGACTAACAGGTTTGCTTACCTTGGCTTTTGCATCATTAGTTTTGTCAACATAATGAAAGAGGTAAATCACACTTGGTATAATTATTAAAATAGTTTTGACCTCACAAACCCTTGAAGAGTTCTCAGAGACCCTCAAGGGTCTGCAGAAGGTATTTTAAGGATTGTTTCCCTGGAGCAATATATTGATTCCATCCACTATTTAGAAATTCTCTCTTAAAGATAAAATACTAATTCATATAATTGGTTTAAACACACACACACACACACACACACACACACACACACACACACCCTTTATTCTATTCCCAATAATTAGTTTAATCAATTTGAAATTATTTGTTTTTAGTAATAGTAACTTTTAATACTGTATTTCATGGCTAAAATGGCAATAAATAACCAAAAAACAATATAGGAGAAAATATAATATGTATTTATTGTGTCTCATCATTAAAAAATGTGGAAAGATTGTCTTTTCCTATATCATGCATTATGTATGTGTACTTTGCACTGAAAATTAAAGACTTTTTCTTTCCCTTTACATGCATTTGTTATTATCATGTTTGCCTCTTTACCATTTAGCTATTTCACTTGTAATATTTTATTACTAATTTTTTCACCCATTGAATTCATGAGTGCATGTAAGCAAATGTAGTGCCTTTGAGTCTACACAAAAATGTATAAATTTTACTTCAATATATATGTGGTAGGTTGGAGACTCAAGTAATATTTTGCCATTGTGATAAGTGCAGTCAGAATCTATGGTCTTTTTCAAAGAAAGAAAGAAATTCTTCTATAAAATGCAGTAAAAACTGAACTTCTGGATTTGCAAATCATCCTTTCTTGATACAGATACGAACTGCTATTTTCTTAAATCTTATGCTCAAGGAAAGTGTGCCAGCTCACTGTCTTCTATTTTTTATTCTCTCTTGGTTTCTACACATATAAATCCAGACTGTTCATGCTTTCCAGAAGTTTCCACACATTTTTCAGAATCATAGTGACAAACAATGGACTAGGCTATTGAAAGGATGGGGAATCTAGGTATAGTATAATTTTTGTGATGCTAAGCAATAAACACAACATAAGAGCATGCAATCTTTTCAGAATCAGTTTTATTTTAGATGAGAACAATATTAATAACTCTGATAAGTTAATAAAAATAAAGCCCTCTGGTTACTTCAGATAAAGGAGGAGAAAAACAACCTCTTTCAATTTCCTCTTACTTTAAGAATAAGTCACAGGGGGTATCCTTTGACTTTACAACTTTATGAGATGCTTAGATGAATTTTCAAAACTTTACATGTTTTCATTCTAAATTTTAATTGTTCAGGAGTTGGAGTGACCATATGCAGCACACATGGAGAAAAAAGTTGCTTAGAAGGGTGTATCACTAATCATTGATATAATATCTGTATCTTAGAAAGTCCTTAGTTATTTGAGAATCTCATTAGAAATCTTATGCTGGGACATAAAACTCGTGGCAGATTTCACCAAGTAGAAGTGATACCCTTTGTGTGTTTGCTGACCCCAGCAATATGCAGCATTGTCAAAAGCTTCCAATACACAACCAGGCTGTGGGCTGATGGGAAGTAACATCAGCCAAGGGACTCACCTAAATGTGCCAGCTAACAGAGCTGGGGGTTCCCCTTTGGTGCAAGGCATCAGGAGACCATTAGTTCCAGGGGCGAAACTGTACACTCTGACAAGCCATATAGACAGTGATGATGGCTGATAACACCGTAGACGGTCTTTTATCTTTCCAAAGTGATGTGAAGGCTCTTGTTCATTTTTGTTTTTTGGGGATATACCCAGAAAATAGTGTTTGAAATCATCATCAATAGCATGATAACATATACAAGAAATACAGTGTGAGGTTTTGAATAAAGAGGTTAGATCACCACTTCCCAAAGGACAGTCTCTCTCAATAGTCAGTTGTCTTTCTAAACATTTCACTTTATTCACCTCTGTTGTTTTCCCTACGTTATATAATCATGCATCCTCATCTTTCCCCACATATGGCTTTCCAGTCCACGTTGAGAGGGAGAAATTAAAGAATAATGTTGCCTTGTAAAATTCTTTTGCTCTCTCACGTTTTCTGTGTTGAGACAGCAGCCAGCCCAGCTGTGAGCAGAGGCTGCTTGGTGTTGTAGAAATGTGCATCAGCAGAACACATTCCGCCCCTGTGCCAGGGAAACTAAAGGAGGAGCAGCTGGGTGCTTACCAGTCTGGTGAGGAGAGAGGAGTCTATGTCAGCACTCCCTCTTCCTTCCCCCATCTGCCCCTTCCTTCCCGCCTTCCTCCTTTTCTAGTTCTCCTTTCACCTGTTTAGGACTGGGGCAACGGAACTTTGAACTAACCCCGTGGTCGGCAAACTCATTAGTCAACAGAGCCAAATATCAACAGTACAACGATTGAAATTTCTTTTGAGAGCCAAATGTTTTACACTTAAACTTCTTCTAACGCCACTTCTTCAAAATAGACTCGCCCAGGCCGTGGTATTTTGTGGAAGAGCCACACTCAAGGGGCCAAAGAGCCACATGTGGCTCGCGAGCCGCAGTTTGCCGACCACGGAACTAACCAATTACTATTATACATATTTATTGTGAGGTTCCAGGGAAACTTCTAATCTGGAAGGAAACATTAAAACCTGCCTCTTCTTATCCTTAGAGCAATATTTTAAAGTTTTGTTATGTTGTGTAAATCATCTGAGACTTTGTAGGTCCTGGGTGAGGCAAATGGTCTTCATTTTTAATGCATATAGGGGTGGCAAAGTAGGTTTACAATTATTTGTATGTTTACAATTATTTGCCAATACCTGTATAAAGTAATTTTGACTGATGTGATTCCAAGACTAATTTTGAGAAACGCTTAAAAACTCCATTTTCACTCCCTTCCCAGCACATCATCTAACCTTGTTTGTAGCATTAGGAGGATTTGGAAAAGCTTCCCAGATGAATCTGAGTCAGCACCCATCTTCCTTGACAAACATTTTTCTAGACCCAGTGTTCTCAATCCTGGCTCTACCATAGAGCCACCTGGGAGTGGGGGGGCCCTCAGCCCAGCCTGCATCCTTTCTCAGTCCAGGACCCCTCAAGGGATGTCCACCTGCCGGCTTAGGCCCAATCCCCCCTGAGGATCAGACATCCCTCTCGCATCCGGGACCCTCACTTCTTACTGCCTGTCTGCAGTGGAGGCAGGAGAGGCTCCCACTACTGCCGCTGTGCTTGCCAGCCCTGAGCCCTGCTTCTGGCTGAGTGGCACTCCCAACCACCCCCCCTTCCCCCCCTCCCCCCCATGGGAGCGCACTGACCACCAGGGGGCAGCTCCTGCATTGAGCGTCTGCCTCCTGGTGGTCAGTGTGTGTCATAGTGACCGGTCATTCAGCCATTCAGTCAACTTGCATATTAGGGTTTTATTATACAGGATAAGAACATGTACTACCTTTTAATGAGATAAAAGAATGAAAAAGTTCTGAGAGATATAGGGTCCAGTTTACCTGCTGCTCATTACTATAGCACTTTGAGGGCCAGTGTTCTTCTAAAATAAATATAAGAAAGTCAGAAATGAGCAAAATACTGAAAGATAGACAGCAAGCCTGGATGTATAGTATTTTCTCTTCTTTCCCAATATTACATGGAAATGTAGAAAAAATGGGATTAAATACTTAAAAGCAATCTTCTAAATGTAGTGGATTTCTTTCACATTTAAGTTTAAGAGTTTAATACAGTGGTGACATTTGGAAATTATGTAGTAAATATTTTTATGTATCAGGCAAGATTCTCCAAGCCTTACAAGTATAAAATTATTTAATATTTACAACAACATTTGAGATAGGTACAATTATAATGTTGGGAAAGAAATAAGATGCAAAGAGGTGAAGTAATTTACTTAAGGTGACATAGCTAAAAAGTTGCTGAACCTGTGCTCTGAACTACTATGTTATTTAGGGGAGAAAGTCACAGCTGCTGCTTAGTCCTGAAATGTCCTGAAATGTTATTTTGCTAAAAAACCACTTTTTTGTGACCTAAATTTTTGTTTCCATTTCCCTAGTGTCATTTTTCGCATTTGTTTATAGTCTTTTTGTCATTTCTTGGGGAAAACGTCTTATATCACTCCTGTTTATGACTTGTAATACGAATTTTCTGTTTTTAATTAGTTGACAAAAGTAACTGAAAAAGAAAAAACACCACACACACCCTGCCCTTTCAATCACAGGATGTTTTGAATTCATTGCTTTCACTAAGTTGAGATATTTGGGTAAGTAAACAGAGGTGAACATATTTCACTTTCAAATTTTCCAAGGCAACATTAGCAGCTTCCTCTGCTTCTTTTGAGAAAGATGAACTTGGCCATTTGAAGGAAGTCTCCACCAAATTTAATCCCTTTCCTAGAATTTGTTTTTCACATTATTTATCACATTGATAGGTTTCTACATATTGTGGGTTTGGCAAAGTCTTATGCAGAAGGGCCAGAAAACTAATCTCTTGATACTTCTGTGTCAAAAAAATCAGAGTAATCCAAGCTGTCAGGTGTCAGAAAAGTCTACACCTTATAAATTCTTGGCCCAGATTTGTAAAACTAGTGCTTTTGAATAAACCTTCAATTTTCTAATTTATGATCAACAGTGTGGTGGTTTCTTGTATTACAGCCCACATTTTTCAGAAAAAGAAAGTATGAGAACCAAGGAGAGCGAAAGAAGAGTGTTGGGTTGTTTTTTTTTTAACCATAAACTAAGTATGTAATAATTATGTGATATATTGAAAGATTAAAATGGACTAGTTAGTATATAATAGATAACTTCATAGGACTTATTTCTGTTCTTTCACACAGGATTGAGGCTGGAGAAATTTATTTGGAGCTCTGATTGCAATTAGTAAGAGAGTTGACTGATCTAAGGACCTATATTTTCGACCTTCCTTACTTTTTTCCCCCTTTAGGTTTTAATTTCTATTTACCTCGGAGCACATATCCACGGGGCAGCATAGTGTTGGTGACTAGCTGGTGGGAGGTCTCAGCTTTTGGGCAGATCCTCAGGTATTTACAACTTTTTCTCCTGGGTCAGTCCCCTGGTGCTTGTGACAAGTGACTTGCACGTCTTAGTTGAAAGAACGTGAGTTCTGGAAGGTATATTGGCTTGAGTATAAATTCTGACTCTGATAATTACTCTCTGTATGACTTCAGAAAAGTTACTTAACTCCTCAAACATTCATTTTATTCCTTTGTAAAAAATAAAGTACAAATGTCTACTTCATAAGGTTGTTATGACTAGTCTATGATTGATAACAACAGCAGCAGCAACAACAACATAACTGAGCATCGCAGTAGCCAAACCCTCTTCTGCAATGCCGAGCACAATTTTGCTCAGCCAATATGAATTGGCTTTCCTCTTCGACTTCCCCAACTTTCACCAGAAAAGCAGTCTAGGTATTTTTGCCCATATCAGAGAAAGTTTTCTAAATAATCATCTATTAAAGAGCCATCTCTGAACTTCTGAGCTGGGTAAGGTTAATCCTAAATCTTTGTGTGTTTTTTTTTTTTTTTTGCAACCTCTATTCATTTTAAACAAGAGTTATGCAAACATCTCCAAGGATTGAATTTAGCCTTAAATCATGAAAATCTGGGGGTCTGTACTCCTTTCAGTGTGTTTTAGTATGACATTGGCTGTACTTCGAGCTAGACCATGCTTCTCAAGGCAATGTAAGACAATATGAGACTACCCTCCTAACGTCCACGAATGCAAATAGCCAAAGGCCTGTGCATTGCTAGGAATTCTGAGTTTTGTATGTGCAGCTTTCTGTGGTACCATCAACATTTCATCAGTAGTTGAGCAATCTGGTTTTCATCAATGCAGATACACAGCTTATCTGTAGACAGCCAGAAAGTGAGCAGAATATCTTCAAGAAAAAGAAATTATACTTTCAGATGAATTCTCTCTTGGAAAACAAAAATAACAGGAGTTAGTAGTTCATGGCTGAGGAATGCAAACACTAGAGAGTCAGCCTTATTGGGGAGAAGGAAAAGAATATTCAATTTATTGCTTGCTCTGACTTATTGCAAAATGGCACTTGATAAAGCTGTGTCTGAAATATATTTTCACTAGACATGCTTTACATTCAAAGTGATAAAAAAGGTTAAAAACATGTTTTTCCTGTGCATTTCACTACTTATTTTCCTATTGTTGTGAAGTGTTAAATGTTAGATATTACCCCACATCTGCAAGTGCAGAGTATAGAAGATTAGCTTCCTTCGATCAGCCCGAATGCACCCTGATGACCCACATCTGTTCTCTTCTTTGAGCCAATTCCACATAATGTGAATGAGTCAGAGAAAAACATGCTGGTTCAGTCAACAGCAGCTCTTTTTCTTCATTTTAGCAATGACTGGGACAGAGAGCTGCAAATGGTTTTAAAATATGTATCTAGTCCTTTCTCTGCCGGAAGGCAAGCATATGGCAGACGGTATTTTCATTTCGAAACATCTCCTGGAGAAAAGATTTTACAACTTCCCTGAACACATTCAAGTGTCCAGAATTCACAAAATGAATTTATCCATGCTCTCTTTTGCCATTTTATCTAAATTTCTACTGCTGCGACTGGCATTTATTCAACGTCACCCTGCTCTCAGCTTAAAGGACTGCCATTCACCCTTCCACTTAGCTGTCACTGGCTAGGGAGTCACGGATAGCATGGCACTTTAAGAATCCCGGTGGTATATTTGTGGTGAAAGGGAAATGGCTCCTATTGTCATTACTGACTGCTTTACAAAACATAGAGTGTCTGCTTCTGTGGCTTCCTTATGTGTCTTTGGGAGCTCTTTTGTATCTGAGTGTGTGGACAAAAGAAGTGCACAGCAGAGGATCACAGTGATATTGCTTTGCATTTTTTTCTGCTCCCTGGAGCTAATGGAACCCTTCACTAGAGTTTGAAGTGACATAATCCCGCAGTGTAGGAGCTTTGTAGCCCAGGGAAAGGGTGTCTTCCACACCTTTTCCTCAGGGCGGAAATACAACCCTGAAATCTGTCAGTTGTGCTGCTGCCCAAGATTCTCTTCTTTCAGGAGGTTTCAAATTGTTTAGTGAAAGAATTTAAAAAAAGATGCTCAAATGTGTATTTGGAGAGAAGAAGACAGTTTTCCATTCCTAAACACAGTTCCAAAACTTGAAAATACACTTTGTTAATAAACTTGCATTAACAAACACACTCAACATGACAAGTATGAAAATAATAGTACTTGTTTGGAGGTGAGAAGATATGGTCTCGATCACTTTTTCCTGTCTTTTTCATGTGTCCAGCATGTCCCTCGGCGCCCCCGGAGTAAGTAATGGGAAGGACTAAATGGGAAGGACTAAATGAAAGGAAAGAACAGACTGGAAATGAGGTCAGTGTACCCAAAAAGGTGTTTGCTCAGATCAGGATCTATTCTCATGAGCGGTTACATGGAAGCCTTCATTTCTCTGCTATTAAAGTGTGTTATATCCCCCAAATAAAAGAACACATGCACATTTAAAATAAAGATACTCAACTTGTGTTTTATTTGTTGTGAGTTCCAGATTTAATTCTTGATAAAGTTATATAAGTGAATTAGGGATTTTGAGGTTTGCAAGTGGCAGAAACTTAATTCAGTCTTGAGCTTAACGTGACCAAAAACTTCCAGGCCGTGGATATGACTTTAGATATGGCTGATCCATACATTTGTCTTCCAACAGCATCCTCCAGTATCTCCTTCTCTTGGTCTCGGTTTTGCTTTCTTCTCCATGAGCTTTATTTTCAGAAAAGATCTTCCCACATTTAGAAAAAGGATAGCTACTTACCCCATATACATTGTGGCGGTGTTACAATACCAAAGGAAAGAAAGCGTTTCTTTGCTGACATTCCCAGAAGTAGTCCTGTGATTGTGGCTTAACTGACCTGACTCGAGTGCCATCACAATCCTTGAATATTTCAGTGGTCAGGGGATATATCTGAATGAGTCTGTCTGCCTTTTCTTGTTCTGATCAGCTCAAGATGGTGATAACAGCTGGTAGCTCATGTAATAGAAATATACCAGGTGAGAGGACCCCTGAACAAGGAGGCTTCCAAGACTTTTATCTTTCCTCCGGTGAGAAGGCTTATCAGAGAGCTCGGAACCCACTTCTACTAGCGTGTAAGGCACAAAAGCCTCCTCACCAAACCATTACCACTGGCCTTATGTGTATGCTCCTTTATCTGTTGCAACATTGCAGGATATATGAATTTTCCATTTAGTCTATTTAGGGGCTTTTCAAGTGTAGGCAGGTCTAGCTTTTCCAGCCATATGATGTCAACCTCAAACAAATGACTCATTCCCATAGGAAAGTCAAAATACTCTTACCAGAGGAAAGGAAACAGGGAAGAAGAGGAACAATATCCATGTCAGGATGTATTAGAAATACTCTTTCATATTATCAAATCCAATGTAATTTTGATGATTTTTATTTTATAATGAATGGTAATGGTGGAAATCTTCTGTGTGTAAAGATATTTGTGATGGGGATTTTTTTTTTATTATGATGTGTATGCAGTTGACCCTTGAACAGTAAAGTTTTGAACAGCATGGGTCCACATATGTGTGGATTATTTTTCAATATACAGTTGGTCCTCCATATCCTCAGGTTTTACATCTGCAAATTCAACCATTGAAAGGAGTATTCTTGACTGGTGGTTGGGAACTAAGACCTCCTGGTTCATAGGTTGATGCTCAACCACTGAGCCACATAGGCTGGGCTGTACCATAGCTTTTTTATTCCAGTTATCTGCTGATGGGCAATTGGGCTCTTTCCAGATCTTGGCTATGAGATGATAAAGATTCCAATAGGAGTGATGGTAGGACTGGGAAAAAAAATAGGAACATAATTCACTTTGAAAAGGACATAGCCACCAGACTCGATAAGTGGAAGTAAAAACTAATTAGGTGGCATACCAGAAGCTTGAGAAAAATATAAAGTCACAGTTGGCTGAAATCAGATAATAATTCTTCAGGCAAAAAAGAGTCTTTTGAAATGTTGGAAGCTCTATTTTTGTAATTTATTTTTCATTTACAGTTGACATACAATATTAGCTTCAGGTGTACAACATTTGTTTAACCTTACAAAATATTCATCCCAATAGGGAGGCTCTTGTTTTGTAGTGCAATTTTAGGTTTACACACTACTGGAGAAATTACAGAGATAATCGTTCACCTGCACATTTAAGTTTGTGAGAACATATGATAACTACCCGAGAATGTACTGTAACAGTAATCTCTTTGGTAATGTACATGCATATTAAGATACTTTACTTAACGTTGATGTTACACGAGGAAATAAAGACATGACATTTTTAGTACAAAAGAAGCTTGTCTTCTATGTCCAGTACTTTGTGGAGAGCTTAGAGCATTAAAGCAACATCTGGACAATACTTGCTTCATAAAACTAATTAGGTAAGCAAACATTCATTGACTGTAATGGCATTCTAACAGCTGAAATGCATATTTCAAAATAAAACAGGAAGGGAATTTTTATTTTACAGGTGAATATTTTCAAGATGAACACATTTCATTCATTGCACTGAAACTACCCGAGCAGAATTCAGCCAGCTGAGATCTCTTGCAAATCACTCCATAGTTGGCTACTGTGTCACACCCTTATATGTAGAGGCTGTCTACAGGATGTCACTGACTCCAAACAACACTTTGGTCAAACACCTTTTTTTTTTTCAAGGCACCAGCCAAACATTTTTTTTTAAAAAAAGCAAAAATGTTTTCTGGGTGGACCCATTAATGTACATCTGTGACTTTTCTTCCCTGAAATCTGAATAAATTGAACAGTCTGGTCTATTTCTGGTTAATTATGAGAGACTTAATGTTAATTGCTGTGTTTTCATACCATTAATTCCCTTCGCAAAGAGCTCTGCAGGTTGGTTTACCACATCCCCCCATCAGTTCCTACCAGTAATCAGCCAGCCAACGAGCACAGGAACCAAGTGTGTAGGAGACAAGCAGCTCCTGGACATTTGTAATTCTTTTCATTCTGAGGGGCATTTTTTAAGGATGAATAGAAACTAGTTTTTCTTCAACTGTTTCTTTCTAGAAGAGGTTGTGATTGTCATTTACACTTAGTGTAAAGAACATTTTCTTGAATTTGGAACTTTAGATTTGTTTTTACTTAGATGGAGTTGAAAGTTTGCACAAAAATGGTCTGATGATTCTGAGTGACTTGACTGATGAAATTAAACAGAAAGTCAATTTTTCTCTGTATCCTTCCTTAATGGCTGATTCTAAACTCCCTTCTTTATTTGTGAATTTAAAAATTACTTTTATAAATTGATGAATCTCAGAGGGAAGGTAGAGGTGGGTGGGTGAGAGAAGATTAACCAAAGAACTTGTATGCATATATGCATAACCCATGGACACAGACAATAGTGTGGTGAAGGCCTGGGTGGGGGTGGGGGGTGTGGAGTGCGTCAGTGGGAAAAAAAAGGGACATCTGTAATACTTTCAACAATAAAGATAATTTTTTTAAAAATTACTTTTATAAATCTCTACTAGTCTCACTGCAAATATTCAGTGTGTAGAATAAGAGACTGAAATTTTATGAGGGTTTTATGGTAAAGCAGAGAAGTATTAATTGTGGGAAATATAAAACCTGATTCATATACATATGAATATCTATCTCCAGATAGTTATATATAAAGTGCAAAATTATTGGCTACCATTTTCTGAGAAAAATAAAAAAAAAAAAGGAACGATGTTGGCAGTAGATCAGAGTCAGCAGGCTTTGAGGCCTGGCTTCACATATATGTAATCTTAATTTGTCTATACCTCTATTTTGTTTCTTGATTCCTTTTAAGTAGATAAATTTGTGTCTTTCATCACTGTTACTAAAGCTCATGTGTTATCATTTTAAATGACATGTGTTTGAGCTCAAGGTAAAAAGAGTTTAGCCCTTTTCTACAGTGATTTGTTTAAAGTCATCATATATACTTAGTAGAAATAACTCTGGCAAAAACAGTTGCTAGCTGTGGTTTCTTTTCTTTTTCCCAGAGCTTGTTAGAAGTTGTGTGACTGAGGAGAAAATTTGGAATTCGTAGAAATCTCTATTTTTTTTTTTTTTTAGTTGCTCTATGTGACTCTTTATGTAATTAAATACTCCACGATCCAAACTGCATCCCATCTGTAGTTTGGTCATGGAAAAAGTTATTTTGTGGAGTGTCCAGGATCATTGTTTTTCTCGCTTTATAAATTCATTGTATTTAACAGATATTTATTTAAGAGCATCTATGTTTTTCTTGTTTCTACTGATTATTTTTCATTCACACAATAAACACATATTGACTGATCACTGATGATATGTCTGGACCTCACAGCTTAATTAAGGAAATCAGACATGAACTGGAGAGGTAATAGGGTCAGGAAAGCATTTGAGAAATGGAGAGCAAGAGGGTGCCTACCACAAACACACATTCATTACCATTCACCTATCATCTGTCCTTTGTTATTTATCTACTAGAGGCCTGGTGCGCGAATTCGTGCAAGGGGGGAGTCCCCTCAGCCCGGCCTGCACCCTCTTGCAATTTGGGACCCCTTGGGGATTGGGCCTAAACCGACAGCCAGACATCTCCCGAGGGGTCCCGGATTGGAGAGGGTGCAGGCTGGGCTGAGGGGACTTCCTCCCTCCCCCATGCATGGATTTCATGCAACCGGGCCTCTAGTATAAAATAAATATTTAATACTGTGTAATTTTTAGACAGCTTAATTCCACTAATCACAACCACAGATTAAATTAATTCATTTGCTCTGTTACAGAAGAATGTATGTACATTCAAGCCATGTCACAATTTGCTTTAAATTGCATTATTCTATACAATTACAATATATGGAAGTCTGTGGGTCCTAAGACCACAGTTATAAGATGTAGTTATAAAAAGTATAAAAAGGTGAAGGGAGAAAGAAGTTACAAAATAGTAATGAGTACTAGTAAAGTACAGCATAGAGAATATAGTCAATAATATTGTAATTACTCTGTATGATGCCAGTTGGGTACTAGAATTATCAGGGGGATCACTTTGTAAGTTACATAATTATCTAACCACTATGCTATATACATGAACAAAATATAAAATAGAAATAAATAAATAAATATGCCTTAAAAAGTATTAAGGTTTTTAAAAGTTTTAAGATTTAGTTTTCTTGACTATATTGAGCAAAGCCTTTCTAAAGTTGAAGAGTCAGGTGACCTTTATGTTTCCTGGATTTTTGTTCCTTGATAGCCCAATGCATGGTATTTAGAGACCTTTCAAAATAAGGGAAGGATTGGAAGTATAATTTATGGCTTTTGCTTGGCAGGAAATTATTGTTCTGTTCTCTGTCATGGAATATATGTGATAACACTGATAACACTAAACTATAGTTTTTCAATAAGATTTTTGTTATGTTGCCAAATGACTGCTTATTGAGGAAAGGGGAAAACAAAACAAAACAAAAAAATGACCCTGCAGTATTTTTGCCTTCCTGGGATATCATGGTCATTCTTGGTCAACTCAAACTTGGGGAAGAAAAGGTAATTTTTTGTGACCATTCTGTTCTATTTACTTAAAGAATAGAGTGTGGGAAGAGTCAGTCTATCTAGATGTTATCCTTGTGCACAGAAAATACAAGATTATAAAACATTTTAATCACTACATCTAATTGTAATAGAAAATAAATCACTGAAAAGAACGTGAGAAGTAATTCAACTCAATCTAAAATAAAGAATGGTAATAAGAAAACAGGAAACTGGCTAGAACAGGAATTAGTAATAATTCAAGATGTGATTTAGGACTCAAAAGTTCCCAGCCTGCCTTTCTCTGCATGTGATTTCAGAGCATTTATTGAGGAATATCTATCTGTGCTTTAGTTTTCTTATTTACAAAATGTTAAAGTATAGAATAATTTCTTTGAGCCTTCTCATAACTGATCAATAAGCTATAAGTTGACCCTATTTGTCATCTTATTTATCTGGTTGGGAAACACTATGATCAGATTACACACTATGTATGATTATGTAGGAGAAATGGAACTTTTATAAAAGCCCTTTCATATTTTCATGCTCTGAGAGATTTTTTTAGAATCCTTAAAATTAAATTGTTAATTGAATAAATTCTCCATCCAGAATATTTCTTTTCAGGGATTCAATATTTAAATAAATACAATATTTAAATGTGCTTGGTTATACAGTAGCACAATCCCCCTCCCTTTATCCATGGGGCATACGTTCCAAGACCTCTAGTGGATGCCTGAAACTGTGGATAGTCCCCAACCTATATACACATGCACATACATACCTATGATAAAATTTAATTTATAAATTAAACACAAGAAGAGATTAACAATAATCCTATCTAATAAAAGATTAATATGCAAATTAACCACCACTCTGCTACACCCACAAGCCATGCCCACCAGCCAATCAGGAGTGAGTATGCAAATTAACCCAACCAAGATGGCTGCAGCCACGGAGCAAGCAGGAGGCTTGGGTTTCTCCAGCAATGGTGGAAGCTAAGCTTTCTGCACATCCTGGCATGCCCAGGCCTCCACTCAAGGCTACAAAGTTTCAATTATAGAAGATAAATAAATCCCAGATCTTAGGGCCTCCACTTGGGTCGCCGGGGGGTGTGGCCGGCCTGCAAACCACTACAGGCCCCTTGCCCAGGCCACCCCATGCCCCAAGGGAACCCCCACCCTGATCTGGGACACCCTACAGGGCAAACCAGCTGGCCCCCACCTCTGCAGCAGGCCTCTATCCTATCTAATAAAAGAGTAATATGCAAATTGACCATCACTCCAACATACAAGATGGCTACCCCTATGTGGTCAAAGATCCTGCCCCCATGTGGACACAAGATGGCCACTACAAGATGGCCAGCAGGGGAGGGCAGTTGGGAGGGACCAGGCCTGCAGGGGAGGGCAGTTAGGGGTGACCAGGCCTGCAGGGGAGGGCAGTTGGGGGGGGACCAGGCCTGCAGGGGAGGGCAGTTGGGGGCGACCAGGCCAGCAGTAGAGGGCAGTTAGAGGTGACAAGGCTGGCAGGAAGAAGTGGTTAGGGGCAATCAGGAAGGCAGGCAAGTGAGCAGTTGGGAGCCAGCAGTCCTGGATTGTGAGAGGGATGTCCCATATTGGAGAGGCTGCAGGCTGGGCTGAGTGACACACCCTGCCCCCTGTGCATGAATTTCGTGCACCAGGCCTCTAGTAACTAATAAAATAGGATAATTATAACAATATAATGTAATGGAAGTTAGTTATGTGAATGGCTTTGGGACCATTATTAAGTAAAATAAGGGTTACTTGAACACAAGCACTAAAATAGCATGACAGTCTATCTCAGTGGTTCTCAACCTTTCTAATGCCATGATTCTTTAATTCAGTTCCTCATGTTGTGGTGACCCCCAACCATAGAATTATTTTTGTTGCTACTTCATAACTGTAATTTTGCTACTGTTAAAAAATCATAATGTAAATATCTTGTTTTCTGATGGTCTTAGGCTCTACAGCAGTGGTTTTCAACCTGTGGGTCATTGCCCACAGGTTGAAAACCGCTAGCAGGGTTGCTTAAGACCATCGGAAAACACAGATATTTACATTACAATTCATTAACAGTAGCAAAATTACAGTTATGAAGTAGCAACGAAAATAATTTTATGGTTGGGGGTCACCACAACATGAGGAACTGTGGCATTAAAGGGTCGTGCATTAGAAAGGTTGAGAACCACTGGTCTGTCTGATAACCAAGTGACTAAGTGTCTGACAGGTAGATAGTGAATGCAGCATGGATACACTGAGCAAAGGGATAATTTATATCCCTGGTGGGATAAAGTGGGACGACACATCATTTTGTTATGCTACTCAGAACTGTGCTTAATTTAAAATATATGAATTGTTTATTTCAGCAATTTTCCATTTAATATTTTAGAACCAGGGTAACCAACACCACAGGCAGTGAAATGGTGGCTAAGAGGGAGCTACTGTAGTGAACTGTAGTTATTCTGATAGCAATCATGACTGTAATGGCTACTATGAAGAGAGTCTGGATCACTAAGAACCAATTATCCAGAAAAACAGGACTTAGCCATCAAAAGAGCATAATTTGCAATATCCAATTTTCTCCTTCACGTTGGCTTTGCAAATCAGTTTTTACTTTATTTGGGTATGTAAAAATAAATTAAACAAAATCTAAAAATTCTATGACAACGCAAAATAAGGGTCTTTAATAAAACCCTAGCCACATGTCCATGATGAATTGGACCATCACATTTGCCTAGTGTAATTTATAAGGAGTTTTCTGCAAGGTCTGCAGATTATAAGATTAGTACCCACTGGTTTTAATTACACGATCCAACCAAATAGGATACCAACATAACTTGAATCCTATGCCTTCAACCTGTTTCATGTACCTGGCAATTAATTACAAACTTATTGGGCACTGCACTTACTATGATTCTTACCATATGGCCTTGAGCTCTATCTAACATAAATGCTTCCCTTAATAATTTTAGAACACTTTTGGAGAGACAGAAATTTAATATTTGCAAAAGTAAAAAAAAAATTGCTTGTTAGGTTTCTTCTGTCTCCCCTTATTTATTAAGAATGTTCTTTCATCTTAGGCCCTCATCCCTGAGAACATAACAGGAATTCCCTGGATAAACAATAAAACTTTATTTTTATTGTTGACACTATTACAGATGCCCCATTTCCCATCCCCATCCCGTTTGCCCACCTCCACCTAGCTCCCACCCCCCGCTTTCCCTCTGGCTATCACCACACTGTTATCTGTGTCTATGTGTTATACCTGTTTTTGGCTTCTCCCTTCACCTTCTTTCATCCAATCCTCCTCTTCACCCTCCCCTCTGACAGCTGTCATTCTGTTCCATTAATTCACGCCTCTGTTTCTATTTTGTTTGTCAGTTTATTTTGTTCATTAGATTCCACATATAAGTGAGATCATATGGTATTTGTCTTTCTCTGACTGACTTATTTCACTTAGCATAGTAATCTCCAGGCTGACATATTTTTAAGTGTATGGTTCTTGATGGTTGTTACGCTTTATGGTAAATGTGTTGCCTTTCTTTGGAATATAAAATATATCCCCATAAAAGTCATATCAAGTATTTGAGCTCAATTCTATTTTGCATCCCAAATCACAGAATAACAAGGTTTAGAAAGTATTATGTGTCAGATCTCCCTAAGAACATTCGAAGTCAAATTTAGAGGAGCCAGTGTAATGGAACAAATAACAGTGTTCACATTCTATTTAGCTATGGCTTATTATTTTAAAAAACCATATGTTATGATACTGTGTTTGGGAAATTTAATATGCTGTCTTTCCTTAGGTTCCTCAGAAACAAATTGTGGATGAAAAATGTGAAACCTCTTTAATTTTCTATTTGCAAGCTAGAATAATTCTTCTAGAATCTAAATATTTTATAGATACTACATATATTTTTTCATAGTTATGATTCTTTTAAGATTGAAGTGTGCCTTTTGTGTGAACTACCTCGGGGAATAACAACAATGGAAATCACTTTCGCCATAACATGTGATGCACTCTATACCACATAATCATTCATAGTACCTTTTAATGAATCTCGACATCAGACTGGCGTTTCTACTTGAGGCAGAGGTTTTGCAGGTGGGTTTTGCAGTGGTCCTTTGAAACCTGCAAACTCATGACAAGAACTGGCATGACTTTTTAGGTTTGAGGGCTACCATGAGCACTCAGCTCAAGTACATATCTCTATGGCTCCCAGTCTTTAACAGGTGAAAAGGTGTCACTCATCCTTATGAATATATCTGAGGATATATTTCCTCTCCAAAATACGGAAGAAGTTCCAATTTGGTTTAATTCTCAAATACAAGTTCAGATAATTTATCCATATTTCTAATAGAAAAATTAAGAGCAGCCTTGCCCGGCTGGTGTGGCTAAGTTGGTTCAGCGTCCGCCCATGAGACCAATTGGCGTTTTCTCTCTCACGGATTTTTCTATCTCTTCCTCTTCTTTCCTCTCTCTGAAATCAATAAAAAGATTTAAAAAAATAAGAACAGCCTGCTTTCTAGATTTCTGTGTCCATCGCTTCTCGGCCTTTTGGCTAAGATCAAGTGTAGTATCTGTTCTTATCAGATTTCTGTGTCTAGATATATCTTAATAGGTTGGCATCAAGTGAAGACATATAATTATGGAAGCTTTTCTATCAGTGTAAATAAATTCTATTCGGAAGTCATTCCATATTTTTTTGCAATGGTAGATATCATAGAAAAATCTATGGTAGAAAATCTATATTTTTTTGCAATGGTAGATATCAACAAAGAAATCATACAGTTTCCAGGGACAAATTTTGAATCTCAGAAGCCTGACTATTTTTTTTTTTAAGTACTGTGTGTTCAGTTGCAAAGACAGCCCCTATAGTAATGATTGTTGGCTTTCACAGTAACACTGTTGAGTTCTTTGTGGTAATGCAATGATAAGCCCACAATAACATCATTTCTTTTTCAAGGTACCTATTTTTTATGGTGACTAATAAAGATGGCACCATTAAATATGTTAACTGAAGTTCTGAGAAAGATTGTAATAAAATGTATGGGCTGTTTTGTGCTTCACCCTTCTTAATTACCTTTAACTCCCCATATGACAAATCCTGAGGAAATGCAGAAAAGACAAGAATCTGCGAGTAAAATCTCAGAATGTTATTCTGCCCTTACTTCCCAGAAGCATCAACAAGCAGCCACAAAGCTTAAATATGCTGCACAGTCTTTGTAAATCAGATATTGTTCAAGGAAAATAAAATATGTGAGAGAAAATGAGACTCTTATTCTAGTTTCTATAAAAGTCAGAGTATAAAATCCAAACAAATACAAGTGAAACATTTAAAATATTGTTCAGAATCTATTTTCTGTCTTTGCCAATCTTGCTTCAGTCTTCAAAATCAATCCCTCTCTCCGTCCCTCCCTTCTGTCTTTCTTTCACCAAACATTCTTCCAGTGCCCACTACATGCCAGATACCAGTGTGTAAGGATGGTAGGACCCAGTTCTTGCCCTCATGGAGCTTATAGTCTAATGTTGGAAATGAAACTGGAAATGGAAGAAATGACGAGAGCTCATGTGAGGTTGGAGAGAGGGCGGGGCAGAATCGGGTGGGGCAGTATTTGAGACAGAAGGAATAAATTTACACTTAATTTTTTTAAGCAGGTGAGCTTGCAGAAAGACCTTTCCTAAACCATTTCCCTCACTTTTGAAAGAAAATGTTAGTTTACTCCAAAGGATTTTAGCTTCACTGAAAATTACACGTAATTCTGTGCTTTCAAAACGAGACTAAACTGCCTGCTTGGTGTGGTTGTTTATATTCTTATGTTCAAAATGGCAGGAGTTGCTTCTGGCCGGCTGGCATTTCACAAGGATGCAGGCTTCTTTTCTAGGGATACACGATCTCGGTCGGGCTGGAAAACTTACAGATGTCGGTTCTGTTCTCTGGTGGATTGGTTAGTGTCCTGTCTCTTTTATGTGACATGAGAAATGGATTGAATTTCAACCACATAAAGCTATCATTACATGGTCACTACTCTCAGATTCTGTTATCTCAAATACTTAAGGCTTGGGGAGAAAAAACCCAGTTCCTTTCAAAGTGTTCTATAGAAAATGTCAACGTAACATCACTGTGACTATAGACCATGGAATTTTCTGGAAATGACTAGTTAAACTGTATTTTCTGTACTTTGGTTAAGCAAAATGAGAGGTGACAAATTTAATAAAAATATTAATTCTATGGACATGGACATAGTGATGTGAAAAAAAATAAAATGATTATGTGGGTCATTAAAAAATAGTATGTTCAGTGTCCTTAGGATTTGAAAAGTTGATGGGAGGTCATTGAATAATTACTGAAATTCTTAATTCTACCCCACCAGCTTGTTCTAGTGGGGACTAGAGACTGGGAAGGGAGGTTGAGAGAATAAGGGAATGTAAATTATGCCACTGAATTATACTGTTCTACTCTCTAGTTAAGTTTTTAAATTGTCCAAGTCTTTATTTTATCTTTATCTTTTTTTTTTATTCCTCACCTGAGGATACATTTTCCATTGATTTTGAGAGAGAGTGGAAGGGAGAAGGAGACACAGAGAGGAACACGGATGTGAGAGAGACACATCAATTGATTGTCTCCCACATGCCCCCAACCAGGGCCAGGAGCCTGCAACTGAGGTACATGCCCTTGACCAGAATCAAATCTGGGACCCTTCAGTCCGCAGGTCAATACTCTATCTACTGAGCCAAACTGGCTAGGGCAGTCTTTCTTTGATGTTTATCTTCCTTCATTTGTGGAGGGGTTTCCTTTTCAGCAATTAATGTGTTTCTTCTGGATCAAGTTATTTACCATTAACTAGAGGCCTGGTGCATGAATTTGTGCACAGGTGGGGTCCCTCGGCCTGGCCAGCGATGGAGGCCTAAGTGGGGGCTGGCTGGCTAGAGGAGGGACCCCGGGAGGTTGGCCAGCCAGACCCCGATTGGGCCTATCAGGGGGGCCAGCCGGTGGGAGGAGGGGCCCGGGTGGTTGGCTGGCCAGCCCCCCAATCAGGGCCATGGGGGAGCCATGGTTCGGAGGAGGGGCCATGGGAGGTTGGGGGGGAGTGGTCGCGGGAGGTTGGCCAGCCAGGGGGAGGGACCATGGGAGGTTGGCGATGGGGGCGCGAAGCTGGCCGGGGAAGGGGGAGGGGCAGCAGGAGGTTGGCTGGTGGGAGGGACGGGGCCACAGGAGGCTGGCTGTGGGAGCGCACTGACCACCAGGGGTCAGATCCTGCATTGAGCGTCTGCCCCCTGGTGGTCAGTGCGCGTCATAGCGACTGGTCGGTTGTTGTGGTCATTCTGGTCATTTGGTTGTAATAGTTGCTTAGGCTTTGGTATATATAGACTAGAGGCCCAGTGCATGATTTAATCATGCACCTGGTGCACCAGCGGGCTGGCTGTCCGCGGGTGCCCCAGGCCTTCCGAAAGCCTCCGGCGCTGCGGAGGCTTTCGAAAGGCCTTGCGCCGGAGCAGACAGCCGGCCAGGTCCCCCGCTTTGGCCTTTGATCGCGGGGGACCTGGCCGGCTGTCTGCCGGTGCCCCAGGCCTTCCGAAAGCCTCCGGCAGCCATGGTACAGACGCTGAGCTCGCGGTGCCAGTGGCGCCGCGAGCTCAGCGTCCTGCTGGCCCAATCAGCTACCCCGGCCACCCTGAGTCCCGCCCCCTGCGCCTCCTGCTGGCCCAATCGTGGGCGTAGCGGAGTGATGGTAATTTACATATTACCATTTTATTATGTAGGATGCCTAATAAACCACAAATCACACTATGGGTATTTACACATCTGGGTAGTCTGAGCAGACACTAAGCTATGCCCCTACAACACTGTATTTGTACTCTTAGCACATTTATGTGATTCCATCATAATTATTTTTTCCCTCTAAGGCTAGGTGCTATGTGTCTTTTCTTGCTCACTCAGGCATCCCAGAGCCTAAAAGAACACTTGACTATAATAAGCTTCTGTTCGATGGATGAATAAATGAATGAGTGATTGACTAAATAGGTAAACCATAGAAAAGTGTTCAAAATAAATACAGCTTTTAAATGCCTGTTTATTTAATGTGCTGTTGTTGGAGAAATTGTTTCATGTTGTTTTTATTAAGTCTAGTGGCTTATATATAGAATATCAGGAGTTTTATTTTGCAAAATTTACATGGGGTAGATTATACTATTTCCCCAGGGGGATATTATTATTAAAGAGTATGGTAGATTTTATTTCCCAATATCCTATCCCTATGTTGTTGTTTTTTTTTTAATGTGGCATTGGCACTTTTCCCAGGAGGGGTGAGTTCTTTATTCCCACAACTGACTGCAGACTACTAGTAATCTTAGGGACTTGCTTCTAAGGGGTTGTGGTGCTGGAGGTGACTGAGTGACTTCTGAGAGGCTAGGTCATAAAAGGTGAAACAGCTTCCACCTGGCTCTCTCTTCTTTCTCTATGGAGACACTTGTCCTTGGAACCCAGCCACCATGCTGTGAGAAAACCCAGACCATAAGAGAGTGTTCTAGTTAACACTCCCAGCAAAGGTCTCAGCCCACAGCCAAACATCCACTGCCAGACATATGAGTGAGGGTGTCTACAGATGATTTTATCCCCTTGAAGCCTTCCAACTGAGGTCCCAGATGTCAAAGAGAAGAGAGAAGCCATCTTGCTCTAGGCTTTTCAAACTCTATGACCACATCAAATGGTTTTCTGCTACCACATTTTGGGGTAATTTTTTAAAATACAGCCATTGTAACGGGAGGAAAGATTTAGCTTTTATTTTTGTTTTATTTATTTAAATTACTTATTTAAAGAAATTATTTATTATGATATAATTCACATATTATAAAACTAACCATTTTAAATTTACATTTCAGTGGCCTTATATTCATGAGGTTGTGCAACCATCAATACTATCTAATTCTGAAACATTTTTATCACCCTAAAAAGAAACCCATACCTATTTAGCAATCTTTCCCCTTCCTCCTAGCCTGTGGCAACTATTAATCTACTTTTTATCTCTATGGATTTGCCTATTCTGGATATTTTATATAAATAGAATCATACAATATGTGGCCTTTTGTGTCTGATTTCTTTCACTTATCAGAATGTTTTCAAAGTCCATCCCAGGATGTTTTCAAAGTCCATCCATGTTGTAGCATGTCTCATTGTTTATTAATTTGGATATAATCTGTTGTTTGAATATAAAACATATTGTTTATCCATTCAACAGTTGATGGACATTTGGGTTGTTTGCATTTTTTGGCTATTGGGAATAATGCTACTATGAATATTCATGTGCAAGTAGTTCTTGCGTGAAAATATGTTTTCAATTCTCTTGTTTATATAGTAGGAATGGTAACCTTGAATTTAAATTTTTGAGGAGCTGTCAAATTTTTGTCCAAAATAGCTATACTAATTTATATTCTTATCAGCAATGTATGGATTTCTTCACCTCTCTTCACCAATACTTTTTATTTTCTATTTGTTGTTGTTGTTACCATCCAACTGAGTGTGAAATGGTATACATTGTGTTTTTGATTTGAATATCTCTATCACTTAATGATGTTCAACAACTATTTATATGCGTATTAGCCATTTGTACATCTTAGGAGAAGTATCTCTTTACATTCTTTGCCTGTTTTTATTTTTTTGTTTGTTTTGTTTTTAAATTGGGTATCTTTTTATTGTTGAGTTGTATGGAAGTTTATGTATTCTGGATTTTAGAGTCTTATTCAGATTTGTAATAATTTCTCCTATTCTTTTCACTTTCTCAGTAGTGTCCTTAAATGCACAAAAGTATTTGCTTTTTGGAAAGTCTTATTTATCTATTTTTCTTTGTACTTTAGTTGTCATAGCTAAGAAACCACTGCCTAATGCAATAACATAAAGCTTTCCCATTATACTTTCTTCTAAAAGTTTTATATCACATTTAGGTCTTTGATCCACTTGGAGTTAATTTTTGTATATACCAGCATTGTGATGTAGGGGTTACAGATTCGTTCTTTTGTGTGTGAGTATCTAGTGGTCTCAGCACCACTTTTGAAAAGACTGTACTTTACCCATTGAATTGTCTTGGTATCCTCATTAAAATCTATTGACCATAGATGTAAGGGATTATTTCCAGACTCTCTGTTCTATTACATTGGTTTATATGTCCATCCTTATGCCTGTACCACACTTTCTTGATTACTGTAGCTTTGTCCTAAGTTTTGAAACTGTAAAGTGCTAATTCTCTAACTTTGTTCTTCTTTCTCAAGATTACGTTGGCTATTCTGAAACCCATGCATTGCCTTATAAAATGTAGGATCAGCTTGACAATTTCTGCAAAAAAATGCAGAATTTTTATGAGGATTGCGCTGAATCTGTAGATCAATTTGGAAAGCATTGCTATCTTAATATCATCTTCCATTCCATATGCAAGGAATGTCTTTCTATTTTTTTAGGTCTTCTATAATTTTTTCAAAATTTTTTGTAGTTTTTAATGTAAAAATATTTCACTTTATTGGTTAAATTTATGTCTAGGCATTTTATTATTTTGAGGCTATTGTAAAAGGAATTGTTTTATTAATATTATTTTTGGATAAGTTATACCAGTATATAGAGAAGCAACTAAATTTTATATATTGATCTTTAACCTGCAAACTTGGTGAACCTGCTTATTAGCTCTAACATTTGTGTGTGTGTGTGTGTGTGTGTGTGTGTGTGTGTGTGTGTGTGTGTGTGTTGCTTAGGATTTTTTATATGCAGGTGATGCCATCTGCAAATAGAGATACATTTACTTCTTCTTTTCCAATCTGGATACTTTCAATTTCATTTTCTTGCCTAATTTGCTTTGGCTATAATCACTAGTACAATGTTGAATTGAAACAGAGAGAAAGTAGATATTTCATCTTGTTCTTGATCTTGGAGGGGGGGGGGAGTTATAATTTTTTATCATTAAGTATAATGCTAAATGTGGGTTTTTCATATATGGCCTTTATCAGATTGAGGGTGTATTCCTAGTTTGTTGAGTACTTACATCATGAAGGGGTGTGGAATTTTGTCTAATGTTTTTTCCTGTGTCTATTGAGATGGTCATCCGTGTTTTTTTCTTTTATTCTATTTAAATAGTATATTACAGTGATCAATTTTCATATGTTGAACTAATCTTTTATCACTGTGATAAATCCCACTGGGTCATGTTTTATAATCTTTTTTATATGCTGCTAGATGTGGTTTCCTAGTGTTTTGTTGAGGATTTTTGTATCTACATTTATAAGTGATGTTGGTCTAAAGTTTTTTTTATAAGGTTTTGGGTGGTTTTGGTATTGGGTTCTAGGGAAGAATCCATCCCTAGCATGTTTTAGCTTCTGAGGGCTTTTAGCATTCCTTGATTTGTGGCTGCATCACTGCAATCTTTGCCTCTGTAGTCACATTGCCTCCTCTTCTGTTTGTCTTAAACCTTCCTCTGCCTTTCTATTATAAGGATACTAGAGGCCTGATGCACAAAATTCAAGCACTGGGGTGGGATTCCCTCAACCCGGCCTGCACCCTCTCGCAGTCTGGGACCCTTTGGGGAATGTATGACTGCCAGCTCACATCCGACAGTTGGACATCCCTCTCCCAGTCCAGGACCCCTCACTCCTTACCGCCACCACCACTGTGCTTGCCAGCCATGAGCCCGGCTTTTGGCTGAGCGCTCCCTCTGTGGGAGTGCACTGACCACCAAGGGCAGCTCCTGCATTGAGCATCTGTCCCCTGGTGGTCAGTGCACGTCATAGTGACTGGTCATTCCACTGTTCGGTAGATTTTCATATTAGCCTTTTATTATATAGAATTGATTTTAGAGAGAGGAAGTAATGAGAGAATCATCAATCAGCTGCCTCCTGCACACCCTCTCCTGGGGATCGAGCCTACAACCTGGGCTTGTGCCCTGGCAGGGAATTGAACCCTGATTTCCTGGTTCATGGGCTGATGTTCAACCACTGAGCCTTGCTGGATGGGCTATAAAAACTCTTTTCCACATAAGATAACATTCACAGTTTCCAGGCACTAGGACAAGAACTTGTCTTTGGCAGGGGGGGTGTACCCTCAACCCATACATTATGTCAAGAGTATTTTATGAGCTGTGAAATGACATAAAACATATAGGTGGCATTATTATAGTATTATATATATGAAAATGTAAATGTGTAGATTTTATGTTAAAGGAAGATTCCAAAATAATTAGTATGGATAATGTAGTAAATGTTTCAATTTCTCTTTGTTTTTTATGTCTCCTCCTACTTCCCCTCTCATGTTTTTCAGTTCTTCATGATATAGTTAGAATGCAATTAGATGTTTAACTCATTTTTTTCTTAGTCAAGTAATGTTTTAATATGTATTTTTTAAATTCAAGAGCAATGCATTCTAGTCATTTTTAAAAAGTCAAGCAGTAAAAAATAAAAGTACATTCTTTGTTTGGCATGCACATTACCTTTCCCACCCTCTCGCCAATGATGTCAGTCTCTGACCCAGTCTGTTTCTGGGGCAAACCAGTTTGGCAAATATTCTTCCAGATCTTCATCACTTTAATGTCAATTTCTGTCATTCATTTAAAGGACTATGTAGTGTTCCAGATAAACTTACGTTTAAGCATTTTATTATGATGGGCATTTAAATAATATTCAATTTAATAAAATTGATTACATTAGCATATATTTGGCCAATGCCTTTTTTTTTCTTTCTGTGATTGACATGTTTGTGTACTTTGTCCAGTGTTCTAATGGGTTATCTTTTTGTTATTGATGTCTAGGGAATCTTTAAGTTAGAGAGAGCCTCTCTCTCTCTCTCTCTCTCTCTCTCTTGAGAGATATAGACTAAGTTTAAATTCAAATTCTGTCATTATTTCTGCATGCTGCTTTCCTATTAAAATTAAAAATAAATGTAAAGTAATAATTTATAAGTGTTTTAAACTTGATGGAAATATGACTCCTTTAATTAATCACACTCTACTGTGTATGTATATCAATACTTTATTTTGTGGTTGTCATAGATGAAATATCTAAATAAAATCATCAAGTATTTAAAAATATCTGGATAACTTGAAAATTTCCATCATGTAGAATAAATATAATATGGCAGTTAGATGAAGTAGTTGATACCACAGTCTTTGGTAGCAAATGAACTTGAGTATTCTCCTGAGCTGTGTGATCTTAAGCAAGTTATTGTATCTCTCTAAAATTTTATTTTATTGCCTATAATATGGGCGTAATTATCTATTTCAACAGGTGATTATGAAAATTTTGTGAGATGAATCTTGAACAGAATTTTGCACAATTACAGTAACTATCATTTATTACATAGAACTCATGTAATAAATGGTAGTTACTGTAATATCCTTATTGGTAAATAATGATAATAAAATCTGTATAATTGGCTACAATTTCAGTTTCCAAAGAGCATAGCTCATGAATATTAACTTCTCTATATATTTTCTTTATCTAATCTCAGAAGAAAAACATTGATAGGACTGGAACTTAAATCTCAAGTTCAGGTTACTTCTATCCCATGACTGTGACATACATACACAAGTAGTATTTGCATTTAAGATGATGACTCACAAAAGAAATGCTAACTAAGTTAGCACTCAAACCTGTCCTAGTCTCCTGCCTTGGTAGTTAGACTAAAGCTGCAATCCAGTACCCAGCTGGCTAGGTAACAATCCCCTGGGCACTACCTCAGATAGTCTGAAAGGTTTCAATTCAGTAGATCTCTGTTGCAGAAGGTTTAATCATGCGATATTATAGGCAGGTATTTGGGAATTCATTCATGTATAAAACTATCAGTTTGTACTCTGACTCTCTCTACTGTTCCCATATGATATTGCTAAAATAAAAATGTATATAATAAGAACTTTTAGTCTTATATATTTTTAAAGCTTTAAATTTAAATATTTTAAACAGAGGAAAGAAACAAAACAAAACCACCACAAAAAAAACACATTTTCCCCCCCCCCTGGATATGTAGCAGTAGCCCTTCCCATGTCATATTCCTACACACATTGTTCTCTTCCTACTTTTTCCATTGTGGTAAAGTACATATGACATAAAATTTACCATCTTAACCATTTTAAATGCATAGTTCAGTGGTATTAAGTACATTCATTCCTACACACACTTTAAAAAATTGTACTGGAAAGATTTTCTATGACCTTAATACTTTACTAATTTATATTCAGCAACTGGTTTAAACTAGACAGGGGTTAAGTATTAAAAGGTTTAAATCTATAAGTTCCCAATTATTGAAATGGTATTTACCACATTTGATGTCATAAACCTGCAAAATTTTCAGAAAGATTTCTTAGATTTTTTTATTGAAATTACTGGGCAAATCCTCTAAGAACAGTCACTCTGCACTTACTCTTTCTAGAAGAGCAAAGGCAGAGTGGACCTTTCTCAACCACATCGTTTAACAGTTACATGCCTACTGTGTGCCAAACACTGAGTTAAGAGCTTTAGTACACAAAACCTTTTTTTTATAGCAACGGTCCTCTGATGTAGGTGGTATTACTCACAGTTTACAGTGAGGAAACTGAAACTCTGTGGTTTTAAGAGGCTGAGCCAGGGCATGGTGGAACTAGGATTACAATCCAAATCTCCAGTCTCCATGCCAACTGCTGTTCTACCCGCCACGGCTGCCCTCCCAGATGCTTGCAGTATCTCTCAAACAAATCCAGATGTGGAGACCACACAGGGTGACTCTACATGCAACACCAAGGAGAATGTTCCAGATACAACTTTTTATCTTTTCTTTACCACTTTTAACTCTGGTATTCATCCTATATAATAAAAGGCTAATATGTAAATTGTCCCCTTGGGAGTTTGACCGACAGGGAGTTTGGCCGCTCACTATGATGTGCGCTGGCCACCAGGGGGTAGCATGGAACAAAGGAAAGCCCGGCTGGCAGCCAGGGGAAAGAAGGCCCTGGCTGGCAGCTGGCATCAGGGGGAAGGAAGGCCCCAATTGGCCCTGATCTCCAGCCAGGCCTAGGGACCCTACCCGTGCATGAATTTCATGCACCGAGCCTATAGTCACTTATAAAATGATGACTCCTGAGGGTGAGGGATGGTTGCATGTTAATTATTATATTCTAGACATAATTTCATTCTGGATCATACTAGTAGATCTTTTTCTTGTTTGGTTGTGTGTCTTTTAAATTAGCAAATGATGAATAAGTCTGCAGTACATAATTATAGGTATAGTACAGAGTGGGGCAAAAGTAGGTTTATTATTGTGAATATATGAAACAGTTTATTCTTGTATTATTAGTTATTAATTACTATATTATTTTCCATATGAACAACTGTAAACCTATTCCCCACCCCCCATAGATATCTGTATCTGTATCTGTATCTCTAGCTCTATATCTATACTAATATCAGTATGTGAGTATCCTATATAATAAAAGCCTAATATGCTAAGTGTCCAATCATCCAGTCATCTGTTCAACCAATCAAAGCATAATATGCTAATGATATGCTAAGGCCACTCAATAGCTCACTATGATGTGCACTGACCACCAGGGGGCAGATGCTCCTACTGGTAGGTTAGCTTGCTGCTGGGGTCCAGCTGATTGGGACTGAGCAAGATGGGCTGGACATGCCCTGGAGCCCTCTTGCGGTCTCTCCCTGGCTGGCCAACCTCCTGCAACCCTCCCCGGCCCCAATTGTGCACTGGTGGTGTCCCTTGGCCTGGTCTGTGTCCTCTTGCAATCCAGGACCCCTTGGGGGATGTCGGAGAGCCAGTTTTGGCCTGATCCCACAGGCCAGGCCAAGGGACCCCACTGGTGCATGAATTGGTGCACCGGGCTTCTAGTAGATATAGATAAAGATATACATAGAGTAAGGGTATGTAGAGACTTTAGAGGTACAGTACAGACACAGGTGCCCACACTTAGACAGCAGTTCCTTGGATTCTAAAAGGTTCAGTCTTAGGGCTATAAGATTGTTTGGGATCTTAAATTAGTTGAAGAAAGGTTAGCATTTTACATGGCTCTATATGGGTGTATATAAACATATATATGTGTATATACATATACTGTTTTTGCTATTGGGGAACCATAAGATATGAATCATTGATTCATTCTGAATAACTGGCTTTTTCAGTTAGCTGATCCTTTTAAGAAGAGCTTTGCCTTTTCTTTTTTTGGAAGAAAAACTTAAAACATACTACATATTTCCTTGTATTCTTTTTTTAACACAATTATCTTTTTAAAAAAATATGTTTTTATTGATTTCAGAGAGAGGAAGGGATAGGGAGAGATAGAAAAATCAGTTATGAGAGAAAATCATCGATCAACTGCCTCCTGCATGCCCCCTACTAGGGATCAAGCCTGCAACCCAGGTATGTGCCCTTGCTAGAAACCAATTACTCCAATAGAGAGTTGTGGACAGGAAGCCTGGAAGGCTGTCAACAACATTAATTGCTCTAACCACTCACCCTTTAGTTGAGACATTGTTAGCTGAAGCAACCTCCACCTCTGTTTGTCCTATGTAAATTTCTCTTATTTCCTGCCTAAGTGCTATGGGTGTTTTCCCCATAGCCTCAATAAAAGGGATAGCAGGGCAAGAGCAGTGGGTAGTTCTCCCACTAGAGTTGGACTACCGCCTGCCCCCCCATATCGCCAAATTAAATTTCTTCAAGTCTCTTTTCATTTGTGTGCGGCCCTTCTCCAGAACTCGAACCCTGAACCGGAACCCTGAACCACGCGGGACGTGGAAAGGGGATCCCACCTGCCCTGACTGGGAATCGAACCGTGACCTTCTCTTTCATGGGTCGAGGCTCAACCACTGAGCAACATCGGCTGGGGCTCCTTGTGTTATTTTAACTAACATTTTCCCATAATTGTGGTGTATCCGGCACTGAGCTAAACATACCATCTGCACTCCATTTAGTCCTCACTCCCAACCTATGAGATCGGCACTATCACCATTACTTTACAAAATAACCTGAGGCCTAATGTAGTCCAGGAACTTAGTCAAGTTCTCATAACTGGAGGGAAGTGATGAAGCCAGGATTCAAACAGGTCCTCTGACAACCCCATTCCAAAACTTGTTCAATCACCTTACTATCCTGTCTCTCTGAAAAATTAAACCTTTGTGATGATTCTACCTTCAAAGTTAAATATTGCATTGACTTGCATTATAACAGTGGAGGGCCATCTGGGCCCAAGACCATAATACTACAATGCATACTCATATACTGTACAGATCACAGACAAATTGTCACCATTTGCACCTGCATCAGTGGCCTAAGACTATAGTTCTTTTTTGGGTCCTGACACTTAATTTTCTTTTCTGTGTTCTCTTTTGTTGAGCAGGCAGTCCTTTGTGGTCAAAAGCATGTGAGAGATATATTCAGTTCCAGCTTTGAACATACTAGCAGTGTGATCTCACTTTCTTCATCTGTAAATGGGTACAGTCTTGACTACTTGGAAGAGGTTGAAAAGAGACAGTGTCGCTAAGTGTCTAACACAGTGACTGGTGAGCAGTAAATTCTCAACCCAGGGCACACTATGATCGCAGCATATCACCGCTGTCAGGTGGCTAACCATCATTTCTCACTGCTATCAGTGTTCCTGTTATATCTGGCTCTTTCACTAATTTGTAGAGTCTAATCTGTTTGGGTTAGAAAACAGTTTCTGTGTTGGTAACATAGCAAAACGGACTTGTGCAAGATATTGGCACTGAGATGAGGGTGCAAAGTCAAGCCAGGAACAAAGCAGGGGTGGAAGTGCTGAGAAAACATGGACAGCATTCCAAAGCACAGTCCATGTACTTGAACCAGAATCAGGGACGGGACTGGGGCCAGATGGTGGGGTAGCACAAGTGATACCAATGGGAGAGCCAAAGTCCATGGCTCAGTCTGGGTCACAAGCTGACAGAGCCAAGCAGGAGATAAAGCCAGGGGCTCAGGGAAGGCCTGGCTGGGAGAGCTTATAGCCAGCAGCAGTTGTTTGTGCTAAAGTTCTTTTCGAAGGCCTACAGCTTTTCCACAACAAGAATACTTTGATCGTTTTTATAAGTATAACTTTCCAAGACAAGCATCTCTTAATCAGAAAATAAACTTTAAAATCCAAAGTTAAGGTGCATAGACACTGAGTCAAGACTTAGGGAATATTTCTATAAGTAATGAGCAGGAATGCTAATGTGTATGTTTTGCTTGACTTAGATCTCTTATTTACCGATAGGTTTCTGACTAAGTAAGAGATAAGTGAATTTTCTTCACTGTATATATGTATGCATGGGGTTACCAGATAAAATAAAGGATGCCCAGATAAATTTCAATTTCAGATAAATAATGAATACTTTTTAAAGAATAAGTATGTTCCAAATATTATGTGGGACATACTTACACTAAGCAAGTAGTCATTGTTTATGTGAAATTAAATTTAACTGGGTATCTTGCTTGTTTTATTTTGCTCAATCTGGAAATCATATGTATGACTGATAAATAGTAGTTAATAATTATTGAGCCCTTCAAAGAACAGTAGATGTAATTTAATGTACATTATTTTATTTCTTACAACAACTGATAAATTAATTACAACTATGGTTCTCATTTTATCAGTCATGAAACTGGGACTTGAAAAGGTCATTTCTAACAGTTTGCAAGTGGCAGAACTAGAATTCAGACTCAGATCTCTTTGACTCCAGAGCCTCAAATAGCACACATACCTTTTAATGAGCTTAAATCCATATACATAATCTAAATAAGTTGCTGAGGAGGTAAAGGCATGTGTGCTGCAGTCATTTTATCTCTCTGCATGTTTTCTCTGATCAAAGAGAGAAAACCCACCCTGGCCAGTGCGGCTCAGTTGTTTGGAGCATCACCCCATGAACCAAAGGGCAATGGGTAACATTCCCATTAGGGAATGAACCCAGGTTGTAGGTTTGACCCATGTTTGGGCATGTACAGAAGGCAACCGAAGGATTTTTCTCTCTCACATCAATCTCTCTCTCTCTCTCTCTCTCTCTCTCTCTCTCTCTCTCTCTCTCTCTCTCTCTTCTCTCTCACACTCTCTCTATCACCCTCCCTCCCTCTCTCCCTCCCTCCCTCTCCTTTTCTCTCTCTCAAATCAATAAAAACATATCCTCACATGAAGATAAATAAATATAAATATATAGATAAATAAATGAGAAAACCCATTTCTGATTTGTCCCAGTTCAGACTGGTCTGTTACTGGGCTTGTTAAGCCGGTACTTGTTTTCCTGGGCAGTTTGAGGCTTTCTGTGTTCAGATGACTCAAAGAGAGCCTTCTGATCACATGCTGCTCATGGTGTCTTACAAATGCCTCGTAGCAACATTTTCATGTTTTTATTCGTTTTTTTTATTTTATTTTATTTAACAAGCCTTGGGAACTCTGTCAGGGCAAACATCAGTTCAATATGGATAGATTGGCCACTTTCCAGAAGCTAATTGTTAGCAATTGTCCCTTGCCATTATATATTAAGTAGTACAAATAGGTGAAGCTAATAAAACCATTTAAGAAAATGGATGTTGTCATCACACCTAAAGATGTCCTGTCTAAAGCTATGTTGGTGCCCACCCTTACATGTGTTTCGGGATTTGGGGATTTTTGCCTATTTATTATAACTAACCTCTTTTAAATAGTTACCTTATCACTGGAAACCAAACTGGCACCATCTAAATTGGAGAAATATATTGACTTTTAAAGAATGTATTTTTAAAGACCAGAATATTACAATTTACATCTCCTGTCAGCTCTTCTGTTGTTAACTTATATTGGAAAAACACTCTGAAGGTATTTACTGTTAACACGATTAAAGCAATTATATTAAAGGCTTTCCAATAATGTCTAGCAAATGTGTTTTTTATTGCATTTAACATTAAGAATTTATGCCAATTCAGGAGCTCATTATCATTAAATAGGAAACCATTATTCCAGAAGATACAGAGAAGCATTAGTTTTGAAATATTTTTTTCAGAGGAGTTATTTTAGCTAATTCCTCTAAAAACAAAAGCAGTGGAAAAACTTAATGCATTAAAAAAAGTCTATGCTTTTTGTCTGCCTGATATGTTCATATTCATGTCCTTTGGTACAAAAGTCAATTAGTATTCCAATGATCATTTTATGTCTATTTGCCTATCCTTAAATAGATCATAAGAAAAAAAATCAGGATTTTGTTTCTTGAGTTCTGGTTTCATATTTGAAAATATATATAATAGAAATGTATTTTCAACTAATTAAGTCTTGTATAGAAACATTCAATGATTTATTGGATTTTTCACTTTTGATCTGGATGTCTGGGTTTTATGTCAATACAGCCACTTGAATTTACTGTGATAAACTTTTGCAAATGTAACTTTCTCTCATATGACATCAAAGTGTTTGAAGGGAAATGAGTGTACTGGTTTCTTTCATGCAAAAATCTGACTGGATCTGAGATAGTAATTGTGGAACCTTCAAAATGAACCATCGAAGTATAGAATTTGGGAACTCATGACAAAAGGAAAATAATTTCTCAACTTCTTCACCTACCAAGTAAGCCAAAGTGTCTTAAAGCTTGTAGGTGTGATTACCAGGAGGTTGGGAAGACATGTGGGCCTATTACGGTTACCTCAAACGATATATAACAGTTTATAAGCGTCTTAGAGGCACTGCTTGTATTATTTTAAAGGCATACATTTAAACTCTAAGGACAATGGTGTTTGCACACTAAAGCATATGACATTTAGTTTTATCAGGTTAACTTGACACACAATTCACTACAAAGCAACACATTTTAAAATCTGTGTTTAAAGAGTTTGAAGAAAAAAATTACCAACTGGTGCCAACATCAGAAAATCGAGAATAACAATAAAGAATACTAGTTACAGGTCTGTGATAGAGTCAGAGTATATTAGGGCTTTCTGAGAGCTCACCATCTTTTCTAACTTCCCTGCCTTCTATTTTAAGTAATGTCATTAAACTTGCAAATTGAGGGGCCTTAGATTTACTACAATCTTTGGAGAAGCCAAAAATAAACATAAAGGATACATAATATTCTAATCTCTTTCCATGATCTTATTTTAATGCAATATTTTTAATGAAGTGGCATAAACCCAATCATGTCTTATTTCACACTTAATGAATTAATGCTTAAGTACTCTAAATGAAGGGGGTAATAAATATTAACCCCAAATATCTTTATTGTCCCTCTGTTTTTATGCAATTAGAGTGAATTTTCTCTAAAACAGCAATTAGTAAAACTTTAAAAAACATGTTTTATTATGGGAAATCATCTCAAACATATGCAAAAGAGGAGAATTGGAGAATGAACACAGTGTAATCTTTGTACAGCTTCACCAATTATCTTTACGTGACTCTTGTTTTGTCAACCACTTACCTCCTCCTGTCCCCATTATATTGAATCCTTGACATTATCTTGTTTCTTCTGTAAATATTTCATTATGTATCTCTAAAAGACAAAGATTTTTTAAAAAATACCATAATTTTATCATTGAAGTTTAAAAATAACATTCATTTGCTAGGATTATTAAATATGCAGCTTACATTTCTCAGTTTTATTTTCAGATTATTTATTTAAAATAGGACAAAATAAAGTCCCTGCATTGTGGTTTGTTACTATGTCTTTTAAGACTCTTTAATTTAATTTCTGCCGTAAAGATGGTCATGAATATGTTTTGATATAAAATGACCTTTGTCTTAGTTCTAAGGTGGTTAAAGGAAAACGCAATGCTTTAATTGCTATTTTATCTCTGTAATACCATGGGAAAAAAGTAAGTAAAAGAGGTAATTTTATGATGTCTTAATCTAACCATTGTTTACTTAAAAAATCTTGTTGATTTGTTTTTTTGTCCTTTTTATTCAAATATTTTCTAATTTTGTACATGTAGGGACAAGTGGTAAATATAAATTTAAATTTTGACATCTTTAAAGTTTTGGCATTGATAGATATCTTCAAAAAACAACTTTCAGATTGAAATATTCAGTTAAAACCATAATCTGTTGTTGTTGATACTTTATATGCCATACTAATTACACATTTTCTCCTACTTATATCAAGATTTTAATTTGGTTTCTAGGTTATCTTGATTATGAATTAAGATTCTTTTTCTGAACCATGGAAGTTAAATATAAAACTGTCAAAAGATATTTATGTACACCATTTAAACATAATTTAGAGAATTAATTGTAACTGGAACTGCAGTTGTCAGAGAAAAAAATCAGTTTAAAGCAAAATAAGCCACTAAACATTATATTTTCTTTTGTAAAAAAGTTCATCATTTATACTTGATTTTATTCTAGATATGCATTTGATTTTAAAATGCCTTTTCACTGAGTAGTTTCTACTCAGAAGAAATGAGTTGGAATTTTTGTCTCCTTGAATTATTTAATTCACTTATCCAGGGCATAAATGTGAAGGTATTTAAGAGCACCTTATATTAATGACTAGAGGCCCAGTGCACGAAATTCGTGCACGGGGGGTGGGGTGGTGTCCCTCAGCCCAGCCTGCACCTTCTCCAATCTGGAACCCCTCGAGGGATGTTTGACTGCACGTTCACATGAATTGGGCCATGGGGGTGTGGCCAGCCTGGGTGAGGGGCTGATGGCTGTTTGCAGAGTGGCCACACCCCCTTCAGGGTGGGGGTCCCCACTGGGGTGTCTAGCCAGCCTGAGTGAGGGGCTGAGGGTTGTTTTCAGGCTGGCCACACCCACCGGTGACCCAAGCTCCCAGCCCCTCCTTTTTTTTTCCTTTTTTTTTTTCAGCGCCTCCTTGAGCCTAGGCCAGTGCCAGCTGGAAGCAGGTATCTGGCATTTATTTATTTTCTATAACTGAAACTTTGTAGCCTTGAGCAGAGTCTATGGCTGGCCAGGGCGGGTGGGCGGGAAGCTTGGCTTCCTCCATCACCTGGGGGCAACCCAAGCCTCCTGCTCACTCCAGCTCTGTAGCTGCCACCATCTTTGTTGGGTTAATTTGCATACTCGCTCCTGATGGGCTGGTGGGTGTAGCGGAGGTACGGTCAATTTGCATATTTCTCTTTTATTAGTGTAGATGCTTCCTTATTTGCTAATGAGCATGGATCATAAGAATTGGAAGTTGATAATATTACTGTTACTATTGCTTAACAGGTGCCATATTACTAAAACTAATAGAGGTTTTATTTGTTACCAAATGTGTTAAATGATGCAAACTATTTTCCTCTTTTCGTAATAAATGTGTTCTCTTAATTGTCCTGATTCGCCAAAAGATACACATTCTTGCCTTTGCAAAGGAAATGAAATTATATTATTAAACCTTCAGTTGAATTTTCTAATATGCTTAATAATTTGAAGTTGCTTTCATAAATATATTTTCTGTTCAATTGTGAGTGGCAAATAATACTCAGAGAAAGTAGTGGTCCGTCCCATCATCATGCCTTCTTCATCTAACAATAGGTCTCTAAACAGAGTTTCTGTGAAGAGTGGTAGCTCTCTTCTCTAGGAGCTCAGCTAATGATTATACGGCACTTAGTATGTGCTAGGAACAGTTATAAGTACTTTACTAGTAGGTGTTAATTTGTCTCATAACAACTCTAACAGGAAGTTACTATTATGATCTCCATTTTTGAACCAAGGTAGTCTGGCTCCATAGATTTGCTTCTATTCATGAGACTATACTATACTAGTAGCTCTGTGCACAAATCCGTGTGCCAATAGCTCACTGCCGCCCTCCTGTAGTTCCCCCCCCCCCACCCCCTCCCGCCATAGCTTGCTGCCCTGCTGCCTCCTGTAACTCTCTGCCGCCCACTTGTGGTTCGCTGTCCCAGCTCCGGTAGATCCGTGATCAGGTCATTACACGGTTGGTCATTATGCCTCAGGGCATAATGGATAATTAGCCTATTCCTCTCTTATTATATAGGATAATAAACAGAAAGCATGTCAGTGGTTGCCTAAGATTAAGGAGAGGATTATACCAATGTTGCTAAGTGGTTAGAGCATCTACCCGCACACTGAAGGGTTGGAAGTTCAATTCTTGGTCGGGGGCGTGTACTTGAGTTGTAGGTTTGATCACCACCCCAGTCAGAGCACATGCATGAGGCAACCGATGGATGAGTCTCTCTCACATTGATGTTTCTTGCGCTCTCTCCCCCTTCCTCCCTCCTGTTCACTTTCTTTAAAGAGCAAAGGAAACAAATATCCTCCAGTGAGGATTAACAAAAAGAAGAGGATTGACTAATGGGGCCATGAGAGATTAGCTGTTTAGTAGAGTGGAAATATCTTGTACCTTAATTGTGGCAGCAATAACATGAGTGTATTCATTTGTCAAAACTCATCAAACTGTACATGTGAAATGGATATATTTTGCTATATGCAAATTAAACCTTAATAAAGTTAATTTATGAAAAATCCATGAAACCTTTTTCTGAACAGGCAGCTCAGTTGAAAAGGCTCATAGAAAAATCTAGAAAAGGGGTGATGGTGACTTAGACTAGGGCTAGGCCGATGGCAGTGAAAATGTGAACTGAATGGATTAAGAAATATTTTGGTGGAAGGGGGAAAATTTTTAATGTATTAAGTGGTGGCATATAATAAGAGGAAGAAGAATCAGAGATGACTCCCAAGTCATACTAGCAGGAACAAAGGGGATGGAGTGTTTTCTCCAGCTGGCATGAAACCAAAAGAAGCAGGGGTTATACAGACAAAGTCATGTGGAAATGGTGATGGTGGATGGTGAAGCTACCAATACCACTTGTGAGAAAAAACAACAACCTCCAACTGAGAGGGCTGCAGGGGAGATGAGCCCATGATGAGACCCAGGTTTTAATTAAGTCAAGGAGTTGCAAAGACTTTCATGGAAGAGACTCAGGACATAGGCTTGTTTGCTGACAGAAGTGGGAATTCCAGAGGGCTCAGTGGGATAGGGATGAGGATGGCTGACAAAAGGTGGCTGCTGTGGGATGACACTCGCTTCCAGTGACCTTGTCTTAAGGTTTTTCCTTGATGGTTTATCAGTGATGAATGTGGTGATGAGAGTAGAAAAGAGTGTGTCCTCTGAGAGTATTCGCAGTTCTGTTCCCAATTAGATCCCAATAAGGTGGCTCATAACACTGAAGAGAAGAAATGCTCTATTTAGAGGGTCTGATTATTCCCAGAATCCTAGATGAGGAGCTTACCTAGGGCAACACTGGACCTCCCACAATGTCAGAGGCTCTCATATAATCTTTCCTCAATGCTTCAGTGGTTAGTATCACCTAGATCTTTGAAGAACATGTGGTTCAACCAAAGTGTATTGTCAAATCTATTCAAAAAACAATGTCAAACAGCCCAAGTTATTAATTTATGATATGATAGAAATAAAACAAACCAGGTTAACTTTATTTTTTGAACTAGAAGTACACCTTTGAACCTATGAATTGTCTCACTACGAGGACAAACCCACACTAACTCAAGGCAGAATTAAATATACAGATAAAATGCTGTTGAAATGCTATTTTGCATAGATCGAAATAATACAATTTGTTGGTTTTGTGAGTCAGGCCGATGCAGTTCATTGCAAAGCAGCCTTTGGGTCTTTCCACATGATTTGGCTATTCTTAGGTTTCTGAGTCATTCTGTCCTCCATGCTAGTCATGTTTTAATTCCATATTCTCTATTCATGAGGGAGATACAACATTAACCAGTCCAAATTTGGCTATGTGGCTTAATACTCTGAACAAACACGCTATATATTTATTCCTATTCTTAGCAATACCTTGGGACAAGTTGAATGTAAATCAAATATTTGGGCGATACACTTTAACACGGCAGAATTTCTGGTAGGTGGTGCCAGGAAACCTTGGCATGCACATTATTGCATAATTGTTTTTATTCAATCTGGTCGTCCTCTCAACAACTAAAATCCCAACACAGCAGGAATACTTACAAAAGGAACAGAATGTGGATAACATGGGATGAGCCAAAAGACCCTGCCAATGTTTTATCCAGCTGAAGCAGTGTATCTCAAAGAGGAACGCAGGAGATGCACTGATAGTCCCTATAATACATTCACTGGGAATTCCTTTGACAAACTGAAGAGACTAGTAAAATCTTGATTCAAGGTGTCATTATGGGAGTTCAGAAGTGCAGGTATAAATAGGATGGTAAGAGGGCTGAAGAGTGAAATTCGGGATTCCGCCGACATGGGTTGGTGAATGCAGCAGAGGAGGAAGGGGAGAGCCTACCTAATAAGGTGTTTTATGGTGGTTCTCTGATGCTCACCTGATGAAACTGGCTATTCACTGGGTCGCTACTCCTCGAGGACAGAACCAAGGCCCTCCTTATCCCTGTGTTCTCATCACACAACAGAATGCTTGGCACATAGTGGGCAGTCAGTGATTATTTGTGGAAGTGAAAGAAACTTCTATGAGAAGGTTCTGACTCTTTCACTATACTGTCCTAGGGGCAGGGCATTGTATTGTTAGAAAGCCCTCCTCACCCAGCCAGCTTTTACCCCTGGGTCTCAGCAACTTCTCTGAAAGCTCCCCTGGAAACAAAAACTTGAATCTGTCTCACTTTTCATCTGTTTTCCCATTTCCCCCACCCCTTAATTTTCCCCCTAGGAAAATTTAGGGGACCATTCGTGCCTCAGCTAAAGAAGAACCTCAGCTCTACATAGGTGACCTCCTAGGTAGAGAAGCTTTGGCACAACTTATCCGGTAAAAGCTGTAAAAATCTGGATTAGGCTCCAGACCATCTTCTGCGCCCTCAAGAATTACAACCAACTTGGGATAACTCTTGGCCCCCTCAGTCAGCACCCCTCCAGTAAAGTTGAGCAAGGAGATATTGAACACCAAATACAGCATGTATGTACAGTTTTGTGCTGCTTGTACTTAATACTGGATACAACTAAGAAGCTAGATATTATAATTCATATGAAGATTCATATGTATATTTTTTCATGCTTTTTGCATATTTGAGAGCATTTTATCCATCCCCCGCCCCAGGAAGTCATAAGAAAGAAGTGCCACACGTATTATAGGAGAGATATCCGAGAAAGAAGGAACATTTATAGATGCTCAGGCTACAAGGAGATGAATTAAAATAAAATCAGAAGAGCATCCATTGACGTAAGTGATTAGGCTGATGGCATTCTTAGCAGGAGCAAGTTCAGTGTGCTACTGGGAACAGAAGCCAGTAGTCTGGAAGTTGCGAGGTAAGAAGTAGAGAATGAGGGTAGACTACATTTTCAAGGAATCTAATCAAAAACTGAAGGAGAGAGAGGGATTGAGACTACAGAAAGATTTGGGATAAGTAATGGGAAATTTTTTTTTGAAAGGGCAGACATGAGTGTGTTTAAAAACTGTAAGAAAATATTCAGTTTGGGCTGATGCCATATGTGATAAATAAGGGCCAATAAGACCAGGCCATGTGGTGGGTACAAGAATCAGGAAGTAGCCAGCTGGGTGAGGTATGGACAGGCCTAGCTTCTGAGCTTTAGAACAAAGGTGAGTCTCCAGAGAGGGGGAGAAAAAAATCAAAGGCAGGCAGGATTTCAATTTTAATGAATCTGAAAGGAGACGCCTGATTCAAAGCAATCGGATAAAAACAGAGTAAATAAAGCTGCCCTGGAAGGCATTAAAGTGGACTGTGGGAAGTAGATCCTGGGGAAATTGCCGATGCCTTGGGAATACAGCCAGTGCTCTTCCTATGGAGACCCTGCTCCTCACAGGATAACTACGGGTGCCAGCCTGGCTGGGTAAATAAAAATGTTGAAGATGTTGGAGTATGATTTTGTAACAGATAAAATAAGGTTCCTGAGAATATGAAGTGAATTGGCATCCTGACCACAGGTTGAGTCAGTAACTTCATTGACTTCATACATGAGATTCTGAACCAAGGACATTCATCGTGAAGGCATTTTGTAAATGCAGGGATATACAAGATCTAGGGCAGAGAGTCAGCCAGCTTTGAGTCAGAGGGGAAGTACATATGGGGAGGCAAAAGTATGCTCATAGTGGTGGGTACATGAAATACACGGTTTATTCTTGTATTATTATTTATTCTTATCTTATATATGTTTCCATATAAACAACTGTAAACCTACTTTTTCCTACCCATGTATATGCATTAAAATGTTTACATATTGTGATTTTTAATTTCCCAATTTTTTAACTTAAAAAAATTTTTTTTAATTGAGCTTGTGGAGAGAATAGATATTAAAGTTCTCACCACAAAAATTCCCAATTTTTAAAAACATTCCAATGACTATGGTCAAATAGATATCATATAATACTTGTCTTTAAATGACCATTAGTAGTTTTTGAGTGGATATTATTCTTTCCAACTGAAAGGATATTTCTTAACCTGTTTTTTTTTTTTTTTTCTGTACCAAGCCTCCAAAGTACTCTTCTTAATTTACATGCAATGAAAATCTCTGCATTTATATGTTTGTGTTTTCTTAGTATTTAAGTTAATCCTTCAAGAAGCATGTTATCTGTCTCAAGATACTGGAACTCCACTTTTCAGAACTGTTATGTTTATTATTAGGGAGTGATTTTGTCCCAAAGAGAAGTCAGCTCAATAAATGTTTTCAACAAAATAACTAATATAATAAATTTTAATCAGAAGTTTTGGAATAACAATCTGGATTGAGGAAATGATTTGATATGCAAAAGCAAAATAATTGTATTTGTAATTTACATTTTACTTTAGTGTTTCTCTGAGAAGTCCTGGTACTTTATTGTGCCCGTTTATAGTCATTGATTCCATGAAATCCAGTATTATTTGAAACCAAAATCTAGTACTAGTATACTGGGGAAACTGATCTGATTTGATGAAATTAAATATCTGCATGCAGAAAGGAAAAATTAACTGAGTGAGGAGACAAATGCAACAAATGAAATTTACACTAAGGATTGTTTTCATTTCCTCCTCTTCGGAGGCATTTTTTCTTAGAAACAGTGTCATTTGCAATGCATACGTTGTTATTAGATGCTCATACATCTGAATTATTACTTTTTTGCTAATAGTAATTTACTAAGTGAAGTTAATGATCTAAAATAGTTAATTAGACTTTGAAATTAGGTCTCCAAAATCATAAAGGTTTATTCACAATTTTTATTGGAACCTTCTAAGTGTGTCCCATACTTTCCAATGCCATTCTACTTTTTGTCTCTCTAGAATTACATAGCAGGTTTTCCTAATTTTGTGAACTTTGACATACATGTTATATATATATATATATATATATTTTATAAAATTGCCAAAAATATGTTATATATTTATAAAAAAATATGTCATATATTTATTTTATAAAATTGCCAAAAACATTTTATTATTTTGCCTCAAAGTTTTGATTAAGAGTCTGAAAGAGATAACTAGTTAATAATTTGGATTTTGAACAATGCTGCTCTTTAGATTAATCCGAGCTCTTGCCATCTCTAATCACATTATAACTTCAAAAATTGGTAGAGAATTAATATATTTAATCATTTACATACTGAATGATATCTGATTTATGTTTCATGCTGGATCAACATTCCAGGGCTTGCCCCAATTTTCACATCTACTATATCAATGTCTAACCATCAAAGTCTTGTAATAACACTAAAAGAATCTATTTATGAGGATATTTTAGAAAATCAGTGAGCTATAAAACCTCTTTGATTGAAGTAGATTATAGGCTATAGTTTTTGTTCCATTGAATTAATCAAAGTATCTAAAATTACAGATTCATAACTGCTGGGCATGATTCTCTATTTACAGCCAGAAAGGAACTAAGAATGTGTTTTCATGGATGTGAAGTGCATAGGAACTCTCCTCCTCTCCCACATCCTCTTTTCCATTTGTCTCTGAGCAGAGGATTATCTAATAGGCACTGTAGTCTATGTAACTATTTAGAGAACTATTTATGCTCATTGACTTCAAAAGAATTGAAGGTATAACCTTCCTCTCAGGAGACTAAAGTCAAATATTTAAAGGGCATGGATTCTATCTGAATGAATTTATTGGCTCAATTAACAAATTAAAATTTCATATTTGGTATTTACCATGCATTCAATTCTGAAAAGTTTGGCAATGCATATGAGAGTTATAAGCTACCTTATTGACCACCTAGTTGCAATTTATCTGGACAGATGAATGTGTTAGAATAATGTGCAAGTAATCTATTTCTCATTCCACCTCCACCCTCATTTGTATACTTTAAACTTGTAATCCAACCCCATTCTCACCATCTGGACGTTGCTCAAAGGAAGGTTCTCACTGAGTAGCTGTGAGACAGGAAAAAATAGGGAAAATAAGTGGTTGAGCAGAAGCAGCTGCCTATCCTACCATCATATAAGCTAAGAGTGCTAGACGATGGAGGGAAAGGGAAAGTTAGAGAACTAGACAGCATTTCTTTTTTAAAAAAATATATTTTATTGATTTTCTACAGAGAGGAAGAGAGAGGGATAGAGAGTTAGAAACATCGATGAGAGAGAAACATCGATCAGCTGCCTCCTGCACACCCCCCACTGGGGATGTGCCCGCAACCAAGGTACATGCCCTTGACCGGAATTGAACCTGGGACCTTTCAGTCCGCAAGCTGACGCTCTATCCACTGAGCCAAACCGGCTTCGGCTAGACAGCATTTCTTATTAAATTTTGGAATGTAAGACTGAGAACAGAGAGATAGAATACCTCTTTCCATAATGAATGTTGGAAAGTAGGAGCCTTAGAGTTGTGTCTTTGCCATATAAGTGCCAATAGGTAGTAAAGAGGCTGTTTGGAAAATATCAACTGGGCAGAGAGGACAAATGATAACAGGGATAGTTAGGCAGTTTTACTAGTCTCACCTGGGCTTGCTAGTGCATCAGCAGTCATCTGGTGTCTTCATTGGTGATGTTTGTGGGGGCATCTAAAATGACCTCAGTCTCATGTTTAGAGTCTCAGTGTTGGCTCTTGCCTATGATCAGTGATCTATGAAATTTCCCATTTTCAGATTGCAGTTAGTTCCAGGCCTCCTTAAACAGCAAAGATATTTTCCAAGACTGTGAAGAAAAAGCTAAAGTAATTTTGAGGATTAGGCTGTGGAATTCATACAAAAGCACTTTTATTACATCTTGTTGGTCAAAGCAAGTCAAAAGATGAGCCTAGTTTTAAGGAGTGGGGAAATAGATTCCAGTACTTAGTGGAAGAAGCTGCAAAATATTTGTGGCCCTATTTAAAATACTATAATGTGTTCTGTGGCTACAATTATTTACATTATTCCATGTGCAAAATCTGCTTATCCTTCCCACAAAACCCATCTTTTAGTGTTTATACCTGTGCTGTATAATACATTGGCCATCTGCCACATGTGTCTGTTGAACGATTAGACTTTATATAAGTTTAAGGTCTACAATGTGATGATCTCCTATATGTATATGTTTTGAAATGATTACCTTGATAACTTTAGTTAACACATCCATCACATTACATAGTTATCATATTTTATGTGTGTGTGATGAGAATTTTTAAGATCTGCTCTTCTAAGCTTTCAAGTATACAATACTGTGGTGTTAACTGTAGTCACCATGCTGTACATTTCATACTTGATTCACATTATAAATGGAAGTTTGAAACCTTCGATTACCTTCACTTATCTCCTTTCCCTTAAATCCTGCCCCTGGCAACTACCAACTTTCTCTCATATTCAGAATTTATTTGTTTGTTTGTTTTTTGGTTCCATATATAAGTGAGCTCATATAGCATTTGTCCTTCTTTGTCAGATTTATTTCAGTTAGCATAATTCTCTCATGGTTTATCCATGGTATCAAAACTGGCAGGATTTGCTTCATTTTTATGGCTGAATAATATTCCATTTTATTTTTTTCTCCATCCATTCATCTATAGCAGGACATTTAGGCTGTTTCCATGTCTTAGCTATTGTAAATGATGCTGGAATGAACACGAGGGTAAATATGTTTCTTTAAATTGTGACTTTATTTCCTTTGAATATATAATTAGCAGTGTGATTGCTGACTCATAAGGTAGTTCTATTTCTAAGTTTTTTAGGAACTTCCCTATTGTTTTCAATAGTGGGTGTCCTGGTTTACAATCTCATCAGCAATGCAGTGTTCTCCTTTCTCCACATTCTCATCATTACTTATCTCTTACCTTTTTGTAATAGCCATCCTACCTGGTGGGATGTGATATAGCATTTGCATTTTCTTGATGATTAATGATGTTGAGTACTTTTCATGTACTTGTTAGCCATCTGAGTCTCTTCTTTGGAAGGAAGTCAATGGAGGCTCTTTTCCCATTTTTAAATTGGATTATTTGTTTTTGCCATTGAGTTGTATGAGTTCCTTATATGTTTTAAATATTAACTGCCTATCAAATGTATAGCCTACAAATATTTTCTCCCATTTTATAGGTTGCTTTTTATTTTGTTGATTATTTATTTCACTACACAGAAGCTTTTTAGTTTGATGTAGCCCCACTTGTTTATTTTCTGCATTTGTTGCTTTTGCTTTTGGTGCCATATTCAAAAAATAATTGCCCAAACCAATAATTGCAAGGATATTTTTTCCTATGCTTTCTTTTAGGAGTTTTGTAGTTTTAGATATTATATTTATGTCTTTAATCCACTTGAGTTAATTTTTGTAAGTGATGTAAGATAGGGATTTGGTTTCATTTTTTCTTTTGCATGTAAATATCTGCTTTTACCAATACGTACCATTTATTGGAGAGAATGTATTTTATCCATTGAGTAATTTTTGGCTCTTTTGTCAAATATTAGTTGACCCTGTATTCATGAGTGTATTTCTGGATTCTTGATTTTGTTTCATTGGTCTATGTGTTTATTTTTATGCCAGTGCCATATTGTTGTGATTACTGTAGTTTGAAATATAGTTTTAAATCAGAAGTGTGATGCCTCCAGCTTTGTTCTTCTTTCTCAAGATTGCTTTGGCTATTCAGAGTCATATGAATTTTAGGGGTTTTTTTTCTCTTTCTGTAAAAAAAAAAAAAATGCTATCGGAATATTGATAGGGACTGCATTGAATCCATAAGTCATTTGGGTAGTATGGGCATTTTAACAATATTCATTTCTCTCAAGCACATGAACTCTAAAGACTTTTGCATTTATTTGTGTCTTCTTTGATTTCTTTCATCAATGTTTTGTAGTTTTCAGTGTAGAGTTTTTTTCACCTCCTTGGTGAAATTTATTTCTAAGTATTTTACGGCTTTTGATGCTATTGTAAACAGGATTGTTTTCTTTATTTCTTTTCAGATAATTCATTGTTAGTGTATAGAAACACTTGATTTTTGTATGTTAAGTTTTTATTCTGTAATTTTATTAAATTTGTTGATTACATCTAACTGTTTTTGGGGGGTTATAGTCTGGGATTTTCTATATATAAAATCAAGTCATCTGCAAAAGGAAATAATTTTTCTTCCTTCCTTCCTTCCTTCCTTCCTTCCTTCCTTCCTTCCTTCCTTCCTTCCTTCCTTCCTTCCTTCCTTCCTTTCTTTCTTTCTTTTTTCTTTCTTTTTCAATTCTGATGCCTTTTATTTCTTCATCTAGTACTGGGTATCATTTCCAGTATTATATTGAATAAGAGTGGTGAGAGTGGGCATGGTGAATGGTCTTTTTAATGTGCTGCCAAATTGGTTTTACTGAACAATTTTGCATCTATATTCACCAGGGATATTGGCCTGTAGTTTTATTTTCTTGTAGCTTTCTGGCTTTGGTATCAGGGTAATGCTGGCCTTGTAAAATGAGTTTAGGAGTGGTCCCTCCTGTTTGATTTTTTTGGGAGCGGGGTAAGAGTTTTAGAAGGATTGGTGTTAATTCTTCCTTAAATGTTTGGTAAATTTTACCAGTGAAGCCTTTTGGTCCTGGGATTTTCATTGTTGGGAGTTTTTTTGTTATTACTGATTAAATATCCTTTCTAATAATTGGTCTGTTCAGATTTTCTAGTTCTTCTGATTCAGTCTTTATATATTTTATATTTCTAAGAATTTTTCCATTTCTTCTAGCCTATCCTATTTGTTGGTGTATAGTTATTTATAGTAACTATGATCCTTTGTATTTATGTGGTATTGGTTATAAGGTTCTTATTTTATTTACAATCATGTGCTATATAATGACATTTTGGTCAATGATGGACCATATATATGATGATGTTTTACCTGATAGCCTAAATGTGTAGTAGGCTATGCCATCTAGGTTTGTGTAAGTATATTCTCTGGTTTCATACAATGCCAAAATTACCTAACAAGGCATTTCTCAGAATGTATCTCTGTTGTTAAGAAGTGCATGACTGTTTAATTTTATTGATTTGTATCTTCTCTTTTTCTCCTTGATTAGTCTAGCCAAGGGTTTGTCAATTTTGTTTACCTTTTCAAAGAAGACAACTTTTAATTTTGTTAATCTTTTCTAGTGTTTTCCTGCTTTATTTCATTAATTTCTGCTCTAAACATTTTATTTCCTTCCTTCTGCTAACTTTGAGCTCAGTTTGTTTTTCTTTTCTTAGTTCCGTAAGGTGTAGAGTTACGTTGTTTATGTAGGCATTTGAAATTTCTTGTTAGAACTACTTTTGCTGCATACCATAAGTTTTAGTATTCTATATTATGTTTTCATTTGTCTTGTATGTAATTTCTCTTGCTGCTTTCAAAATTATTTCTTTATCTTTGACTTTTGACAATTTGATTATGTAGTAGCCCTATTTGGATTCAACCTATTTGGGGTTCTTTGTCCCTCATGGATCTGGATAGCCATTTCTTTCCCCAGGTTTGGTAAATTTTCAGCCATTATTGATTTAAATATACTTTCTGTCCCTTTTTCTTTCTCTTCTGTCATTTTTTTCTTTCTCTTCTCCTCTGGAATTATGATAATATGAATATTATTTCTTTTGATTGTGTCCATGAAGTCCAAAGGGCTTTCTTTACTCTTTTTCATCCTCTTTTTCTTTTGTTTATGTGACTAGTTTTAGATGTCATATCATCTGGATCACTGATTCTTTCTTCTGTATTGTAGAGTCCTTTGAAGCTCTCTATTGAATTCTTCAGTTCAGTTGCTATATTTTTCAGTTCTATGATAGCTGTTTTTTATGTTTTCTATATTTTTGTTGAACTTCTCATTTGTTTATGTGTTGTTTTCCTAGTTTTATTTAGTTGTCTGTGTGTTGTAGTTTTCTGAACTTCTTTGAGAATTCTTTGTTTAATAGCTCACAGATCTCCATTCTTTAAGGTTCATTTATTGCAACTTTATCAATTTCCTTTGGTGGTGTCATGTTTACCTGATTTTTGTGATTCTTGATTCCTTACATTGGTATATGCACATTTGAGTAAGTGGTCTCTTCTGTAAGACTTTACAGGTTTGCTTCAGCAGAGGCAATTCTTCATTAGTTAGCTCAGTTTTGGTTTTTAGACATGTCTGTTAGAAATGTCCCTGGGCAGGTGGGACTTGTTGCAAGGGTCTATTTTTGGATGAGGTCACTCTCGGGAGCTCTGGGGGTAACAGTGGAGGGAACTGCCTCTGGCTTGGAACATTTGGATAGGACTTGACTTCCTTCCCTGAAAAAGTGAGGCTGAAAGATGGGTTGTTTGGGTTCTATGGTCAGACTTATTAGACAGTTTGGACTGGGTACCATACTCAGCAGTAAGTGGGGCTATGAATTAGCCTTCTAGCCCTGGTGGAAGCAGCAGGATGGTCCCAGGACCTGCATAGCTCATTGGTTGGGGACTTGAAACAGGAAAGGCCACGTACTGAATTCCCTGGCCAGACAGGGACATTGGTTTTGCTCTGTAGATGCGAAAAGCCACAGGCTACGCTCTCTGTTCAAGTGCCATTGTAAACAGGGCTACTGGAAAGGGTATGCAGCTTCCTGTGTGCTCTGGTTAGGTTCCCTGGTTGGACAGGCTGGAAACTGTATTCAGCAATGGACAGGGATACAAATTAGTTTCCCTGCCCAGTCAGAGCAGGAGGACCAGTTCCAAGGCCAGGAAGGCTCTTTGTGGTCTGGACTCTAGCCAACCCAGGCCACTAGTTCCCTGGCTGAACAGGGCTACTGGCTTTGCTTTGCAGGTAATCAGCTCTGCCTGATGGATTCTCTGCTCAAGCATTGCTGGGTTATGCAACTTCCAGGTGTTCTGGCCAGGTTTTTGGTCAGGCATACCTGGGAACTACATTCAGAAGTGAGTGGACTGTGATTTAGTTCTTCTGCCTAGGCAGAGCAGGAAAATCCTCAATCCTAGCAAGGCTCTTTGTCTATTGTGCCTTTCCTTAATATTACCTTTCCTTGTGCATCTGATTTTATTTGACTTGGTGATATTATATTAAAAATTGTTTGAAAAAACATTTGATTATTTTCATATGTTTTTCTTAATAGAGGATTTTCCTTTGCTTTTTCAAGACACATAGAGGACCTACCTGTCCAAAATTACTTTAAATAAAGTTCAAAGGTTGGACTTCCTTGGCCTACAGATGATAGTAGGCTTATGTTTAAGAGAGGGCTTGCTTACTTCCAGCGAACTATGGGTATAAACCTTTGTAATGGGTAAAATTATCAATGTTTCCTTTTCTAGTAAGATTTTGAGTTCTATGTCCCCATTCTCACAAGGCCATCAAAAGCATTGCTCAGCCTTTCAACTTCTCCTACAGGAATGACTAATATTCTTAGGGCAAATATATTATGAGTGCCTGAATTTATATGTTTGACTTCTTGTCTTTCAAATCTTGATTTGTCAAATCCTGGGGTACCTTGTAAACTCTTTGATGTCTTTGAGAAGAATTTTGTCGATAGTTCTATGTTGATCGTTGATCCTCAGTTTGATATGTTGCATCATATTGCTGCTCTTTTTCTTCATCGTCCAGTTAAGAATTATTTATAATTCTAAAACAGGTTGATGAGATTCAGAACATTAAGAAAATATGCCAATAGTGACATCAGTATTCAAAGTTATAAGATTATTTTAACTAAAGAGCTTCACAAACATCTTAATCATGTACATCTGTTTTACATATGAATTATGATTTCTTCCTAGAAATATTTTTAAAATGTCAAACGTAATGTAGAATTTATGTGAAAAAACTAAGATACTAAGATATACAGGTTTTCCTTAGAAAAGCAAGGAGTAAATATTTTTAGTAAACTCATATATTAAAATGAGTATCTAAATTTAGAATTTTAGGCATTTTTACTAGCTCTTCATGAAAGTTTTTAGATCAATGCATGATATAGTTTTAGATATTTCAATTATTTTTCCCTTTTGAATTAAATCTATTTTTTCCATTAAAAAAAGCTTAAGTATATGATTTTACCCTATTTTTCAAAAAGTTTGAATTCTATCACAGTAGCTACAGACCAAATAAATGGAATTCTGAGAGGAATTTTCACTATCTACTTCTAATGGGAAAAAGACTCCAATGCTAGCTGGATAAAGCAGACAGCCAGGAAGCTACTTACCATAATAACAGGTGAGGATTAAGATAGGAGATTGGATTTGCCACTACTTTTTAATATTACATATAGTGAACTCTAAAGGCACTGTATTCTTTAGCAATGCTTTAGCACAAAATTGTCTTGCATGGAAGAATATTGTAAATGTTACATGATTCCCAATATAGCATCAAGCTGCAGCCCTGGAAAAGCTTCTATTTATATATCTTAGAAACAGCTTTTATCAGGAAATGTTTTGCCCTCCTGACCAACCTTCTCATAACCTCCATGAGAATACCTTCTCTGTAGGGACATGGGGGGTGAACTAGGGCTTATGTATTAAAAGGCATAATAAAATGATTTAAAAATATAATTAGGACATGAAAAGGAGACCATAGAATTACTACCAACTGTTGTCAAAATGCAAACTTAGAGATCTGAATTGAGACACCACATTCATTTCAAATAAATCTTACCCTGCAGTGGGATCTTGAGAGCCTTCAGCTCGGTCTCGGTCAGTTCCTTTAAATTTTGCCTGACTGTTGGTTCTTTTAAGTAAAATTGAAGTTAGCTGCTGAGGTATAAGGATAAGTTGGTTCCAAATAAATCATGTCGAAAGTACATAATAATCATTGATTTCAGAGAGTAAGAGAGAGGGAGAGAGAGATGGAAACATCAATGATGAGAGAAAATCATTGATTGGTTGCCTCCTACACACACCACACTGGGGATCAAACCTGCAACAGGGCATGACCTGGAATCGAACCGTGACCTTGGTTCATAGGTCAACCATTGAGCCACGCTAGCCAGGCACAGAATCATTCTTAATAGACTTGGTGCTCAGGTCCAGGTAAATACTTTCAGGTAGAGAGTGGGTCCATTTGACACCTTTATTTTTTACTCCCTGTTCATCTTTTGCCTTAGTGGTCTTATTAGACTATAATTATAATATTTAGCATTGTATTAAGAGTGTTCCATGTTCCAGGCATACTTTAATGTGTTAACTCTTTAAATCTTCCTAACAAAACCAATGAGGCAGAAACAAATTGAGAGATGAGGAAATTAAAACATGTGAGAGTTGAAGTTCTTTGCCCAAGATCAGATGGCTTATAAGCGTTAGCCTAGATCCAAAGGCTGTTTCTTCACCACTTAGACCAGACTTCTGGCTACATACCGTACTCAGCGGCAGTGACTGCAAGACCATGAAGAGGCTCTGCTGCATCTTTTATAATTGCTTAGAATCCCCAGGACACTTAAGAGTCAAGGAAACATTTAGCCTCATGAATAAAACTCACTTGCTGTTGTGTTTTATGACTAAAAAAACCCCAAAGAGTATTCTCATAATCCCTTTTCAGAAAAAGGCATATTATAGATGGTATAACATCTAATATACTGCTATGTTCCAGGTATTATTTGGTGTATTCTGTCCTTTATTCCTTGAAGGAATTTGAGGTTAGTATTATCATTTACTGTTAATAAATTTCAGTACAGACCTGGTATTTAGACTCAGTTCTTTCTGATTTCAAAGCAAGTATTCACCTAAAAATTATCACACAAAAAAGTTAAAGTTATATTGGTTACAAATAATGAAATATTTATAATATTGAATAGCTTTAAGGGAAGCTGTAGAAATAAGGCTGTATCTGAAGGGGAAATATGACACTGGGCAGTTTGAGGACATTCCCATATTGGAAGCTGAAGTCCTCATTTAGAGATGGAAGAACTTGTGTATAATTTTTGGAGGAATACTATTCGCATATCTTCCTCCATCCTAAGAGAAGAACAAGGGGTAGACAAACCTGTGGTTAAACTCAATAGGTAATTATCTACTTTCCTCTGGTCTAGATGGCATTTCTGATATCACTATTTTCTCAGGGAAGAGATACTAGTGGTGGTCTTAATTTTGTTCAGAAATGTACATTACCACACACACACCTACATACATACATACATACATACATACATACATACATACAGAGAGTCAGACAAACACACATGGAAGCATTAAGGTAGCAAAGGAAGAAAAACTCAGGTGACTTTCAGAAGTTTGAAAACAAAGGAGAGTCAGTGAACTTGGCCTCTAAGCATGCAGTTCCCTGGAAAGCTGTTGGATAAAAATGAGAAATGGCTCTGACTTGAATTGGATCAGGTTGATTTGGTGGCAGCAGCTAAACTCTTACGCAGATGGAAGAAAAATGAAGGTAAATACAGAGTTGCTAGAGCCCTGGAGGCAAAAGTGATTATGAAGCAAAACTTTTAGCTTCTTCATATAATATTTGTTGCCAAGATCATAGTTAGAGACTTTCTAGATGGACCACTGCCCAACTCTATCAACAAATTCCTAGCATTGCATCAGGATTGCAGGTCAAATTGTGATAAAGGCATGGTGCACTTGCCTTCTCAGCAGGTAATAAGGTGCAAATGCAACAGGGAGACCTCAGAACTAACCATATATATACATATATGTGTGTGTGTGTGTGTGTGTGTGTGTGTATATATATATATATATATATATTTATTTTTTTTTCAAAACAAATGGTATTAAAAGAAGAAAAGGACTATAGCAGTTACTAAGCAAGGCTGCCATTTGGTGAGATTCCTCAAGGCTCCTATGTCTGGCATATAAGCATTTTAATGTGTGTGGAAAAACCTTTGGTATTGAAATGTTTTATAATATGACTAGAGGCCCAGTGTACAAATTCGTGCACCAGTAGGGTCCCTCGGCCTGCCCAGCGGGATCGGGCTGAAACCGGCTCTCTGACATCCCCCGAGGGGTCTTGGATTGGGAGAGGGCGCAGGCCAGGCCGAGGGACCCCACCGGTGCACAATTGGGGCCGAGGAGGGAGGCGGGAGGTTGGCCAACTAGGGAGGGGCTGTGGGAGGGCTCCAGGGTATGTCCGGCCCCTCTTGCTCAGTCCTGATTGGCCCGACCCCAGGAGCAAGCTAACCTACCGGTTGGAGCGTCTGCCCCCTGCTGGTCAGTGCACATCATAGCGACTGGTCAACTGTCTGCCCTCTGGCGGTCAGTGCATGTCAGAGCAAGCAGTTGAGTGGCCTTAGCATATCATTAGCATATTACGCTTTGATTGGTTGAACGGATGATCAGACGACCGGACACTTAGCATATTAGGCTTTTATTATATAGGATTTGTTGTAAACAAGGTGGTTTCTCTCCACTTCCCATTAGCCATAATCAATGGACTCAAAAGCAACAACAATGTCCAGTGTTAACCTATTGTATGCCAACTTAGTAGGACAAAGCCAGGGACCTGGAAGTTATAAATATACACTGCTGCCATACATGTATATGTCCAAAGAAAAATACTTTCAACTCAGGAGCCTAGAAATTAGTAAGAAGATGACCTTCTGGGAATTCTATGTTGAATAATTGTTTACATTCCAAGTTAATTCAACAGGCATATTGTTTAGGTGCCATGTAGCAGTAATTGTGCTGGGATTATTAAAAAAAAATTATTAAGATGCTGGATCTTTATTTTAGGAAGTTCCATTTTAATGAGACAAATAAAAGCAAGTCACTCGGATATAGTAAGTTGTAGGGAGGACAGAGTTGGTGCATTCAATCCAAGCTGGATATCAGGAAAAGAAAAGACATCTGAATGTGTCTTGAAGAATGTTAGGCTAATGATGAAAAAACAAAGGCAGAAATGAGAAAATGCATAAAGTTTAAAAGAGTCAGGTGTATGCAGGGAACCTTAAGCAGTTTGGTGTTTCTTATTTGTAAAGTGCAAAAGCAGGAAAAGGTGGAAGTATTTATGGCTGAAGGGGGATGTGAAGAATAGACCATGGAGATCACTTTTGCCAGACCAAGAAATTTAAATTTTATTTTTTAAATCAAGAGAAACCATTTAAGTCAAGAGAAACCATTAAAAGGTTTTAAACAGTGTGGTTCAAATTGCTTGGATTGGTGGGCTGCTCTAGTTGCAGTGGAGAATATATTGGAGAGGACAAGACTGGAGACTGAGCAAGAAATAGGAAAATAAACCAAGAGAGTCAGCACTTGGTCTTGAAGTCTAAAAAGGGTACATTGGCTGATATGACACAGAACTTCACATGAGGTGGCTCATCTTGAGAGATGATAGCATTCCATCTTTTCTATATATTTGAAGCCTGGGTATTGCACACAGATCACTGTCAACTTCCTGAATAATTCATAAACCTTATCTAATTTTCATTAAGTGACCCATATAAATGCCCAGCAATAGGTACTAGAACTCAGCCCGTTTGCTGACATAAATGCTGATAATACCAAACTATTGTCTGCCCCCCACTCATGTGAGTATCTATGCCTCTGCTCATGTTGCTTTATCCACATGAATGTCCCTCCTCCCATGTCTGCCTAGAAAACTCCACTAACTTTTCAATTGTGATACTCCCTCCAGGAAGCCTTCTTATTCCTGCCTTGACCATTCTCTTCCTGTGCCACGTGACTGCCTGTCAATACTTCCATTGTAATGTTATTGCTTGTTGATTCCTTATTAACGATCAGGCACAATAAAAAATACTTTTCACAGACATATAATCTTGTAATAACCCTACAGTCTACCCCAGATTACAAATGCAGAAACTGAGGCTCTCACATATGTGATGTAACTTGCTCAAGGTCTGGTGGTTAGAAAAGTTAGACCAAGGTTTGCCTCTAGCTATGGTGACCTCCAATATGTGTGTGGTTTTACTAATGTCACACTGTTCTATTTCTTTCTCATCTTCTCTAAGAAATTAGAGAACCAAAATGCCATCTATACATCTCCATCATCCCTGGCAAGTAAACAACTTTTGGCACTCAAAAACTATTGTTTGAATGAGTGAATGTTTAGGGCAGTATCATTGTGCCAGGTAGGCACCGCAGTAGCTAGAGTTCCACATTCACTGAAAAGGGGCAACATAATGTCAACTCAGATTTTTAAAGAATATACTGAAGCATAATATCTCCCAAGTCCATCCATATTGTTGCAAATGGTAAGGTTTTGTGTTTTAAGGCTGAATAATATTCCATAGTATGTATAGATAACATTTTCTTTATCCATTTACTTGTCAATGGACATCTGGGTTGTTTCTATATCTTGGCTATTGTGAATAGTGCTGTAATGAACATGGAAATACAGATATCTTTTTGAGATCCCGATTTCTATTCTTTTGAATATATGCCCAGAAATGAGATTGCTAGATCATAGGGTAGTTCTGTTTTTAATTTTTTGAGGATACTCCGTACTGTTTTTCATATTGGCTGTATCATTTTATATTCCCACTTACAGTGTACAAGGCTTCCAATTTAGCATTATGCTAAGTGAAATAAGTCAGTCACAGAGAGACAAATAACACATGATTCCACTTAGATGAAATGTTTAAAATAGTCGAACTTAAAGCCCAGCTGGTGTGGTTCAGTGGTTGAGCATTGACCTATGAATCAGGAAGTCACAGTTGGATTTCCAGTCAGGATGCATGCCTCAGGTTCCATGCTTGATTGCCAGCAGGGGGCGTGCCGGAGGCAGCTGATTGATGATTCTCTCATCATTGATGTTTCTATGCCTCTTTCTCTCTCCCAATCTCTAAAATAAATAAAATAAAATAAAATAAAATAAAATAAAATAAAATAAAATAAAATAAAATAAAATAAAAAAATGGTCAAGCTTATAGAAGCAAAATATAAAATGGTGGTTCCCAGAAGATGGGGGGAAGGAGAAATAGAAGTTATTTAAAGATTATAAAGTTATAGTTACACAAAATAAATAAGTTCTAGAAATGCTGTTCAACATAGTGCCTGTAGTTAACAAAACGATATTGTGCACTTAAAAATTTGTTAAGAGTAGCCTCATGTTCGGAATTCATGGTGAGTGCTTTTACCACAAAAAAACAAAAACAAAGGGACTCAAGGAAACTTTGGAGGTGATGGTATGCTTATTACCTGGGTTGTGGTGATATCATCTGTGTATGCTCATGTTTAAACTCATCAAATTGTATACATTAAACATGCACAGTATTTTTGTATATCAATTATACCTCAATAAAGCTATAAAAATACACTGAAGCAAAGATGACAAAATCTGATTAAACTATAGAATTTCATGAGAACAAAAACAGTATAATGGCATTTGATGGGGGGGGGGGATCTTTTTATGGACAGGGTTGTCTGAAAAATAAGTTTACCACAAATAGTTTTAAGAAGTTGAAAATGTTGAATAAAGTCACTAAGAGAAAACCAACTGTGTGTCCCAATTTCTCCTTCAGGGACGTAAGCACAGGTGACCAAGGGTGCCTCAGCCAGTCTCTAAACTGACACGTACGACCCAAGGTACTTACTTAATATTGACCGAGCATAAATTACACAGGAGACAGACATGCAATGCACGAATCACTCACGGTTTATTTACCAGAGTCCTGGTGGTTTCCAGACCTCGGCAGGCCACCCGGGGATCCGCGCCAACAGACACACACACTGGACGTTGGACGTTGCAGCTGCGGCTCGGCGTCTTGTTTGAGGCCTCAGTTTCCGGCTCACTGTTTGGACTCACAGTCCACGGCAGAGCTTGGGCAGATTGCAGGAAGTGGGGTGGAGAGTGACCGTCTGTGGAGGAGCAGAGCAACCTCTCTGATCTTCTTCTGGTGCTTCCTCTTTTTATGTGCCTAGATGGGCGTCTTCAGTGTGTCTTATCAGCGGGTCCCAGGAGCCTTGCATATCTGGTTTTACATATGGGGAGCAGATCACTTTTATCTATTTTCTACATACAGGCCACTCAGGGGTGTTTAATCAGCCTGTTTACATTACATTCAATACTTTTTAACATCATACTTTAATATCACACTGTAATTCCACACTTTGATACTTATTCTATATTATTCTTATCACTATTACTACAACACTGTGGTCATAGTGTGGTTAAAGTTCATTATGCTGAAAAAAATGTTAAAAGTAACTCATATATTTACATGAATTATTATGTAAATACTGCTAATATCAACTTATTATGTCAACATTTAAGTACCTACTACATGACAGTTGCTACTATAATCGAGTCTTCTACATGGCAGTGTATTACATGACAAATGCAAATATGATTCTGCTTTCTAAACGACTGTGCGTACTATATAAAAAATTACATATATGATTGTGCCTACTATATAATAGTTACATATATGACCACTAAAAAGATGAATGGCATAGATTCCTTGCCATTAAAGAATTTAAAGTTTTTGTAAAGGTGTCAATCTTGTAAAGTATTAGGGGAACTAAATTTGGCTGGAATTGTATCATACACCATCCTGAAACCATATAGAATAGAGGAATGAGATTATCCCAATTTAAGCCAATAATTGGGGTGGGATTAGTGTTGGACAGTCCGTTACCATGCCCATAAAGGAGAGACTCTTAAAAGGCTTCACAGAGGAAGCACCATTTGACCTGAAGAGATTGGGGGAAGCAAAGCTCATTCAGATAATGATATAGCTGAACAGAGTTGCAGAAATGTAAAAACCCTTGACATATTCAGGGAAGAGTGGGTGGTTAAAAATGACCAGATAATAAAGTGTGGAATGTCAGGAAGACTAGCAGGAGATAGGCAGGGATTGGATCAAAGAACAATAAAGTGAACTTGAACTTGATCTTGTTAGATGACACTCAAGAATTTTATGGTGATGATGATAGTGGTGGTGGTGCTGGTGCCGCTGGTGGTGTGTGTGTGAAGTTAGTTTTACCTTATAGAAAATGTATCTATGATATGGAGTTCTGAGAGGAAGAGAAACACTTTACTTTGGGAGAAAGGTAAGAAATTGATGTAAGACAGTAGAAGTAGAAATGGAAAAAGTCAGGTGCCAGGAATGTTAAAAGGGGTAAACTGCTGATCTTTTTTTTTTTTTTTTAATAATAGTTACATTTTTTTTCCTTTTTTAAATATATTTTATTGATTTTTTACAGATAAGAAGAGAGAGGGATAGAGAGCTAGAAACATCGATTCGATCAGCTGCCTCTTGCACACCCCCTACTGGGGATATGCCCGCAACCAAGGTACATGCCCTTGACCGGAATCGAACCTGGGACCCTTGAGTCCGCAGGCCAACACTCTATCCACTGAGCCAAACCGGTTTTGGCATAAACTGCTGATCTTAATAACCAATTATAAATGGTTTCTGGAAGAGGGAGCAGTCTTAGATGGCTTCTGGATGTCTGACTTGGTAGAGTAGTTTGCTAATTACTTACGTATAAATTACAGGAAAAGAAGCAGGTCATGAGTGGAGGTGGGGGAACAAAGCATTGATATAATTCTGCCTAGTATGAAAAATACAAGCCCTTTTGTTATACAGATCTGAGTCCACTTCTAGTTGTTGTTGGCTGCATGACCTTGGGCAAGCTATTGAAGAAATCAAGTCAAATTGAGAGAGCTATCAGTTGAGTTTCATTAGGAATAGATACAGTAACCAAGTTACCTAATGAAATATTGAATAATTGGGGAAGAATTAAGGTTAATAAGATTATTTTATTGATGAACACTAATTAGTATGTCTCCAATCTAATTTCACAAGCCATCTCTGTAGACTAATATTTAAAGAAATACAATTCCCGAGTGTCAATCTTAGGAAACCTTAATTAATTAGCTATTTGGCACATTATGAAATCACTACTGTCTGCATTAACATGAGTAAATTGGTGTAATATGAACATATCTAAATAAATCTATAAAATCTCCAGAAAAAGTAGTAAACAAATGAATTATGGTTTGAAATATATTTTAGTTATAGTGCATTGAAAAACTATAAATATGGCCCTTGCCCTCGAGTGGAGACAGGGCAGATGAATAAAACAGATACCTGCAGAGAACAGTAAGAAGTCAGAAAGTTATGTGTTTAGAATAATTTCCCCCTTTTCCACTAAACAGGTAGAAAGAACTAAGGCTATCATTTAACAATATGTATCCAAAAAGTCATTACAAAGTCAACATTTAAAATAGCAAAAGCGTGGGAATTTGTCCTGAAAGCCTATTAGACCAGGCGAGAGGAGAGCAGGCAGTGGAGTTCTCATTAAGTACGCGGTAGCTGGGTAAAGAGAGCTTTACGGAGAGGAGATTTCCTGTTAATTGGAACAGGCCCCAGTGGAAAGAGAAGTACGTCACTGAAGTTGCTCTCTAGATTATCCATGACTTTGAGGCTACACTACTCAGTGAAGCAATCGTTTTCTTATTTCATGAATTCTTCTTAAAGACAAACATACTCTGTATTCTCTGGAAACAAAAACTGTAAAAATTGTGTTTTTAAGGAGAAGTGAATGCATATGCTATACATTCCTTTGTCTAGAAATGTGGAAAATGTTACTGAATGTGGTGAACATTTATTAATTTCAGCAACAACCACCAACAAGCTCAGCAGGAGAGGAACAAAATCTTTTAGGGAGAGATTCGATGTTGGCACCTATTTATAACTGTGAACTTGCTACAAATAGAACAATAAGCCACAGCAGGTCTTCACATAGTCATTGAATGAATGCAATATTTTGGAAAGTAAGTAAAATACATTAAAATAAGCAAAATATGTGGTATTAAATTATTATTTATTCGCAGGCATCTGGTCTTAGGCTGTCATCCCATTTATGATTTTTATCCAGCCATTGGTCATTAGCTGATCTCTTATTTCAGATTTACAGCATTAAAAAGACATCTTGCACTTATAATCATGAATTTAAGTCATGATTAGCTTATCAAATACTGAAAATGACTTGTCATTTTCCTTTTGTTTCAACATGTAAAGCCTTTTTCCTTGTTCCAAAAAGTAAAGGCAATAAATTTGGTTTGGTGTGTGTGTGTGTATATATATATGAGTGAAGTGTGCGTGTGTGTATATATATTTTCTAAGTTGAATGAACTCATGTAACTCTATATTTAGAGATTCCTTTGAACTCTTAAAGAAGGACCATTCTGCAGAGAACAGTAAGAAGAAGTCAGGAAGTTACGTGTTTAGAATAATTTCCCCCTTTTCCACCAATCATTTTCTAGGAAGCAAAATGAGGTTTCATCTGTCTTATATATAGTTGATAAATTATAATTTTCACATTGTTTTTTTTTTTTAACCACGCTAATTCTACCTCGGGAGTTAGGGCTTTGAGATTGAGAACTCTGAATGTTCTCAATATTAAATATGAATTTTAATGAGATAATGTGTAACTTTCTAGTTTATAAACTACTAGTAGCCCATTTGCAGGAAGAATCCTGCAAGCAGCCGCTGCGGCCACTGCTGCCGCCGCCGTTGCGGCCGCCACCGTTGCGGCCGCTGCGCCTGCACCCGCAGGACGCTGCCGCCCGCCCCACTCAGCCCTGCTCCGCCCCACTCCACCCCGCCCGGGCTTTCCCTCTGGCAGCCACCTTGCTTTCCGCTTTTCCTCCCTCTTCCTTCTAAGTTGTCTTCAGTCTTCACTCCTCCCTCCCTCTGCGTATGCAAATTAACCGCCATCTTTGTTGGGTAATTTGCATACTTGCCCTGATTGGTTGGTGGGCGTGGCTTTGGCTGGTGGGCATGGCTTTGGCTGGTGGGCGTGGTTTGGGCGGAGCGAAGATGCGGTCAATTTGCATATTAAAGCTATTTTATTAGGTAGGATATGGCAGTCATTCTCATTGTTTCTGATAGAACAATCTCATTCCCCATGACTGGTACATTTCCACTTCACCCATTCATTCTCATTTTTATTCCTTTTAGGCTACATCTTTTTCCCTGTCAAAAAAATCTAGGCAAAGTAAAAGCAAAAAAGTGACTAATTTTATTTTAGTATTGATCTTTTTTTAAATTGTTGTCACTATTACAGATGTTTCCCATTTTCCCTAACTTTGCTCACCTTCACCCAGCCTTCACCACACTGTTGTCTGTGTCCATGGGCTATGCATATATGTTCTTTGATAGTTGTTTGACGAAATAGGAAGATGTATTTGAAAGTACAAATGACTGTGAAATCAGTAGTCATATATTTTTGTTCCCTAGCTTCTCAAAATCTTATTTCTCAAACTCAGGAATTGAAGATAAACTTATCAAAGCAGGTAGTTCTTTTTTCTCTAGCCTATTGATCTGATGAAAAATGTGGATAGATATTAAATTGCAGAGAATATTCCAAATATTTGCTTGGGTTTTATAACCATGAAGATGCTTTTCAAACCTAAAATTCCATAGTGGAATGCCTTGAAATTAATCTCAGAAAGGAGATATCTTTATGCCTTATATATGATGTATCAAGTTAATGGTAAATAGTTGTTTGACAAGGGAGCATGTGTGACCACCATTATGCATAGAGCCATCTTTGAACAACTAAAGTTATGCTGGGATTCCAATATATCTGTTTTGGAACCAAATTAAACATTAATGTGGCTACAGATACATAAATTTGCAATGATTATAGATTTAGACAACAGGTCCTCTTTCTACATTGCAGCGTGGGGAGAAAAAATAGCTTAACTGAATAGCTTGTAAAATTATTAGTGGTTGTTGACACTGAGTGAAAGAGGTAAAATGGAAAATAAATCTTCTCTTTCCCCATCCCTGTGTGATATTGCGATATAATAAGAAATACATATTTAGTCTTACTCTCTGGTTCCAGGTACAGAGCTCCTAAAACTCTTGGAACTTCCTGAGTGATAGGGGTGAAAGGAGTGTCTTTGTTATTATAACCCCTTGCAACCATACCTGAATTTATGCTTGTGAGATGACTCTTGGTGGGCGGCAAGATAGCTTCAGGATGGGGGCCAGTTGCCAGAGGAACCAACTATGTGTTTGGAGATTTGGGACTTTCAACCTTCCCCCACCCTCTGTACCACCTTGGGTAAAGGAGAGCGTTAGAGAATGAGTTAATCACCAATGTGTAATGACTACATAATGGAACCTCCATAGAACAGGGTTCAAAGAGCTTCTGGTTTGCTGAACACGTCATGTGCTGGGAGGGTGGAATGTTCAGAGAGGACTTGGAAGTTTTGTGTCCCATGTCTTGTCTGTGCATCTCTTCTATTTGGCCATTCCTGAGTTGTATCCTTTATAATTAACTGGTAATAGTAAGTAAACTGTTTTCCTGAATTATTCTAGGAAATTACCTAATGTGGGGAGGAGGTTGTAGGAACCCCTAATTTATAGCTGATGAGTCAGAAGTATGGGAAGCCTGAACTTGTGACTGGTGTCTGCAGTAGGGGGACAGTGTTATGGGACTGAGCCCTTAACCTGTGGGGTCTGCACTAATTTTGGGTTGTTAGTGTCAGAATTAAATTATAGGACACCCAGCTAGTGTTCAGAGCATTGGGGAATTGATGGGTGTGGGAGGAAAACCACACATTTGGAGTTAGAAATGTTGTGAGTAGTACCCCCCCACCACTGCGCACATCTAAATAATAGCCAACTCCTGCTAATACTGCCTAAACATTTTATAAACCTGGTTTTTCTTTTTATTTTCTACTAGAGGCCCAGTGCATGATTGAATCATGCACGTGTAGGGTCCCCTACATGCTTTCGCTTTTCACGGTGGAGCTGGGTGCCTGTCCGCTGGTGCACCAGGCCTTTCAGAAGCCTCCAGCTTGGGGGAGGCTTCTGAAAGGCCTGGTGCCGGAGCAGACAGGCACCCAGCTCCCCCACTTTTGATGGTCCGCGGCTGCTGAGGGGGGCTACTCTGCTGTTGAGAGGCGCAGGGGGCGGGACTCCCGCCCCCTGCGCCTCTCAACGGTCGCTGAGGGGGGCTGCCGCAGAGACCTGGCTACCCTGCCGTTGAGAGGCGCAGCTGGGTGTCCGCGGCAGGCCCCCTCAGCGGCCGCAGATCTGGCCATTGAGAGGCGCAGGGGGTGGGACTCCCACCCCCTGCGCCTCTCAACAGCAGGGTAGCCCCCCTCAGTGGCAGCGGATCCGTGCCTCTCAATGGCCGGATAGGCCACCCCGAGTCCCACCCCCAAGCCTCCCGCCACCCAATCGTGGGCGTAGCGGAGTGATGGTAATTTACATGTTACTCTATTATTAGATAGGATCCCTACAATCACTGTCCTGGTTCAGTCCCTTATCACCTCTCTGCTGGGCTATGCACAGTCAATATAAATTCTCACTTCCCTAAGCTATCTCCTTTAGAGAGAACATCTTCTTCCTCCAGATTATCCTGTTTGATTAATCCCTTTGATCTTGTGAATCTCAGTTAGGAGATTCTTCTGAGACTTAGAGTCAGCTCTTTTGGAAAAACTGCCTGTGTCTCTGGGAAGGTTAGGGGCCCCTCTTCTTATCTCAATATTATGAGTACAGCACTCTCCCTGCACCCACTACATTGCTTTCTACCTTTCTTGAGAAAGGGGAGCCTATTTTAGTTGTTTCTACATTCTCTGAACATAATGGAGTACCTGTTTTACAAGTTACTGAATAAAATAGTTCTTTTTTTTTCTAGTTCAGTATTTTCTTGTGTGTGATTATATTTTTTAATTTTTTTTTACTTCTTTATTGTTTAAAGTATTACATATGTCTTCTTTTTCCCCCATTGACCCCTCCCTGGCCCCTCCCACCCCTCAGCACAGGCCCTCAACTCCCTAGTGTCTGTGTCCATTGGTTATGCTTATATGCATGCATACAAGTCCTTTGGTTGATCTCCTACCCGCCCCACTCCCTCCCCCCCGCCCCCCACTACACACACGCACACATACCCTCCCCTGCCTTCCCTCTAAAGTTTGATGGTCTGTTTGATGTTTCTCTGTCTCTGGGTCTATTTTTTAGTTCTTGAGGGCTTAGACCTGCTCCAGATTTTCACTCTATAGCATCAGTCAGCTGTGCTTTCATACACTCTCCTACCTCTGCTCAGGACAGGTACTACTCAAAGAAATGTCTCCCATTCAGGTTCTATGATCAGTCATCTCTACACATCTTTCTAAAGCACATTGACCATTTCATTTCTCTACGTTCTTTACCTTACTAAACTTTTTAAGGAAAGTTCAGGATGCAGTTAAAATTCTGGTATACCTCTTAATATCTTTGGATTAGGCCTTTGCCTATTTTGCTCACTATCCTTTATTTCTCCATGTACATCTTTGGCATAGATTTACAGAAGTACTTGTGCTTCTTCATAATCAACACTAGAGGCCCAGTGCATGAAATTCGTGCACTTGGGTGGGTGGGGGGTTCCTCAGCCCAGCCTGCGCCCTCTTGCAGTCTGGGAGCCCTCATGGGATGTCTGACTGTCCACTTAGGGCTCCCAGCAGCAGAGGTGTGATGGGGGCATCACCTAAGCGGGCAGTTGGACATCCTTAGCGCTGCTGCAGAGGCGGGAGAGGCTCCCGCCACTGCTGCTGCGTTTGACAGCCTTGAGACCATCTCAGGGCTTCTGGCTGAGTGGTGCTCCCCCTGTGGGAGCACACTGACCACCGGGGGTCGGCTCCAGTGTTGAGTGTCTGCCCCCTAGTGGTCATTATGCGTCATAGAGACCGTTCGTTCCACCATTTGGTAGATTTGCATATTAGCCTTTTATTATATAGGATGTGTCTCAAGCTTTTTTTGCTGCCCACACACTTTTGCTTTTGCCTGAAACACCACTTCCTCCCAACACCTCTTTTCTTCATCTAAATCCTCCTCCTCTCTTAAACCATCAACTTTCTGGGAAAAGACTTCCTGACCCTGTAGAAGAGGTCAATCGGGGGAAAGGGGGCACCTGAAATATTTTCAACAATAAAGATTAAAGAAAAAAAAGAATAATTCTTAAGAAGCTATCACTTTAATCTGAAAACGTAGGCTAAAGCCCTATGGTTTCCAGGAAGCTGGAAGATAATAGTATTAGCATTCCTTATAAGATTTGGTTTGTTTAAAAGCTAAATGCTCTTAACATCATTTTGGAACTGCTCCATTGGCCAAAATAAACATTTTACTGTGGCAATATACAAATTTTAAAAGCTTAATTTCACAATATTAAAATTCATTTTAATATGTAATGTATATACCTCTACATGGAACACCAAGTTAGAAATTAATGTTCTGCATATCACAAAAGACAGGTGAAAGCCCCAAATCAGCTTCTTAAAGTATGTTAACTACTAAGAAATGATCAAGATGAACATTTTTCATGGCTTAATTGGTTTAATAATAAAAAATGAAGTAATTGATTTTTAGAGGGTGTTTAAAAAGTGTGATTATTGATTGCATTTTTCTAGATTGAATTAATAAATCTTTGATAATCCTCAAAGAGAATAAAGAACTATTGGTATAAATGAGCCTCCTGTCAGTCATGTAAGGCCATATGAGGTTAAGTCAATGAGGCTGCTGTTTGCAACCAGATGTTAATTCTACATAAATAGTAGTAAAGCTCATGGTAATAGAGAATCTAAAGTGGAATTAATTTTTAAAATAAAAAAATCAATGTTTTGAACACTCTTCCAATATAATGGGAGGAAACCCTGAAGAACTGACGAGATCCTCCATGGGCACATCACAGGGAATCTCTCTAATTGCCAAATAGACTTTCTTTATAGATTTTTCAGCACTTCCCTCCTTTTTGGCTAGAGGAGGAGTAGAGACACCAACTATAAAGCAAAGTGTGCAGCAGAGACTGACAGATCTATAAAGGACTGATAAACTGTCTGCCAAGGTCAGCTTGGTAAGGGCTTTCGATCCAGATAATACCATTTCCTAACCATGGTTTAACTGGGTTTCCTTTCAGAAGCATAGCAATTTTACCTCCTATCCTTCCTACTCAATTACTCAGCTTTTCTTCCTTTACTGATGTGATGGAGGTAATACTTTGAAAAATTCAAATATGTGTTCTTTTTTGGTTTCTAAGTGTAGGACATTTATTCTAGTTGGCTCAAGAATTCATCAAACCTGGAGAAGATTAAGACATGTTATTGCAAGTAGGATGATGTAATAGATTCTGACATGGAAAATAAGATTTTTTAAATTCCCTAAGTTTCCTTTCACTGTATCAAGAACGCTGGTGGATGAAGAGAAGGAAGAAGGTAGCAATTCATCCAGAAATGTGTGTTCTTGTTTTTTATTCCTTGGGCTCAGAGACATAAAAGAGGGTGTAAATGAGGCTAGAATTGGATTTTTGTGCCCACTGCTCATTTGAAACTCTGAGCCTTACAAGCTACTCCTCCCATGGCCTTCTGAAGTAAACACTGTATTATTCTTCTCATTTTAAAAACGAAGGCAAGTGGAGATGAGCAATTTGCTCAAGATCCTACAGATGGCACACAACCTGGATCTGAATCCAGGACAGTCTGACTAACCACTGAACCACAATACCATACTGCCCTCTGTACTGCATTGTACACATAACACTGCTAAATTTTTTTTAAAAAATCTATATATGTATAAAAGCCTAAGTGACTGTTTGACTGTTCAACTGTTCGACTGGTTGCTATGATGTGCACTGACCACCAGGGGGCAGATGCTCAATGCAGGAGCTGCCCCCTGGTGGTCAGTGTGCTTTCAAAGTGGGAGCGCCGTTCAGCTGACCGAAGGGCGCCAGATATTGGGTTCACAGCTGGTGAGCGCCGCTGTGGCAGCGTGAGCCTCTCCCCTGCAAACACTCCCCCTGCGTGCCCCTCCCCAATCCAGACCCAGACTGGGATTGGGACCGGCATCGGGACTGACTGGGCATGAGCCCGTGGCTGCTTCTTGGTCATGGGTGTGCCAATATCGCCCTAGGACAGGTGCCACAGAGAAGTGACAGCGAGCCTACTGAGTGGTGACTGCAGGCGAAGAGGGGCTGGGATGAGCGTGAGCGGCGTGGTGCTTGGCCGGGCTCAGGCTCCTACATGGCTGCCTGCTCCTTCGTGCACTACTACATTCTTCGGGGATGTTGGACTGCCAGTTTTGGCCCTATCCCCACTGGCCACACCGAAGGACCCCACCGGTGTACGAATCTGTGCACCAGGCCTCTAGTTAACTATAATGGTAAAAAACAAATAAAATCAGGAAAATTGTAATATTTTGCATTTATAGAATAAATGAGTTTCTGATCATATTGTTATCTGATGTGATATTAGGGTCCGACCCTTGCTATGCTGTTTAGCAGTCTATTAAAGTCCAAAATTTTGAGGAGAAATGGAGATTTAATATGTAACTTTAACTTTATGTTGTCTTGCTGAAAAAAAACAACGTTGACGCTATATTTTTGCTCAGTGGCATCAAAACTAAAAGCATATTTCTCTATGTGAAGCTCTTGAATAGTTTTGTTGTTATTAATAATCAAATTGATAGAATAACTTCTGGGTTTGATTAATCAAGTACCATAACTTCTACATTAGATTTATAATTTCCTCAGAGTTTCAGAAGTAAATTAACTGCCATAATAGACCTGTTCTTTGAAGCTCTCTGAAATAGTGTACTTTGTTTATATTCCATCCATTCCCTTAGAGATGGTGTAAATATTTCATAATTGTTTTAGGAACAATTGTTTTATATTTTGAGTCTTTGTGTTATGTAATTCTACAATCCAACAGAATATAAACTCTTTCATATAGATGTGTTTGCTTTTAGGTGCTTGGCTCTTTATTTACATGTTTTAAAGGATAATTTCATAGTAGTTTATTTGAACTAAATGATACATTTCTGACATCAGCTTTTAAAACATGATGGTTTAGCTTTCTCTTATTTATTTTATTGTAGACTTGATGTCTCCATGCAAGGCCTGCTTTTGCTTGTAAATCTATAGTGTTACCAATTAAATGATGTAGCAGTTCTAGTAACGTTAACCACCCTGAATTAACATGCTCTCTGACAATTAAGCAGTGACTGTAAATATTTGGAATTTGGAAAAATAATCAGTGTCATATGATAGTTGTGTGACATATGATGGATCTGATTTTTAATGTATGAAATCTTGGTTAGAAAATGAAGGTGAGCCCTCTGTATAATTTCATGCATAAGATAGCATCAAGCAGAAGGAAAAAAAGACTGGAAAATATGTGAATCCTGATTTCCCAGAAGAGAGAGGGGAGGCAGAATTGACTCTGAGGAAAGTGACATCAGTTGAGTTATACAAATTGTGAAATACAAGTTGCAGTTGTCTTTTTTTATTATTATTGATTTTTTACAGAGAGGAAGAGAGAGGGATAGAGAGTTAGAAACATCGATGAGAGAGAAACATGGATCAGTTGACTCCTGCACACCTCCCAATGGGGATGTGCCTGCAACCAAGGTACATGCCCGTGACCGGAATCGAACCTGGGACCCTTCAGTCCACAGGCCAACGCTATATCCACTTAGCCAAACTGGTTAGGGCTGCAGTTGTCTTTTTACTGTGATTTTATAAAGTGAACATTTTTTTAACATCCTATTTGCTAAAAACAAGTAAAGCTTATGGACAATTTAATGTGACTCAACTAATCAAACACCTAAGTAGTGCCCTTTTCCTGCCTAGATGGTGTTGGCTGCCTGTACCAAAGTATTTGTGTCTTACCTTGTAGTTTTGCCTTTCTTTGTACAGATATTTTTATCATCATGAGTCACTTGTTATGTTTGCCATTGTTGATGTGGTTTCTATGTATCTGTGATTATGTGAAAATAATATCAAAACCAATGTTTTTGTTTTTATTTTTCAGAAAAGTCTCTTAAGATTTGGACTAGTGAATCATGGTGTTTCCAATAATACTCATGTGACTATAGCTGAAAATTTCACCATCTTCAAGAAATAACCAGAATGGTAAGAATTACACGGGATCTTAGCATTGAACATATTGTTAAATTTATGAAAATAATTTATGGACTATGTGTCAGTTAGGATTAGGTTTGTCTGCAACAACCAAAAATCTCCAAAAACAGTATCTTAAATGACACAGAAGTTTCTCTCTCAGGCAAACAGAATCGAGTGTTACCTGTCCAGGGTTGATATGATGGCTTCATAATCATCAGGGGTCCGGGTGTCTTCTATCTTGCTTTTGGGCCACAGTCACCATGTAGCTTCGACCCCATGATCTAATATGGCTGATGAAGCTTCAGTGTCTTGTGTATGTTCTTGCCAACAGGGCAAGGTGCAATTATGAAGGAAGACAGGGAGAAATGTATATTGGGGAACAATTTGAGATCTCTGTCCTAAAAAATATCAACCCAAATTATCTCAATGTTCAAAACCTAAAATGGTACAGTATCAAGTTTTAAAATATTTTGATATTTATATTTTAATGGTAAAACTATAGAACATTTTGCTATTTGTGTCAATTGTTTTACCAAAAATCAAATTAGATATAAGAAGAGATATTTATAACACAATTATTTCTAATTGAAAAGAAAGCCCTGAAAAAATTTAGAATACAGGGAAGATATGACATGCACTTTGAATTATTATGATTTTAAAGTATATTTTGAGGGAAAGATGTGATTATCAAAGAATTGAAACTTTACTCAGAAAAGGTGGAAGAAAAGAATATAACTGAATTTTATAGCTCAACGATTATATTTCTTAAAAATTGTTTAATATTAAGAGGGCATGAGAGCTCTATGAGGGCAGGGATTTTTGTTTATTTTGTCCCCTGTTAATATTGAATAGTGCCTAAACAGAATAGGGGCTAATAAATGTTGATTTATCTATTGCTTGATTAAATTAGAAGGAAAGACAAAGAAGAATTATAGGTAGGTCTCTACAAAAGGGAATACATTCAATACTAAATAAAAATATAAGACTATCATCAAATGTAGTAAATGAGATTACTTTTCCTTAGCTTATTTATTGATACATTATGAGAAAAGTAAGGAAAAGAGTAACTTAAGTGTACATAGGACCCACTGAAAATATCAAAATATATTTTAAAATTTAAACGAAGTGCTTACTTTTCATTAAAGTAGAAAACATGACTGGATCAATTTACATAAGAGTATACAAGCTTCTCTGCAACAAGTCACAATCAGATAGATATAGGGCCTGGCCTGCAACAGAGTCTTGACATAGTGGGAATTTTAATGAAAAACCTATGGAATTTCAAGAAAAGCACAGAAGTTTATACACTTATTATTATGGATGTTGTTTGAATTTATAAGGGAAACTGTTTTGTGAAGTAGTAAAAGAGTTGTGAAAACCTCTCAATTCTGTGATATCTTTATGTGACACCACTTCTGAGTATGCAAAACGATGAACAGTTCTTCAAAATATGTAAGCAGAACAAGGGCATTAGAAGTGAGCCATGAAAGTTGCAAAACATGAGTTGACTTGTACTTCGTCTTACATTATTAGTCTAAGTGAGACACATCTAGAAATTATTGAGTCTTTAAATGTGCAGGTGACTGGTGCAAGTGTTTGGTTGACAGATTCCAAATTTGAAATGATAATTTCTTTACAATGCTTTTTATAAAACATCCTGTCTGTTATTATAATTCTTTCATGTGAGCAATAAAGTAAATTATATTACAGATTTTTTTTTGCCTTCAAAAGAGAAGCCATTATTTCATTTCTTTGTCAGAGAGAGATGATAAACATGTAAAATGTATTTGGGAAGAGAAAAAAATATATCACAACTAATCTCTAAAGCTTTCTTTAAAAAATATTTTTTTATTGATTTTAGAGAGGAAAGGAGAGGGAGAAGAGATAGGAACATCAATGATGAGACAGAATCATTGATTGGCTGCCTCCTTCACGCCCCCTACTGGGGATTGTGCCTGAAATCCAGGCATGTGCCCTGACTGGGAATAGAACCATGAGGCCTTGTTCATAGGTGGATGCTCAACTACTAAGCCACGCTGGCTGGGCCTACTTTCTGAAGCTTTCAAAGTACACATGCCTTCTCTTCAAAAGGAGCAAAATGTTATACACAATGAATTTGTCTTATTTCATGGAATGGACTATTATATAAATCAACCTAGAATGTTCATTTAGAGTAAGAGTTTACCTGTTTTCTTCACACTAGTCCCTGCATCTGGAACAAGACCTAGCACATAATACGTGCTCAGTAAATATTCTAAGTATGACTGATTGATTGACTAAATGAACATATGACTGAACTAATAATTATATGCATATGCAATCTTAGAACTCCAATTTTACTGAAATTCAGAAAATTATAACTTGATGAGTACTTCAATATAATTGGTTTGACATTTAGTATACTTAATGTGGTGTTCATAATAATGCTCAGAGCTGGCACTTGATGTTTTGAATTTGCTAACATGAAAACAAGAGCAGCCCTATCCGGTTTGGCTCAGTGGATAGAGCGTCAGCCTGCGGACTCAAGGGTCCCAGGTTCGATTCTGGTCAAGGGCATGTACCTTGGTTGTGGGCACATACCCAGTAGGGAGTGTGCAGGAGGCAGCTGATCGGTGTTTCTCTCTCATCGATGTTTCTAACTCTCTATCCTTCTCCCTTCCTCCCTGTAAAAAAAATCAATAAAATATATATTTTTTTAAAAGAAAAAGAAAACAAGAGCAAATGACTCTTTTCATTCCACTTTTTCTTAAGATTAGTACTTTAAAAATACCAAGTGGAGCCCTGGCCAGTGTGGCTCAGTTGGTTGAGTGTCATCCTATTCACTCAAGGTTGCTGATTTGGTTCCTTGTCAGGGCACATGCCTGGGTGGTGGGCTCCATCCCTGGTAGGGGGCATGTGGGAGGCAGCCAATGGATGTTTTGTTTTCACATCAATGTTTCTTTCTCTCTCTCTCTCTCTAAAAATCAATAATAAAAAAAATACAAAGGAAAAAAAATAATATAAATGACTGGCATTGATGGATATCAGGAAACAATTGGTATAGAATCAGAAGGACCCAGTGTCATTGGGAAGAGATTTGCCACAGTAGTGGACAGAAAGTGATGCTCCACTAATCACCCTCCTAAGTACTTATTGCTGCAATTTTATATATTCTCATTCTTCACATTTTGGATTTTAGCCTCTGACTCCTAACATACTCTACTTTGGTTATAATTAGATGTGATGTCAGCACCGTTGCTGGGAATAGCTTTAGGGAAATTAACATTATTTTATTAAAAGCTTCCAGTGTTATTAAAATTTATGATGCACTTGAATGATTACTTTGGAGTTTTCCATAAAAGTTTTGTTTTGTTTTAAAGTCATTATGTGGAGTAACCACTACTACAGGTTTCAAGGAATCACAACTGTTTCATAGACAACCCTGAATTGTAAGCATTAGCATTCAGCTCATTTGGCATCTTGGGAATGGAAATATAATTCATGTTTTTAATTGATTGAGGAGTTAAGGTTACATAATAGGAACTAAATGGACAATTTCCAAAAAGTAGCTTAACAATTCATTTAAAGGAAACCCAATAGAATTGTGGTGCAGCTCTACTGAAATTATCCTCCCTAAGATTACTGATGAATACTCTGCCAATTTTCCTTAATTCTAATCTACACTGATAAAAGAGAAATATGCAAATTGACCATACCTTCGTGACACCCACCAGCCAATCAGGAGTGAGTATGCAAATTAACCCAACAAAGATGGAAGGTTAATTTGCATACACAGGCATGGAACAGCAGGGCGGGGCTGGATGCCTGCTATGAGGGGGACAGAGGGAGCTAGTGGGGGGCAGAGGGAGATACAGGAGCGGTGCTCCGGTCCCAAGCAGAGAAGACTGAAGGCTTTGTCTGGAAGATGTCTGGTCTATTTAGCATATTACTCTTTTATTAGTATAGATTGTAAATCAGCGAGCTGAATATAGGATGCCTCAATAAGCCAATTAATTTGGAGTCTTTTATTACGCTATCGGCTCAGAGGAATGCTTCCAGAGTCTGAGCAAATCATGGAGGAAGTTTTCCCTTTATACGTTTATAATGTCTTTGTCTCCCAAATATGGGACTTCTGGTCCCTTTTGCAATTTTTCAAAAGAGCCTTATGTATGCTTAGCAGATATCTCTCAGGAAACCTGCAGCCTTGAGAGTACAACACAGTTCAATAGCCTTGAGCACAGAAAACTAAAAGACACCTGGTATGTGGGGTAGCCAGGCATGGCAGGGGAGTGGCTTGCAAGGTCAGACAGTTAAGCTTATTTTCCCTATCATTAGAGCAACCGTTTTTTACAGAAGCCAACAGCAGAATTAATTCACAGAACAAAGAACCTTCTATGTCTAGTAGAAATTTCAAATAGCAGTTTTTTACAAAACAGAGGTGTTTTACTATGCTTCAAATGGAATTCTGATATGAAATATCATACCCTAATTCCATCTTTTGTATTTTCTCAGTTCCTCAGTATGAAGTTGAGATAGATATTATTAACAATCAGCTGAATCCCTACATTAGTATCTTGACCAATGTACTACGGGTAAGGTGACCAGACGTCCCGCTTTTGGCGGGACAGTTCCGATTTTTAACAATTTGTCCCACGGTGTTTTAAAAAAGTCCTGATTTTTGGAAAGAATGCATGACAATCTAGGGAACGGCGGGAGAACGGTAAGGGAATATACGGTTTTCAGCGGCCATGTGGATATTTAGTCAGGATATGAGTTTTATATTATTTTTGTTAATTTTATAATGTTAAACTTTAATAATAACAAATAATTGTTGAGAACTGATTATCGGGAACTGCTTATCAAAGTTAGCATTGTTGATCAGTTGTTAGAATTCGACCACCATTGTTTGGACTTAATGAACAATGGCATTTTTTGGGATTGGCAATGACGAAAACATTTTGTAACTGTCTCTCAGATGATACACATCGTACTGCGTGCTAGAAACAAGTGATGTCATTACAAATCAGCTATTCAGATAATTTAGGTAAGTAATTTATGTATTTATTTCATAAATACATACATTTTCTTGAATTTGGCAGACAGTACTCGTATTATTTATATTTTATAGTGGCGGCAAAAAGTCTAGCGCCGGCCTTGAAAGTGACACTTACAACTTACGTTACTGCAAATTCAGAGGAAAAATAATACAAGTTAGTATTGTTATTATTTAGAAAGAAATATAGGATTAAAATAATTTTTAAAATATAGTTACTTTATAACAATCAAATTAATTTAATTTATAAACTAACAATAAAATATGTTCATGTAATTATGTACCTAATTACTGTGTTTTTAAGCAATATGTATATAATAATTTATAATATAATTTTAAATTATTTTTTTTTAGATTTTTAACATAATGAGTAAGAAAAGAGGATGCAAATTCAACAATGATCTAAGAAGTGAATTTCCTTTTATTAAAAAAACCAAAAGCAATTACAATATAGACCAAATTTTTAATCAAGAACCGCCCCCCCCCCCCCCCCCCCCCCGGCCGAAACCAGTTTGGCTCAGTGGATAGAGCGTTGGCCTGGGGACTCAAGGGTCCCAGGTTCGATTCCGGTCAAGGGCATGTACCTTGGTTGCGGGCACATCCCCAGTAGGGGGTGTGCAAGAGGTAGCTTTTCGATGTTTCTCTCTCATCGATGTTTCTAACTCTCTATCCCTCTCTCTTCCTCTCTGTAAAAAATCAATAAAATATATTAAAAAAAAAGAACCCCACCCCCTCCTGGTCAATGGTGTCCCGCTTTACCAATGTTAAAATCTGGTCACCTTAACTAAGGGCTATAGCCAAACTGAAACTCCTGGAGCTTCCACCCCCACTGATAGCAGCATTATTGCAATTCCCATTGCCAAAGTAAATTCTACTCTCTCTACCTATTTCAGTCCATCTAAGTCCAGAGTCTCAGATGTAAGTATCCATCTGGGGAAGCCTGGGCTCTGTGACAACACCCTGCTTGCTGAGAGTGGGAGGCGGAGCAGGTAGAGAGAGGAGTGGGCTTTTGGTCTTTTCAGGTTTTATAGTGAGAAATAGTTCAATAAAATACATGTGATGGGGAATTGCCTAGATATACAAAAGTAGCTCAGATTCTAGGCAGCCAAGGAAATGCAAGTGTAATTTGCTCAAGATCACTGAGCTAAGTGAAAGAGCTGAATTCACTGTCCAACTCTAAATCTTTTAATTCTACAACACTGCCACCACTATTAACTAAAAGACCAGTGGTAGATATTGTGTATGTGAGGTAAACAATGATAATATTTTGGATTAAATTATTTCTCAAAAAATAAACAAACAAATCCTGAACCACTTTAACACTTGTTTGCAGTTAAAAAAACAGTAGTTTGAATAATTGTATTACTTTATTTATGTAGATGAAAAAAAGGGCCACATACTAATCTGACAAATTCAGGGAAGGCCTGCATGGCAGTCTTGCAATCTCAAAGACCTAAGGTAACCACAAAGGATGGTCTGAAATTAAAACTTTCAAAGCAGTTGATAGTGGGTAGTCATGACCCAGGACAGTATCTTCCCTGATAAAGGTCAGTCTTTACCTTAACTGAGCCTGTTGTCTTTTTTTCATCTAAGATAACATCCTTGTGAAATGTCAGGGTAACTTGTAACTTCCCTGTTTCCAGACCCCTCAGGGCACAACCAAATAGGCCCTGGGCACCAGGACTGAGGCCATAAATTCCTTCATTTGTTGTTGCTATCATGCTAATTGTTGACTGTTAATGATTGTACCCACCTAAGTAAAGGAAGTATGTGTCGCTCATTTTACTTTTTATCCAATCCAGATGTATTCCCTACTTTTTATCCAATTCAGAGGTATTCCCGCTTTGCTTTCTCCCGCCTCCCTAATCTATCCCCAATGGATTTCATGTAACCTACGTACATCTCCTCCTTTGATTGTAATGTATAAAAACAAGGTGAAAAACTGCTATTCTCAGGAGCATTATCCCAGTACTTAGAGATTCTGCTTCCCTGCAATTGTCGACAGTTTGGCTCAAATAAACTGACAAAAATTCAGTTTATTTGAGCCAAAAGTTTGAATGTTTTTATGTCAACATTTAACAGAAGACCAACCTGAGATAAGAGAAATTAAATGACTTCCCAGGGTCAAACAGTCAGTAGTAGATTTACCATTATTTGTTTTTCCTAAGTCTTTTTCAACCCACTAGTGCTCATTCCCTTCCCTCTGAAAAGAAAAAGGATCTGGCTACAAACTAAACACACTGAAGGTGAATGACACATTTTTCTCTCTGAAACTTTCTGTAGGATGCAGGGGTTAGTAACAGGAAAACTGAAATCGAGGCGACATAGAAAATAATGGATTTGGTCAGACTAAACGACGAGAGGATTAAAGCTAAGGTAAATTATCATAGCTTTAAATAATGCAAAGTCCAGCTCAAATGGAAAGATACTCTAAAAACTTCTTGGCATATTTCCACTTTAATAATCCAACACCATCTGTGAAAACAAATGAGTGTTATAGGCCTCTACTAAATGGATTATATGTTTCTTAGCAGACACCTGTTCAGAGCACTTAGGTATTAGGTGACTCAGGGATCTAAAACACATCCATATCTATTGATTGAGGCTGCATACTGAATTTAATCCTCATCCGAGGATGTTTTTTATTGAGTTTTTAGAGAGAGAGGAAAGGAGAGAAAGAGAAAGAGAAACATTGGTGTGAGAAACATCGATTAGTTGCCTCCCATACATGCCCCAACTGGAATCGAACCCACAACCTTTTGGTGTATAGGATGACACTCCAACCAACTGAGTCACCCAGTCAGGGCTAGATATTGAGTTTAAATGTCAGGAAATACAGTGGCAGTTTTAAAGAAAAAGAACAATTAAAAAAATACTACATATTTAACTTAAGCTATTTGAAATTGAGATTATCATAGGTAAAGTCTTAATGCATTTATACAGGACATCTAACTTATAAAATGCTTTCACAATACAACTTCACTGTGAAGCACTGGTTACTACTAGGACGGTGCAATTGTCATCTATATAAAAGCCTAAGTGACCGAACGAACGAACATCCGGTCACTATGATGTGTACTGACCACCAGGGGACAGATGCTCAATGCACAGGATTGGGCTCCCTCCTGTCTGGATAGGGCCTGTGGGGATCGGGCCGAAACCAGCTATCCGACATCCCCTGAGGGGTCCCTGATTGCAAGAGGGCGCAGGCCAGGCTGAGGGACCCCACTGCTGCCTAAATCCGTGCACCGGGCCTCTAGTATATTATGGGCTAATAAGTCATGGAGTCAAGGAGGGCCCCTCCATCTACGTGATTGACAGCTCAGGGCTTCTTTATAATGTTGGGTGTGTTTGGCCAGCCTGGCTGCATGTGGAGGCCCTGGGTTCATCACTAAAACTCGGGCATTTTGGGCCACAGTTTTCTTTCCCCCATGATATGCTTTTCAGGGCCTAAGAGATAATACAGAATAAAGGAAAATATAGACTTGAATTTTGTCATAATTTAATCTGTATTCTAGAAATACAGTGAGCTCTGAAAGACAGATTTAGTGAGTCAAGAAGAAACAGCAAAAATTAAATAGAAGGGGACACTAATTGCAAGTAAAGGCAGCCCACACTCCAGTAAAACTTTTAAATTTAAAGAAATCGGAACACCAGGGCTCTGATATACAGGAGAATGATGTTTTCCGAACTTGGGTTTTGTGCATGTATGCACTACCACACTTACTGATGGTCAAGAACCTAGGAAGAACTCAGCATCTCTTGAAAAGGCAATATTTTTTTGTAATAAAACTCATTCTGAAATAAGAAATAACATAACTCATTATGTTTCTTAAGTATTTAGGGGGCTGGCGATAGCATGCATATCCCAGTGGATATAGCTGTGGAGAAATTCATGAAGAGAAGTAAAAGGAGGTGTGGGTACATGTAGCTATTTTTCTGTTCTTCAGGATAAGAGAAGAGGAAAGAGGTAAGCTGGGACAACCCAGAAGAAACAAAAAAGTAGGTGGAAGTTTGCTCTAGAAGTTCCCTCTGAAGTCCTACTGCCCAATGCATAGTGTTATGAGAAATGTCTGGGAGAAATGACTTTAAGCAAACCTGATGATGCTAGGTGTGTAAATGTGTCCTCCATTTAGGTACTGTATTTGTAACTTGGGGCACTGTTGTGGAACATGCTTCATGAGCTGAATTAAGAAAAGGTAAGAGAACGTAGAAATGGCTCATGGTCCTGCAAGATAATTGTTCTTCTCATTAATCAAATCTCATTCATGGTTTAGCAAAGAGAAGAGACAAGAGAGGTAACTCTTTTAAAGCAGAAAAAAATGTTTGGAAATGGCTATTTCAGACTTTTTGCTCCAGGACAGTGTATCCCAACCTGCAGTGTTTCTAAGAATACCCAGAAGTAGTGTAAAAAAATACATTCTTATGTTCCATCAGCCAAAATTCTGATTGAGTGGATCTAGGGGACCACAGGTATTTTAATTCTTACCATGCTTTTAGGAGATTCTGAAGCAGGTGGTCTTGAGAACACGTGATGATCCCAGACCCACAAAGCACAATATTTCTGTTTTGTTCAGCAGGAGCTAGGCTTCTGAGTGTGTGGGACAAAGCTCTTGAATCTAAAATTTAAGACAGAGATGGAGAATTAGAAATGGATTGCCAGGAGCTGAAGAGAAAGGTCTGTCCATATTGTGAGAGCTGATAGGAAGAGCACTTTGCTTTGAAAGGGGGGAAAAATGAATTACAAGAAACGAAAGCTTATGTTCCTTTGTCCTGGTGGATTGTTTCATGTATTGTTTATCTTTTTAAATGTCTCCCTTGATCATATCTTTAGCACTAACGGTTGGTAGGAGGGGATTTCAGTGAGTTTCTTTGTCAATTACAAGTGTTGGAAAGTTCAGACATTGATACAATTTTGGGTAATGTAAACATTCATCCAAAGAGATAGTATTTGAATGTATCATTTTAATCGCATATATTTATAAAGATGGAGTTATTTCTGCATTTCCACTTGTAAGGCATATCTATTTTTGCTATAGAGTCTTTGAAGAACATATGTTTAATGTTTTAAAAAGTATTTGCTTATGGTTCATGAAACAAAAGTGCTGTGTCTTAGAGAGTTGAAAACAGTAACTAAATATAAAGTTACTTCATAGCTTTCTGGACACTAGCCATCAAAGAATACCAGTTCTCAAGCTGGTAATAGGCTGTGTACTTAAATTTATTGACTTAATCAGAACACTACTGAGTAGGGGAAAAAAATCAACCCAATTAAAAAATACATAGAAAACTATTATAATGTGACCTTTTCTTAATGGATAAGAAAACAAGAGTTTTAAAGAATATAATTACATATACCACTAAAATTGCTTCCAAAGGAAATTCAAAGGAATAGAATAATGTGGTGGTGAAAAATGTTAAACTATAAAGTAGAACAAGGACTAATGTACTATTGCTACAAGGGAAGATGGAATGTGTGTTAAAAGAAAAGCAAAACAAATGTAAGAAGCTAGGTTGATAAAAGACAAAAAAGGATTATTGAGAATGACCTTTTAAGTGTCCATAGAGAGGTTGAGAATACTCTCGGGTTGGGAACTCATGGGGCAGATGGACCAAGCTGATTCCAAGGAAAGGCCTGGAAGAAGAAAAAGGGAAACATTGGTTATAGAATTATAGAACTAGGAGGGATTTGAAAGATTCGTCTGATTCAGCCTGACACCTCTACTTGAAGCTGATATGATATGATACTGCTATAGGCATCCATAGACAGGCCTCTCTGGTCCTTATTTATAATTCACAGAATTTATTTTTAATTATCTCCCTTGAGCTAATTTTTTATAACTACTACCTTCTCCCACTCTCTGTCTTGGTCTTAAACTTCATTTTTTACTACCCTATTTCAACCTCTGCCTCATTCTCTGGATTTGACAGTTATACTAAACCTTTGGCTATGACCATGCTCTTCTCCCCAGTCCTTCTTGGTACCCCATATCCTGACACATCCTCAGCTCTTCACACCTCCCCCACCCCCATTTGCTTTTGCCCTGTGACCAAGACTTACATAAGTGCAACCTATTAATTTGAAAGCTAAATAAATGAAGCTCCACACAAGTTAGGTATCTTATCAAAGTCGTTGAGCTAGTCAGTAGACATTAATTATCCTGTACTACTTACATTCATGCCAGTTCCATTTCCACCTATAGTTCTCTTGTTGGTCCTAATATTGCCTTAACATATTTGGCAGATACATACATTTAAATTCTGGTCCTTCTCCTAGCAATTGTTTTTAGTTCAGCTCACCCAGCAACTATTTCTTTTTATTTTAAATATATTTTTTTTTATTGATTTCAGAGAGGAAGGGAGAGGGGGAGAGAGATAGAAACATCGATGATGAGAGGGAATCATTGATTGGCTGCCTCCTGCATGTCCCACATTGAGGATTGAGCTCTGACCAGGAATCGAACCGTGACCTCCTGGTTCATAGGTCAATGCTCATCCACTGAGCCACTCAGGCCGGGCCCCCAGTAACTATTTCTGGTTGTCAAGGAGGGTGACCAAACAAGTCCGTATGCTGCACTCATGACTGTAATATGATCCCTTAAAAACCCAGTCTAGCTCTTCAAAATGTGGTCCATCCACCAGCAGCATGAGCATGACCTGGGACTTGTGAGAAATGCAGAATCTCAGGCTTGCCCCATCCCCTTGCATGAAAATCCAGGAAATGTAGTCTCTATGTCAATGAGGGGAAGGGAAGACTGAAGATACAGGAGTAAAGCTTATCACTTTGAATTTTATTAGGAATTATGTTAGAACACTTACTTATTTTCCCCTTATTCTTGTTTCATTTTTTGAAAATAATTTTCTTATTATTTTAATGACTTTTTTAGAGCAGCTTTTGATTCACAGCAAAATTAAGAGGAAGGCACAAAGATTTCCCATATTATCCCCTGCCCTGATGCATGCACAGCCTTCCCCATTATCAGAATCTTCTGTCAGAGTGGTACATTTGTTACAATTGGTGAACCTACATTAATACATCATTATCATCCAATGTCCATAGTTGACATTAGAATGGTGTTGTACGTTCTATGGGTTTGGACAAATGTAATGACATATATCTATTACTATAGATATAGACAGTAAAGTATTTTCACTGCCCTAAAAATCCCCTGAGCTGCGCCTATTCATCTCTCCCCTTTTATCCCATTCCTGGTAACCATAGATATTTTTACTGTCTCCATAGTTTTGCCTTTTCCAGAATAACATATGCAGCTAACCCTTGAACAACATGGTTTTGAACTGTACAAGTCGACTTACACATGAATATTTTTCAATAAATACATTGGACACTTTGTATTTGAGGATTTTGCATCCATGGATTGATTATACCAACTGCAGATTAAAAACACATTTCACATTCTCAGCCAGAGTTTTCCTACTGTAGATCCCCAACCCTGGATAGAAAATACTGTTTCCCATTTTGGTTGGTTGAATCTGCAGATGTGAAGGACCCACTGTAGAGTCAAAAGCTATATATGGATTTCCTAATTCTTAGGAGTCGCCATCCCAAATCCCAGCATTGTTCAAGGGTCAAATGTCATTGGATTTATACGTTATGTGGCCTTTTTATATTGGCTTCTTTCATTTAGTAATGCATTTAAGGTTTCTCCGTGTCTTTTCATAGCTTGATAGTTCATTTCTTTTTATCGCTGAATAATATTCCATTATCTGGATGTGCCACAGTTTATTTATCCTTTTACCTACTGAAGGACATCATGGCTGCTTCCAAGTTTTGCCAATTATGAACAAGCAGCTATAAATATCCATGTGCAGGTTTTTGTGTGAACATGTTTTCAACTTCCTGGGTAAATACCAAGGAGTGTGATTGCTAGATCATATGGTAAGGGTATGTTGAATTTTGTAAGAAACCAAAAAACTGTCTTCCAAAATGGCTGTACCATTTTGCATTCCCACAGCCATGAATTAGAGTTCCTATTGCTTCACATTCTTGCCAGCAGTTGGTGTTGTCAGTGTTTCAAATTTTAGGCATTGTGATAGGTATGCAGTGGTATCTTATTGTTGTTTTAATTTGCATTTCCCTGATCACGTATGAAGTGGAGTATCTTTTCATATGCTTATTTGCCATTCGTATATATTCTTCCGTGAGAAGTCTGTTAAAGTCTTTGATCCATTTTTTAATTGTGTTGTTTGCTTTTTTATTTTTGATTGTTCAAAGTTCTTTGTATATTTTGGATGACCATCTTTTATCAGATGTGTTTTCTCCAAATGTGCTCTTCCAATCTGTGGCTTGTCTTCTCATTTTCTTGACATTGTCTTTTACAGATAGGATTGCAGGCTCAATCTCCGGTGGGGGGCGTGTAGAAGGCGTCCGATCAATGATTATCTCTAATCACAGATGTTTCTATCTCTCTCTCTCCCTCTCCCTTCCTCTCTGAATTAAAAAATATATATATATTTTTAAAAAATTTAAATTTGTAAAAAGTTAGTGGCATACTCTGGGTCATCTAGACTTTCTCCTATGTTGTCTTCCAGGAATATTATAGTTTTGCATTTTACATTTATAGGCAAAATTTTTAAAAATAATGTTTGTTTTTTCACTTGCAATACCTAAATAATATGTTGGCCTTTGTTGCAAAACCTGCTTGAGTGAAATTTATGCTCATTTCTTCTCTTTGGTTAGGTACTTCTTACTGTGATTCATGCCACTGGAGGATTTAAAGGCATTCTAACTCATTAAAGAGAACACATTTAAGATGTATTGAATATGTTGCATGTTTTAAAAGTATAGCATAATACTGGAATGCATAAACATACTTAGAATAAACAGTCCACAAAGCACAGTATTCCTGTTTTGTTCAGCAGTAGCTAGTCTCTTAGAAGTATTTGCTCCATAGCTCTGGAGCCTAAAATTTAATAAGGAGGTGACAAAGCAAGGAATTGCAGAGCAACTGCATAAAAATGTCTGCCCATATTGTGAGAACTGACAAACATTACTTTTTTCAGCTTTCTCTCTACACCATATCCTACTTTTCAAAAGGACAATTTGGGTTCATAATTAGTCATTTTTTCTAAAGCAGAATTGTCTTCTAAAATGGTTATGTCTGTCTGGTGTTTGAGAAAACTAAAGAGCTGAGAAATCATAAAGATTACCAGTTCAGCTTTAGCCATGCTAACTTGATATGCACATTGCACAGAAGACATTATGGGGCTCAGTCTCTGCTTCAGGTTGAGGGAAATTGGGTGTCTGAAGTAATAAACACATGGGGGACCTTTGATATATACAGCCAAGATTTTGAAATTCTTGGCAGACTATCAAAAATGTAACTCTATACGTAATCCCAAAGAAGGCATAAACAGAATATTTCCTTTTTATTACCATTTTTACATATTTTTCCCAACTGTAAATACTAAGAACAATTTCTTGGCTTTGAAGTTTATAAGATTAAATGTCCTAGAATGCTTCAAATATAAATTATCCTCTAATAGAATCCTAGAAGCCCAATTTAAGTGCTCAGAATTCTATTCTGGGTTCTAGTAATATAAAATATTAAGTTCCCAATAAACTTCAAAGATTGATAGTTTGTGTACTGAAGGTATAAGAGCCATTGCCTTTTAAGCACAAGTTTGGCTTCCATCAGTTTTAGCTCATCTCTAGAATTTTTGGAAAGAATGACTGGTTTCAGAGAAATGCTACTTGACTTATAAGGCTTCCCCATTTGCGGGGAAACAATCTTGGATAGGATGTATATGGAGAAGAACTGTCTGGAAACCAGAGGAATGAGCATAGTTGGGGGAGAAACTTTTCTGTATGCTCTGGTAATTTCTGCTCCAATTGTTCCAGTTTTGTAATCCATAAGCTATAGAGACTTCAGGAATATATATATATATATATGTATACATGAAAGTGTCACTGAAAATGATGGCTTAAGTCGTGTGTCTACATTTTTAGCAAGACCATGCACTCAAAAATCAAGCCTTGAGTGCATGCTAGGCAAAAATTCAAAAATGGCCCCAGCCAGTTTGGTTCAGTGGCTAGAGTGTCAGCCTGAGGACCAAAGGCTCCCGGGTTCGATTCTGGTCAAGGGCATGTATCTCGGTTGCAGGCTCCTCCCTGGCCTGGGCCCAGGTCTGGGATTTGTGCAGGAAGCAACCAATCGATGTGTTTCTCTCCCATCGATGTTTCTCTCTGTCTTTCCCTCTCTCTTCCACTCTCCCTAAAAAAATCAATGGAAAAATACCCTCAGGTGAGGATTAACAACAACAAATAAATTTAAAAATGAAGTTTTTTCCTTAAAAAGAACTTGGCCAGCTACAGATGATTTAGACCCAAGATCCCACAGGCACTGCATGGCGGTGACTACAGAGCATGCTTTGCTGTCCAGCTGGTGATTGCCTGATTCAGGCAGAAATGTGGAAGCATTTCCAAGCCCCCACCTTAGTTTTCTACTACAAATCTATTACATTTTAAATCAGATTATTTTATGATGCTCAATTCCAATTTTGAAAATAGTATATCACAATAGCACATCTGGAGGTAGACTTTAGGATATATAATACTCCAGCCAACTCCCCTACATTTCTTCTTTATTTTTGCTTGTCCCATTATCTTTAACACTGAACCATTGATACTATCCGAATGGAGATCTCAGTTGTGAAGCTGGGAGTTAGTAATAGGTACAAAGCAGACATCATCAAGATCTAAAGAAGTACTAGGGATCAATAATGGAATGACAGAATTTAAGGATGACAGATAATAGCAAATTGTGAGCATTTGGAAGATGTTTTCATGTTCAGATGTGATAGGATGATACAGAGTCCAGACAGTAATAAACCAACACCAAGACATCAACAGGCATGATGATGATAATACTATACCACATTTACTTCTTTATGCTGCTAAATTTCGTGGATATTCAGACTTCATCCACCTTGGCCACTTAGTAACATTTCATACAATTCACTGACCTTTATAGTACCATAAGTCTGTTGAATAACTTATTTTATTTAATATTTCCAAGGAGACTAGGGCAGCTACTGTTTTTATCTCCACTTTTCATGTTGGAGAGACTGCAGCTCAGAGAGGTAAAGCAACTCTATGTCACACATTCAGGTCTGTCTGACTCTAGAATCTTATATTTTACTCATGCACTTTGTTGCCTCTTTTATACTAGATTGAGAAGGAAGTGAAGAGGTGGTATGTAAGGATAACGAGAGTGGGTATCTCTATGAGATTATGTTTACTAGTAAAGGGGTAGTTGAGCCAGCAACCTAGAAGCATGGAAGCTTGAGATCAGATGTTAAGTGTTGATGACGAAAAAAAAAAAAAAGGCAAGAGAGGCTGACTCAGAAGATAGGAGAACATAGAGGAACTGAAAGCACATGTTATTAGATGCTTCTTTCAGATGAATGTTTAAGTGTCCAAGAATTGTTTTCTCAAAATGGGTATGTACAATGGGCCATTGAAGAATTAAGAAAATGTTGGAATGTCAATCTAATGCTAGTTATATAATATTTGTTCTAAAATATTATTTTACTAATATTAAAATTTATGAATTGATCTTGGTTTCTTTACTTGGATATCCATGAGACAATCACATATAATATACATTTACTAATACATATCCTGAAAGAAAGGCAGAAATTTTATACATGAAGGCTGTTGATAGTGTATCACAATTTACCTGTGATTGGTGAAGTGGATTTATGGATTATAGTTATCTGGTCTTCATTACTCGAACCCTCCCCCAAATTGGCAAGCGGTTCTAAGTGATTTCTGCAAAGAAACAATGGATTGGAAAAAATGAATAATGTAAGAAGAAGCAAAGAAGATAATAGCAGAGCTTCTGCTGTTTTCAGTCTGAGCAGAAGTGCTCGGTCAGCCACATTATGAAGTAAAATAAGGATCATTAATCATACTAACATATTCATACTACATTGCTCTCACTGAGAGCACTAAAGTTTATGTACATTAAAAATGAAATTATATTAATTTATGTCATTTTACTTCCTCTTTAGGTGTAGAATTAAGCTGTGGCCTGGCAGATGTGGGAAGGCATGGGACATCTCACATTGGCAGACTTGGAGGCAGATTTCAGGAATTGGCCTCCTTGACCCAGCAAGTCCAGTAGGTGCTGGAAGTGGCTGGTGAACGGCAAGCAGGTACCTTTCTCAGAAAGGGTGGGCTGAGGTGATAGGCAGTAGTCTTAAGCACCATGGATGCTGTGAGTTTGTGCTTCGTAGAGGGTCAGCAGCACATTGTATGGGGAGAACTTTGAATTTCTCATTGTTGGATGGTACAAATTCTTTACTTCATTTTCCCCTTCCATAGTCTTTGGAAGGTGGAAAGGGATACTGGGATGAGTTGATTTCCCATTTCCCCCCGAAGATATGTTCAAATCCTAACCCTAGTACTGGTGAATGTGACCTTACTTGAAAATAAGGTCTTTGCAGAGGTAATCAAGTTAAGATGGGGTATACTGTTTTAGGGTCGGCCTTAATAAAATCACTGATATTCTTATAAGAAGAAGAAAAGTAGAGGGTTTTTTTCAGCTTTTTTGAGATATAATTGATATACAATATTTTATAAGATTAAGGTGTACAAAGTGTGCATTTGATACACTTGTATATTTCAAAATGATTTTTACCACAGCATTAGCTAACATCTCCATTATGTCCCATAATTATGTATGTGTGTGTGTGTGTGTGTGAGCGTGTGTGTGTGTGTGTGTGTGTGTGTGTGTGTGTGTGTGTGTAGTGTGTATTTGCCCATGCACACATGCTGAGAACATTTAAGATCTACTCTCTTGGCAACTTCAAGTATATAATATAGTATTAACTGTAATCATCATGCTATACATTAGATCCTAAAAACTTATTCATCTTGACTAGAACTAGACCAACATCTCCCCATTTCCCACAGCCTCCAGTCCCTCTACTCTCTGTTTCTATGAGTTAGGCTTTTTTAGATTCCACATATAAGTGTTATATTTTTCATTCTATATATTTTTCACAGTATTTTTCATCTTATGACTCATTCCACTTAGCATAATGCCATCAAGGTCCATCCAGGTCGTCTCAAATGGCAGGATTTCAAGAAAAGGAAAAAATTGGACACAGAGATAGATATGTGAGGGAGAATGCCACAGAGGATGGAGTCACAGATTGGAGTGATACATCTATGAGCCAAGAACACCAAGCATTGCCAGTAACCCACAGAAGCCAGGAGAGATGTGGAACACAGTCTCTCTCAGAACCTCCACAAGTCACCAACCTGCTGACACACCTAGATTTTGAATTCTGACCTCCGCAAGTATGAGAGAATAAATTTCTGTTGTTGAAAGCCACTTACTTTGTGGTAATTTGTTATGGCAGCCCTAGGAAATTAATACAGCACAGTAGAGATTAGCATTCTATTTTAGGAGGAAGTTAATTGATTTGCCCATTTCACATAATTTATTAAAGGGCAGAATCAGAGCTATCTACATGAACTTGGGCACATTACTGGGCTTCAATTTCATGTAGAAAAATAATGGACTAGAACCTAGAAGCAATGGAACTTCCGTGAAGTTCTTAAAAAAACACCTGTGTGCTTAAATGCCCTTCTCTTCCCTCTTTCTACTCCCTTAATAATAAAAAATAGTTATTGTACGCTTTTCTGTTTTGAGCAAGAATTAAAACAACATAATTAGATCAGTATATTCTAGACCAGTGGTTCTCAAAACTAGGGCAAGTCAGAATCACCTGGAGGGCTTGATAAGCACAGCTGGGCACCACCCTCCAGAGTTTTTGATTCAATAGGATGGGAATTTGCATTTGTAGCAGGTTCCCAGGTAACGCTGATGCCATTGGTCTGCACATCACACTTTGGGAAACACTGCTGTAGTACACGTTTTCTAAGCATCTTCCTGATTTTGATTTTGACCAGGAATACTGTGATGTTCTTTTACCATTCCTGTAACTGGTAGCAAGACAGGGTTTGTACAGTTGTAGTTCAGTGAAGTTGGTAAATTGAGTGGGAGAAGATGAGGGCGTTATCTTCTGATTACTTCTATGAGAGTAAGGAGGGCAGGGAGAAAAACTGGCTCTTTGAAAATAGAGCAATAGCTGTGAAACTAGCACCATGGAGGAGGACAGAATCAACTGATGAGAAAATGTGGTAAGTTTTCTTTCTGGGAATTGCAAAGGCTCATGATTTGGGGTTTAAAATGAGATGGGTTAGCAATCTGGTTGGTTTTTAATCAACCATATGAATCACTCATGTACAGTCATGAAGCATGCAGAAATTTAACCTCACTAGAGTTGTGGTTTTGTCAGGTAAGTGCGGTAGAGGATGGACATCAAAGAGTTGAGATTACACACAAGAAAATGACAATACTGAAGGACAACAGGAAGTGAGGCCTTAGTAGTGCAAAGATGACCAAGTTAATGGGTTACATTCAAAGTTGTGGTGAACCATTGTTTGAATTGGGGTATTGGGGATACAGGAGGTAGTGGTTAGATGCTTAGATTGAGGTTTATGTAGGTTATAGTAAGTTTGGCATATAATGGCAAACCTAAGACTGGTTAAATGGGTAAGTGTTAAATTTAATTTTATCACTTACAAAAAAATCCCTAAGTAGACAATCCAAGGCTGGTGTAGTTACTCATTGTTGCAATCAAGGACTCAGCTTCTATCTCTTTCTTCTCTCTTCTCTCTCTCTCTCTCTCTCTCTCTCTCTCTCTCTCTCTCTCTCTCTCTCTCTCATATTGTGATAGATGCAGCTTGTAGTGTGTTCACATATTTATTTCATGGGGCCTATGTTCATGAGTGTGCTTAAACTACATTTTTTCTCTTTCTTACAATATCTCTCCAAAGTTTTTTAAAAATATGTTTTTATTGATTTTAGAGAGAGAGGGAGAGGGATAAAGATGGAAACATCTATCTGCTGCCTTCTACACACCCCTTACTGGGGATTGAGCCCACGACCTGGGCATGTGCAATGACCAGGAATCGAACTGTGAACTCTTGGTTCATAGGTCAATGCTCAACCACTGAGCCACACTGGCTGGGCTGGAATTTTTCTTAAACAGGACATAAGGTAGATTTAAAAAATGTCCAATCATGTCATCATCATTAATATATAACTTATTTTTCACATGTAACCTTTCATATATTCATTTGTGATTATATTAGCTTCATCTCTGTTGTCTGATATGGCAAATTTCTCCTCAAGATAATTTTATCTGCCTGGCCAGTGTTGCTCAGTGGTTGAGTGTCAACCTATGAATCAGGAGGTCACAGTTCAGTTCTCAGTCAGGGCATATGCCTGGGTTTTGGACTTGATGCCCCGTAGGGAGTGTGCAGGAGGAAGCCAGTCAATGATTTTCTCTCATCATTCATGTTTCTATTGCTCACTCTCTTGCCCTTTCTCTCTGAAATCAATAAAAATATATTTTTAAAAAACAGATAATTTTATATAACTCTTCTCCCACTCTCCCAAAATAAGTTAGTTGGGACTCAAATTGGAAAAACATTACATTTTTATATTAATTTTGACACAATTAATATGTCCCATTCAAGAACATATTTTCTTTAAAATATTCTTTATTGTTTAAAGTACTACTTGAGTCTCCTTTTCCCCCCACATTGACCTCTTCCCACCACTGCCTCACCCAAGCACAAGCCCTCAACCCTCTACTGTCTGTGTCTATTGGTTTTGCTCATATGCATGCATACAAGTCCTTTGGTTGATCTCTTATCCCCTCACCCCCTGCCTTCCCTCATAGGTTGTACAGTCTAGTTGATGCTTCTATGTCTCTGGTCCTATTTTTGTTCATCAGTTTATGTTGTTCATTATATTCCACAAATGAGTGAGATCATGTGATGTTTATCTTTCTCTGACTGGCTTATTTCGTTTAGCATAATGCTCTCTAGTTCCATCCATGCTATTGCAAATGGTAAGAATTCCTTCTTTTTTACAGCAGTGTAGAATTCCATTGTGTAGATGTACCACAGTTTTCTAATCCACTCATCTGCTGATGGGCACTTAGGCTGTTTCCAAACCTTAGCTATTGTAAATTGTGCTGCTATGAACATAAGAGTGCATATATCCTTTCTGACTGGTGTTTCTGTTTTCTTGGGATACATTCCTAGAAGTGGGATTACTGGGTCAAATGGAAATTCCATTTTTAATTTTTTGAGGAAATGCCATACTGTTCTCCACAATGGCTGCACCAGTCTGCATTCCCACCAGCAGTGCAAGAGGGTTCCTTTTTCTCCGCATCCTCTCCAGCACTTGTTGTTTGTTGAATTATTGATGATAACCATCCTGATAGTTGTGAGATGGTACCTCATTGTTGTTTTGATTTTCATCTCTTGGATGATTAGTGACTTTGAGCATGTTTTCATATGTCTCTTGGTCTTCGGTATGTCTTCTTTCGAAAAGTGTCTATTTAGGTCCTTTGCCCATTTTTTGATTGGATTGTTTACCTTCCTTTTGTTAAGTTGTATGAGTTCCCTGTAAATTTTGGAGATTAAACCCTTATAGGAGATAACATATTGGCAAATATGTTCTCCCATGCAGTGGGCTTTCTTGTTGTTTTGTTGATGGTTTCTTTTGCTGTGCGGAAGCTTTTTATTTTGATGTAGTCTCATTTGTTTATTTTCTCTTTAGTTTCCATTGCCCTTGGTGCTGTATAGGTAAAGATATTGCTACGACATATATCTGATATTTTGCTGCCTATGGAGTCTTCTAAGATTTTTATGGTTTCCCATCTCACATTTAAGTCCTTTATCAATTTTGAGTTTATTTTTATGTATGGTTTAAGTTGGTGGTATAGTTTCATTTTTTTGCATGTATCTGTCCAGTTTTCCCAATACCATTTATTGAAGAGACTGTCTTGTCTCCATTGTATGCTCTTGTGTCCTTTGTCAAATATTAATTGAGCATACTGGCTTGTGTTGATCTCTGAGTTCTCTGTTCTGTTCCATTGGTCTATGTGTCTGTTCTCGTGCCAGTACCAGGCAGTTTTGAGAACGGTGGCTTTGTGATATAGCTTGATATCTGGTATTGTGATCCTTCCAACATTGTTCTTCTTTCTCAATATTGTTGCAGCTAATCAGTGTCTTTTTTTATTCCAGATGAATTTTTGGAGAGTTTGTTCTAGGTCTTTGAAATATGCCATTGGTATTTTAATGGGGATTGCATTAAATCTATAGATTGCTTTTGGTAGTATGGACATTTTAATGATGTTGATTCTACCAATCCATGAACACAGTATATTCTTCCATTTGTTTATGTCTTCCTCTATCGCTTTTTTCGCATCCTGTAATTTTCTGAGTACAGGTCCTTTACCTCCTTCGTTAAATTTATTCCTAGGTATCTTAATTTTTTTTGTTGCAATGGTAAATGGGATTGTTTTTTTAGTTTCTCTTTCTGTGAGTTCATTACTGGTGTATAAAAAAGCCATAGATTTTGTATCCTGCTACATTGCCAAATTCATTAATTAAGTCTAATAGTTCTTTGATGGAGTCTTTAGGGTTTTCGATGTACAATATCATGTCATCTGCGAATAATGTCAATTTTACTTCTTCTTTTCCAATTTGGATGCCTTTTATTTCTTCTTCTTGTCTGATTGCTATGGCTAGCGCTTCCAGTACTATGTCAAACAGGAGTGGTAAAAGAGGGCATCCCTGTCTAGTTCCCAGAACATATTTTCTTTTGTTAAGATCATATTTCATGCCCTTCAATAAGAATTCATATTTTTCTTTTGGCAGCACTATATTGGAATATTTTTACAATTTATACTTTTCAAAATAGCTATTGCTAAAATGGAAAAGCTATTTTTATATATTTATATTGTATCCAAACACCTTACCAAATTATTTCATTAAATATATCATTTATTAGATTTTTAAATATGTAATTATACAATCAGCAAAACAAATTATTGTACCTCATTTTTCCAATATTTATATTAATTATTAAAATTTCCTCATTTATTGCATTCAGTAAAACCTCCCCAAAAGTTTAAATAATGATGATAATAGGAAGCATGTCTGTATATTTTTCCCTGCATCTAATGAAAATGGTCTTAATGTAACTTCACTTAGGCTGGTGGTTGCCTTATTTGTTAGCTAGGCTTTTCTCTATTAAACTTAATCCTTCTATTTATAGTTCATGACATTTTAGTAAAAATGGCTGCTTATATTAGCAATTAAGTTTTAGCTTATATTAACATAATTATATTCCAACTTTTCTTTTTAATGTGATTGGATATATTAATAGCTTTCTTAATATTGAACTATTCTAGAATTCCCAAAATAGTCCTTTATCTTGGAACATTATTCTGCTACAATGCAGAATTCTATAATCTAATACATTTATTAGTGAGATTGGTTTGTAGTGTTCTTTCTTTTTCCTTCTTGCTATCTTCCTTTCTTCCTTAATCTTTCCCCCCTCCCCCTTTCTTTTTATCCTGTACTTATCAGGATTATGATAAAGAGAATTGAGCACTTTTTCACATTTTCCTATGGCCTGAATATTTTGTTGTGATTTATGCTTACATAATTTCTATGTTGGTTCCCTTCCAGGGGTGGGGAACGTCCATCCCTTGGGCCCTATATGGCCCACAAAATCATTTGCTCTGGCCCTGCCAAGCATTAGGGTTCAGTTAAACATTTGATGAAATATAGCAGGCTAATTTTTAAGTTGATAATTTTGTATGGCCCTCAAATGATGTTATAAGTACCCAAATGGCCCTTGGCAGAAAAAAAGGTTTCCTACATTGTGGGGCTTAAACTATGTCAGTTTATCAAAAGGTTTAGTTCTTCAGTGGTGGACATTCTATTGTTTAATCAACAGCTCCAGAAGGATACCAGGGGAAATCAGTCATGAACACAGCCTCTATTTGAGTCAGGTACACTCAGACACTCAGCTTTCTGTCACTTCTTTCAAACCAACATGTTTAATAAATTTATTTTTTAAAAATTTGTCTTTATTGTTGAAAGTATTACAAATGTCCCCTTCCCCCTTCATTTACCTCCTCTACCCCTCACCTCCCCCTCCACCCCCACCCCAGGCCTACCACACTCTTGTCTGTGTCCATGAGTTATACATATCCTATATAATAAAGAGCTAATATGCAAATGGTCGTCACACCCTCACACCCTCACGCCCTTGCGCCGGGACCTGGGGACCTGGGGCTGGGCCGGGGGACCTGAGGCCACACCCCCTGCCCGGAAGGGCTTGACGGGGGACCTGAGACTGCGCCCCCCACCCAGCGCCCAGCCAGGGGACCTGAGGCTGCACCCCCCACCCTGCGGGGCTTGACGGGGGTGGGGCCAGCCAGGTCTGGGTCTCGAGTGATTTCGAGGCACATGTGGGTGGGTGGGGACTTGACTCTGGGTCCTGCGGTGCGCCTCAGACTCTGACAGGAGGGAGATTTTCATATATGTTTTACTAATTTTCTTTCATCTCTGACACTTCTATTATAGAGAAAGGGCAAATAGCATTATTAAAATATTTCCTCTACTTAATTCCCTTTTAATGTGCATGAATTTCATGCACCGGGCCACTAGTATGCATATAAGTTCTTTGGTTAATCTCTTCCTGCCCCCTTCCCTCTGAGATTCAATAGTCTGTTCCATGCTTCGGTGCTCTGGATCTAGTTTGTTCGTCAGTTTATTTTGTTCATTATATTCTACATATATGTGAGACCATGTGATATTTGTCTTACTCTAACTGGCTTATTTTGCTTAGTATAATACTCTCCATGTCCCTCCATGTTGTCTCAAAGGATAAGAGATCCTGGTGGTTTTTTTTTTGTGTGTGTGTGTGTTATTTTTTATTTTTATTTTTTATAGCAGCATAGTAGTCCATTGTATAAATGTAGCACCACGTGAAATAGATTTCAATACCCGTGGTCTGATTCTTAAAAATATGTTGTGTCCCTTGACCTTGTTCGAATTGCCCATTTACTGTGCTTAAGTATATAGAAACACTCAAACTTAAGCAAAGTTTACAATATTGCCTAATTCTTCCCCTTGCAGAATAATTTCATGTTAAGCAGGTTTAGGCAATTAAATTCTCTTTCAAAGTTAACTTTAATTTAAAAAGCACTATTAATTGCCCTAGCTCCGTGGTCGGCAAACTGTGGCTCACGAGCCACATGCAGCTCTTTGGCCCCTTGAGTGTGGCTCTTTCACAAAATTTCACGGCCTGGGCGAGTCTATTTTGAAGAAGTGGCATTAGAAGAAGTTTAAGTTTAAAACATTTGGCTCTCAAAAGAAATTTCAATCGTTGTACTGTTGATATTTGGCTCTGTTGACTAATGTGTTTGCCGACCACTGGCCCAGCTGGTTTTGCTTAGTGGATAGTGCATTGGCCTGTGGACTGAAGGGTCCCAGGTTCGATTACAGTCAAGGGCTTATGCCCAGGTTACAGTCTCCACCCCCAGTGTGAGGCATGCAAGAGGTAGTCAATCAATGATTCTCTCTCATCATTGATGTTTTTATCTCTCTCTCCCTCTCCCTTCCTTGCTGAAATCAATAAAAATATATTAAAAAATACTATTAATCATACTAATATAAAGATCACAGACCTTTTAGGAATAAGCTTCTCATTTTCCACTAAAATTGTACTCAGAATTCTCATCAAACACTTCTAGTTACTAATGCAAAAGGGCCTTCTTATCCTATGTGAAATCTCATCACCCTTAGACATACAAGCCACTCTGTCCTCTGAAATGCTCTTTCTTTTTTGCCTGCGTTTTCTCATTCCTCTCATTTCTCTTTTCTGTGCAGTGCCAGATATTTGGCCTTTCTATGGCATTTAACTGCTATTATTTACTTTTATTCTAAAGCAATCTCTTCTCCAAATTTTTCTTGCATTAACTTTTTCACACCCATATCTCAATTACTACCCCTATGCTGCTGCTAACTCCCAAATGGGTATCTCTGGCTCAGAGCAACAGACTCATGAGTTCACCTGTCTATCGGACATTTTGGCTTAGTTTACAGAAACCTCAAACTCAGTATGTACAAAGCAGAATTCATCATTTCCATCTAACTCAGTGAATTACACAACCATCTAGGTAGTTGCTACCATCGATGAGAGAGAAACATTGATTGGCTGCCTCCCCACTCACTTCCTACTGGGGATTGAGCTAGCGAACCTGGCTTCTGTTCTGACCTAGGAATCAAATCAGGGACCTCTTGGTTCAAGTATCGATGCTCAACCACTGAGCAATACTGACTGGGCTGTCATTTATTTTACACTAGAGGCCTGGTGCATGAAATTCATGCATGGGGGGTATGGGGGGGTGTCCCTCAGCTCAGCCTGCACCATCTCCAATCTGGGACCCCTTGAAGGATGCCCGACTGCCCATGTAGGCCCGACCCCACCAGGCAGTTGGACATCCCTCTCACAATCCAGGACTACATGCTCCCAACCGCTCACTTGCCTGCCTACCTGATTGCCCCTAATTGCTTCTCCCTACCAGCCTGACCACCCCCTAACCACTCCCCTGCCAGCCTGATCAATGCCTAACTGCTCCCCTGCCCAATTGCCCCTAACTGCCCTCCCCTGCTGGCCTGGTCACCCCTAACTGCCCTCCCCTTCTGACCTGGTTGCCCCTAACTGTCCTCCCCTGCTGGCCCAGTCACCCCTAACTGCCTTCCCTTGCCAGCCTGGATGCCCCTAACTGCCCTCCCCTGCAGGCTTGGTCCTCCCCAACTGCCCTCCCCTGCAAGCCTTGTCCCTCCCAACTTCTCTTCCCTGCAGGCCTGGTTCTGCCCAACTGCCCTCCTCTGCCAGCCCGGTCACCCCTAACCGCCATCCCCTACAGGCCTGATTGCCCCCAACTGCCCTGTCCTGCAGGCCTGATCCCCCCAACTGCCTCCCCTGCAGGCCTGGTCCCTCCCGACTGCCCTCCCCTGATGGCCATCTTGTGGCAACCATCTTGTGTCCACATGGGGACAACCATCTTTGACCACTTGGGGGTGGCCATCTTGTGTGTTGGAGTGATGGTCAATTTGCATATCACCCTTTTATTAGATAGGATTGGTGATAGTTATACTAGGTATCAGCAAGATCATTTGCTATGTTAAAGCAAATATACATCTTTACAACTGGAATGTAAGATCTCCTTTATATTATTAGAAAATGTGAGTTGGTAACCAATCAAATTTTTAAAATGACAGGATTAGTCTATTTTCTTTCCCTGTTTCATTTAGTTTTATAGTCTGTATGAGGAAGGAGTCACTTCAAGTGTAAAAGGAAATAAACTCTGGACTTTATGTTTTTGTTCTTAATATATTGAAGGCGCAACCAAAGGAGGAAAAGTGAAGCAAAAGGATTCTACTTTATGGTTTGCTTAAATACAGAGAGAAAGAAGAGCCCAGGATGAGATTGGCATATCAAACAATTTCTCAGAACAATTCCCATATGTCTGTGAGTGTGTATGTAGACAAGGATGTATTTTTTCTTTTTTTTCTGTTTTTATTTTATTTTTAAATCTTTATTGTTGAAAGTATTACATATGTCTCATTTCCCCCCATTGACCCCTTCTAGCCCACAAGGATGTATTTTAAAATGCATAGTCTGAACAATAACATTCCTCAAAGCAATATCTTCAGACTCATTCCTAACATAATTTTTTACTTTTGTTAATAAACTATTTGCTTAAAATTACCCCTCCTCTGTTCTGGCTACAATCTACTTCCCAGCTTCTCCTTGATTTCTTCAATGACTCAGGAAAGAATTAACATGACTGAAGTCCTAGTTCTTCATGACTATAATTATAGGGCTAGTTTATT